>NC_053496.1:147950222-148550222 GCF_905171775.1 Rana temporaria
GAAGAAAGAGAAGAAGAAGAAAGAGAAGAAAGAGAAGAAGAAGAAAGAGAAGAAGAAGAAGAAAGAGAAGAAGAAGAAGAAAGAGAAGAAGAAGAAGAAGAAGAAAGAGAAGAAGAAAGAGAAGAAGAAGAAGAAGAAAGAGAAGAAGAAGAAGGAGAAGAAGAAGAAGAAGAAGAAGAAGAAAGAGAAGAAGAAGAAGAAGAAGAAGAAGAAGAAAGAGAAGAAGAAGAAGAAGAAGAAGAAGAAGAAGAAAGATGTGGCGTCACATCACATGACTTCATCCCGTTAGGATGTGTGGGGTCTGGTACTTCCTGTCCCTACGCGTGGCGTCACATCACATGACTTCATCATGTGATGAAGTCACGTGATGTGACGCCACGCGTAGGGACAGGAAGTACCAGACCCCACACATCCTAACGGGAGGAACACGAGCACGACGCTCGTTTTGTTTGGAAACACCTTACCACTGGAAATGTGAGTTTTTTTACCCTTTCTTTTGTATTAAACCTTTTATGCGGAGCTGCACCATTGCCTTCCTCTTGTTTTTTGTTTACATACCCCTCCGAGCACCCAACACCCAGTGGATGCCTAGGTGGTAACGAAAGATAGAGGAAGTGCACCTATCAAGACGGATCGCACAAACTCGCCGTTCGTAGGAGATAGGCCCACTGCTATAGGCCTCCATGTGAGTGCACGTGCATGTGATATATTATCTTCCATACCTGCAGTCACAGTATTATGCCATATCTGCCCTTGTCTTTCACTTTCAACATGACCATTTGATGTGGAGATTTTGATGTCACCTCTACCCTGCTGAGCCTGTGAACATACAGTGTTTAATTGGTTTTAGGCTGTCCGTGCTATGGCCTGGAGGTGAGCCTTTTACACCACTAGAGGTGTGCGCACCGAAGTCTGCTCTTCTACCACGGGATACCCCATTGGGCCTCTATTATCGTTCACAGTGCACTTTAAGACTTTATTTGTGTTATTTGACTTTTTTACCTTATTACGGTCCCACATCTTCCCTCTTCTGGGACTTCTGGGACTCCATTTGGATTGTGTTATATTTGAACTTTCTGGCACTATCCACATCAACTAAGCGGTTTGGATTTACATGCTTCTCATGTTTGTGATGTTCACTATTTCATTTAATTATAGTGTATGTTAATATTTAATTTATGCTTATTGCTGTTCACCATTACTGACCCACAGACCTCCCACCCCCACTGGTTTTAGCGATTACTCAGTGGTGGGTTTTAAGACTTTATTTGTGTCATTTGCCTTTTTTACCTTATTACGGTCCCACATCTTCCCTCTTCTGGGACTTCTGGGACTCCACCTGGAGTGTGTTATATTTGAACTTTCTGGCACTATTCACATCAATTAAGCTGTTTGGATTTACATGCTTCTCATGTTTGTGATGTTCACTATTTAATTTAATTATAGTGTATGTTAATATCTAATTTATGCTTATTGCTGTTCACCATTACTGACCCACAGACCTCCCACCCCCACTGGTTTAGCGATTACTCAGTGGTGGGTTTTAAGACTTTATTTGTGTTATTTGACTTTTTTACCCTATTATGGTCCCACATCTTCCCTCTTCTGGGACTTCTGGGACTCCACCTGGATTGTGTTTAATTTGAACTTTCTGGCACCATTCACATCAACTAAGCTGTTTGGATTTACATGCTTTTCATGTTTGTGATGTTCACTATTTAATTTAATTATAGTGTATGTTAATATTAAATTTATGCTTATTGCTGTTCACCATTACTGACCCACAGACCTCCCACCCTCACTGGTTTTAGCGATTACTCAGTGGTGGGTTTTTGCTATTCACTTCCCTGTGCATCTGCTCTTTCCACTTCCTCACACAGCGCAGTCACCATCATTTATTTCATTCACACATTTCTGGCCAGGACCGGTTCCAGGTAACTGCAGCAGTGCCCCCACCCCCATAGTATTTAGCACCGATAGCGCGAGAGCCCTTACAATTTATTGTTAAATTCTTTGTAACATTTAAATGACACTGGTGTTTTTTAATTTTTATATTTTTTAAAGGCTCTTTTCTTATTGTTTATAGCTTTTTTAACTTTGACCGTGAGCCACATAGGTTTTATTTTTAGCCTTTTAAACGTATTGACCATGGGAATATACTTTGCAGTGAGGTCCCAAACGGTCCTTTTGAAGAATTCCCATTTCTGTTCTGTGTTTATCGATGCCAATATTACCTCCCAGTCTAAGTCCTGGAGAGCAGCCCTCATCCTCATCCTTGGAAAATTTGCTCTCTTGAAGTTAAGTGTTTTTATCTTTCCTGTATGTATTTCTTGCTTACAGCTAACATAATGAAATCATGTTATGATCACTGCTATCCAGGTGTTCCTTTATCTGACCATTAGTAATAAGCTCTGCATGGTTTGAGATTACCAGGTCCAAGAGCATCATTCCTAGTTGGAGCCTCAATAAACTGGAATTGAAAAAGATAGTAGAGTTGGCGCCAGCCTAATAAATTCTTAGAGTGTGAGTGTGCTTACCAAATACATACTCTAAAATAACTATAAACATGGAAAAATTAATGAATATAAATAAAAAGTAATGAAAAATTAAATAAAATTAAATACAAAAAGTGCACGTGAATTGTGCTATAAATAAAAACAGTCCATGTGCAACTGTGTTCTCTTTAAATAAGTGTTGGAGTTTGCAGAGTAAAAAGTGCTTTGTGCTAAATTCAATGCTGTTGACGTGTTCCACACAGTGACCCCTCCGCACTCACCAGATCCTCCACCCCCTCTTGGGGTGAAACACTTTCACAGTGTATGCCCTGTGCGGCACTTTTCTCGTCCCCTGCGTTGCTGCTGAGGTTTCCAATGTTAGCACAAATATCTGACTTCTTTACTGAAAAAGAAAGTCAGATATAGCGTTGAAAGGATTGTGCCTGTACACATGTTGGATTGACTGGAAACTTTTCAATTCCCTCACTCCCGTAGTTCAGGTAAGATTTATGAACAAACAGAAAAAAGCCCATAGCATAATACTGTTTTATTCGTAAAAAAAGGAATATAAAAAAGTGCCAAATGGCTCCTTACATTAAAATGTGCCTCCCAGAACTGGGGCTGCAGGCGTTTCAACAAATCGCTTTGCGGTGTCGCTGCGCTCTAGCCTCGTTGGCAGCGTGCGTTCCACCGAACCCTACTAGTTCCTCAAGCGCCGGAGATGGCGTGGGCAGACACGTGACCAGGTACCGCCGATGTACGTTTTGTTGGTTTAGGTCTTTAATAAACTGGACCATCAAATTGTCCTGTAATAGGTTTGTAAATTGTTTCCCTTTAACTGTCCCAACAGTGCCATTACTCCAGTCAATTTCTGGGTAGTTAAAATCCCCCATTATCATCACCGTCCTAGCTCTTTCAGCCCTTTCCATCTGTGCAAGGAGCTGAGTCTCCACCTCCTCGTTAACATTGGGTGGTGTATAACAAACTCCAATGATTAACTTTGAACTACGCACATCTATCTGCAGTTCCATCCATAATGCTTCAGCCTCATCACACTCTCCATCAACCATGTCCTCTTTCAGGCTTGCTTTGAGATCACTTCTCACATAGAGACAGACCCTGCCACCTTTCCTTTTTACCCTGTCTCTCCAAAAGACAAAAAGAAAAAATGCGCCTACTAAGTGCAGTATGTCTGATAATATGGAATTTATTAATTAAAACAGCCAAATGGCTACTCACTAAAAAGTAGTACACAATGCACTCATAAAAAGGGAAGTGTAGTCACTGTGGATCGTCAGCCGATGATGGTGGCTTCTCTGGTAAAGGTTTTGTTGATTGCTGTCCAGGGAAGAAGCGTGGCAGAGCACTGCAGGCATAGCGAAACCCGGAAGTGACTGTTCGGCGGCGTGCGTTCCAGCCTGGAGTTACACACCACTCTCTGCGTCAGGAAGTGACGTCAGGCAGGGGCTTCCTGACGGCGAGAGCCGTGTGCACTCCAGGCTAGAAGGCACGCCGCCAAACATTCACTTCCGGGTTTCACTGTGCCCGCAGTGCTCTGCCACGCTTCTTCCCTGGACAGCAATCAACAAAACCTTTACTAGAGAAGCCACCATCATCGGCTGACGATCCACAGTGACTACACTTCCCATTTTTATGAGCGCATTTTGTACTACTTTTTAGTGAGTAGCCATTTGGCTGTTTTAATGAATAAATCCATATTATCAGACATACTGCACTTGGTAGGCACATTTTTTGTTTTTGCTATTACAGAGTCTTGCTTCACTCTCCAAAGTGCTGCCACGGTGTATATGTCATCCTGAACTGTTTATATACGAACTTTAAATATTGGGACTTTCATTACCATCCTCTTTATTATCATTCAGTCAATGGTCTTTTTGTTTCCCTTCCTCCCCTGCCCTTTTCATAATTATTTATTTATCCACTTTTTGTGGTATTGTGGTTCAGAGTTCCCTCTTTCGCGCCGTCATTGTGTTTGTTTTTAGGAATATTAATAGCCCAGTCATGTGAGGATTGAAGCCAAGTTTCAGCAATATCGATTACATCATAGCTCTCCTCATGCACCAGAGCTTCCAACTCACCTATTTTGCTTGGCAGACTTCTGGCATTGGTGAACAAACACTTCAATGTATTATTACATTTTGCCTGGTGTTTTTCTTATCATTTTTAGTAGTACAAATGGCACTATAGTTTCTAATGGCTGTTTGCAACATGGGAACTTTCTTGTCACCTGCCATAACCCTCCCCCTATCTATCCCCATTCCACCCTCCATTAATGTCTGACCCCTAACTGACCTGTCTGGCCAATGTAATTCTAGTTCACCCTCCCCCTCAATCCTAGTTTAAATACTCCTCCAGCCTTCCCATAAACCTCTCCGCCAACACAGCAGACCCGCTTCGATTCAAGTGCAAACCGTCTTTAGCATATAGGTTTCACCCCAATGAAAAGTCAGCCCAGTGCTCTATAAACCCAAATCCCTCCTCCCTACACCAGCGTCCTCTGTCCTTTGCAGAGATTGATGACACAGGGCTGGATGGGGGTGGGAACTGCTGAAGATAACTTTTCACATTAACAGGTTGGTGATTGGTTGCTAGGGTCACCCGGCAACTAATCACCTGCAGTTCAATTAAAGTAAACACCAGCAGTTCCCGCCCCCATCTAGCCCTGTGATAATGGGCTTACCGCTGTCCTTTTCAAAATGTCCGCGGGTCGGGTGCCCATGAATTAATCATGGGCATGACGGGTTGCCGACCCTGGTTTAGATCAAAGCATATTCATGTGTTAGAATGGCCCAGTTAAAGTCAAGACCTAAATCCAATTAAGAATCTGTTGCAAGACTTGAAATTGCTTTTTACAGATGTTCTCCATCCAATCTGACTGAGCTTGAGCTATTTTGCAAATAAGAATGGAAAAAAATGTCACTCTAGATGTGCAAAACTGGTAGAGACTAGTGTTGCTCACGAATATTCGCATTGCGAATATTCGTTACGAATATGGCATATTCGAATATTCGCGAATAACTCGAATTTCGCGGCCAATATTCGCTATTCTGAATATTCATATTTTTTCAATTTTATTTTTAAAACAGATCACATCCTAGTGATCTCCATCGACGTCTAAAAGCATTGCTGGTATGATTAGAGACCCTGGGCCGAGTAGCTAAGCTGAGGCGATCCTTTTATGTTGCCGAATATTCGCAATCGCGAATATTCGATTTCCGAATATTCGCGAATACTTTCTCCGCCCTTCTTTTGCTCAGAGCCAATCAGAGTTCTCCTACCACAGTTGTCATAGGAGAGAGTGGAGTGTTTCTGTCCGTTTTTTCAGTGTATCACATCTTCAAAGAATTTTCCATCTTTTGTCCCGTGTCATCATTTGCATTTCACCTCTTTAATGAGAATAATAACTGTTTAACATAAAGACATTTAAGAGATGTCAACGTAAACGGTTTACTTGTATTTTCCAAATCTATGGTTATTCAATATTTATTAAACTAATCAATATACAAATTGGTCAAAGTAAACCCTCAAATCTATATAATAATGTATTTATTTTATTAATACCTTGTTAGTTGCAGGGTCCATTACGTAAAACCACACTTTTTCCAAAGGGCAGGTGAAATTGACTGTTTCAAAATTTCGCAATCAATTTCGCATTTGCATTAGCGAAATTTCGCAATCAGTTTCGCATTCGCATTAGCGAAATTTAGCAAAAAAATTTTTTTGATAAAATATCACGAATATTCGATTTTAGCGAATATTTCACGAATATTTGGCTATATATTCGTGATATATCGCAAAATCAAAAATGGCGTATTGCGCTCAACACTAGTAGAGACATCCCCAAAAAGACTTGCAGCTGTAATTGCAGTGAAAGGTGGTTCTACACAGTATTGACTCAGGGGGGCTGAATAAAAATGCACGACACACTTTTCACATATTTATTTGTAAAAAATAAATAAAAATGAATTTCTTTATTGTACACCACGGGGCACAGAGCCTCTATTCATTACATAGTGGGTTGTATGTCACCAGAGGTGATTGGACACTGGCACAACCAATGAAGACAAGTTCCCCTCCCCTAAGGGAAGTACCTCTGTTTTTCCGCCAGTGTCTAAGGTGTTGGACGCAATTAGGATGTGCTAAAGGAAGCTCTGCCAAAGAAATCCTTGGGGGGTAAAAGAGCTACACTTTCGGGTCCATCCAAGACGCCTACATTTTACGCCAAAACTGGATGGTATCCAGATCTCGTGGATGAGGTGTTGCCTGTAATGTCTTCGGGGCACTGAATGGTCCAGCACTTTTGGTACAATATGCTAAAAGTCCTGGCAGAGTCTTTTACAAGGCCCAAGGAAGAAGCCTCCTTTAAGTAGGAACCCATATCCCTAAAGGTTGGCACACATACCCTGCCGTGATGGGGGAAAGATTGGTTCTGCTTTGCAGAAAACCTGCGGTGGGGATAAGGTAAGCAAGGAAAGAGTCCTAAGTTTTAAACTTACCTTTCCTATTTTGGAGTAGGTGTTTTTTTTATGGCCACCACTGGAGGGAGTAAAGAGCTGAGTTCCACTCACCATGCTCCAGAGCAGTGTCAGTTCCTCCAGACAAGCACACTCCTTCCGCTGCTGAAGCTCCGCCATGAACGGCTGCCTTTTCCTACTCTCAGGCAGGTGTCAGGGTGATGATCCTCACGTCTGATCACCGCCATTACCCCCTAGCTCGGGGGCGCACTTTATGCTAATTAGCAATGAGAGGGGGCGGGCCCGTGAGCGTGCACGGGGACGCACGCGGGCATGCTATTCCTATGGCAAATCAGGCTGGAAGTGATAAAAGGAGCCTCACAAGCCTGGAGCTTTCTTGAAAGGACACAGCAGCGTATGGGCACGTAAGATCTCCATGTGGTTGGCTGAGCACTCCCAAGATAGACACCTATTCTAGCATGAAACTTATTAGTTGCATACTTATGTTAAATTGCTAAACTAGCACAGTAGTATATGCATTTTTGGTACCTTGGCTTTGCTTGGTAATATGTCCTCCCAAAGAAGAAGTTCTGTGACTAAAAACAAAAAAGCATCGCCGCCTGAGACAGGGGGCTCTAGCCGCGCCTGCTCGGTACCTTCCTCTCCTGTAAAATCTGACGCACCTATACAGGATGAGCCATTTCCAACCAGTTTCTGAATATTCACCATTTCCGAATGGAAACAATTCGATCCGTAGTCGCCACTCCACACTAGGCGGAAAATTATTGGCGTCTATAGACATCAAAGACGCGTATTTACATGTGCCTATCCATCCCGCTCACCAAAAGTTCCTAAAGTTTGCGGTAGAACATCGCCACTTCCAGTTTGTGGCTCTGCCCTTTGGTTTGGCAACCGCGCCCCGAGTATTTACAAAGGTTTTGGACCCTCTCTTGGCAAAGAGGCATAGTGGTGACGGCCTACCTAGACGATCTACTTGTGATAGATCAGTCAGTGGCAGGATTAGATCACGCAGTGCTCAATACAGTAAGATACTTGGAGCATTTAGGATGGATCATAAATTTACAGTCCTCCCTGCAGGTCCTAAGAAGGGTAGAGTATTTGGGCATGATCATAGATAGGGATGAGCCGAACATACCCGGGTTCGGTTCGCATCAGAACGTTCGAACAGACCGCGGGTTCGCGCGAACATTTAGAACCCCATTGAAGTCTATGGGACTCGAACGTTCGAATTCAAAAACGATCATTTTAAAGACCAATATTCAATTTAATGTTGGTAAACGTCTTTCAGAACCCGGGTCTTGCCCCAGGGAACATGTATCAATCGAAAAAAATATTTTAAAAACGGACGTTTTTGCGGAGCAGCGATTTTAATGATGTTTAAAGTGAAAAAAAAAAATGAAAAATTCCTTCAAATATCACACCTGCTGTGTGTCTCTAGTAGTGGCACATGTTTAGAAATGTCCCTGCACAACATTAAATTATTATAAGAACAAAGTAATTTAATACTGGTTGCGCACGTGCTGTCTGGGAACAATATCTCGATTATTTTAGGGGTGGTGGGGGGGTGGCATTATCTTTTTGGGAAAGCAAAATTGTAGAAAAAAGGGCACCCCTCAAACATACTGTAATTGTAGCGCAACAAAGAGCCACGTGCAAAGTATTGCATCAAAAATTGTTATTAGGCGCCCTTGTTACAAAGGGGCATAAAAATGTGTCCGTAGGCGCAACATAACACTGCAACCCCTCCCAATATCTGTAATTGGAGCGCAACAAGGAGCCACGTGCAAAGTATTGCATCAAAAATTGTTATTAGGCGCCCTTGTTACACAGGGGCATAAAAATGTGTCCGTAGGCGCAACATAACACTGCAACCCCTCCCAATATCTGTAATTGGAGCGCAACAAGGAGCCACGTGCAAAGTATTGCATCAAAAATTGTTATTAGGCGCCCTTGTTACACAGGGGCATAAAAATGTGTCCGTAGGCGCAACATAACACTGCAACCCCTCCCAATATCTGTAATTGGAGCGCAACAAGGAGCCACGTGCAAAGTATTGCATCAAAAATTGTTATTAGGCGCCCTTGTTACACAGGGGCATAAAAATGTGTCCGTAGGCGCAACATAACACTGCAACCCCTCCCAATATCTGTAATTGGAGCGCAACAAGGAGCCACGTGCAAATTATTGCATCAAAAATTGTTATTAGGCGCCCTTGTTACACAGGGGCATAAAAATGTGTCCGTAGGCGCAACATAACACTGCAACCCCTCCCAATATCTGTAATTGGAGCGCAACAAGGAGCCACGTGCAAAGTATTGCATCAAAAATTGTTATTAGGCGCCCTTGTTACACAGGGGCATAAAAATGTGTCCGTAGGCGCAACATAACACTGCAACCCCTCCCAAAATCTGTAATTGGAGCGCAACAAGGAGCCACGTGCAAAGTATTGCATCAAAAATTGTTATTAGGCGCCCCTGTTACACAAGGGCATAAAAATGTGTCCGTAGGCGCAACATAACACTGCAACCCCTCCCAATATCTGTAATTGGAGCGCAACAAGGAGCCACGTGCAAAGTATTGCATCAAAAATTGTTATTAGGCGCCCCTGTTACACAGGGGCACAAAAATTGTGCCTTAGGCCACGTGCAAAGTATTGCATCAAAAATTGTTATTAGACGCCCCTGTTACACAGGGGCACAAAAATTGTGCCTTAGGCCTTAGGCCACATGCAAAGTATTGCATCAAAAATTGTTATTAGACACCCCTGTTACACAGGGGCAGAAAAATTAGGCCTTAGGCCTTAGGCCACGTGCAAAGTATTGCATCCAAAATTGATATTAGGCGCAACATAACACTGCAACCCCTCCCAATATCTGTAATTGGAGCGCAACAAGGAGCCACGTGCAAAGTATTGCATCAAAAATTGTTATTAGACGCCCCTGTTACACAGGGGCACAAAAATTGTGCCTTAGGCCACATGCAAAGTATTGCATCAAAAATTGTTATTAGACGCCCGTTACACAGGGGCACAAAAATTAGGCCTTAGGCCACGTGCAAAGTATTGCATCAAAAATTGTTATTAGGCGCCCCTGTTAAACAGGGGCAGAAAAATTAGGCCTTAGGCACTGGTGGCGGAGCACAGAAAAACAAAATTTCTTACTAGCTAACAGCATGAAAAGTGAGGAGGAGAAGGATATTCCATCAGCAGCACAACAGGACAGTCACTCAGCATCAGCAGTCTCAAAGGGATCTGATATTTCAACACAAAATTCTTATTCAGTAACATCAGCATCAGGTGCTTGGTAGCCGGTGTTGATCCAAGCCTGATTCATTTTGATGAAGGTCAGTCGATCAACAGAGTCGGTGGAGAGGCGTACCCTGTGATCGGTCACAAAGCCTCCAGCAGCACTGAATGTACGTTCTGAAAGAACACTGGATGCAGGGCAAGCCAGTAGCTCAATTGCGTACTGTGCAAGCTCTGGCCAGTGATCCATCCTCAAGACCCAGTAAGCCAGAGGATTTTTCGTGGGGAAGGTGTCCAAGTCGGATCTTGCCGCTAGGTATTCCCGGACCATGTAAACCAGACGCTGGCGATGGTTGCTGGAACCGGTCAGACCTTGGGGCTGCGGACAAAAAAATTGTCTGAACGCATCGCTCAGACGGCCACCTTCTCCACCGCTCCTTCTCTGACTCACCGAAGCCTCAGCAAGACGTTGTCCAGGGCCAGGTTTTGGTAATCCCCCCGGTTCTGGGAACGCATTGCACAGACCCTTCTGCAAGGCCTCCCGCAGTAGTTTCATTTTCTGCTCCCTCTGCGATGGCAACATAAGATCCGTTACCTTACTCTTGTAGCGTGGATCAAGGAGAGTTGCCAGCCAGTAATGATCCCTCTCCTTGATAGCACGTACACGAGGATCCTTACGCAGGCTTTTCAGAATCAGGGAGGCCATGCAGCGTAGGTTTGCAGAGGCATTCGGGGCACAGTCCTCTGGGTCACTGAGGACGACAGGATCCTCAGCCACCTCATCCCAGCCACGTAAAAGTCCACGTGTTCCTTGGGACTGTAAATGATCCCTTGAAGACTGCTGCTGTTGATGCTGAGTGCTAGGCTCCACCTCCATGCTGCTGATACAATCCTCCTCCTCCTCCTCCTCCTCCTCTTCCTCATCCTCCTCCTCCTCTTCCTGTGTTCCAGGTGGGCAAGCAGGAACAGTGTCTGGATAAAGGGGGCCTTGAGAGGTAAGGAAGTCCTCCTCTTCCTCCCTCTGTTCTGCCTCAAGGGCCCTGTCCATTATTCCACGTAGGGTGTGCTCCAACATGTGAATAAGCGGGACAGTCTCACTGATGCATGCACTGTCACTGCTCACCATCCTCGTGGCCTCCTCAAATGGTGACAGGACAGTGCATGCATCCCTGATCAAGGCCCACTGGCGTGGTGAAAAAAAACCAAGCTCCCCTGAGCCAGTTCTGCTGCCATATTGGCACAGGTACTCATTGATGGCCCTCTGCTGCGTGTGCAGCCGCTGCAGCATGGCCAACGTAGAGTTCCATCTGGTGGGCATGTCACAGATTAGGCGGTTCTTGGGCAGGTTGTATTCCCTCTGGAGGTCTGTCAGCCGAGCAGTGGCATTATATGACCTCCGGAAATGCACACAGACTTTCCTGGCCTGCCTCAGGACATCCTGTAAGCCAGGGTACCTGCCCAAGAACCGCTGCACCACCAAATTGAGAACATGCGCAAAACAGGGCACATGGGTGAGTTTTCCACGTCGCAGGGCAGAGAGGAGGTTGGTGCCATTATCGCTGACCACCATTCCAGGCTTCAGCTGGCGTGGCGTCAACCACCTCTGAGCCTGCCCCTGCAGAGCTGAAAGAACCTCTTCCCCAGTGTGGCTCCTGTCTCCCAAGCACACCAGCTCTAGGACCGCATGGCATCTCTTGGCCTGCATTCCTGCGTAGCCCGTCGTACGCCTACGGAGCACGGCTGGTTCTGAGCCAACATCACCACAGGAAGAGGCCACAGAGGAAGAAGAAGAGGAGGGGGTGGAGGAGAGAGGTGTGTCACAAGCAGTTGTAGTGTTTTGGAGGCGTGGTGGTGGAACAACCTCCAAAACTACTGTGCCTTGACCTGCGTCCTTCCCAGCTGCCAGCAGAGTCACCCAATGGGCCGTAAAAGACAGGTAACGTCCCTGTCCATGCCTGCTGGACCATGAGTCAGCGGTAAGATGCACCTTACCACTGACCGCCCTGTCCAGCGAGGTATGGACATTGCCTTCCACATGCCGGTAGAGAGCCGGAATCGCCTTCCGTGAAAAAAAGTGGCGTTTGGGTACTTGCCACTGAGGTACTGCACATTCCACAAACTCACGGAAGGGGGCAGAATCTACCAACTGAAAAGGTAGCAGTTGAAGTGCTAGCAATTTTGCTAAGCTAGCATTCAACCGCTGGGCATGTGGATGGCTGGGAGCGTACTTCTTTCGGCGCTGCAGCAGCTGGGGCAGGGAAATTTGTCTGGTAATATCAGTAGATTGGCCGGATGTACTACCACTACTACGTTGTGACACACCTATTTCTACACCTTCGGTGCAGGCTGCAGAGAGGACTAGGGGTCTAGTGGGGTTTGAGGTCACAGAAGGGCAAGGGGAGGACCGCTTTGGTCTTTGGTGTGGGTCTTTCTGGTATGCCTGCCAACGAGCTGCATGGCAGGTCGACATATGTCTGGACAAGCATGTGGTGCCCAAGCGGGTGATGTTTTGGCCACGCGAGATACGCTTGAGACATATGTTGCAAACAGCAAAGGTAGCATCTGATGGACAGGTTTCAAAAAAGGCCCACACCAAAGAACTTTTGCTGTACCGTTGAGACACAGCAGCGCCACGTAATGCAGTTGGTGTACTGCCCTTAAGCTGACCCCTGGAGGGCTTCCTGCCTCTTTGAAGATGTGCCTGTGCCTCGTCCTCTTCCTCCTCCTCCTCTCTCCTACCAGGCACCCAGGTAGAGTCAATGACCTCATCATCCCCTCCCTCCTCATCATCACTGGCGACAACCTGGCAGTATGCTCCAGCTGGGGGAACATCACTCCCAGATTGTTGTCCCTCTCGGCCACCCCCTCTCCCTGGGCTCACATCAATGCCTTCCTCTATCAGTGTTCCGTCATCGGAGTCTTCAAAACGCTGTGCATCTTCAGCTAGCATGTACCCAACACTGTGTTGAAACAGTTCGGGGGACTCCTCAGGAGGACACGGTGGGACTAGGGAAGGATTGTGTGATCCCATTGTGCAGAGGGTAGAGGACGCCTTGGCAGCTGCTTTGCCAGACAAACTATAATCAGTCTGTGTGAGAGAGGATGAGGAGGATGAGGACGGCTTGGTCATCCACTCAACTAATTTCTCAGCATGTTGAGGCTCAACACGGCCAGCTCCCGAAAAGAAGGACGAGCGGCCACGGCCACGTGCTGAAGAGGATGCACCACATCCATCACCAGCGTTACCTCTAGATGCAGAGCCTGCTTGCCCTCGTGACTCTCTGCCTCTCTTTGTCCTTCCAGCCATAGTTATGCGTTCAGGTGTTATGTAACAAAATAGTCGCTGTCACACCAACTGCGTTCAGATGGTATTAAACAGCAACCACACAGTAAGAGCGACTTGGCTCAAGTGTAAAGTAACAAAATAGTCGCAGTCACACCAACTGCCTTTAGTTGCTATTAAGCAGCACGCACGCAGTAATAGCGACTTGGCTCAAGTGTAAAGTAACAAAATAGTCGCTGTCACACCAACTGCGTTCAGATGGTATTAAACAGCAACCACACAGTAAGAGCGACTTGGCTCAAGTGTAAAGTAACAAAATAGTCGCTGTCACACCGACTGCGGTCAGATGGTATTAAACAGCAATCACACAGTAAGAGCGACTTGGTTCAAGTGTAAAGTAACAAAATAGTCGCTGTCACACCAACTGCTTTCAGATGGTATTAAACAGCAACCACACAGTAAGAGCGACTTGGCTCAAGTGTGAAGTAACAAAATAGACGCTGTCACACCGACTGCGTTCAGATGGTATTAAACAGCAACCACACAGTAAGAGCGACTTGGCTCAAGTGTGAAGTAACAAAATAGTCGCTGTCACACCAACTGCGTTCAGATGGTATTAAACAGCAACCACACAGTAAGAGCGACTTGGCTCAAGTGTAAAGTAACAAAATAGTCGCTGTCACACCGACTGCGTTCAGATGGTATTAAACAGCAACCACACAGTAAGAGCGACTTGGCTCAAGTGTAAAGTAACAAAATAGTCGCTGTCACACCGACTGCGTTCAGATGGTATTAAACAGCAATCACACAGTAAGAGCGACTTGGTTCAAGTGTAAAGTAACAAAATAGTCGCTGTCACACCAACTGCTTTCAGATGGTATTAAACAGCAACCACACAGTAAGAGCGACTTGGCTCAAGTGTAAAGTAACAAAATAGCCGCAGTGACACCAACTGCCTTTAGTTGCTATTAAACAGCACGCACGCAGTAATAGCGACTGCGGTCAAATGCGATTTAACAGCACGCACGCAGTGACACCAACTGCCTTTAGTTGCTATTAAACAGCACGCAGTAATAGCGACTGCGGTCAAATGTGATTTAACAGCACGCACGCAGTGACACCAACTGCCTTTAGTTGCTATTAAACAGCACGCACGCAGTAATAGCGACTGCGGTCAAATGCGATTTAACAGCACGCACGCAGTGACACCAACTGCCTTTAGTTGCTATTAAACAGCACGCAGTAATAGCGACTGCGGTCAAATGCGATTTAACAGCACGCACGCAGTGACACCAACTGCCTTTAGTTGCTATTAAACAGCACGCACGCAGTAATAGCGACTGCGGTCAAATGTGATTTAACAGCACGCACGCAGTGACACCAACTGCCTTTAGTTGCTATTAAACAGCACGCACGCAGTAATAGCGACTGCGGTCAAATGCGATTTAACAGCACGCACGCAGTGACACCAACTGCCTTTAGTTGCTATTAAACAGAACGCACGCAGTAATAGCGACTGCGGTCAAATGCGATTTAACAGCACGCACGCAGTGACACCAACTGCCTTTAGTTGCTATTAAACAGCACGCACGCAGTAATAGCGACTGCGGTCAAATGCGATTTAACAGCACGCACGCAGTGACACCAACTGCCTTTAGTTGCTATTAAACAGCACGCACGCAGTAATAGCGACTGCGGTCAAATGCGATTTAACAGCACGCACGCAGTGACACCAACTGCCTTTAGTTGCTATTAAACAGAACACACGCAGTAATAGCGACTGCGGTCAAATGCGATTTAACAGCACGCACGCAGTGACACCAACTGCCTTTAGTTGCTATTAAACAGCACGCACGCAGTAATAGCGACTGCGGTCAAATGCGATTTAACAGCACGCACGCAGTGACACCAACTGCCTTTAGTTGCTATTAAACAGCACGCACGCAGTAATAGCGACTGCGGTCAAATGCGATTTAACAGCACGCACGCAGTGACACCAACTGCCTTTAGTTGCTATTAAACAGCACGCACGCAGTAATAGCGACTGCGGTCAAATGCGATTTAACAGCACGCACGCAGTGACACCAACTGCCTTTAGTTGCTATTAAACAGAACGCACGCAGTAATAGCGACTGCGGTCAAATGCGATTTAACAGCACGCACGCAGTGACACCAACTGCCTTTAGTTGCTATTAAACAGCACGCACGCAGTAATAGCGACTGCGGTCAAATGCGATTTAACAGCACGCACGCAGTGACACCAACTGCCTTTAGTTGCTATTAAACAGCACGCACGCAGTAATAGCGACTGCGGTCAAATGCGATTTAACAGCACGCACGCAGTGACACCAACTGCCTTTAGTTGCTATTAAACAGCACGCACGCAGTAATAGCGACTGCGGTCAAATGCGATTTAACAGCACGCACGCAGTGACACCAACTGCCTTTAGTTGCTATTAAACAGCACGCACGCAGTAATAGCGACTGCGGTCAAATGCGATTTAACAGCACGCACGCAGTGACACCAACTGCCTTTAGTTGCTATTAAACAGAACGCACGCAGTAATAGCGACTGCGGTCAAATGCGATTTAACAGCACGCACGCAGTGACACCAACTGCCTTTAGTTGCTATTAAACAGCACGCACGCAGTAATAGCGACTGCGGTCAAATGCGATTTAACAGCACGCACGCAGTGACACCAACTGCCTTTAGTTGCTATTAAACAGCACGCACGCAGTAATAGCGACTGCGGTCAAATGCGATTTAACAGCACGCACGCAGTGACACCAACTGCCTTTAGTTGCTATTAAACAGAACGCACGCAGTGATAGCGACTGCGGTCAAATGCGATTTAACAGCACGCACGCAGTGACACCAACTGCCTTTAGTTGCTATTAAACAGCACGCACGCAGTAATAGCGACTGCGGTCAAATGCGATTTAACAGCACGCACGCAGTGACACCAACTGCCTTTAGTTGCTATTAAACAGCACGCACGCAGTAATAGCGACTGCGGTCAAATGCGATTTAACAGCACGCACGCAGTGACACCAACTGCCTTTAGTTGCTATTAAACAGCACGCACGCAGTAATAGCGACTGCGGTCAAATGCGATTTAACAGCACGCACGCAGTGACACCAACTGCCTTTAGTTGCTATTAAACAGAACGCACGCAGTAATAGCGACTGCGGTCAAATGCGATTTAACAGCACGCACGCAGTGACACCAACTGCCTTTAGTTGCTATTAAACAGCACGCACGCAGTAATAGCGACTGCGGTCAAATGCGATTTAACAGCACGCACGCAGTGACACCAACTGCCTTTAGTTGCTATTAAACAGCACGCACGCAGTAATAGCGACTGCGGTCAAATGCGATTTAACAGCACGCACGCAGTGACACCAACTGCCTTTAGTTGCTATTAAACAGCACGCACGCAGTAATAGCGACTGCGGTCAAATGCGATTTAACAGCACGCACGCAGTGACACCAACTGCCTTTAGTTGCTATTAAACAGCACGCACGCAGTAATAGCGACTGCGGTCAAATGCGATTTAACAGCACGCACGCAGTGACACCAACTGCCTTTAGTTGCTATTAAACAGCACGCACGCAGTAATAGCGACTGCGGTCAAATGCGATTTAACAGCACGCACGCAGTGACACCAACTGCCTTTAGTTGCTATTAAACAGCACGCACGCAGTAATAGCGACTGCGGTCAAATGCGATTTAACAGCACGCACGCAGTGACACCAACTGCCTTTAGTTGCTATTAAACAGCACGCACGCAGTAATAGCGACTGCGGTCAAATGCGATTTAACAGCACACACGCAGTGACACCAACTGCCTTTAGTTGCTATTAAACAGCATGCACGCAGTAATAGCGACTGCGGTCAAATGCGATTTAACAGCACGCACGCAGTGACACCAACTGCCTTTAGTTGCTATTAAACAGAACGCACGCAGTAATAGCGACTGCGGTCAAATGCGATTTAACAGCACGCACGCAGTGACACCAACTGCCTTTAGTTGCTATTAAACAGCACGCACGCAGTAATAGCGACTGCGGTCAAATGCGATTTAACAGCACGCACGCAGTGACACCAACTGCCTTTAGTTGCTATTAAACACGCAGTAATAGCGACTGCGGTCAAATGCGATTTAACAGCACGCACGCAGTGACACCAACTGCCTTTAGTTGCTATTAAACAGCACGCACGCAGTAATAGCGACTGCGGTCAAATGCGATTTAACAGCACGCACGCAGTGACACCAACTGCCTTTAGTTGCTATTAAACAGCACGCACGCAGTAATAGCGACTGCGGTCAAATGCGATTTAACAGCACACACGCAGTGACACCAACTGCCTTTAGTTGCTATTAAACAGCACGCACGCAGTAATAGCGACTGCGTTTCTGTGCAATTCAATAGCCCAGTTGCATTAACAGCGACTGCGCTTCTGTGCAAATAAATTGCACACGTGCAGTAACAGGTAATGCGTCTGTGTGTGCAATTAACTAGCACACGTTAAATAACACAGAATAATTATATTTAAAGTAAATCCCTAATGCAGGCAATACAACACGTTAGAGCGCTGCATGTAGAACAATCTCCTGCCTGATAGATAAACTAGCTGAGCTGTACAGTTTATAAATATATTGACAACGCCTAAGGGTGTGAATATATTCTCTACAAACTGTACTTTTAACTATACTGACTACACTTCCTACTCTATCTATCTTTCTATCTATCTATCTATCTATCTATCTATCTATCTATCTATCTATCTATCTATCTAGTTAAGACACTGTGTCTCTATCTCTCTATCTCTCTCTGTCTGACTGACTGATCTTCTCTAGAACCGCCAACACACTACACTAGGCAGCCGTGCAGGCTGCCTTTTATAGTGGGGGGCGTGTACTAATCCCCCTGAGCCATAATTGGCCAAAGCCACCCTGGCTTTGGCCAATTATGGCTCTTCGTTTTTTGAGCGCTGTGATTGGCCAAGCATGCGGGACATACAGCATGCTTGGCCAATCATCAGCGCTCAACGCCCCAGTGAATTATGGGACGTTTTGCGTCACTCGAATTTGGCGCGAACGACCCGTTTTGTTCGAGTTTCGACGAACGATCAAACGACCGATGTTCGAGTCGAACATACGTTCGAATCGAACGCGGAGCTCATCCCTAATCATAGACACAGTCCAAAGCAGGGTATTCCTGCCAGAGCCAAAGATCAAGTCTTTAGGAGAATTAATCCACAAAGTCAGGGCGAAGAAGGTACCATAGATCTGCCTCTGTATGAGGCTATTAGGGAAGATGGTGGCCTCATTTGAGGCTGTTCCTTATGCCCAGTTTCATTCGAGACTACTGCAAAGCAATATTCTAGATGCCTGGAACAGGAAAAGCCAAGCTCTGGATTTACCCATGCACCTATCCCCACAGGTGCGCCAAAGCTTTAGTTGGTGGTTAAAGACCAAGGGCCTAATCCACAAACAGCTGCGCAAATTAAGTTAGTCAAAACTTTTGTCATTTAAGTTACGGTGCCCTATTTTGGTGTCATAAGTGCCGTATCCACAGCGCATTTGCGCATAAAATTGCGCAAGCGCAACTTAAATCCCGAGGCGTAAGGCGGGGTTATTGCAAGTGGGAAGGAAGTGGGCGTGCTTCATTGTAATGAGCCGTGACCCCATGCAAATGAAGGGCCGGCCGTACTGCGCATGCGCGCTCACGAATCTGCTGCTCACTGGGCATGTGCAGAACTTGGCTTGGCGCAATCAGTGAGATAGGTAAAAGGCCAAGCGTACTTAGTTTGAGGATCGCCCTGTGTATAAAAAGCCCCACACAAACACACTTCCCTTGCAAAAGTATTTCCCTGTGTTACCCTTCCTAGAGCAAGTTGCTTCTGCTCTGAACGTTTGTCTGTGTTTGTTGGTGAGTTGTGTGTGATAGTAAAGTTTTGGAGGAGTATTAGATTGTAGTTGGTGTTTGTTTCTGCTAAGTGTATTTTCTGTTTGTTTTTTTCTGAGTGTATTTTGTGTTTGTTTTTTTCTGATTGTATTTTGTGTTTTTTTTTGCGTGTTTGTTTTTGAATTTGTAGTAGTTGTCTGCTTGTGTGTTTTGCTTTTTGTGTGTTTCTTCTGTGAGTTTTTTTGTTTGTTTGTTGTGTGTGTATTTTTGTTTGTTTGTCCTGTGAGTTGATTCTTGTTGCTGAGTGGTGTCTGTGATGGCACCCAAGCGCAGGAAGCTCAATTTTTCACAGGTAGAGAAGCAAATTCTTGCTCGGGCCATCGTCCTATATGGGCGATATTTGCATGCTGATAGCCGGAACACCTCCCCGGCCCAAAGGAAGGCGATAATAAAAAAGATTACGGATCAGATCAGCGGGAGACGAGGACCCCCGCTGGCATCCAAAAGAAGATCAACGATCTAAAGAGCCTGGTCCGTAACAAGGTGTCCCAAATAAATGCCCATACCACGGGCACTGGAGGAGGCCCAGCCTGCCCCATCAGGCTCAGTGAAGAGGAATGGGCAGTGGCCCGGTGTTTCCAGCCAGAGCAGGTGGTGGGCCTGCGTGGATATCAATCTGATGTTCCTGTGAGGCCAGGTAAGTTTTTTGTTTTTCTATCTGGTGATTAGCATGTGTGGGTGGGGGAAGGGAAGATGTGCCAAGTGTGTGGATCCTCAAACCTGTGATTGTTGATGACCAGGAGATTGCAGGCCCATCAGGCCAGGAGGTTGCTGGCCCATCAGGCCAGGCTGCTGCACCACCCCAAGGACAAGATGCTGCTGATGAGTCCCAAGAAGGGCAGGATTCCCCAGGGGAGGGGAGGGGAGTGGCCAAACCTCCCCTCATGAGGAGGTTGAGGGGGAGGAGGATGAGGGGGTGGAGGAAGAAGATCTGCAGATTGGCCGGGAAGTCCTTTTGGCCTCGGATATGTTGACCCTTGAGGCTACCCTTGAGGCTACCCCTGAGGCTGCCAGCAGTCAGGCCACCATCAGGGGTAGCCCCTCCCACTCCTCCCTCAACAGGCCTCAACCCATAAGGGTCACTCTCTCCCCTCCTCCAGGGCCACAAGCCTCAGCGGCAGGCAGGATGGCGACTCAGGAGACCAGGGGGGTGGCCGAGCGTCTGCCGGGCAGTCTGCAGAGGGACAATGCCTGGCAGACCCGCCATCTGGGTCAGATAAAAGAGACTCTGACCCAGATGGAGCACAGCATGGGTGCAATGAAGGAGTCACTCAGTGATGGGGCCACAAACTCATTGGCGGTCATCACATGTTTGTGGGACCTGAAGACCGCCACAACAGGTGTGGCCCAGGAGGTGACTGCCCTGACCCAGGCTGTGCAGGACAATACCAGGGCTGGCCAGGTCAATACGGCTGCCCTCACAATGTGTCTCACAAGGATAGCAGTGGCCTTGGAGGGAAGGCCAGCAGGAGGACAGTCACCAGGGGAGGCTCCTCCTTCCCGTGCTCACCCACCCCCCCATGAAGATACTCCCTCCCCTGCTCACACCCCCCCCATGAAGATACTCACTCCCCTGCTCACACCCCCCCCCATGAAGATACTCCCTCCCCTGCTCACACCCCCCCATGAAGATCCTCCGGTTGGCCGTGGGCGGCCCAGGCGTAGCAAACGCTGCCGCTATTAATTTGGCAGGGGTACTTTTGTTTTTTATTTTTATGATTTTGTTTGGTATACTGTACTTATGATTTGGTTTATGTGTGTGAATGACCTTTGAATGTGGGGGGGTGGCATTCCTGAAAACATAAGGGTGTCACCCTCAGTTTTGGTGGAGAAGGGATCCCCAGGACCAGGGAGAATTGATCCCAGGTCCCTGAATGGTGTAAGAATGCACAGTGACATAATTGGAGCCGTGGCGGGGCGTTACTGCTCCCAAGTACCGGGGGGGGGTACTTGGATCTAATCCAATTCGATGTGCATGTGATGTGTCAATGCTAGGGACCCAGAGGCGATTCAGTTCGCATGTGCCGCGCTATATAAGTTTTTCATTCATTCATTCATTCATTCATTCACAGTGGCGTGCATTCATGCATTCTCATTGTGACATAATTAATGTGTGTGTTTACTGTGCAAAGATGCATTCTCATTGTGACATGTTTAATATGCGTTTACTGTGCAAAGATGCCTTCTGCAAGACGTGTCCTGGCTGCTGTGCCCTCAGCAGACCAGGTGGAGTTGGTTGGGGGGGGATTGTCTGGTTCAGGGGTCAGGTCATCACATATGTCAATCTCCAGGCCCCTTCTCACTGCAAAGTTGTGCAGAATACAACATGCACCGATGATCTGGCACACAAAGTCTGGGGAATACAACAGGGTACCCCCAGACTTATCCAGGCATCGGAAACGTGACTTCAGGAGGCCAAATGTGCGTTCCACCACTCCACGGGTACTTATGTGTGCAGCATTGTATCTTTCTTCTCCTGGGGTTTGGGGATTCTGGAATGGAGGCATTAGATGGGGTCCCAGTGCATATGCAGAGTCACCTGGAAGGGAAAAGACAGGAGGATGTTAGTCATGCATGTGCCCCTCGTGATGTCTGCATCATGGGGGGGGACAGTCATACCTGACACCCATGTCACTCACCAACCAGCCAGCTGTCCCCATACACGTTCTGTTCCAATTCTCTGGAGATGTTGCTGTGACGGAATATATAGCTGTCATGGCTGGATCCTGGGAATTTGGCACAGACGTGCCATATGAGGCATTTGGCATCCACTATCACCTGAACATTGATTGAATGCCAATGCTTCCTATTTCGGTACATGTGCTCTGTCTCATGGGGGGGTTGTAGTGCCACATGGGTGCAATCAATGGCCCCGATGGTGCGTGGGAATCCAGCAATTTGGAAAAAATCATTCATTGTGTCCATTCGCTGGACCTCCTGGGTTTGATGAATTGATTGGCCATGCGTCTCAGGATTGCAGGGACAACCTGGTGCACACATCTGCTAATGGAGGATTGTGCCATCCCAGCCACACCTCCACTTGTGCGCTGAAAAGAGCCAGTGGCAAGGAAATACAGTGTTGCCATTACCTTGATCAGTGGCTGCACTGCATGTGAGCGGTGTGTTGGGCTGGTGAGATCATCCTGCAGGATTGGGGTTAATTCCAGGATGGCTTCACGGTTGAATCTGAAGGTGCCATACACCTCAGAAGCAGTCATGGCAAAGACATCTAGACGTCTGCGGTAAACCCTCTCCTGTGCCCTCATCCTCCTCTGTTCCCTCCTCCTTCTTAGCGTGTCTAAAGTCACTAGTGCAGTTATGATCATGGATGGCCCTGGCATGTTTGCAGACAGATTGTAGTCCAGCAAGTGTGTGTGCTCAGCTCTTCCTTAATGGTGTTGCTGTAGCAGACCTTTACACGGCAGGTGTAAAATTAGGGCTGCTTTTATAAAGTGTAAAATTGCTCCGGGAAACTAACAGAAGCGCACAGGGCGTAATCTACGGCGCACACACTTAATTTTGTGGATCGCCCTATCTCCCTCATTTGCATCTATGCCTATCAAAACAGCGGCGTGTCTAGCGTAATTTGCGCACGAAGAAGCACCGGTGTAATTATTTTAGGTAGGACGGAAAAACCTGCATTTCAGGCGTAACTCATTATGAGGATCAGGCGCAAAGATACGCGGTGTAAATTTCAATTACGCCGCGTATCTCGAGTTAAGTCGGCGCATCTGCTTTGTGGATTAGGCCCCAAGAACCTGCAGAAGGAAGGTCCTTTCTCCCAGTCACCTGGAAGGTGGTGTCTACGGATGCCAGCCTGTTAGGCTGGGGAGCAGTATTAGAAGAAGCTTCAGCCCAGATTACCTGGGCCAGAACCGAAGAGAGCCTGCCCATTAACATACTGGAGATTTGGGCAGTATACTTAGCCCTCAGAACCTGGACAGACAGGTTACAGGGTCACCCTGTTCGGATTCAATCAGACAATGCTACTGCAGTGGCTTATATCAATCACCAGGGAGGCACCCGGAGTTGGGATGCTCAGAAGGAGGTGAATCGGATTTTGAAATGGGCAGAAGAACATGTTCCTTGTCTTTCTGCAATCTTCATTCCAGTGGTAGAGAACTGGCAAGCGGACTAGCTAAGTCACCAGCAACTGTCTCCAGGAGAGTGGTCTCTCCACCCCGATGTCTTTCAGGCAATATGCCAGAGATGGGGGACCCCAGATGTAGACCTGCTAGCTTCCAGGCTCAACAGGAAGTTGGACAACTGTGTCCAGGACAAGAGATCCGCTGGCCTACGGAACGGATGCTCTGATAATTCCTTGCAATCAGTTTTCACTGATTTATGCATTCCCCCGATCCCTCTCTTACAGAGATTACTGTGCAGGATCAAAAAAGGAGGGAATACCAGTACTCTTAGTGGCCCCAAATTGGTGGTGCTTCCACTACGTCACGACCTGCTGTCATAGGGTCCAGTGTTCCACCCTTCCTTACAAAAGCTAAATTTGAGGGTCTGGCTACTGAGACCTACATTTTGAAGAAATGAGGGCTCTCGGTTCCAGTTCCTTCTACACTCATTAATACTAGAAAGCCAGCCTCCAGGCTTATCTACTACAGAGTCTGGAAGGCGTATGTTTCCTCGTGTGAATCCAGAGGGTGGGATCCTCAAAAGTATGCCATAAGTAGGATTCTCGCCTTTTGCCAATTAGGAGTGGATATGAAATTAGCCCTGAGTACCATCAAGGGTCAAATATTGACTCTATCAGTCCTTTTTCAGAGACCACTGGCATTTCATTCCCTAGTCCAGGCATTCATTCAGGGAGTACTGCGGATAAACCCACCAGTCAAGTCTGCCTTATGTCCCTGGGATTTGAACTTTGTGTTATACCTGAAGGGTTCCACATGTACTGGCACTTTTAGGCTGGCTCCACCCAGGTGTGATGAAAAGGGTCAAGGGGAATAGTAGCCATTTTAGAGAGAGCACATGTAAAGAAGCTGATAAGATGTACTGTCCTGAGATGCATGTTGCAGTGTACAGATGACCTGAAATAAACATCCATTGTTCCAGACCAGAGTCTTGTGTCTCTCACAACACAGAGGATATAACAGTGGCAACGAGGGTGGGATTTACAAAGTGTCTATCAGTCAGAGAGAGAGACAAAGACATTGTGGATTGTCACCTGGATAAAAGCAATCACAGATCCCAGCAGGAAAATCTAATTAATCGGGACATTAAGTGAGTTTGATGGAGAACAGACATCCTGGAGTTCCAGGGAGGCCCGGAGCAAAGACAGAACCTGCAATAGGCGCAGGGCCGGCCATGACAGGGTTAACAAAACCCTGCTCTGGTTTTGTGGGAGTGGTTAGCAGGGAAGCAGAGCTAGGGGGAGGAGAGGTTATAAATTCCTCCTCCCCACGCTTCCCGGGTAACACACGAGGAGAGAAGTTTAGAGGTAGGACACTGCTGGGGATTTCTTTGCTCTGCCAGAATCTTTAGTTTTATAGCTTCCACTCTGCTGGGGGATTACTCTGCTCTGCCAGAACCATGGCTGGGATAGAAGCAATGCTCGCCCAGCTCAGGGAGGAAGCTTATCGGCGGGGGGGGGGGTGGCTGCAGGCCAAGCTGGGCCTTCTCCTCACACAGGGGGAATCAGTGCAGGTAGGGGGGGGGGGGAGACCACTCGTGGGCGGCGATCGCGGGCCCCGGACCGGTATTCACCGGGACCATCCACCCGATCATGTAGAAGGGAGGGGAGCCCCAGCGGCGGTGAGGGGGGGCCCTGAATCACCCACCGAGCGGCAGTGCGGTGCGAGGGGGGGCGGCCAGGGGGCTCCAATGCGGCGGCAAGGCCCGCCCGACGTGTAGATCAAGAGGATGCGGGCTCCAACCCCGGTTGTGCACCGGAGGTCCGGGAGCCTCGGCAAGAACCATCTGTCCCTGCGGTGGCTGGCTATTCATCATCCGCGGCCAGCCACCTCCAATCCAGCCCCAGGGTGAGAGGGCGAGGGGGAGTGGAAGACGGCAGAGAGAGTGCGGCACCCAGAAAAGCGACGGGGAAATCGGTGCACGGGTCCAGGGTGCGCAGTGAGAGCGAGTCCAGCTCTGGGCCCGCGGCAGCCAGGCACGTGTCGCCTGGTGGTCCTTCATCCGAGGAGGAGGTCCGGCCTGGTGATCGATCGGAGGGGAGCTGTCTGAAGAGGAGGCCGTGCACAAGACGGAGGTCGCAGCGCGGGAGTCGAGCCGTGCGGCTGGTGGGATTGCTTCCAGTCAGCCCGGTAAGTCACTTTCGGCTTATTCTTCTTTGTCAAAAACTGTTGGGGTGTCAGTGGGGGGATGGGGGGAGGGTCCTCGTAGTCAGTTAGTGGTGCCCGCGGTGGCAGGGGGGGTTGGTGGTAAGTCTGGTGACCAGGGGATACAGTCGGGTGAGGATGCGGGTTTGCAACGTTTTTTGGTGGGTCTGGAGGCATTGGTGAGCCAGTTGAAGGGGGGGTCCAGCTCCTCCGTTAGCCCGGCGGCAGCCTGGGGTCCATCGGGGGGATCCGGGGTGACGGCGTCCGCGAAGGGGGTTTCTCTGACTGGGGCGATGTTGCCCGTGGACAAGGGGCAGGGCGCGGTGGTGGGCGCACTGTTGCGCCGCCTACCGACAAAGGGGATGTGGTGGTGGATTCCGCGAAGAAGAGAGATTTGGTCCAGTTGGCAGACGCAGCTAAGGGGGAGGTTTATACGTGTTATGAGGCACCCCTGGGTTAGCATTTGAAGCAGGAGGTACCGGAAAAAATTTGGAAAAGTGAATACGTGGAGATATTCGCGTTATTGCCTTTGGAGAAGTTTAACCTGGATGGGGTTAAGCCGGAGGAATCCAAGAAAGAGGACGAGGAGAAGAGGAGGTATAGGCTTATATCTAGGACTTTTGCGAACTGGTCGCAGGCATATTCGATCATGGCGAGTGCGATCGGTGAGAAGAACCCTGAACACTGTTCGGCGCTTTTCAGCTATCAGGAGGCGATTAGTGAGGCCTACGGGTGTTACAGAGGCACGGGGTGGCTCCGGTATGATGAGCAGTTCCGGCAACGCCGGGCTATTAGGCCGGATATTAGGTGGGACACTAAGGACATTGGCCTTTGGATGTGGCTTATGTCGGGGGGGTCTGCTGGCAGTTTAATGAGGGAAACTGCAAGTTCGGAGGGTCCTGCCGGTTTAAGCATGAGTGCTCCGGCTGTGGTGGCAATCACCCCTCTTCCCGTTGTTTTAAGCAGGGCAAGGGACGTTCCGGAGATTCTGCAAGTAACAGGGAGGACTCCGGTGATGGTGGAAAGGATGCGACCGTTTCTCGGTAGATATCCTGACAGGGCGGCCGCCCTGTCATTGGAAAGCGGCTTCTCAGTGGGCTTTAGTATTCCATGCAATTTGTCTGTGGGCCCCCCGGTGTCTAAGAATTTGCGCTCCGCGTTGCAATACTCGGAAGTGGTTTCGGAGAAACTGCGGAAGGAAGTGGCGCTGGGCCGGATGGGGGGCCCATTTGTCTCGCCTCCCCTGGACGATTTGGTGGTTTCCCCGTTGGGGGTGGTGCCTAAGAAGGAGCCGAACAAGTTTCGGCTCATTCATCATCTGTCATTTTCAAAGGGGGGGTCGGTCAATGACGCTATCAGCATGGAGGATTGTACGGTGTGTTACACCTCTTTCGATGCAGCGGTGGGCTGGGTTAGGCGGTATGGCCGGGGGGCTTTGATGGCCAAATCGGACATTGAGGCTGCTTTTCGGCTTCTGCCGGTCCACCCGGATAGTTTTAGGCTTTTGGGCTGTCACTGGGGTGGTGAGTTCTACGTGGACAAGTGTCTGCCGATGGGCTGCTCCATTTCATGTGCGTTGTTCGAAACAGTTTAGTTAATTCCTGGAATGGGTGGTTCGGGATGTGTCCGGAGTAAACTCCGTGATCCATTATCTGGATGACTTCCTCTGCATTGGCCCGGCGGGGTCACGTGTTTGCGCAGTGTTGTTGGCCACGTTGGAACACATTGCGGAGCGATTTGACATGCCGCTGACGCCCGAAAAAACGGAAGGGCCAAGGTCGGTCATCCAATTCTTGGGGATTGTGATTGATTCGGAGAAGATGGAATGCAGGTTGCCGCTGGACAAGCTGGAGGGCCTCAAGGCCGAGATTGGCGTGATGGTGGGTTTACGGAAGGTGCAACTCCGAGCGCTGCAGTCGCTCCTGGGGAAGCTAAATTCTGCGTGCCGCATTCTCCCGATGGGGAGGGTCTTTTTCAGGAGCCTCTCGGCGAGCACGGCAGGGGTCAGGTCACCTAGGCACTATGTGCATTTGGGAAAGGAACATAGGGAAGATCTGTTGGTGTGGCACTCCTTTTTGGAGTCCTTCAACGGCAGGGCCCTATGGAAGTCCGGTCCGATCAGTAACTTCGACATGGAGTTGTTCACGGATGCGGCCGTAGGTGCAGGTTTTGGGGCGTATTTTCAGGGGCAGTGGAGTGCGGGCTCTTGGCCCCAGTCCTGGTTGGAGGCGGGGTTCACGAAGAACTTGGTGCTGTTGGAACTGTTTCCGGTGGTGCTGGCGGTGGAATTGTGGGGCTCGTCCTTCCGGGACCGGAAGGTGCATTTCCATGGTGATAATCTGGGGGTGGTCCAGGTTATCAACAGAGTTACAGCGTCCTCTCCTCTGGTTATTCGGCTATTGCGGCACCTGGTGCTGCGCTGTTTGCAGATGAACATATTTGTGTATGCAGTGCATTTGCCGGGGGTGGAGAATGTAGTGGCTGACGCCTTGTCTCGCTTTCAGTGGGACAGGTTCCGGGAGTTGGTGCCGGAGGCGGAGGAGCAAGGGGTCCCCTGTCCGGAGTGGCTTTGGAGGATTCCGTTGGAATCGTATCCAATTGGATCAGAAAATCAGTAAGTGTGAGTACTTGGGGTATGAGAAGATCTGGTCGGAGTGGCAGGCTCTGGTAAGTGAGGCCGAGGTGGACCCGGCCGGTCCCGAGGTCAGGGGATTGGTGATTTATTTCGTGGCCAGGAACATGGAGGCTGGGGTGTCTCAGTCCATGTTGGACAAAAAGTTGGCCGGTTTGGCCTTTCTGTTTAAGTGACAAGGGCGTCCGGACTTTACTAAGGAATTCTGTGTTCGGCAGGCTCTAAAAGGTTACAGGAAGCAAGGGCGTCGGTCGGATTCCCGGCGCCCGGTGTCGTTTGAGATTCTGCGGGGAATTATGGGGGAGTTGGGGACATTGTGTTCGTCCCGGTTTGAGGTGTTGTTGTTTCGGGCGGCTTTCGCGCTGGCGTTCTTTGGAGATTTTCGCGTGGGGGAGTTGGTTAGCCCCTCGAAAACTGCACAGGGTGGCATGTTAGCCGGGGATGTGGTGTGGGCCAGAGAAGGGGTCGCATTGTTGTTGCGTCAGTCCAAGGCGGATCAGAAAGGGAAGGGCAAGGTGGTGCGAGTGTTCCCTATTGGGGGGTCGGAGTTGTGCCCAGTTAGGGTGGTGCAGGAATTTTTGGATGTGCGGCCAAAGTTGGGCGGATCATTTTTGCTGCATGAGGATGGGACAGCTTTGTCGCGGTATCAATTCGTGACGGTGTTCAGAAGGTGTCTGGGGGCTTTGGGCCTTGTGGCGAAGGAGTTCTCGGCGCATTCTTTTCGGATTGGGGCCGCAACGGAAGCGGCACGTAGTGGTTTGGATGATGACATGGTGAAGAGGATCGGCAGATGGGAGTCGAGGAGGTTTCGACTATATGTTAGACCTCAGCTCATGGTGAAGGTTGGGGTGAGCGGTGGTGCGGGCCAATAGGGGTAGCCCAAAAAAGTCTAAGGGGTCACCTCCAATGTTGGTAGGGGGTGGGCCAGGTTTTTTGGTAAGGAAACAGTTTGGTGGTAGGGGATGGGAGCGTCTCCTGGGGGCCTTGTGTGATGGATTTCTTGTTTACTCTCTGTTATACCTGAAGGGTTCCACATGTACTGGCACTTTAAGGCTGGCTCCACCCAGCAGTGATGACAAGGGTCAAGGGGCATAGTAGCCATCTTAGAGAGACCACATGTAGGAAGCAGAGATATGTAATGTCCTGAGATGCATGTTGCAGTGTACAGCCTGTACTGAATAAACATCCATTGTACCAGACCAGAGTCTTGTGTCCCTCACAACACAGAGGATATAACAGTGGCGACGAGAATGGGATTTACAAAGTGTCTATCAGTCTGAGAGAGAGAGACAAAGACATTGTGGATTGTCACCTGGATAAAAGCAATCACAGATCCCAGCAGGAAGATGTCATTAATCGGGACATTAAGTGAGTTTGATGGAGAACAGACATCCTGGAGTTCCTGGGTTGAGAGGCTGGAACAGTATTTCAGTGCAAATGACATCCCAGACAACAGGCAAGTAGCAGTGTTTCTGACAGTGGTTGGGGCCAAGACATATGACACTCTTAGGGATCTGCTTTCCCCTGTAAAACCAGCAGCTAAGACATTGGCAGAGCTGCTGACACTGCTAGAGGATCACTTCCAGCATAAACCATTAGAAATTGCAGAAAGATTTCGCTTCTATCAGAGGCAGCAGCAGACAGGTGAAGAGATTAAAGCTTATGTGCTCGCCCTTCGCAGACTAGCCTCTACCTGTTCTTTTGGGGACTACCTACCTACTGCACTGAGAGATAAGTTTGTTATGGGACTGAATTGTGAGTCAACACAAAAGAGACTGTTAACAGAGAAAGACCTTACCCTTACAAAGGCAATTGAGATAGCTTCAGTGATGGAAATGGCTGTGAAAGATACAGAGGAATTGAACCCCCAGAGCAGAAGGGAAGAGGTGAAGCAGGAAGTTTTCAGAACAGCAGTCAAACCAACTGCTGCAAACTGGAAATACAGACCCCCACCAAGCCGGGAGTCAGCTTGCCACCGTTGTGGGAATACAGACCATGATCACAAAGTCTGCCGGTTTAAGGATCAGACCTGTCATAATTGCGGTAGGACCGGCCATCTGAAACGAGTTTGCCGTAGCAAGAAGGTGCAAGAGAAACAACCTCTGAACCCCAAGACAAAGACATATATGGTGGGAAGATATACATCATCATCTGAGTCAGCACCCTCTGCAATGACTGTAGATGTAACCGTTGAGGGAAAGAAACTCAGGATGGATGTAGACACAGGAGCAGCAGTTTCAGTTATCACCCAGAAACAATGGAGACAACTTCAGACCCGAAAAACTGTCCGCCCAACACCAATCAAACTGCAGACATACTCAAAGCAGATACTCCACCCACTGGGTTACGCAAAAGTAAAGGTATTGTACAAGGGTCAGACAAAGAGACTGCCATTATATATCCTAGAAAATGGGGTACCCCCTCTCTTCAGGAGAGACTGGATTGCTCACTTTGGTATGCCAGACATCGCCATAAGTCCCTGTAACACCGTTACCATTCCATTAGGAGATAATGAGAGATGGGTGGTGTCCCTGAAGCAGCGGTTCCCAAAGATTTTTGATGACCAGTTGGGAAAAATAAAGCATGACTGTGTGAGACTCAAGCTGAAACCCAATGCTCAGCCTAAGTTCTTCAAAGCTCGGACAGTACCTTTCGCACTCCGAGCAGGTGTGGAAGCAGAACTAAGTCGGCTGGAGGAACAAGGTGTCATCTCAAAGGTAGAACACAGCGAGTGGGCATCACCAGTTGTACCGGTAAAGAAAGCGAATGGGGACTTGCGCTTTTGTGGCGATTTCCGCATGGCACTGAACTCTCAACTGGAAATAGACCAGTATCCTCTACCCAGAGTAGATGACATTTTTGCCTCTCTTGCAGGGGGTCAAAAGTTCACCAAGCTTGATCTCAAACAAGCATATTTACAGTTTGAGGTCCATCATTCTTCCCGCAAGTTTCTGACCATCAACACCCACAAGGGACTGTATGAATATAATCGGATGGTGTTTGGGGTAGCCTCTGCCCCAGCCATTTGGCAACGAAAAATGGATGAGATTTTGGCGGACATTCCTTTCACTCAGTGCCTGCTAGATGACATGCTCATTACAGGACGGACCGACCAGGAACACAAGCAGAATGTGGAGCTTGTGTTGGCGAGACTCCAAGAACAGGGTCTGAAAGTGAACTTAGCAAAATGCCAGTTCATGGTGCCTAAATTGGAGTTTTGTGGCCACCTTGTGGATGCAGAAGGTATACACACCACAGAAACCAAGGTTGATGCTTTAGTCAAAGCTCCAGCCCCAACCAACGTCCAGCAGCTGCGATCATACCTTGGCTTGCTAAACTATTACCACAAATTCCTGCCAGATCTGGCACACACCTTGTTTCCGTTGAACAAGCTTTTGGAGAAACACTCCAGATGGGACTGGTCGGCTGCATGCCAACGTGCTTTTGAAGTTTCTAAGCGGAAGCTGTTGGCGTCACGCATGCTTGTGCACTATGACCTCCAGAAGCCTCTCACCTTGGCTTGTAATGCCTCACCCTATGGTCTGGGGGCGGTACTATCCCAAATCTTACCAGATGGGTCAGAAAAACCAGTGGCATTTGCCACCAGGTCTTTGACAAAAGCAGAAAGCAATTACTCACACATTGACAAAGAGGCACTTGCGCTTATATGGGCAATTAAGAAGTTTCATCTTTACCTGTATGGTAGGGAATTCACCATACTGACGGACCATAAACCACTCCTTCAGATCTTTAGCCCTGACAAAGGCATCTCCCAGACTACTGCGGCCTGCCTCCAACGTTATGCCCTGTTCTTGGGGGCATACAGCTACAAAATTCAGTATCGTGGTCATGATGCCAATGCTAATGCGGACGCTATGTCCCGACTGACAGGGAGGTCCATGGACTCTACTCCACCAGTCAGGAGTTGTCGTTACACCAGCCTGTCCTTCTTGTCTTCTGGGGAGATAGCAGCCCATACAACCAAGGATACCTTTCTGAAAACAATACTCTCCTGGGTCCGGTCCGGTTGGCCTGCAACTGTCACACAGGAGTATGAACCTTATTTCCGTAGGCGTATGGAATTAACTGTGGCTGGCAACTGTGTTTTATGGGGAGACCGAGTGATCATTCCACAGACCCTCCGGAGACACATTCTGGACTTGCTACATACTGGTCATCCCGGGAGCACACGTATGAAACAAAAGGCCAGAGGCTATGTGTGGTGGCCAAACCTAGACTCAGATATCACAACATATGTGAATGCTTGTGCTGGATGTGCACAAACGGCAAGAGACCCTCCTCGAGGGTGCGTCCAGCCCTGGACTTGGCCCACGGTTCCTTGGTTTCGCCTACACTTGGACTTTGCAGGCCCGATCAGAGGACACACCTTCTTGATCATAGTGGACGCCCATTCAAAGTGGCCTGAGGTCATTCCTGTTACTCAGCCAACGACTAAGGCAACGGTTTCCATACTGTTACATCTCGCTGCTACGTTTGGATACCCCAGAGAAATCGTCACAGACAACGGTGCACAATTCACCAGTCAGGAGTTTCAGCGTTTCCTGACTGCCCACAACATCAAGCACAAGTTGACCGCACCTTACCACCCGGCTACAAATGGTCAAGCAGAGCGGTTTGTGCAGACTTTTAAACGCTATTTCAAAGCTACAGTGGCTGCAAGTAAACAACAGTCCCTGTCACCCCAACAGCTGGACTCCTTCCTTTCTGCTTACAGAAACACACCACATGCAACCACTGGGAAAACTCCAGCAGAACTCCTTCTGGGGCGGCAGCCATGGACTGTTTTGGATATGCTCCGCCCTCAAACAGTCCAGGAACATGTACTACAGTCCCAAGACAAGATGGTCCAACACAATGAGCTCCCCCGATTCACAGCCCAACAAAAGGTATGGGCCCGATCTTATGGGGCTTCCAACACCCGTTGGCTTCCTGCTGTCATTGCAGAGACTTTGGGACCCAAGATGTACAAGGTCCGCCTGGAAGATGGTTCCATTTGCAGACGTCATGCGGACCAACTGCGTCCTTGTTCTCAACTGCCCGAATCTCTGATGCCGGCTGAACCACCAGTGTCTCAAGGATCTTCTCCCAGCGAATCAGGATGCACAGAGACTGATGATTGTGGGGACTCTGAACTTTTGAACTCAGCTCCAACAGAGCCCTCCAGCTCTGGTCCAGAGGTCTGTTTACCCTCTGAGCTGGGGGATCCCTTCTTGGCCCCGCCGGTACCCATTCCGGCCAGCCCTGTTTCCTCTGGTCCCGAATCGCTGGATGCCCGGCCTCAACGACACTGTCGCCCTCCTGACCGGTTTCAGTTGCAAGAGCGGTTACGAGACTTTCGACGGGGCCGACGGAAGTGATCCGATGACATATTAACCCTGCAACTGTTCCTGGAAGCTTGAAGACCCGTAATTCTCCTGTGTTTGGAGGACTGTTATTGGACAGTTATCAGTTAATGTTTTGTGCCTGTTATTGTTTTTTTTTTTGTTTTGTTTTTAGGGATGGATGGACGGTGTTATACCTGAAGGGTTCCACATGTACTGGCACTTTAAGGCTGGCTCCACCCAGCAGTGATGACAAGGGTCAAGGGGCATAGTAGCCATCTTAGAGAGACCACATGTAGGAAGCAGAGATATGTAATGTCCTGAGATGCATGTTGCAGTGTACAGCCTGTACTGAATAAACATCCATTGTATCAGAGCAGAGTCTTGTGTCCCTCACAACACAGAGGATATAACACACTCTTACAGGTGCGGGACAAGGACTGGTCTGGATAATGGGCCACTCCTTCATTGGGGGGCTAAGAGAGCAGACATGCGACCGGACGGTCGCCAGCTGGGGGTCTCAAGACAGGAAGCGATGGTGCGGTAGTTGGGGTTCCCGGGGATGTTGTGGAGCAGGGTGGTGCCGGAAGTGCATAAGTTTACACGGTTGGATCGTCTGCCGTATGTTTTGTTTATACATGCGGGGGGCAACGACCTTGGGGTTCGTACCATGTTAGATGTCGCACGGGACATCAAGTTAGATTTTTTGAGGATTCGCATGTCCTACCCGGAAACGGTAGTGATATGTTCCGACATTGTGGGCAGGTCATCATGGCTAGATCGTGGGAAGGAGTGAACAGGGCCAGGAGGAAGATCAATCGGGATGTGGCTAAGTTCGTAATCAGGAATGGCGGGTTGGTGGTTAGACACCCTGAATTGGAAGTGGATACGTGGAGGTACCTGCGGAGAGATGGCGTACATTTGACGGATGTGGGGATTGATATGTGGGTGTTGGGCCTGCAAGACGGCGTCCAGCGAGGATTGAGGGTGTGGAGGTGCGCCCAAAGGTAAGGAGTTACCTTTGGGTGCTGGTGGCGGGTGTTTTGGACTTTGCAGGAGAAGAAATTACCCTAAAGTGAATGCCATTACCCAGAGGTGGTATGGGTTCTGAAGGGGCGGTTAGTCCAGTCTACCAAGGTGTAGCTGGAAAGTTGGTTAATGGGGGGCACTGCGGTCAGTTGGTCTTCTCTGAGTCAGTTTGTCGGCTTGAGGCCTAAGACCAGAGTTAGGTACCGCAGTGCTCAAAAAGGTTTAAAAAGGTTTAAAATGGTTACAAGTGGTGTTAATGTGCCTGCAAAGTCCAGCACCAGTAGTGTTAAAATTGTTTCTTAGGTATACATAGATTTATGTGTGGAAAATGTTATTTAATGTTATTTAATATTTAAAAAAGGTTATTTAAAATAAATGGAGGCTGCTACGGACAGTTTTTTACTCCAAATACAGTAGTGGTCTCAGTTATTTATTATAGGTAAAGGTTGAGTAAAAAATGTGGGTCTTAGCAGATAAGGGTAATTTATGTTATACCATAGTCATGGGTTGAGAGACTGGAACAGTATTTTAGTGCAAATGCCATCCAAGACAACAGGCAAGTAGCAACATTTGTGACAGTGGTTGGTGCTCTTATATGACACTCTTATGCCTCGTACACACGACCGGATCTGTCCGTTGGGATTTATCCGCGGATCAGTTCCAGCAGACAAATCCGGTCGTGTGTACGGCCTAGCGCACATTTTTCGGCGGAGATTTCTCCAGCCGACGGTTTTCAAGCGGATAAAAATTTCTTAGCATGCTAAGAAATCTATCCGCTGGGAACCTGTCCGTTGGACTGATCCGGTCGTCTGTACAGACTCACCGGATAAGTCCAAGCGATCCCCATCCCTCGCATGCGTCAAAGTGATTCGACGCATGCGTGGAAGTATTTACCTTCCAGGGTCGCGTACGTCGCCACGTCACCGCATATGTTTTCCGCGGGGATTTTGATCTGATGGTGTGTACAGCCCATCAGATCAAAATCGGGAGCAGAAATGTCCACTGGAAACGGTCCGGCGGACCGTTTCCAACTGATATCCTCTCGTCTGTACGAGGCCTTAGGGATCTCCTTTCCCTTGTAAAACCAGCAACTAAGACATTGGTAGAGCTGCTGACACTGCTAGAGAATCACTTCCAGACGAAACCACTAGAATATGCAAAAAGAGTTTGTTTCTATCAGAGGCAGCAGCAGACAGGTGAAGAGATTAAAGCTTTTGTGCTTGCCCTTCGCAGACTAGCCTCTACCTGTTCTTTTGGGGAGTACCTACCTACTTCACTGAGAGATACGTTTGGTATGGGACTGAATTGTGAGTCGACCCAAAAGAGACTGTTATCCTTACCCTTAGACCTTACCCTTACAAAGGGAATTGAAATAGCTTCAGTGATAGAAATGGTTGTGAAAGATACAGAGGAATTGAACCCCCAGGGCAGAAGGGAAGAAGTGAAGCAGGAAGTTTTCAGAAGAGCAGTCAAGCCAACTGCCGCAAACTGGAAATACAGACCATCACCAAGCCGGGAGTCAGCTTGCTACTGTTGTGGGTATACAGACCATGATAACAAAGTCTGCCGGTTTAAGGATCAGACCTGTCATAATTGCTTTAAGACAGGCCATCTGAAACGAGTTTGCCGTAGCAAGAAGATACGAGATAAACAACCTCTGAACCCCAAGACAAAGACATATATGGTGGAAAGATATATACATCATCATCTGAGTCAGAGGATGAGGAAGTGCTCCACAGATTAGACATACATCATATGCATTCAGCACCCTCCGCAATGACTGTAGATGTAACCGTTGAGGGAAAGAAACTCAAGATGGATGCAGCAGTTTCAGTTATCAAACAATGGAGACAACTTCAGACCCAAAAAACTGTCCGCCCAACACCAATCAAACTGCAGACATACTCAAAGCAGATACTCCACCCACTGGGTTACGCAAAAGTAAAGGTATTGTACAAGGGTCAGACAAAGAGATTGCCATTATATATCCTAGAAAATGGGGGACCCCCTCTCTTTGGGAGACTGGATTGCTCACTTTGGTATGCCAGACATCGCCATAAGTCCCTGTAACACCGTTACAATTCCATTAGGAGATAATGAGGGATGGGTGGTGTCCCTGAAGCAGCGGGTTCCAAAGATCTTTGATGACCAGTTGGGAAAAATAAAGCATGACTGTGTGAAACTCAAGCTGAAACCCAACGCTCAGCCTATGTTCTTCAAAGCTCGGACAGTACCTTTCGCACTCCGAGCAGGTGTGGAAGCAGAACTAAGTCGGCTGGAGGAACAAGGTGTCATCTCAAAAGGTAGAGAATAGTGAGTGGGCATCACCAGTTGTAGCGGTAAAGAAAGCGAATGGGGACTTGCGCATTTGTGGCGATTTCCGCATTGCACTGAACTCCCAACTGGAAATAGACCAGTATGCCCTACCCAGAGTAGATGACATTTTTGCCTCTCTTGCAGGGGGTCAAAAGTTCACCAAGCTTGATCTTAAACAAGCATATTTACAGTTTGAGGTCCATCCTTCTTCCCGCAAGTTTCTGACCATCAACACCCACAAGGGACTGTATTTATATAATCGGATGGTGTTTGCGGTAGCCTCCGCACCAGCCATTTGGCAACGAAAAATGGACGAGATTTTGGCGGACATTCCTTTCACGCAGTGCCTGCTAGATGACATGCTCATCACGGGACAGACAGACCAGGAACACAAGCAGAATGTGGAGCTTGTGTTGGCGAGACTCCAAGAACAGGGTCTGAAAGTGAACTTAGCAAAATGCCAATTCATGGTGCCTAAATTGGAGTTTTGTGGCCACCTTGTGGATGCAGAGGGTATACACACCATGGAAGCCAAGGTTGATGCTTTAGTCAAAGCTCCAGCCCCAACCAACATCCAGCACAGCCTCGGAAACACACAGATGGATAAGATGGTAGAAATTTAGATATCCTGGCGGGGACAAGGTACCACCGCATTAGAACTTTATAATTGGCCTCTAGGGCCACCACATTCTGAGTGGAAGATTTAGTGCAGGCCCATATATTCGCCCAGTCCTCCGTATCCAACGTTACCTGCAGGTCTTTGGACCACTGTAGAGCATAAAGGGGGAGATCGGCCGGAGGGGCAGTGAGATGGTTATAAATGCGTGAGATAATACCAGGGGCATGTGTATCTGAATTGCAGATATTTTCGTTAAAAGACAAACCATCTAAAGAGGAGAAAGCACTGATCGCTATTCGGATAAAATTAGCTATTTGAAGATAACGAAAACATTCACTAGAGGGTAACTTACCTTATTTATTGGCGTATAACGCGCACCGGCGTATAACGCGCACCCTAATTTTAGGAGGGAAGTTTTAGGAAAAAAACTTTCAACAGCCCCTTTTATATTCCAAAGCCCCCCTGCACATTACATACAGATCCCAGCACATTACATACAGATCCCAGCACATTACACATAGATCACATGACAGCACATTACACATAGATCACATCCCAGCACATTACACATAGATCACATCCCAGCACATTACACATAGATCACATCCCAGCACATTACATATAGATCACATGCCAGCACATTACACATAGATCACATCCCAGCACATTACACATAGATCACATCCCAGCACATTACACATAGATCACATCCCAGCACATTACACATAGATCACATCCCAGCACATTACACATATATCACATCCCAGCACATTACACATAGATCACATCCCAGCACATTACATATAGATCACATCCCAGCACATTACATATAGATCACATCCCAGCACATTACATATAGATCACATCCCAGCACATTACATATAGATCACATCCCAGTACATTACACATTTTCAAACTGCCTGTGAGTGCTGTATGGGTGGGGGGGAGGGGGATACTCTGCCCTCCTACCTGCTTCTCCTGTCACAGCATGAGCCGCTCCACTCACCCAGCTTCAGCTTCGGCGTCAGCGTCTGTAGTCCCGACGTCTCACGGATCACGTCGGATCAGGTCTCCGGGTGTTGATACCCGTTCAAGACAGCGCTGCATTGGGTCCCCACGGATGCCTGCAAAGCCGATCAGGTCGGCATCTAACCACACAGTCTCCTGCTCAAACCAGGGAGGAGGAGTAAGAAGAGGAGAGAAGGGACTTTTTTTTAATCTTCTTAGTACGCCGTCGGCTGTCCCATGCGAGGTGGGACGGCCGGCACGACACTCCCGCCCAATCCCCGCCCCCCCATTGGTAAACGATAATGACATCGGCGTATAACGCGCACCCACGATTTCCCCCTGATTTTAAGGGGGAAAAAGTGTGCGTTATACGCCGATAAATACGGTAGCTTGGTTCTGGAGCTCCGGGAAAGTTTTGAGGGTGGTATTGATAACTAGACCACAAATTCGGTGTAACCCAGCCTGAGACCAAAGCCAAAAAAGATCCAGGCTCGGTAAAAGCAGGGTAAAAAAGTGGGTGACCTATAAAGGAAAGTAACGGGGTGTGGGGAGAAACTGATCGAAAAGGACCACATAGACTATCCCATAGTTTAAGCGAATGACGCGTGACCGGGTTCAGTATAGGGGTGCGGGCTGATGGAGGTAACCACAAAATGTTGGACACTATTAGGGGGGAAATATCCACTGCCTCCAGGCTGACCCATATTGGAATTTCATTGGATGCATGAAGTAAAATGATTTGGGCCAGCTGAGCAGCTTGGTAATAGCGAAGAAAATTAGGAAGCCCTAGGCCTCCACTAAGTTTATTGCAAAGAAGAATGGATCTAGACACCCTAGGCTTTATGGGACCCCATATATATTTAGAAACCCGGGACTGGACAATCCGATGGAAATAGGAGGGGACAGCTATCGGGAGGACTCTATAGAGGTATAAAAGCTTAGGAAGCAGAGACATCTTGACAGCAGCAACTCGTCCCAACCATGAAACACATAGTGGTTTCCAGGTATCTAATAGGGATGATAGATGCGATAACATAGGGAGATAATTAGACCTGTAGAGAGAGGCCGGGTCACTGGTTAGCTTTATGCCTAAGTAAAGTAGAGATAAAGTGGATCAAGAAAAGGGAAATTATTCTTGTAGATGAACTACTTCCTGGGAAGGGAGAGACACATTGAGAGCCTAATGCCCCGTACACACAATCACTTTTTGTCATGAAAGAAAACAAAGTTTTTCCAACTTCATCATAAAAAACGACGTTGCCCACACACCATGGGCTGCTTTTAGCTGGTTACTTGTTAGTAAAAGACGATTCACGCTTTTTTGTCTGTTACAGCGTGATGAATGTGCTTACTCCATTATGAATGGTAGTTTTATCTGAACAAGCGCTCCCGTCTCATAACTTGCTTCTGGGCATGCGCGGGTTTAAAACGTTGTTTTAGCCCACATACAATAATTTTTTACAACACAAAAAATACATTTTCAAAAATGACATAAAAAATTGAAGCATGTTCAAATTTTTTTTTGTCGTTTTTCAGAAGACGGAAAACGATGTGAAGCCCACACACAATCATTTTAAATGACGTTTTTAAAAATGTCATTTTGTTTCATGCCGAAAAATGACCGTGTGTACACGGCATTAGACTTAGATTGGTTAATTTTAAGCCAGAAATATTTGCAAATTTCTCTAAGATCTGAATAAGGTTCGGGAGGGTTATACGGGGAGAAGTTACGAATAAGAGTGCATCATCTGCAAACAAGCATATTTTATGGGAAGTAGAAGCAATTTCCAAACCTTAATATCTGGACTAGTCCAAAATAGGGCCGCTAGGGGTTCAATCGCTAAGGCAAAGATTAAGGGGGATAGGGGGCACCCCTGTCTAGTGCCTCTGCCTATCTGGAAACTATCAGAACGAAACCCAGAATACTTGACATAGGCCTGTGGCTGGTTATATAGGGAACTCACCCATTGTAAAAAATGCGGGCCAAAACCCCAGCGAAACCAGGAAACCATATCAAACCAGGAAACCATATCAAACGTATTCCTGATGTCTAGGGACAACAGGTACACAGGGATCTTACGAGTTCTGGCTATATGTTGTAGTAAAACAACCCATCGAATATTATCGCTAGCCTGACGACGTGGTATAAAACCCACCTGGTCTTTATGTATTAACCTGCCAATGATGGGATTGAGGCGCAAGGTCATAATCTTTGGCAAAAGCTTGATGTCCAAATTAAGTGAAGAGATGGGCCTAAAATTGGACCAAAGAGTATTATCCGTATTGGGCTTGGGAATCATGGCTATTATAGCTGTCAACGTGTCTCGACCAAAGAAGTGATGCTGGAGTAAAGTACCAGCAAATGTTTTAAAGTAAGTGCCCGAGAGCCCATCAGGACCCGGCCTTTTATGGGATTTAAGAGTTTTGATGGCCAAAATGACCTCCTCGGTCGGGATGGGCTTCTCCAAGAACTCACGGTTAGAATCAGATAAAGTGGGTAAGGGAATATCCCGAAATAGCGATTCGGCATTGGAGGGGGAAAAGGAGGATTGAACCTTATACAGCTCTTCCAACCTCTGTCGAAATTCAGCCAAAACTTTAATAGGGTTACTGGTAGACATGTGCACAGAAAAAAAAATCTTTTTTTTTTGTTCTGTTTCGTATCGTTCCGTAGGTTCGTTTCCGTTCGTTTTTCGTAAGACGCCCATTTTCCTGTTCGCTCCCATTCGTTTTTCGTACGACGAGATTTTTTCGTATTCCGATCGTTTCGTATTTTCGTTACCGTTTTATTTTCGTACATGCGGGATGGTTCGTTACTCTGTTTAATTCATGTTCCTTACTTGTTAGACAATAATTTTCGTGAATTTTCGTCAATGATTTGCATTCTGTGTTTTGGATTCCTTTTTCTGTTCGTGTTTTCGGTCGTGTGTTTGTGTGACATCTATGACAATTTGTTGTGGATGTCATGTGGGCATGCGACTGAAGATACGAACAGAAAAAGGATTTTCGTCATTTTGTACTTTTGTAAATATATCACGGGATTCACGGCACTTTCAACATGTGGCTCATCCATATTAACGATTGTTAAGCCCCATACACTTGGTCAGACTTTTTTAACAACAAACATAAAAACTATCGTTTTCCGTTCATTCTCAGAAAATTTGTTCGTTTTTAAACTCCATCAGAAAACCATTTTTGGGTTCAAAAGTCTGGCCAACTGATCTCCCTTCAGATGAAAATCCACAGAAAAGTTTATTTGGCTTTATTGTACTACTCAGCACAAAATAGAAGCTTCTTCACTAACTACACTCACTGCCCATTCAAAAAAACGAAAATTACATCTGTGGCAAGGGATTTGCATTCTGTGTTTTGGGTCCTTTTTCTTTTGGTGTTTTCGGTCGTGGGTTCATGTGACATCTGTGGGAAAAAATTAGCATTCTGTGTTTTGGGTCCTTTTTCTTTTGGTGTTTTTGGTCGTGTGTTCGTGTGACATCTGTGGCAAAAGATTTGCATTCTGTTGAATCCAAAATACGAACAGAAAAAAGGAATTCAAAATACAGGGTGCGGGTCTTTTGTTGTGGATGTCGTGTGAGCATACGGCTGAGGATACGAGCAGAGAGGGGATTCAAACAGGATACAGAATGCAAATCTTTTGTTGTGGATGTCGTGTGAACATACGACTGAGGGTGCGAACAGAGAAGGGATTCAAACAAGATACAGAGTGCAAATCTTTTGTTGTGGATGTTGTGTGGACATGCGGCTGAGGATACGAGCAGAGAGGGGATTCAAACAGGATACAGAATGCAAATCTTTTGTTATAGATGTCATTTTCGCTCTTTTGCCGTTTTCGTTTTGTCGTATTTTCGTCGGATCGTTCGTTCGTATTTGCGGTTGTTCGTTATGCGGCTCATTCGTAATCCCGTCGTTTTCGTATTTTGGTGCTTTAATTTTTTCGTATGTACACATTATTCTGTGGGTACGAAAATGAACATTTTCGTACGAAAATAACATTCGTACGAACGGGAATGCACATATCTAGTATGAATTTTTGTCTATCCGAAGCCTGATAGGAACATGGTTCAGTTCCGGACGACAAAGACGCATTGCCAGAAAAGTATCCGGTTTATTAGCCTTAGTATAAATGGTATGGTTAGATCTGCGGATGGCCTTATCAGCGGATTCAGCCAACAACAGGTCCAATTCCGTTTTTGACCTCTCCAAAGCTATCTTATGGGGTTCAGTAGGGGAGGACTGAAATTGAAGGAAACATTGATGAAAATCTTGTTTCAGTTTAGCCAATTGGAGTTTTTTTGTCACGTTTTAAATGGGTAGATACCAAGATACACTTACACTTACCCCTGATTACCGGTTTATGTGCTTCCCAGAGAAGAACAGGAGAGATATCAGGTGTACAGTTGTGCTTTAAGTAATCCGCAAGGGCAATTTTGATGTCAAGACAATAGGACTGATTGGTGAGGTGAGCTTCATTTATGCACCTGGTACGATCCCTGGACAGAGGGATTAAGGAAGAGACAGTGGTAAGTACTGCACAGTGGCAGACCAGGAAATAGGTTGGATAATAGAATTAAGCAATATAGGGGAGGATGCAACCGAGACAAAAATATGATCAATCCTGGAAAAGGATTTGTGAGGGTATGAATAAAACGTATAATTTTTCTTTGTCGGGTTGCATTCCCGCCAGGTGTCAAGCAGAGAGGCTTGTTGGAGTAGTTTGTGAAAACGTATGGAAGGAGGGTATTGATCGGGGGCATACGGAGACTTGTCTAGATTAGTGATGTCCCGAACCTAAAATTTCGCGTTCGCGAACGCCGATTGCGAACTTGGGCATATGTTCGCGAATGCGCAAACCGCCATAGACTTCAATGGGCAGGCGAATTTTAAAACGCACAGGGACTCTTTCCGGCCACAATAATGATGGAAAAGTTGTTTCAAGGGGACTAACACCTGGACTGTGGCATGCCGGAGGGGGATCCATGGCAAAACTTCAATGGAAAATTACGTAGTTGTCGCAGAGTCCGTTTTTAATCCATAAAGGGTATAAATCACCTAACATTCATAAATTGTTTGGAATAACGTGCTCTAAAACATCAAGTATGATGTTATATCGATCAGGTAGTGTAAGGGTTAGGGTTAGGGTTAGAGATAGGGTTAGGATAACAGATCGCATTAGGGTTACAGATAGGGTTAGGGTTAGGGTAACCCTAACCCTATCTGTAACCCTAACCCTAACCCTATCTGTAACCCTAACCATATCTGTAACCCTAACCCTATCTTTAACCCTAACCCTATCTGTAACCCTAACCCTATCTGTAACCCTAACCCTAACCCTATCTGTAACCCTATCTGTAACCCTAACTGTAACCCTAACCCTAACCCTATCTGTAACCCTAACCCTATCTGTAACCCTAACCCTATCTGTAACCCTAACCCTATCTGTAACCCTAACCCTAACCCTATCTGTAACCCTAACCCTATCTGTAACCCTAACCCTATCTGTAACCCTAACCCAAACCCTATCTGTAACCCTAACCCTATCTGTAACCCTAACCCTGTCTGTAATAGGGTTAGGGTTCACAGTGACAGACCAAACTCTGACAGATCAAACTCCCCGTTTAACGCACCGCAAACACCTGCAAACAGCCCATTTGCACAACCGCAAACTCCCCATTTACACAAGGTTGGATACCAAGCTAGCCATGTCCCGTTCCTTGTCCTCACTGACGTCAATGAACGTTTTTGAGATTGCAGGCGATGGGGGTTTTTCAAAGCCTATGGTCGTGCTGAGGTAGTTCAGTGACAGTTAAGTGACCCAGAAAACAATGATTCTGCAGTGTGGGCCCATTGTTGGCCTAGTAGGCTTTAATGATCACAAAGAAATGTAATGTTTTTTCTATGCAAAATTATCCAGTTGATCGCTTTTGGTCTGATCACAATGAAGCAACGACCTTATCATCTGGGGTGTGCCAGCATTGTCATTGCCAACACACTCATAGAGGTGGTCGCTTCATTGTGATACGCAAGCCCCTTCACCACAACAAGGTAGCGATCACAAAGGGGAATTGACACATGTTTGTGCCTTTTTTTTTGTTTTGTTTTTGCAGCCACAGTGCAGCACCAGAGGCCAGAAAAATTAGGCATGTACACATGTCTAAAAAATTAGGTATTGTTGCAGCTGCTGCTGTAGCAGCGGCCAGAAAAATTGAAGTTTTCCAGGCAGAAAGTGCACTAAAACATTGCGGCTTGAACCCTAGTTGGTGGCGGATAAGCCACGCAAGTCATCCGGCAGAGATAAAATACAGCAGCGTGTGGACCATTTGTAGCCCAAGGAAGCTCATCTCATCAGGCCTTTAGTCAAATGTATCGCCCACTGTCAGTCCCTTAGGGATCCATGCCTCATTCATCTTAATAAAGGTGAGGTAATCTAGACTTTTTTGACCTAGGCGACTTCTCTTCTCAGTGACAATACCTCCTGCTGCACTGAAGGTCCTTTCTGAAAGGACACTTGACAGGACAGAAGTTCTATCACAAATTGGGATAGCTCAGGCCAAAGGTCAAGCCTGCACACCCAGTAGTCAAGGGGTTCATCGCTCCTCAGAGTGTCGATATCTGCAGTTAAGGCGAGGTAGTCTGCTACCTGTTGGTCGATTCGTTCTCTGAGGGTGGACCCCGAAGGGCTGTGGCGACGCGTAGGGCTGAAAAAGCTCCGCATGTCCTCCATCAACAACACGTCTGTAAAGCGTCCTGTCCTTGCCGGCGTGGTCATGGTAGGAGGAGGATTACTTTCACCTCTTCCCCTGTTAGATTCCCGTTGTGCTGCGACATCACCCTTGTATGCTGTGTAAAGCATACTTTTTAATTTATTTTGGAACTGCTGCATCCTTTCCGACTTCCGGTAATTCGGTAACATTTCAGGCACTTTCTGCTTATACCGGGGGTCTAGTAGCGTGGCCACCCAGTACAGGTCGTTCTCCTTCAGCCTTTTTATACGAGGGTCCCTCAACAGGCATGACAGCATGAAGGACCCCATTTGCACAAGGTTGCATGCCGAGCTACTCATGTCCCGTTCCTCGTCCTCACTGATCTCACTGAAGGTCTGTTCTTCCTCCCAGCCACGTACAACACCACGGGTACCAGATAGGTGACAACGAGCACCCTGGGATGCCTGCTGTGGTTGGTCTTCCTCCTCCTCAAAGCCACATTCCTCCTCTGACTCCTCTTCCTCACACTCCTCTTCCAGCATTTCTGCAGGTCCAGCAAGTGATGCTGATAAGGCTGTTTCTGGTGGTGGTGATGGTGACCACAACTCTTCCTCTTCCTCTCGCTCATCTACGGACTGATCCAGCACTCTTCGCAGCACACGTTCCAGGAAGAAAACAAATGGGATGATGTCGCTGATGCTGCCTTCAGTGCGACTGACTAGGTTTGTCACCTCCTCAAAAGGACGCATGAGCCTACAGGCATTGCGCATGAGCGTCCAGTAACGTGGCAAAAAAATTCCCAGCTGCGCAGAAGCTGTCCTAGCACCCCGGTCATACAAATACTCGTTGACGGCTTTTTCTTGTTGGAGCAGGCGGTCGAACATTAGGAGTGTTGAATTCCAACGTGTCGGGCTGTCGCAAATCAGTCGCCTCACTGGTATGTTGTTTCGCCGCTGGATATCTGAAAAGTGCGCCATGGCCGTGTAGGAACGCCTGAAATGGCCACACACCTTCCTGGCCTGCTTGAGCACATCCTGTAAGTCTGGGTACTTATGCACAAAGCGTTGTACAATCAGATTCATCACATGTGCCATGCACGGGACATGTGTCAACTTGCCCAAATTCAATGCTGCCAACAAATTGCTTCCGTTGTCACACACCACTTTGCCGATCTCCAGTTGGTGCGGAGTCAGCCACTGATCCACCTGTGTGTTCAGGGCGGACAGGAGTGCTGGTCCGGTGTGACTCTCTGCTTTCAGGCAAGTCAACCCCAAGACGGCGTGACACTGTCGTATGCGTGATGTGCAATAGCCCCTGGGGAGCTGGGGGGTGAAGTTGATGTGGAGCAAGACGCAGCAGCAGAAGATGACTCAGCCGAGGAGGTTATCAAAGAGGATGGAGTAGGAGGAGTAGAGGAGGTGGCAGCAGACCTGCCTGCAAGTCGTGGCGGTGTCACCAACTCCTCTGCAGAGCCACGCATTACATGCTTGTCAGCCGTCAGCAGGTTTACCCAATGCGCAGTGTAGGTGATATACCTGCCCTGACCGTGCTTTGCAGACCAGGTATCAGTGGTCAGATGGACCCTTGCCCCAACACTGTGTTCCAAGGATGCCATGACTTCCTTTTGCACAATAGAGTACAGGTTGGGGATTGCCTTTTGTGAAAAGAAATTTCGGCCGGGTACCTTTCACTGCGGTGTCCCAATAGCTACAAATTTTTTGAAGGCCTCAGATTCCACCAGCTTGTATGGTAAAAGCTGGCGGGCTAAGAGTTCCGACAAGCCAGCTGTCAGATGCCGGGCAAGGGGGTGACTCTGTGACATTGGCTTCTTACGCTCAAACATGTCCTTGACAGACACCAAACTGTGGGCAGATGAGCAGGAACTGCTCAAGGTGAGAGATGGAGTGGCGGATGGTTGAGAGGGGGCAAGGAGGACAGCAGTGGTTGATGTGACTGAAGATGCTGCACCAGGAGGAGGATGGTGGCTTTGAACTTGTGTGCTGCTTGTACTCTTCATCATGTGTTGATCCCATAGGCGTTTGTGATGTGTGATCATGTGCCTTCGCAAAGCAGTTGACATCCCCGGACACATCGTCATCATCAACCGCTTCACTTGTATCTAACAACTCAGCAAAGGAAGCAGCAGTGGGTACATCATCATCACACCATACGTCCATGTGTGTAATGCTGCCTGTAATGCTGCCTGACTGAGTCATATCCCTTTTATCTACAACCTCTGGCAATAATGGTTGCGCATCACTCATTTCTTTCAACTGATGTGTAAATAACTCCTCTGACAGATCAAGTGAAGCAGCTGTGATGCTAGTGTTGGTGGTGGCGGCATGCAGGCGAGTGGTAACTTGAGAGGTGCCCGAAGCTGAGCTGGAGGAGGATGGTGTGTCAAGGTTATGAGCAGAAGCTGTAGAAGATTGGGTGTCCTGTGTTAGCCAGTCAACTATGTCCTCAGAACTTTTCGAGTTCAGGGTGCGTGGCCTCTGAACACTGGGCATTATTCTAGGGCCAACGGGAATCACAGCACCACGACCACGATAGCCCCTGCGGGGTGGCCTGCCTCTGCCAGTCATTTTTTATTATTTGTTTAGTTGTACTATGCGTGCAAGCTACTGTGACACCAGATATGAGTGGCACTGTGCACTGGCAGAAGTTGGCAGAGTAGACGCTGTAGGCCTGACACACGCCTGCAGACAATTAACTGCTATTCTATTGCAGTCAAAATTGTGTTTTTTCTTTTTAAATTGAATATACTATGCCACCAGATATATGAGTGGTGGCACTGGGCAAGTGAGCACAGTTTACACTATGAGCCTGACACACGCTGGCAACTGACTACAATTCTATTGCAGTACATTTTAGGGGGTTTTTAAATGTTATCGACTGTGCCACCAAGACAGATGGGTGGTGGGTGGCACTGGGCACAGTGTACGCTGTACCCTGACACACGCTGGCAGACAGGCAACTGACTACAATTATATTGCAGTAATACATTTTTTTATTTTTAAATGTTATCGACTATGCCACCAAGACAGATGGGTGGTGGGTGGCACTGGGCACAGTGTACGCTGTACCCTGACACACGCTGGCAGACAGGCAACTGACTACAATTATATTGCAGTAATAAAAAAAAATGTTTTAAATGTTATCGACTGTGCCACCAAGACAGATGGGTGGTGGGTGGCACTGGGCACAGTGTACGCTGTACCCTGAAACAACGCTGGCAGACAGGCAACTGACTGAAATTATATTGCAGTAATAATTTTTTTTTTTTTTTAAATGTTATCGACTGTGCCACCAAGACAGATGGGTGGTGGGCGGCACTGGGCACAGTGTACGCTGTACCCTGACACACGCTGGCAGACAGGCAACTGACTACAATTATATTGCAGTAATAAAAAATTGTTTTTTTATAATGTTATCGACTGTGCCACCAAGACAGATGGGTGGTGGGTGGCACTGGGCACAGTGTACGCTGTACCCTGACACACGCTGGCAGACAGGCAACTGACTGCAATTATATTGCAGTAATAATTTTTTTTTTTTTTTAAATGTTATCGACTGTGCCACCAAGACAGATGGGTGGTGGGTGGCACTGGGCACAGTGTACGCTGTACCCTGACACACGCTGGCAGACAGGCAACTGACTACAGTTATATTGCAGTAACAATTTTTTTTTTTTTTATGTTATCGACTGTGCCACCAAGACAGATGGGTGGTGGGTGGCACTGGGCACAGTGTACGCTGTACCCTGACACACGCTGGCAGACAGGCAACTGACTACAGTTATATTGCAGTAACAATTTTTTTTTTTTTTTATGTTATCGACTGTGCCACCAAGACAGATGGGTGGTGGGTGGCACTGGGCACAGTGTACGCTGTACCCTGACACACGCTGGCAGACAGGCAACTGACTGCAATTATATTGCAGTAATATTTTTTTTTTTTTTAATGTTATCTACTGTGCCAAGAAAGATAGATGAGCGGTGTATGGCACTGGGCACAGTTTACACTGTGATCCTGACACACACAGGCTGCCTTCCTAGCAGGCAACTGCAATGAGATTACAGAGAAAAAAAAGCCACCAAGATAGATGAGTGGTGGATGGCACTGGGCACAGTGTACGCTGTGATCCTGACACACACAGGCTGCCTTCCTAGCAGGCAACTGCAATGAGATTACAGAGAAAAAAAAGCAGACTGATATACCAGCCTTAAAAAGGCCTTTTTGGGGTTACCAGCCCTAAAAGGGCTTTTTGGGGTGCTGTCCTTACAGCAGAGATCAGATGAGTCGTTCAGGACACTGAAAACACTACTCTAGCTATTCTTTCCCTATCAATTCAGCAGCAGCAGCAGCACTATCCCTCTTCTCACTAAGAATGCAGGTTTGGAATGAATCTAAAATGGATGCTGCCCTAGAGGTGGGAGGGTCAGGGAGGGAGGGTATGCTGCTGATTGGCTGGAATGTGTCTGCTGACTGTGAAATTGAGGGTCAAAGTTTGCTCAATGAAAAATAATAGGAGGCGGATCGAACATCGCATATGTTCGTGCGCATCGGCGAACGCGCAAAATTCGCCGCAATTTATTCGCCGGCGAACAGATCTGTACATCTCTAGTCTAGATGAGGTTGTAGTATTACGTTAGAATCACCACATAAAAACAATGTACCTTTACAATGGGAGCGTAAAACTTGGAATAAATGCGAAAAAAAAAGGAATCGGGTTGTTATTAGGGGCATAGTAAGAAACAAGGGTAGTTTCTACATCCTGAAGCAGGCCAACTAGTATGATATAGCGGCCTTCTGGGTCTTTAATTTCCGAGGCCACCAAGAAGGGAAGGGTATGGTGTAAGGCAATTAAAACACCCCGTTGCTTTGTGGCAGCCGAAGCAGTGAACACCTGGGGATATCGGGGACTGAAATATTTTGGGGTCGTACGAGCCGAAAAATTTGTTTCCTGAAGGGCCACTATACCCGCTTTTAAGGATGCGAATGTTTGAAAGGCCTTGACCCTCTTGTTAGGGTAATTGAGACCCTTAACATTTAAGGGGAGTATGTTCAAGGGGGCCATCTAGGATTAAGTGGGGGAACATTAGATGACACCTTCAGGGCCATGCGACCCAGCCGACCACAAAAAAGTAGAAGGAAAGGGAAAACAGAACAGAGAGTAGAAAAAGAACAAAGAAGAAGAAAACCATTGTAGGGCAAACAAAAAGTCATAAGGAGAGAGAAGAGTCAAACTCTGTCACCCGACCAAATAGTGCACCGACTCGCCAGCCAGCCAGCTAGCTTGGGGGTGGGTGCACCGTAGAAAGGGGGAGCAGTGACAGCTCCCTGCCACAAATGGGAGATACCAAATTTACTCATAAACAGTCAGTTTGAGGAAATTAACAGTCTACAAATAAAGCCAATGACTCAGGCAGGAAAAAGAAAATAAATATAAAAATAAACTTAAACTTATTGTAGACAAATCCACCATTGCCAGTGAAACATAACACACCTAATGAGAAATACCTAGGATTAGGCGTCTAGTACTAATGTAGCATATAAGCATATAAGGGTAAGGTAGGAAGGAAAAACGAGGCAAGGGGAAGCATGGGGAGGGAGGGGGAAGAAGGGGAATAAAAGGACTGGAGGAAAGGGGGATTGGAGAAGGGGGAGAGGGGAAGGAGGGGTGGGAAAGGGGAGAGGGGGTAGGGAGGGGCAGGAGGGCAGAGGGAAAAGGAGAAAAAAATAACCTTTCACAATATCACAGGCCGTGGCAGGAAACTACCTCCACAGTGTATGATAGTCTCAGGATAACAACCGTGAGTAACCTGGGTAGTCACAAACACTTGTAGGACTACCATTATGTAAAAAAATCACATAAGAAAAATAAACGAGAAAATGGATACAAAAAAATATATATAAAACAAACTCAAACTGTATAAAACATCAGCATGGACTAGAAAAAAAAATAGACTAAAATAAAATGTAAAACTGAACCTGGGCAACCCCCAAAAGTAGTAAGGGGCTGTATAGGCCTCCCCCAATCATGGGGGGTAACCTAAGTCGGACAGTCCCTGTGTGCCTTGATGAGACGTAGCATATCGGAAACTTCAGTCCATGAATCTGGTCTGGCACTGGGGGAAAAAAGAAAAAGAGACCTGCAAAAACAAAGTTAGTCAGACACACTCAGCGGGGTGAGTACAGTTGACGATCAGAAGTACCATCCCTGGGTAAGCGAGCAGGGGTCCCCTTGCGAATAGAGGACAGTCCTGGTTGAGACCTCTTTGGGGTGATAGTATACGGATGAGCAGCGTTGCGAGCTGGGGTGCGAGGCAGAGTAGTCTCTGACAGTTGCGCCGGGACAGCTAGGTGGAGAGATTCCAAGAGGCGTTGAAGAGATTCAGGTGAAGTACAGGAGTGTTGCTGCCCCTGATAAGAAAACTGCAAGGCAAAAGGGAATCGCCACGTATTTCAGCTGATGTTGAATAAGGATTTGCAGTTGAGGCTTCATCACTCACCTCTTTGCGATTGTAAGGGGGGCCAGGTCAGAAAAAAGCTGATAGGTATGACCCTGGAACAGGAGAGCATCCTTGTTACGAGCAGAAGCGAGCAGCAACGAGCAGTTGTTCTTTTGTACAAAAGAAGTGCAGTTTAACGATGTTGTCCTGTGGGGGACCGTCTTGTTGACGACGGGTGAGACCCCTCTGAATCCTGTCAAAATCCAATCGTTCGATCGGAATGGAGGGTGAAAGTTCTTGGAACAGGGCTGTGGAGAAAGATTGCAGGTCATCAACGGTCTCTAATATACCGGGAATGTGCAGATTGGACCTGCGAGAGTGATTCTCTGCATCTTCCAGGCGTGAGAGGAGTGCAGCGTTCTCATCACGGAGAGCTGCCTGCTCCTGGGCCTGTTCTTGGAGGGTAAGCTCTATATCGTCTACTCAAGTCTCCAGGTCTGCTGTGCGCTGGCCTAGCTCTCTGATCTCACGTGATAGCCTGTTAGTTATCTGATCAGAGGTTGTTTTAAGTGCCTTGTGCAGCATGGATTCCATGTACTTAAAAAAGTCACTCAGGGACATACCTGAGGGCGGCAGGGTAGGGGAACCGCTGGTATGGGAGTCAGCTCCGTCCTCTTCATCGCTATCAGCGTGAATAGATCTGTCCTGGGAGGCGGCAAGCTGTTTAGCCAAGGCCTTCGCTGCCATCTTGGAAGAGGCGCGGGCCAAGGCTTCTTTGATGGGTTTAGGCTTAGTTTTACCGCAGTGACTGGTCAGAACCATCCTGGGAGATACGGTGCTCGTTCCGGAGGCGATTGCCAGAAAGAACGGGGTTGCTGGGTGGCTCAGAAAGATAATTAGATCCCGATGTAGTGGCGGGGAGTGCGGAGCTCTAAAGGAACACGTCTTCCATCTCGAGCCTCGCACATGCGCCCCCAGCTGCTGACTTTTAATAAGCACACTTACCTGTCCAGGGTGCCTGCGATGTTGTCCCCCCGAGACCGATCCGTCCATTGGATCGGGTCCCGGCGCCGCCATTCGAACTAAGGGAAACAGGCAGTGGAGCTTCATTGCCCGTTTCCTACTGCGCATTTGCAAGGCGCCCGGCGATTTGTGAATGGCTGGCTGTCTTCTGGGACACACAGGTCCCAGAAGACAGTGAGCCCCATTCCCCAGAAGACAAAGCGAGGAGAATGAGTAAGAATCTAGTCTAGGTATAGGAAGTGGCAGATTAAAAAAAATTGTTTAGGAGCCTTTTTATGTAATTTTTTTTTTAGGGTGGACCTCCGCTTTAATGGTCATGTGCATGAGGCCTTAGCCATATAACGGAAGCCCTTTGCATTTGGCTGCAATGAATTTTACACAACTCAAATTAAAAGTAAATTCGGAAAACATTTTAGCTTTATTAAATTGTAATTAATTCCTTAATAACTTAATCACCAACACAATTTGCCTGGGGGTTCTACACTCAATGTAGAAAACTTACAAATGAACATTTAACTATTCCTTTCTCAACATTTTATTTCTACTATAATACAGGAAAAAACATCACGTTGCCTGCTTCCCATGATAATTGTTTCTGTTCCTCCCCTCATACCTTTTAGTTAGTAAAAATCACTATGACTCAGCAGTAGTTGCTTTCTATAAAAACCTTTGGCACTGAAGACTAGAGCAATCAGCAGGGAGAGATACTACGCTAGTCATTTCTGACGACAGCACACCGGCTGAACAAGCAATAGTAAGTAGATCTTCACTTCTTTTGCCAAACTGTCTATGGCTGTTAGCCCTCTTTGCTTTATTACAGTCAGGTAAAATTTAACTTGCTATCTTATCAAGGAATGCCAGTACAACTGAATGCAGAATATACAAGGAATTGATATGAACTCTGAGTCTTATACAGAATAATCCTCGAGAAAGACTATGATTTTTGAAATGTAAACACTATTTAAAAATATTTTTAGTTTTAATCTAATCATTTGTGAAACATTTAACATTGCAGGGCTTGTTCGTGCAAGCTGCAATAAAAAATAAAAAAATTAATGGGGGAAAAAAAAACACCAATATTAAAAATATAGATCTATATCTCCTTTGACATTTGTCATGGATGATAGCTTTCCTTGTTTGACCAAGGTCAGGTAGCATTTAAACTTGCAATCTTATCAGTAAAAGAATTTCAATACAAATCAATACAGAAAATTAATGCAAGATCTGAGAGCGAGCTTTGCACAAAATAACCTGTCAGAAAGAATATGGGGGTTGATTTACTAAAGGCAAAAATACTGTGCATTTTGCAGGTGCAGTTGCGCTCATTTACCCCAGTGTTTAGTGAATGTGGTGAAGCTTCACTTTGTAAAGAATACTCAATCTGTGCAAAATATATATATATATAAAAAAAAATCACTTTTGCTTGCATATGATTGGATGATGGAAATCAACAGAGCTTCACCATATTCCCTAAGCTCTGGGTAAAATTACTGCAACTGTACTTGCAAAGTACACAGTAGGCCAGATTCAGAAAGCTTTTACGCTGGTGTATCTATTTATACGCTGCGTAAGTTAAAAGATGCGCCATCGTATCTATGCGCGGTATTCTGGAACCTAGATATGCCTGAAATCTGGCTTCAGTCGACCGACGTAAGTTGCCGTACGCCGTTGTATCTTGGGTGCATATTTACGCTGGCCGCAAGGGGCGTTTCCGTAGATTTACGCATCGAATATGTAAATGAGCTAGATACGCCGATTCACGAACGTACTTGCGCCCGCTACGCCGTTTACGTAAGGCTCACGTCCGGCGTAACGTTACCCCTGCTATATGAGGTGCAGGTAATGCAAAGTATGGACGTCGGCACAAGCGTATCTTTTTACGCCTTTTATGTAAGTCGTACGTGAATGGGGCTGTGCGTAGGTTACGTTCACGTCACAGGCATTGAGCCTGCGTAACTTAGGGAGAAAATTTTGTTCGTTAGGCGCTTCATTTACATGGGTTCACGATTCATTTCCATACAACACGCCCCCTACCAGCCTACTTTGAATTAAGTGGGCTTATGCCGGCCCATATACCCTACGCCGCCGTGACTTAGGGAGCAAGTGCTTTGTGAATACAGTACTTGCCTCACTAAGTTACATCGGCGTAGCGCATATGAGATGCGCTACGCCCGACTATAGATACGCCGCGGTACGTGAATCTGGCCCAGTCTATTTTCCATCAGTAAATCAACCCCTATGATTTTAGAAATGTTATGCCTCTTACACATGATAAAATTGTTGGCAGGGGATTGTCTGTCGACAGAATGTTGTCCTAAAAGTACGCTCCTTTTGACAATTGTTGTCCAAGTTTCGGCCAATAAATGTTGGATGACTGGCTAGTAAATTGTTGACGAACAGCGGTTTGACGTCTGATTTTCGTATGGTCATTACACAAATCCATCACACAAAAATCGAAAGTACAAACACGCATGCTTGGAGTCAATGCTCACCAAACACGAAACTAGCAGAAGGGGCCCAAAGGGTGGAGCTCAAGAGCTGAAATTCCTTGTAGTATGTCACTACATTTGGGTTTGTGGCACGACAATTGTGTACCTTTAGTATGCAAGACAAGATCCTGGCACACGCCCTTTTTACAAAAATCAGAGGCTTGTTTGGCCAACAATCGTACTGTGTGTACGAGGCTTAACACTTTAATTTTAAAAGTAATCACTGCTGGAGCATTCAGAAATAGGGTACCTTAAATAAGAGTTTTTTGTAATTTTGAGAATTACTAAAAAATGAAAATGGGGGGAAAAAAACAGCAAAAATAGATCTTCACAACCTTTGACATATGTCTATTGCTAGTGACTCTCCTGGACTGGTAGCCTATTCACTTGCTATCTTATCAATGAAAAAATGCCACATAGTGACATTCTATTTCTATGCAAGGCTGCTCATCAGCCATGCATAGAAACACAGGGTCACACAGATGGCTGCGTATAAATGCAGACAGGTTGCATTTTTCCACACTGCTCTGCCAATTAATGTAGAAATGTGAACATGGCACATTGTTTTCTGTGTGCCCTTGCAGAGATCTGCAAGTTTCTTCTACAGAAAAATGCAGCTCTCTGCACTACTGTGAACTTAAGAAAAAATTGTAGACATAGCTATTCGCAGGCTGCTCTGGTTATGTGATCCCCTCTGTGGCAGCCAATGCCAGCTGCAGGGCAAAGGAGGTGAGCTCTGACAATAGATGGTAATGTCTGGGAATATGAGGTCACCCATAGACTTTAATGGCCCATATGTAGCCTGCACTACCTTCTGTCCTCAGCAGCTGTGCTGGCTGACACAGGGGAGTCAGATCACAAGACCAGACTTGATAGGTCAGTATAAACCTCTATCTTACACAGGTTAGGTAGCATATGTGTTAGGAGCGGGAAGGGGACAGTTTAGGGATAGTTAGGTTTTGCCTGCAATTCCACTTTAATCTTTTCAGCTACTAGCCAAAGTGAAAGACGCCGACAACCCCTTCATAAAATATATTCGTTTTCTTTGCAAATGTTTCTTCAGCAAATTAAAGTTACAGTTCATAAAGGGAATCTAAAAATCTTTAGGATGCTATTAGAACATGCAGTCACTAGTAGTTGTTGGGCACCAAAATATAACCTGCAGATCACAAGTACTGAACACACTGCATTTAACAAGGTCCCCAAATTTACATATCCATGTAATTTTTTATGTTATGTTGAGTTCCTTTATTTTTTCTTGTTTTGCAGTGTCTGGATTTGTTTTAACTTATTTCCCACTGAGAGGTAAGTAAATGATTTCTTACTAGTGTATTTTTTATATTCCTTGTACAGGCTACCATATCCAAATTGCCAGCAGCGGCCTGTTCATAAGGGGCACAGACGCGGGGGGCCAGATGCATAGATTTCTACAAGTTTTTTTTTTAAGCACATGCCCGAAGCTCTAATTGACTTTAAAAAGGTTGGGCTTGAGAACTCAGAGCACTGCTTCCTGAGCCCACCCACTTGTGATATTAGTGAGTCAACATTCGCTATTGTCTTCCGGCTTCTCCTCCCGGACAATCTGGACAGGAAATGGGACTTAAGACCGGATTCGCCAGGAGGAGAAGCTGGGGAAGCCGCGACCTGGATGGGTTAAGTGTGCTGTAGTTTGTTTGCTGCCCCCCCCCTAAAAATGGAGCACCGGCCGCCACTGTCCAAACCATTAGCATCTAATAAAACTACAATGCATGTAGACATGTAGGCAGGGCTTAGCACCCATCAGCATCTCCCTTCCTATATATATATATACATTATTTTACAAAAGTGAGTAAACCGCTCACATTTTTGTAAATATTTTATTATATCTTTTCATGTGACAACACTGAAGAAATTACACTTTGCTACAATGTAAAGTAGTGAGTGTACAGCTTGTGTAACAGTGTCAATTTGCTGTCCACTCAAAATAACTCAACACACAGCCATTAATATCTAAACCGTTGGTAACAAGTGAACATGTTCAAATTGGGCCCAAAGTGTCAATAGTTTGTGTGGCCACCATTATTTTCCAGCACTTACTTAACCCTCTTGGGCATGGAGTTCACCAGAGCTTCACAGGTTGCCACTGGAGTCCTCTTCCACTCCTCCATGACGACATCACAAAGATGGTGGATATTAGAGACCTTGCGCTCTTCCACCTTCTGTTTGAGGATGCCCCTTAGATTCTCAATAGGATTTAGGACTAGAGACATGCTTGGCCAGTCCATCACCTTTACCCTCAGCTTCTTTAGCAAGGCAGTGGTCATCTTTGAGGTGTGTTTGGGGTCGTTATACTGCCCTGTGGCCCAGTCTCCAAAGGGAGGGGATCATGCTCTGCTTCAGTATGTCACAGTACATGTTGGCATTCATGGTTCCCTCAATGAACTGTAGCTCCCCGGCACCGGCAGCACTCATGAAGCCCCAGACCATGACACTTCCACCACCATGCTTGACTGTAGGCAAGACATTGTAGCAAAGTGTGATTTCTTCAGTGTTGTCACATGAACAGGTACTATATATATATATATATATATATATATATATATATATATATATATATATATATATATATCGTATTTATTGGCGTATACCGCGCACTTTTTTGCCCTGAAAATCAGGGCAAAATCGTGGGTGCGCGGTATACGCCGATACCCGCTTTCCCGCGCCGAGTTTTGAATACTGCGCCGACATATACCGAGCGCAGTACACTCGGGTATAGTCGGGCAGTCTCGGCTCCTTCCGCGCTCACGTCCTGGACGTACAGGACGTCAGCGCGTGAGTTGCCGAGCATTGCCAACAATACACGAGTGTACTGCGCTCTGTATATGTCGGCGCAGTATTCAAACTCGGCGCGGGAAACGAGCGGGGAGGACGCGAGGACGCCGCAGAAGGACGCCGGACCCGACAAAGAGGACACCCGAAGCCGCAGAAGGACGCCGGACCTGACGAAGAGGACAGCCGAAGCCGCAGAAGGACGCCGGACCCGACGAAGAGGACACCCGAAGCCGCAGAAGGACGCCGGACCCGACGAGGCCGCCGATGGACGCCGCGCAAGACACCAAAACTGTAAGTACAAAAAAACGTTTTTTCCACAGGATTCGGGGCAACTTTAGGGGTGCGCGGTATACGCGGGAGTGCGTTATACCGCGATAAATACGGTATATATATATACATACATACATACATACATACATACACAAAATGAAAAAAAAATAACTTTTGCCTTTAGTTTTGCTTGACCTTTAGTTTAAGATTGGCCACCTAATACTGTTGTTGTGCCGTTTGTTTTAATTCCCAGAACTCATTCATTACTGTGTTTCAATGTGATTTATTTTATTTTTAAATGTGAATAATGTGTTAACCATGGCAACTAAAAAAAATCCAACTGTTATTATTCTAGCTCCTATTTATTAAATCTGTATGTTTACCAATAGGAAGAGGGGAGCCCATTCGTCTGATCTTGGCTGATAATGGAGCTAAGTGGACCGAGGATGTGATACAGCTTCCTGATTGGTTTGGTGGAAAAAGTCCTGTGAAGAAAGAAGCAGTAAGTTCCTTTTAAAACTTATTTTGTTTGGGTTGTAAAGGAAATTTCTTTTTTCATAATAAGCATCTTTTACCTGCAGACATTCCTCTTTTCACTTCCTCATTGTTTGTTTTTGCTCAGAAGTTGCTTTATTTCTTCTCTGTTCTGTTCACTTCCTGCTTGTCTGATTGTAACTAACCACTGTAACGGCTACCCAGCTAGGGAGAGGGTCTCAGCCGTTGGAGAAGTCCTTTTCCCTGGCAAGCTGCGATATGCAATTACCACCGGTATCCCCGTCCAATAGATCCAGAGAGAGAGAGAGAATTCCCCTTCCCGAACGAGACAAGGCTACGTTGAAGGATCAAACAAGACTGTCTTTTATTGCACATTTCACCTCACTTTTTATATGGTTACAAACTTACATGAACAATGACACTCTCCGCCCCCCCCCTTCACACACATACTTTGAAATAATGACATTCCCTTGAATCAATCAGTCTCTAGACGTTCGGCTCCAACCTTATATTTAACATGACTTGATCAGACAATAGAATTCAATTAACCTTTAAAACAATTATACACTCCCACATAACAGCCTCCGTATGTTGAGGGGATTAACTACACAAAGGAGAGTCCATTAGCTATGCAAAGGGAATATTAGCATTCAGCAGTGAAAAGGTCCCTTGTATAATTAACCCTTTGAGCTCAGAATACAAGTCATGCAGTCCTCTGTAGGCAGAATGGTTCATAGGTCCGTTACACTACTCCCCTTTTGTGGAACACTCCGGCAGACCCGGATTGATCCTTTTCGGGTCAACTTGGGGATGTCCGGTCTGCTGTTAAGGTAAAAGTTCCGTTTGCCTGGACAGTCCGTCGGCCGTCCCATTGGCTTACCAGGTCGGTAGCTGATGGTAAAGGTGAATAATGGAATTCAATTCTGGAACAGTCACTTGCTTTGCTCTCTCAATGGCTCCCAAAACCTGTTGCTGATGCTCTTGGGACAGATACGGCACCACCTGGATGCAAATCCCATTTAATCTTTTGACAATTTCCGCCTGTTTGTGCATTTCAATGTTCAAGCTACGGGACATCTCATAATACATGACATAGTGTCGTTGCATCTCTGATTTCTCACTGGCCAACTTGTCACATTCCCATTTTAGACTGTGATATTGTGCCGGATCTACAGTACATGTCGGGGAAGGTAGTCTTACCCGGGTCTCAGCAGCAAGCAAGTTGATTCCAGCAACGCGGGTGGTCATGGGACAAGCAGCAGCAGGTGTAGGTAAATAAGCCGAAGTCAGAGGGCCAATGTCGTTGCCCAGCACCACCTCGGCAGGTAGGTTGTCCATGATACCAACTGTGGTCTTTCCTGACCCGGCTCCCCAGTCTAAGTACACCCGGGCGGTGGGTACGCGAAATACAGCACCCCCTGCGACCCGGACGGCAACTGTGCGAGTGGACACGTTCTCTGGCTTTACCAGATGTTTTTGAATCAGAGTGATAGTAGTCCCGGAATCTCTTAGGCCTTGTGCTACTTGTCCATTCACCCATACCTCCTGACGGTGATGCTGACGGTTATCCGGAGAGGTAGCTTGTATTGGGTCTGCCTCATACCAAATTCCCAGACATTCCTCAGGGCCCCCCTCGGTCTCCAGGCAGTGGGCCGCAGAGGGACGTGATGGAGTGACCTCTGTGTTGGGTGTTGTGCGTCTCCAGTTGTTATCTGTAGCTCTCAAAGGGCAATAACGAGCAATATGTCCCGTGTCGCTGCAGTGATGGCACGTCACCCTAGACGAATCCCGGGGGTAGTTGCTAGGCCCCTGAGGACGTGGTGGGACTGGAGCCCGAAACTCTGGGCGTGGGGTGACGGTTGGAGTACGCGGTTCTACCTTCTGAGCCAGCCGCATAGTACCCTGGCTTACTTTCCTTGTCTCCGCGTACTCATCTGCTAGCCGAGCCGCCTCGTTTAAGTTAGCGGGACGGCGATCTCGTACCCAGTCTTGTATGTCTGCGGCCAGGTCTTGGAAGAAATGTTCCATTAGGAACAGCTGCAATACTTCCTCCCCGGTGTTGGCCTTGCACCCTTGGACCCAAAGGGATGCCACCCTTTGTAACTGGTTGGCCCATTCCATGTGGGAGTCCACAGCCTTCTTCTTGGACTCCCGGAAGCGCCGGCGGTAGGCTTCTGGAGTTACGGCGTATCGGGTTAGCAGCGCCTTTTTAACTTGCTGGTATTGTAAAATATCCTCTGGAGAGAGAGCCCAAAAGGCTTCATTGGCTATTGGCTTTGCCCGACAATTTCCCCGTCAAAATAGTGACCCATTGGTCTGGTGGTACCTGGTGTAGTGAGCACTGCCTCTCAAAATCCGCCAAATATCCATCGATTTCCTCCTCACTTTCTACAAAAGCTTTAAATGCAGTGAACGGTATTTTCTTTCCTGTAGCCACAGGTGGGGGGGGGGGGTAGGAACTGCAGGTGTAATGGGCTGTCTCGCTCTTACCAGTTCCAGTTCTTGTCCCCTCTTCGTTTGTATCTCCTCCCTTGCTTCCCGGAACAGCTGGTTGATTAGTTCCACGGACGTTTCTGGATACAAGGATAATCTCCGCTGTACAATCCCAGTAATTACATCTTCCTTCCTTGACAGGTGCAAGGGGCTCCGTTCCTTCCATGGATCCATCCATTTCGTCCAGCTCCAGCAGGTCAGCTATCAGCTCCCTCTGTGGTCTGTTGCTGGCGCTCCTACCACGACTCTCTAATAAATCTTTTAGTGTGGATCTTTTCAGCCTGGCGTACTGCGACTCCATTCAGCACTTGCTCTTTGGATAAAAGGACCATCCCAGTGCTGCCAACCAATGTAACGGCTACCCAGCTAGGGAGAGGGTCTCAGCCGTTGGAGAAGTCCTTTTCCCTGGCAAGCTACGATATGCAAGTACCGCCGGTATCCCCGTCCAATAGATCCAGAGAGAGATAGAGAATTCCCCTTCCCGAACGAGACAAGGCTACGTTGAAGGATCAAACAAGACTGTCCTTTATTGCACATTTCACCTCACTTTTTATATGGTTACAAACTTACATGAACAATGACACTCTCCGCCCCCCCCTTCACACACATACTTTGAAATAATGACATTCCCTTGAATCAATCAGTCTCTAGACGTTCGGCTCCAACCTTATATTTAACATGACTTGATCAGACAATAGAATTCAATTAACCTTTAAAACAATTATACACTCCCACATAACAGCCTCTGTATGTTGAGGGGATTAACTACACAAAGGAGAGTCCATTAGCTATGCAATGGAAATATTAGCATTCAGCAGTGAAAAGGTCCCTTGTATAATTAACCCTTTGAGCTCAGAATACAAGTCATGCAGTCCTCTGTAGGCAGAATGGTTCCTAGTTCCGTTACAACCACCGTGAAGGGAGGCTTTACTGCGGTGGTCAGTGACGTGCTCACCCCCTCCTGGGAACTTCATCTGTGCGGCAGGACGCTCTCTACGTGTTAGAGACTTCAAGGAGGTGTGAATTACTGGGACGTGCCGCAATGCATACTGGGAAATGTAGTTCTATATTAACGAGCACCGCAAACCAGGAAGTGAATGAGAGAACAGAAACTAGAACGCCGGAGGTAATATAGATGAAGGAATTTAATAGGTATTTACTCGTTTTTTAACAGAATCATTACACTTTTCTGTCTGTCTACCTTGCAGACATTAATTTTAGGCAAAAAAATGTTTTCCTTTACAACTCCTTTAAAGGCATTTAGAGACATTAGATGATCCCCTACCTACTATTCCAGCATAAGTGTAAGATGACTGATGTCTGTGAAGTATCAGATATCTTAGAAGGTACCTCTGGCAAAGCTAAGAAATGGTGGTGGGAGTATTGGTATGGGTAGAAGTTTTTCCACCAAGGTTTCACCAACATAAATGCAGTGTTGGAAATTACTGATTTTCTTTTGTTTATGGGACTGTTGAGCCATGAGAGAATTTTTCCCCTAAATCTGATATGATTTTTTACAGGTGTTTGGTCAGTTGCCTCAGTTTAGTGATGGAGACTTTGTTCTGTATCAGAGCAACGCCATCCTGAGATACCTAGGACGCAAATTTGGTGAGTCTATTTATTGCATACCACTGTTATATACTTTTTTACATTTACATTTTACACTTTTAAAACCCTCTTTAAAGAACACAATTTACTAGATCCTGTCCTTATGTTAGGTAGAACACGGCAGTTTCTGCCTAATCCTTTCACCTTCAACCTTCAACCCTTCCACACTATCCCCCATGGCATGAAAAGTAAGGAATTAAAGTAAAGCCAAAACTTTTTTGAATGGGTAAAATTCCCGTGTCGAGGCACAACAGGAAGTAAGAGGAAGTCACTACAGTAAGTATTGAAAATGTTCTCTAAACTAAAACGCTACCACTAAGAAAATTTGTCCCTATTGGAAGATTTCCCCTATATTACCCTTCTGGCAACAATTCAAGTTTTTTTTTCCAGTCCTGTTGACAATGGTCACCAGAATACACAGTACAGTAATAAAAACAGGACAAAGGTTCTAAGTCTTGCTTACTCTATCCAAAGATACATTAGAGTTGCTATAACCCTTGCTTACTCTTTCCAAACACAGTACAGTAAGTGCCGATAGATCTGCACTGCAAAACACATCATATACTGTGTGTTGTGAAAAGAAAAGAAAAAAGGTCGGCTGGTTGGCTGTGTGGAAGTGCCTATCAGAGCCAGCGGCTCTGATAGGCTTTCCGAGTAAACTTATCTAAGGGACGTACTGGTGGTGCGTTCCTTAGATAAGACTGACAGGCGTCACAGCCAATCGGGTTCACCAGTTCTGGTTACTGGTAACCTGATTGGCTGAAGCATCATCGAGGGCAGAAGAAGACATCGAGGGACGTGGAAGGAGGATGGCTGACCCCCAGAAAGGTAAGTGCCGGGGGGAGGGGCATCATACAGGGCACAGTGGCGACAATGGGCACAGTGACATCAATGGGCACAGTGGCGACAATTGGCACAGTGGCTGCATTTGATGGCATGGCACAGTGGCTGCGTTTGATGGCATGGCAAAGTGGTGACAATTGATGGCACAGTGGCTGCGTTTGATGGCATGGCACAGTGGTGACAATTGATGGCACAGTGGCTGCGTTTGATGGCATGGCACAGTGGTGACAATTGATGGCACAGTGGCTGCGTTTGATGGCATGGCACAGTGGCTGCGTTTGATGGCATGGCACAGTGGTGACAATTGATGGCACAGTCGCTGCGTTTGATGGCATGGCACAGTGGTGACAATTGATGGGACAGTGGCTGCGTTTGATGGCATGGCACAGTGACTGCATTTGATGGCATGGCACAGTGGTGACAATTGATGGCACAGTGGCTGCGTTTGATGGCATGGCACAGTGGCTGTGTTTGATGGCATGGCACAGTGGTGACAATTGATGACACAGTGGCTGCACTTGATGGGCACAGTGGCTGCAATTGTTTTATTTCATTTGCGCCCCCCAAAAATTTTGAGCACCAGCCGCCACTGCACCTCAGGTATATATCACAAGAAATAGAGATACACCAATAAGCTTAATTTAATACTGTTTGAGAAAATCTTGCAAATTAGGCTGATTATCTGTATATAACAAGAGCTTCTTAATAATGATTTTATGGGGCTTTATTTTCTTCTTGTCATTCAGGTGTTGCTGGAAGCAAAGATCATGAGATCGCTGTCATTGACATGATAAACGATGGGGTGGAAGACCTGAGACTGAAGTACAGCCGCTTCATGTTCTTTGAATTTGTACGTATGGGCCAAAGACCAAAATGTAGATTTTTTTTTACCTGTGTAACAGAATAGGTAGTTGTCTGAATGATAGGGCAGGGTGTAACTGTAAGTTGCAGTCTAATAAATAAGTGCAAAATTAGAAGCAACAATGCAAAGCAAATTTGAGATGAGCATGCATACCCTGCAGAATATTACAAAACAGATTATGGAAGCTGCACAAACATGGACTCTTCACAGCAATGTCTCTGCGGTCATGGTACCGGGTGGCTACATAGCATAGTGTCTATGAGAGAAACTACAACAGCTCAGATTAACTGCATCAGTAAAACATACCTCCCAACCTTTTGAGATGGGAATGAGGGACACCTATCAGCAAAAGTATGCAGGCATAGGACACACCCCTTGTCACACCCCCTTAAAGGAGAATTGTACACAAAAATAAAAGATTGGTTCAACCCACAAGTGTTTTTTTTTTTACCAGTACTATTCCTTTATATTAGCTTTTAGAATGTACAAATGCAGCAATTTATAAATCAGATGAAAGGTTTAGAGCTGGAAAACACTTTCTGATAGATTAAAAGTGCATTTTATATACATCTATATAGATCAGACCAAAATAATGGAAAAAAATTAAGAGGAATGAGGGACAGAGGGACATTGCTCCAAATCAGGAACAGTCCCTTTGAAATGAGGGACAGTTGGGAGCTATGGTAAAATAGTTCAGAACACAAACAACTACTTGCTACCCTTAGAAAAAGCATCCCTCTTAGGCCCCTTTCACATTGAGGAGTTTTTCAGGCGATACAGCTCTGAAAATAGCGCTGCTATCCCGCCTGAAAAACTCCTTCACTGCAGACTCAATGTGAAAACCCGAGGGTTTTCACACTGAGGCGATGCGCTGGCGGGAGACAAAAAAATCTCCTGTCAGCAGCATCTTTGGAGCGATGAGAGGAGCGGCATGTATACCGCTCCTTCACCGCTCCTTCCCATTGAAAACAATGGGAAACCGCGGCAATACCGCCCGCAATGCGCCTCTATAGAGGCGCATTGCGGGTGGTATTAACCCTTTATCGGCCGCTCGCGGGGGTTAATACCGCACCGCTAGCGGTTGATTCCCGCGGCAATCCCGGCGGTATGGAGCCGCTATTTTTAGCGGCGTTATACCGCCACCGCGACTCCCGCCCCAGTCTGAAAGGGGCCTTAGTGAAGTCCAGAGTAGCTCTGGTACTACTTACTGGTGATCAGCTGGAGGCATCTGATGCCTGAGGAATGAGGACAAAGGGCCACCCCACTGCAACAGGAGTGTTCTAGGAGGAAGCTAGTTTCTCGCCTGGCTGCCCCCACACAGGTTCTGACAGTGGAGTGCTATTCACCTAGTTATTTTCTAGGCTAATAGTCAACAAATTGCATGAGGGGCTGGGCACTGCCCTGGGAAACATGTACCAAATCAATTTTTTTTTAAAGTTCAAACTGTAAAAAATCTAAATTCCTTTAACCACTTTCATACCAGGCACTTACGCACCTTCCTGCCCAAGCCAATTTTCAGCTTTCAGCGCTGTCACACTTTGAATGACAATTGTGCGGTCATGCTACACTGTACCTAAACAATTTTTTTATAACTTTGTTCCCACAAATAGAGCTTTCTTTTGGTGGTATTTGATCACCTCTGCAGTTTTTATTTTTTGCGCAACTAAAAAAAGACCAAAAATGTGGAAATGTATTTTTTTATGTTAATTTATTTTGTAAATAAGTAAGTTTTCTTCTTCAATTACGGGCACTGATATGGCGGCACTGATGGGCACCGATGAGGTGGCACTGATTGGCACCAATGAGGTGGCACTGATTGGCACTGATAGGCGGCACTGGTATGCGGCACTGATGGGCACTCATAGGCGGCACTGATGGGTGGCACTCATGGGTACTTATGGGTGGCACAGATGGGCACTGATAGGTGGGCACTGGGCATAGATGGGCACTTAGAGGTGGCACTGATGGACATAGAGGGGTGGCACTGATGGACCAATAGATGTATTGACACAATAGATGCCGATCAGTGCCCACAAATGGGCACTGACTGGCAACATGGGCACTGTCAAAAATGTGTAAAATAAGTGATGCCCAGCAATGCCATCAGTGCCACCCCTCAGTAGGGGTGGCACTGATGGCATTGCTGGGCATCACTTATTTATTTACACATTTTTGACAGTGCCCATGTTGCCAGTCAGTGCCCATTTGTGGGCACTGATTGGCATCTATTGTGCTTTTTTTTATATGTGGATGGCCATGGGGGATGAACCTGGCCATCCACATGTTGCCCCCTTCCCTGGTGGTCTTGGCGGCTTCCCTGGTGGCCCAGTGTGGGCATCCAAGGGGGGGCTGCACTGATAAACAATCAGCGCAATCCCCCCTGTCAGGAGAGCTGCCGATCGTCTCTCCTCTACTCGCGTCTGTCAGACGCGAGTGAGAAAGAGACGATCAACGACTCTTCTTGTTTACATCGTGATTAGCCGTGATCAGCCGTGATTGGACTGACACCCCGCATCACCGATCGCCGCGCTGCGCGCCCCCATGGGTGCGTGCCGGCATGTTATCCTGCTGAACGTCAATATAAACGTCCAGTCAGGATTACACAACCACTTCCCGGATGTCAATTTACTATTGACCGGGCGGGAAGTGGTTAAATAACATGCCTGTGGATGCCACGTACAACCTAAAAGGAAAAAAAAAATGCAGTTCAAATGACAGATTTGGCTACCCACTTCCTTTTGTAACAAAATGGCTGGGGATTTCTCTTCATCTATACCAGATACTGTATATCCAGAATTATGGTTTGGTATAGATGTTAATAGGGAACACCGCACACAATAAACAAAATACAAGTCTGACATGGATGTCAAAGGGGAGTCTATGCAAAAAAAAAAAATGTCATGGGTCACCCCAAGAATAATTGACCAAATGAAAATACCACTACTATATATGATGCTTCCACTGAAATGGCAAAGAGTGTAATGTTCAGACCGCACCAATCAAAGTTCAGAATGAACCTTGAGGGCATCCCTATTGCATACACTCCTGGTATAATTTATTTTTTATCTCCTTTCAGTGCTTCCTCTATCTGCCTGGTTTGATGTGCGTAGGCAATCATGGGCATTTCATAGGGCCGGTTCACACCTATGCATTTTTTAGTGCATTTTGCAGAAATGCACTACAGTCCATTCAACATGGTTTCCTATGGGACACCTTCACATCTGCCGCTAGTTTTGGAAAGGGTTAGGGACTTTTTGAAAAGAAAAAACGGTATGGTTTTGGTTCAATAGACTTCAATGGAGAAGCTGTAAAAAAGCATGTAGTGTGTTTTTGTCGCATTTATGCCACGTTTTGCATTTTTTAATCTGCACAACAACAAGTTTGGCCAAATGAAAAAAAGCATAAAAATGCAAAACGCATCAAAAAAAGCACCGCAGAAATGAATCACTGAACAAGGCCGCCGCCTAAAATAGAGTTAAACACAAAAATGGGATAGGAAATGGTCTTCAATATAAATAGACTGAATGTAAGTTATTACAATTACTCTGATGTTCTTATTAAAGTCATTTTTGTTTAACAGGAAACTGGGAAGGAGAAGTATGAAAAGGATCTACCAAATCAGCTATCAGCATTTGAAAGGATCCTTTCTAAAAATTCCAATGGAACCAAGTTTCTGGTGGGAGACAAGGTAAATCAGCAGCTAACATCAGTAAAGTAAACTGAGTAAAAGATCTGAGGAGAGTAACTACCGTATTTATTGGGGTATAGCGCGTTCCCGCATATAGCACGCACCCCTAAATTTGCCCAGAAATTCCTGTGAAAAAAAGATTTTTGTACTTACAGTTTGGTGTCTTGCACGGCGTCCATCGGCGGCCTCGCCGGGTCCGGCGTCCGTCTGCGGCTTCGGGTGTCCTCTTCGTCGGGTCCGGCGTCCTTCAGCGGCATCCTCCTCACTCGTTTCCCGCGCCGAGTTTGAATACTGCGCCGGCATATACCGAGCGCAGTACACTCGCGTATAGTCGGCAATGCTCGCGCTGACGTCCTGGACGTACAGGACGTGAGCGCGAGTGTAGCCGAGACTGCCTGACTATACACAAGTGTACTGCGCTCGGTATATGTCGGCGCAGTATTCAAACTCGGCGCGGGAAAGCGGGTATCGGCGTATATTGCGCACCCACGATTTTGCCCTGATTTTCAGGGCAAAATAGTGCGCGGTATACGCCGATAAATACGGTATATGGATTTAATTGGTATTGCTGATGTTAAGTCCACATACTGTATGTCAGAAAACCTGATAAGCACAAGAACACCAGACCCAAACCACATAGATGATTTTCAGCAGTGTAACCAAAAATCACCCATTGCACTGGTTATGTATTGCCTGAATCATTGCTAAAAACTTCCAAGAGTGTGATCAAAATTAGTAATTAGCCAAACATTCTTGTTTGGAGTTTGAAGAATGGAGAATGAGATGGTACTAAGCATGCTGTAGACTAGAGCATGGGTCTTCAACTATGGCCCTCCAGTTGTTCAGGAACTACAATTCCCATCAATTCCCATCATGCCTAGTCATGTCTGTGAATTTCAGAGTTTTACAATGCCTCATGGGATGTGAAGTTCCGCAACAGCTGAAGGGCCGTAGTTCGAGGATCCCTGCTGTAGAGGAAGCAATAGTGTTGATTTACTAAAACTGGAACATGTAAAATCAGGTGCAGCTCCGCATGATAGCCAATCAGCTTCTAACTTCAGCTCGTTCAATTAAGCTTTTGACAAAAAACCTGGAAGCTAATTGGTTTCTATGCAGAGCTGTGCCAAATGTTGCACTCTTCAGTTTTAGTAAATCAAGTGCAATGTGACTGGATATTTAATGATCTGTCTAACCTGTGTCCACTGAGCATTCGCCTGTCAGTAGCTGCTCCATAGAGATGAGATAACTGCTTGATCTGGCCAGATTAGGCACCTTTATACATACACTATGGCCCAGATTCACAAAGCACTTACGCCGATGTATAGCACGTTACGCCAACATAAGTGCAAATGTGTGCCGGTGTATGTGTGCTGCAGACCCACGAACCAACATGCGCCTAAAAACAGGCTACACCCCGCCGAGGTAGCGTAGGGTAGGCGCACATATGGGCTGGACGCATGGGGCTGCTCCCATTGATTAGCCATTCAACATGCAAATGAGGAAAATACGGCAATTCACGAACGTGCGTGCGCCCGGCGCATGCTACGCGAGATATGCGTAAGTTGTACGTCCGGCGTAAAGTTATTCCCCATAAATGAGGTGCAACCCGGCAACAGACATGCACAGGTCTGCACCAGGGAACACAAGACGGCGTATTGTGCGTTGGACGTGTGTCTGGCTGGGCGTACGTTATGTTCACTGCGTACGCGGTGATCTGACATAGCTTAGGCAGTTGTGCTGGCGTGGTTGTGAGCAGGTGCAGGGGGGTCACGCCCACTTCCACCTACGCCGGCGTGCGCCTTCGAAACCTACGCCACACTGGCGCAGCGTTGGGAGCACTGGCTTGCTGAATGCAATGCTTACCTCTCCGGGCTACGTTGGCGTGTGTGCTCTTCGGCGGCGTAATGTGCGCCTTGCTCTCTGTGAATCTGGGCCTATATTGTCAAACATATTGGGACACCTGCCTTTACACACACATGGGGCTAGATTCACAGAGAGATACGACGGTGTATCTCCTGATACGCCGTCGTATCTCTGACTTAGGCCGGTCGTATCTATGCGACTGATTCACAGAATCAGTTACGCATAGATATGCCTAAGATCCGACAGGTGTAACTGTGTTACACCGTCGGATCTTACCTGCAATTTAAAAATGGCGCGGGGGGCGTTCTCACTGATTTACGCTGAGAAATATGTAAATCAGCGAGATACGCAAATTCACGAACGTACGTGGACCCGACGCAGTGTTGTTACGACATTTCCGTAGCGGTTTTCCCGGCGTATACTTACCCCTGCTTCTATGAGGCGCAGCCAATGTTAAGTATAGCCGTCGTTCACGCATCGATTTTGAATTTTGTTACGTTGTTTGCGTACGCCGATTCAGAAACCCGCGCGCCGCAAGTTACGCTCACGCCGAAACCACTGACGTCCTAGCGACGTCAGTGGGAGCAATGCACGCCGTGAAATTTCGCGGACGGCGCATGCTCATTTAAATCGGCGCAGGGACGCGCCTGATTTAAATAGTACACTCCCCCTAGCCGCGGAATTTGAATTCCGCCGGGGGTTTTACGATCCGCCGCCGCAAGTTTGGAGGTAAGTGGTTTGTGAATTACCCACTTGCCTCTTAAACTTGCGGCAGCAGATCTTAAATCACATAGATCACGCGGATCTAAAGATCCGCTGATCTATGTGAATCTAGCCCATGAAATTTAATGGAATCCCAGTCTTAGTCCGTAGGGTTCATAATTTAGTTTGCCCACCCTTTGCAGCTATAACAGCTTCAACTCTTCTGGGGAGGCTGTCCACAAGGTTTAGGAGTGTGTCTATGTGAATGGTTGACCATTCTTCTAGACGCGCATTTGTGAGGTCAGGCATTGATGTTGGATGAGAAGGCCTGGCTAGCAGACTCCACTCTAATTCATCCCAAAGGTGTTCTATGGGGTTGAGGTCAGGACTCTGTGCAGGCCAGTCAAGTTCCTCACTCCCCAAACTCGCTCTTCCATGTGTTTATAGACCTCGTTTTGTGCACTGGTCCAAATCATTTGGTGGGGGGGGGGGGGGGTTATGGTGTGGGATTGCTTTTTAGGGGAACAGTTTGGGGATGGCCCTTTCCTGTTCCAACATGACTGTGCACCAGTTCACAAAGCAAGGCCCATAAAGACATGGATTAGCAAGTTTGGGTTGTAGGAACTTGACTGGCCAGCACAGAGTCCTGACCTCAACCCAATAGAACACCCTTGGGATAAAATAAGGCGGAGACTGTGAGGCAGACCTTCTCGTCCAACATCAGTGCCTGACCTCTCAAATGTGCTGCTGGAAGAATGGTCAAACATTCCCATAGACACACTCCTAAATCTTGTGGACAGCCTTCCCAGAAGAGTGGGAAATTAGCCCTTCATCTCCACCTACTGTCACTGCTTGCTAGGAGCCTGTCTATGAAGCCAACATCATCCTTGACAACTAGTAATAGGTGGGAAGGGGAGGAGTAAATGCCGCTCTGATACACTGTGTACAGAGACAGGTATGCCATGTTTGAGTAAATAGGTCATTATTTTTTAAATTTGGTGCAGCCATATATGGTTGACAGAATATTATTATCAATGTAAAAAGGAAAGATGGGATGATCACCAATGTTTCTTTCTACAGATTTCCTATGCAGATTACAACCTCCTGGACATCCTTCATTGTCACCTCAATATCTTCCCAGACTGTCTGTCTTCATTCCCCCTCCTAACTGCATACAAAGACCGCATTGCATCACGAAGCAACCTCAGTGAATATCTGAACTCCGAGGACTGTACAAGCAGACCATTTTTTCCAAAACGAGGCTAAATACTACTATTCCATGTTGACTTATCATACAGAAGTCTACCTCGTATATTATGTCATTTCCCTTGCTATGTCATTAAACAGTACATATGCATAAAGAGTGTCATGAGCTCTTCATTGCTTCCTTTCTCATGTCACAGTACTCTAGCGATCCCTAGATGGCAGCTGTGAAGCTCTGTGTAAAAATGCACTTCACTTTCACCAGGGATCGCTAGAGAACTATGGGCCAGATCCACAAAAGGGATACGCCGGTGTATCTACTGATACGCCGTCGTATCCCTGTTTCTATCTATGCGACTGATTCACAGAATCAGTTACGCATAGATATTCCTAAGATCCGGCAGGTGTAATAGTTTTACACTGTCGGATCTTAGGATGCAGTACCTCGGCCGCCGCTGGGGGCATTTCTCGTCGAAATTCCGCGTCGGGTATGCAAATTAGCACTTACGGAGATCCACAAAGCGGTTTCCCTTCGTGAAGTCTCCGTAAGTTGTTAGTTTGCAAACGCAAAATTTGGGCTACTTTTACAAAGTGTAAAGTTAGTACACCATGTAAAAGTAGTCCCTTCTTTCCCGCTACGCTGTCAAATTTTTTTTTAAATTTATTTTTTTCCCGCCGCATCTCTTTTTTTTCCCGCCGCAACTTTTTTTACCCGGCGCGATTCACAAAACTCGGCGTAACGTAACTTTGCGCAAAGCACGTCGGGAAAATCGCATCGGGAGCATGCGCAGTACGTCCGGCGCGGGAGCGCGCCTAATTTAAATGGGACTCGCCCCATTAGATTGGCCACGCCTTGCGCCGGACAGATTTAAGTTACACAGCCAAAAATTTCTAGGTAAGTGCTTTGTGGATCGGGCACTTAGGTAGAAATTTTGCGGCAGTGTAACTTAAATAGGAAGATTTAAGTTAAGCCCGCTGGCTGTGGATCTGGCCCTATGACATGAGAGATAGAGAGCAATAACAAATTTACAACAACCTCATTGCCGGGATCTGGACCTCCTAGATCCCGGCATCTTTAATAATTTGTGACATTTTTTCTTTAAAAAAAATAAAGCATTTTTCATTTTCACCCTGGTTTGTACTTTCTTTACATATTGTGATATAGGCTGCTATTTTTATTATAGATATTAATACTTATCATTAGTAATTTGAGAAAAGCACTCCACCCTGTAACAAAAAATATTACCTGCAGTAGTCCCCCCTCCTTGTTGACCAAGTAGAAATAAAAAACGAATACTCCTTAAAATCTTAGTAAGATTGGCCATACATTATACAGTTTTCCTTTAGATTTACCAAAACCATATTACATGAGGCCAAACCTAAACACTTGCAATTTGTATGCAGTCAGGCAGGCCCTTGCACTACACAAAATTGAAGAGGAAAACTAGGACAGCCGCACTTCAAAAACGTTCCTTTTAATAAAACTGGTCACAAAAATTACATGCCACAGCAAAAAATGGAACAGAAACTGACGCGTTTCACACTGTAGATCAGTGCTTAATCATAGCTAAGCTTCCTGTGTCCCCCCACCAGTGTCCCCCCAGTGTCCCCACCACAGTGTCCCGCCACCACAGTGCCCCCCCCAGTGTCTCCCCACCACAGTGTTCCTCTGTCCCCCCACCGCAGTGTCCCTCCCACCACAGTGTCCCCCCACCACAGTGTCCCCTGCCCCCCACCACAGTGTCCCCCTGTCCTCCCACCACAGTGTCCCCCCCACCACAGTGTCCCCTGTCTCCCCACCACAGTGTCCCCCTGACCCCCCACCGCAGTGTCCCTCCCACCACAGTGTCCCCCTGTGTCCCCCCACCACAGTGTCCCCCTGTGTGCCTCCACCACAGTGTCCCCCTGTTCCCCCCCACCACAGCCCCCCCCAAGTGTCCCCACCACAGTGTCCCCCCACTGCAGTGTCCCTCCCACCACAGTGTCCCCCTCCACAGTGTCGCCCTGTGTTCCCCCACCACAGTGTCTCCCACCACAGTGTCCCCCTGTTTCCCCCTACCACAGTGTCCCCCTGTGTCCCCCACCACAGTGTCCCCCCACCACAGTGTCCCCCCACCACAGTGTCCCCCTGTCCCCCCACCACAGTGTCCCCCTGTCCCCCCCACCACAGTTTTCCCCCCAGTGTCCCCACCACAGTGTCCCCCTATCCCCCCACTGCAGTGTCCCTCCCACCACAGTGTCTTCCTGTGTCCCCCCACCACAGTGTCCCCCTGTGTCCCCTCACCACAGTGTCCCCCTGTTCCCCCACCACAGTGTCCCCCTGTTCCCCCACCACAGTGTCCCCCTGTGTCCCCCCACCACAGTGTCCCCCTGTTCCCCCACCACAGTGTCCCCATGTGTCCCCCCACCACAGTGTCCCCCCCACCACAGTGTCCCCCCACCACAGTGTCTCCACCACAGTGTTCCCCTGTTCCCCCCCACCACAGCCCCCCCCCAAGTGTCCCCACTGCAGTGTCCCCCCACTGCAGTGTCCCTCCCACCACAGTGTCCCTCCCACCACAGTGTCCCCCACCACAGTGTCGCCCTGTGTCCCCCCACCACAGTGTCCCCCACCACAGTGTCCCCCTGTTTCCCCCTACCACAGTGTCCCCCTGTGTCCCCCCACCACAGTGTCCCCCGACCACAGTGTCCCCCTGTCCCCCCACCACAGTGTCCCCCCACCACAGTTTTCCCCCCAGTGTCCCCACCACAGTGTCCCCCTGTCCCCCCACTGCAGTGTCCCTCCCACCACAGTGTCTTCCTGTGTCCCCCCACCACAGTGTCCCCCTGTGTCCCCTCACCACAGTGTCCCCCTGTTCCCCCCCACCACAGTGTCCCCCCCAGTGTCCCCCCACCACAGTGTCCCCCTGTTCCCCCACCGCAGTGTCCCCCCACCGCAGTGTCCCTCCCATCACAGTGTCCCCCTGTGTCCCCCCACCACAGTGTCCCCATGTGTCCCCCCCACCACAGTGTCCCCCTGTGTCTACCCCACCACAGCGTCCCCCTGGGTCCCCCCCACCACAGCGTCCCCCTGTGTCCCCCCCACCACAGTGTCCCCCTGTCCCCCCACCACAGTGTCCCCCCAGTGTCCCCACCACAGTGTTCCTCTGTCCCCCTACCGCAGTGTCCCTCCCACCACAGTGTCCCCCTGTCCCCCCACCACAGTGTCCCCCCACCACAGTGTCCCCCTGTCCCCCCACCACAGTGTCCCCCTGTCCCCCCACCGCAGTGTCCCTCCCACCACAGTGTTCCCCTGTGTTCCCCCACCATAGTGTCCCCCTGTGTGCCTCCACCACAGTGTCCCCCTGTGTGCCTCCACCACAGTGTCCCCCCCACCGCAGTGTCCCTCCCACCACAGTGTCCCCCTGTTTCCCCCCACCAGTGTCCCCAAGTGTCCCCCCACCACACAGTGTCCCCCCACCACACTGTCCCCCCACCACAGTGCCCCTCCACCACAGTGTTTCACTGTGTCCCCCCCCCACAGTGTCCCCCACCACAGTGTCCCTCCACCACAGTGTTTCACTGTGTCCCCCCACCACAGTGCCCCCCCACCACAGTGTCCCCCCACCGCAGTGTCCCCCTGTCCCCCCCACCACAGTGTCTCACTGTATCCCCCCACCACAGTGTCCCCATGTGTCCCACCACCACAGTGTCCCCATGTGTCCCCCACCACAGTGTCCCCATGTGTCCCCCCACCACAGTGTCCCACTGTGTCCCCTCCACCAGTGTTCCCCCCACCACACTGTCCCCCCACCACAGTGTCCCCCCACCACACTGTCCCCCCACCACAGTGCCCCTCCACCACAGTGTTTCACTGTGTCCCCCCCACAGTGTCCCCCTGTGTCCCCCCGGCCACAGTGTCCCCCCACCACAGTGCCCCTCCACCACAGTGTTTTACTGTGTCCCCCCACCAGTGTCCCCCTGTGTCCCCCACCACAGTGTCCCCCTGTTCCCCCCACCACAGTGTCCTCCCCCAGTGTCCACCCACCACAGTGTCCCCCTGTGTCCCCCCACCACAGCGTCCCCCTGTGTCCCCCCCACCACAGCATTCCCCTGTGTCCCCACCACCACAGTGTCCCCCTGTGTCCCCCTACCACAGTGTCCCCCTGTCCCCCCACCACAGTGTCCCCCCAGTGTCCCCACCACAGTGTCCTCCCACCACAGTGACCCCCTGTCCCCCCCTCCACCACAGTGTCCGCCCCCCCAGTGTCCCCCACCACAGTGTTCCTCTGTCCCCCCCCACCGCAGTGTCCCTCCCATCACAGTGTCCCCCTGTGTCCCCCCACCACAGTGTCCCCCTGCCCCCCACCACAGTGTCCCCCTGTTCTCCCACCACAGTGTCCCCCCACCACAGTGTCCCCCTGTGTCCGCCCCACCACAGTGTCCCCCTGTCTCCCCACCACAGTGTCCCACTGTGTCCCCCCACCACAGTGTCCCCCTGTCCCCCCACTGCAGTGTCCCTCCCACCACAGTGTCCCCCTGTGTGCCCCCACCACAGTGTCCCCCTGTTCCCCCCACCACAGTGTCCCCCCACCACAGTGCCCCCTGTCCCCCCACCACAGTGTCCCCCTGTGTCCCCCCAACACAGTGTCCCCCCACCACAGTGTTTCACTGTGTCCCCCCCACAGTGTCCCCCCAACACAGTGTCCCCCCACCACACTGTCCCCCCACCACAGTGTTTCACTGTGTCCCCCCCACAGTGTCCCTCTGTGTCCCCCACCACAGTGCCCCTTCACCACAGTGTTTCACTGTCCCCCCCCCACCACAGTGTCCCCCCACTGCAGTGTCCCCCAGTGTCCCCCCACCACAGTGCCCCTCCACCACAGTGTTTCACTGTGTCCCCCCACCGCAGTGTCCCCCTGTGTCCCCCCACCACAGTGTCCCCCAGTGTCCCACCACCACAGTGTCCCCATGTGTTCCTCCACCACAGTGTCCCCATGTGTCCCCCCACCACAGTGTCCCACTGTGTCCCCTCCACCAGTGTCCCCCCCACCACACTGCCCCCCCCACCACAGTGCCCCTCCACCACAGTGTTTCACTGTGTCCCCCCCACAGTGTCCCCCCCACCACAGTGCCCCTCCACCACAGTGTTTCACTGTGTCCCCCCACCACAGTGTCCCCCCCACCGCAGTGTCCCCCTGTGTCCCCCCCACCACAATGTCCCCTGTGTGTCCCCCCCACCACAGTGTCCCCATGTGTCCCCCCCACCACAGTGTCCCCCCACCACAGTGTCCCACTGTGTCCCCTCCACCAGTGTCCCTCCCCACCACATTGTCCCCCTGTCCCCCCACAACAGTGCCCCCCCCACCACAGTGTCCACCAGTGTCCCCCACCACACTGTCCCCCCACCACACTGTCCCCCCACTACAGTGCCCCTCCACCACAGTGTTTCACTGTGTCCCCCCCACAGTGTCCCCCCACCACAGTGTCCCTCCACCACAGTGTCCCCCCACCACAGTGCCCCTCCACCACAGTGTTTCACTGTGTCCCCCCACCACAGTGTCCCCCCACTGCAGTGTCCCCCCACCACAGTGCCCCTCCACCACAGTGTTTCACTGTGTCCCCCACCGCAGTGTCCCCCTGTGTCCCCCCACCACAGTGTCCCCCAGTGTCCCACCACCACAGTGTCCCCATGTGTCCCCCCACCACAGTGTCCCCATGTGTCCCCCCACCAGTTTCCCACTGTGTCCCCTCCACCAGTGTCCCCCCACCACACTGTCCCCCACCACAGTGTCCCCCCACCACACTGTCCCCCCACCACAGTGCCCCTCCACTACAGTGTTTCACTGTGTCCCCCACCGCAGTGTCCCCCTGTGTCCCCCCCACCACAGTGTCCCACCACCACAGTGTCCCCATGTGTCCCCCCACCACAGTGTCCCCATGTGTCCCCCCACCAGTTTCCCACTGTGTCCCCTCCACCACAGTGTCCCCCCGTCCCCCCACCACACTGTCCCCCACCACAGTGTCCCCCCACCACACTGTCCCCCCACCACAGTGCCCCTCCACCACAGTGTTTCACTGTGTCCCCCCACCACAGTGTCCCCCCCACCGCAGTGTCCCCCTGTGTCCCTCTCACCACAGTGTCCCCCCACCACAGTGTCCCCCTGTGTGTCCCCCACCACAGTGTCCCCCCACCACAGTGTCCTCATGTGTCCCCCCACCACATGTCCCACTGTGTCCCCACACCACAGTGTCCCACTGTGTCCCCTCCACCAGTGTCCCCCCACCACATTGTCCCCCTGTCCCCCCACCACACTGCCCCCCCACCACAGTGCCCCTCCATCACAGTGTTTCACTGTGTCCCCCCCCACAGTGTCCCCCCCACACAGTGTCCCCCTGTGTCCCCTCCACCACAGTGTCCCTCCACCACAGTGTCCCCCCACCAAAGTGCCCCTCCACCACAGTGTTTCACGGTGTCCCCCCACCACAGTGTCCCCCCCACCAGTGTCCCCCTGTGTCCCCCCCGACCACAGTGTCCCACCACCAGTGTGTCCCACTGTGTCCCCCCACCACAGTGTTCCACTATGTCCCCCCACCACAGTGTCCCCCTGTGTCCCCCCCACCACAGTGTCCCACTGTGTCCCCTCCACCACATTGTCCCCACCACCAGTGTGTCCCCCCACCACTGTGTCCCCCCCACCTGTGTGCCCCCCTTTGTCCCCTCCACAACAGTGTCCCCCTGTGTGTGTCCCCCCTCCCCCACTGTGTCCCCTGTCCCTACTGCATCGCTCTGTCCTCATCACACTCTGTCCACGGCATCCCACTCTGTCTGTCCCCAGCGTCCCTTTCTGTCCTCATCTCACTGTGTCCCTCTCTGTCTGTCCCCAGTGTGTCCCTCTGTGTTCTTTGCGTCCCTCTCTGTCCTCATCTCACTGCGTCCCTCTGTCTGTCCTCATCTCACTGCGTCCCTCTCTGTCTGTCCCCAGTGTCCCTCTCTGTCCCATGCATCCCTCTCTGTCAGGGCCGGCCCTATGATGGGACTGGGTGGTACCATAAGTACCAGGCGGCACTTTTAGGGAGGCGGCATACTGACGCCCGCCAGCCAGCCCGTTCTGCCCGCTCCGCTGCCTGTGAGGAGCTGCTGCTGTTAATGGTGACACAGGAGCGGGCGGGCAGGTCACACAAAGCGGCAGGGGGATGGAGCAGTCAGGAAGTGAGCTGGGCCAGGCGCCGCTGCCTGTGAGGAGCCTGGCGGAGGCACCACTGCTGCTGTTAGTGGTGACACAGGAGCGGGCAGCCAGATCACACAAAGCAGGGGGGGGGGATTTGGGGGATGGAGCAGTCATCAAGTGAGCTGGGCCTGTGAGGAGCCCGGTGTAGCAGTAAATGCTGCTGTTAGTTGATGGGACTGCGATCCGCTGATGATCATCAGTATCTGGCTGGGCAGTCATCACTGTACGGAGGACACCCGGAGCTCCGGACAGCCGCACATTGCAGGTAATAGAAGCACGGGGCTCTGCTATGCGGGGGTTGCTGCTGGAGAACCACAGGTGTCAGGAAGATGAGTTAATGAGACTTGTAGTTCCACAACACGACAGCTTCACAATCCTTTGTCATCACCAATCTGGGATGGGGGGATTGTGTAGTACTGAGACCTCCAATACTCACCACTTCTTATTAGATGAATAAGCCCCTTTCACACTGAGGGAAACTTGGAAACTATAAAACGGTAATCGCTTTTGCTGCGTTTTTTGAGGCGTTAGCGGTGCTCTTTTTTTTTAAATGCTTTTCAGGCGTTTTTACAGCTCACATATTCATTTCAATGGAGAGGAGCGCTTTTTATAGCTCTTTAAATATGCTGCTTACAGGAGTTTTTTCATCTCCCTGCCAGCGCACTGCCCCAAGTGTGAAAGCATCCATTGATTTTTTTCAGGCGCTTTTTTTAGTGCCAAAAGTGTCTTAATGTGAAAGGGCTCTGATGCGCAATCCATATATTAGATTTCAATGAGATCATTCCGGTGAGTTTGCATTCTGCATTTTGTAAATGTGTGCAAAATTGTGTCACTTTTCTGTGCGTTTTTACGTCATACGCAATTGCAATAGGCTGCACTACAGACAACAAACATGAAAAAAGTGTCCCATGTACCCTTTTTGAGCGTCATGTTGTGTGCATTTTTATAAGGCCCCTTTCACACTGGGGTGTTTTTCGGGCGTTATTCAAGCGTTTTTCAGGCGAAGCCTCATCTGCAATCCCAATGTGAAAGCCTGAGTGCTTTCAGAGCCCTTTCACACTGCCAGCGCCCGAAAAAACGCTGGTTCCTTGCCCAGCCCTGATTAACCACTTAAGGACCGGGAGGATTTTCCCACTTAAAGACTGGGCCATTTTTTGCGATATGGCACTGTGTCGCTTAAACGGACTATTGACACTGTACCCAAATAAAATTGACGTCCCCCCCCCCCACACAAATAGAGCTTTCTTTTGGTGATATTTGATCACCTCTGCGGTTTTTATTTTTTGTGCTATAAACAACAAAAAAATTACAATTTAAAAAAATATATATATATTTTTTACTTTTTGCTATAATAAATATCCCCAAAAAAAAAATCTTCATCAGTTTAGGCCAATATGTATTCTTCTACATATTTTTGGTACCAAAAAAAACACAATTAGCGTACATTGATTAGTTTGCGCAAAACACATCATGGCCGCCGGTGACTTGTCCTTAATGTTCCCCTAACGGGCAAGTTCCTTCAATGACTGCGCAGGCGCAAACCTGCAGACGGAAATCTCCGAACCTCGCCCGGCATCCAGGCTCATTCTTTAACATTATAGCGAGTAAATTATGCGCAAGAAGTTTATCAGAGCATTGTTATTGGAGGCAGCATAGTCAGTATAAAAAGCTGAAATCAGTAAAAGTTCCAGCTGTTTGGGGTGGTGATGGGGGATGTGCGGGTATGCTTGAATGGGAGTATGTACTCAGGGCTGCCGTCAATAGGGAACAGAGACCATGTTCCAATCTAGGAGACAAACAAGGAGAGAGGCGCCTCTGGGTGCAATACTTAAGACAGTTTTAATTTAAAATTTTTAAAAAGCCACAAGCTTGAGCTTGAGAAAGGAATGCGGCAGCCCTGTCATTCGCGGCCAGCATTCAGAAACGCGTCGCTTTCCTGGTGACGTCATCCCTGTTCGTCCATCGGCACACACGGCTTGCAGCGCCTGCACAGGATCCCCCTGCCCACCGCCGAAAATAAAGATTCCACCAGCGGCAGAAGGACAGATCCCCTGCATCCCACAGCGCTGTACCAGGGACAAGGGAAAGGACTCCACCAGATGATACCTACCTATTCTCCTGAAAAATTGCTTCCACACGCTTTTGATTGACCACCAAAATGTGAGTGTTTTTTTAACTTGTGGCTTTTTAAAAATTTTAAATTAAAACTGTCTTAAGTATTGCACCCAGAGGCGCCTCTCTCCTTGTTTGTCATTCTTTAACATCCTGTGGATTGGAGGATGTTAAAAAAAGAGCCAGTAGGCCGAGCGAGCGGAGCGAGAGGCCGACTGGCCACTTACCTCGACATCAACGTCGCCCTAGATGCCGGCCGCGGTTCGGAGATTTCCGTCAGCAAGTTTGCGCCTGCGTAGTCCTTGAAGGAACTTTCCCGTTAGCTGGAACCATCTCAGCACATCAGCTTGCGCATGCGCTGGAACTTCCACGATAGCTGGAACCAGCACGGCAGATCACCGGCAATTTTAGGTCCCTTTATACTCCCGGATACATATAGAGCCCTGACAGGTCCTTTTATACGCCTATATGCATGTATAGAGCTGTATAGAGCTATGACAAGCCCTCTTTATACATCTATTATATTTCTATATACATGTATAAAGCCATGACACGTCCTTTTACACTCCTTTATACATGTATAGAGCCATGACAGGCCATGACAGGTCCTCTTTATACTCCTTTATACATGTATAGAGCCATGACAGGTCCCCTTTATACTCCTTTATACATGTATAGAGCCATGACAGGTCCCTTTTATACTCCTTTATACATGTATAGAGCCATGACAGGTCCCCTTTATACTCCTTTATACATGTATAGAGCCATGACAGGTCCTCTTTATACTCCTTTATACATGTATAGAGCCATGACGTGTCCCCTTTAGTTTTCATTATCTAAAATAATGTATGTGCGGGCAGGGCCGGCCTTTGCGTTGTGCGAGTTGTGCGATCGCACAAGGCGCCTTGGACAATACGGGCGCCGTGCGGCTGTCACATCTTGCAGTCACTTTACTAAAAATATGTTGAATGTGGTAGGAGCAGAGCGGCCGCCGCCCGTGTCACTGCTCAGCAAGAGCACGGCACCCCGGCGCTGCGGGGGGGGGGGGGGGGAGCGTCGCGCCCGCTGACACTCATGCACGGGGTCTTGACCCTCCCTCCTCCTCTCCTCTCCTTGTCTCAGGTGGTACTGGCCTGGGTAGCGCGGCGCCGTAGCGTAAAGCGTGCATGCGTGATGCATGCCGCTCAGCTTCAAATCCTAATGGCGCCAAGAGCAGAGCACTGACCGACTGAAGCCGGGACCTGCCTGACAGACTGCCGTAACTCTGAAGAAAAGTAACGGTAAGGCAGCCCGTCCCCTCCCCCTTATCTAGCAGGCTCACACCTGTCATTCCCTCTCCCCCCCCCCCACCTGTACACCAGATGTGAGCCTGTAAAACATTTTTTATATGTTATAGCAAAACATAAAATTAATTTTTTTTCTCAAAATTGGTCTTTTGTTAGAGAAAAAAAAAACGAAAAAAATAAAACGCAGAGGTGATCAAATATCACTGTGCAGTTGTCAGCTTAAGTTAAAGTAGAGGTTTACCTAAAAAAAATGTTTTATCATTGCATTAGGCTATTTAGTAGAATGAGAATCTGCGTTTGTTTTTTAAAAATGCTAGCGGGACATACCTTTTTCTATATAGATGATCAACGCGGCTTCCGGGTATGGTCGTCGGGGCTGGGCGTTCCTAATTGATTGACAGGCATCCCGACAACGCATATAGCGCGTCACGAGTAGCCCAAAGAAGCCGAATGTCGGTGCGGCTCTATACGGCGCCTGCGCACCGACGTTCGGCTTCTTTCGGCAACTCGTGACGCGCTGTATGCGTTGTCGGGATGCCTGTCAATCAATTAGGAACGCCCAGCCCCGACAACCATACCCGGAAGCCGCGTTGATCATCTATATAGAAAAAGGTATGTCCCGCTAGCATTTTTAAAAAACAAACGCAGATTCTCATTCTACTAAATAGCCTAATGCAATGATAATTTTTTTTTTTTTTTTAGGTGAACCTCCACTTTAAGCAGCGCACATAGCAAAACATGGCCTATCATGAAAGGGGGGGGGGGGGTAAATCTTCCAGAGGTCCGATTTTTTGCCCAGAGTTTATTTATACTTCAGGCAGTCTGTAATTGGCCTGTACTCCTACAGAGGATCACTTCATGTTTGTGACACCCCATGTTTATTGCCTGAAGTATAAATAAACTCTGGGCAAAAAAATGTCACGGTTTAACCACGTGAGCTCTGGAAGATTTACCCCCCCCTCCATGACAGGCCATTTTTTGCGATGTGCACTGCATAACTTAAGCTGACAACTGCGCGGTCATGCGACGCTGTACACAAATAAAATTTGTATTTTTTTTTCTCTGTGGTATTTGATCACCTCTGCGTTATTTTATTTTTTCTGTTTTAACAAAAGACCAAATTTGAAAAAAATATTTTTTTACTTTCTGCTATATAACATATCCAATTGTATTAACATTTTTTCATAAATTTAGGCCATGGGTCTCCAAGCTTTCTAAACAAAGGGCTGGTTTACTGTGCTTCAGGAGGGCCGGACTGTGGCCATTTGGAGTACAAATAGTCCTGATGTCAGTGGGGAAAAAACCATGCTCCATCTTTTGTGTCAATGGGAGAAATTGTGCCCCATAATTGGTGTCAATGGGAGAAATTGTGCCCCATAATTGGTGTTGTCAGGAGAAATTGTGTCCCATCATTGGTGTCATTAAGAGAAATTGTGTCACATCATTGGAGTCATTGGGAGAAATTGTGCCCCATTATCGGTGTCATTGGATGAATTGTGCCCCATCATTGGTGGCAGTAGGAGGAATTGTACCCAAGGGCCGGAATAAAAGCAAGCAAAGGGCCACATCTGGCCCCCTGGCCGCAGTTTGGAGACCTCTGATTTAGGTCAATGTTGTTGGTACAAAATATCCTAATAAGTGTCTACAAACTATGGGATATATTTATGGAATTTTTTTTTTCCTAGTAATGGCGGAGATCAGGGACTTATAGCAGGGCTGCGATATTGTGACTGACAATCTGATACTTTGTGGGAACCAGTGACACTAATACAATGATCACTGTACTAATGACACTGGCTGGCAAGGGGTTAATCATCTAGGGCAGGGGTCTCCAAACGTATTAAATGAAGGGCCCGTTTACTGTCCTTCAGACTTTAGGGGGCCGGACTGTGGCCACTGGAAATAGCAACAATGTTCCGGTATCAGGAGTAAACAATGCCCCATTGTTGGTGTCATTAGGAGGAATTGTGCCCCATTGTTGGTGTCATTAGGAGGAATTGTGGCCCATTGTTGGTGTCATTAGGAGGAATTGTGGCCCATTGTTGGTGTCATTAGGAGGAATTATGGCCCATTGTTGGTGTCATTAGGAGGAATTGTGGCCCATTGTTGGTGTCATTAGGAGGAATTGTGCCCCATTGTTGGTGTCATTAGGAGGAATTGTGCCCCATTTTTTATGTCAGAAGATGAAATATTGCCCCAAGGGCCAGATAAAAGCAAGTAAAGGGCCACATCTGGCCCCTGGGCCGCAGTTTGGAGACCCCCTGATCTAGAGCAATTAAAGGCTTAACTGTTATTTGAGCGTTATTCCAGCGTTATTGAGGCGTTATTCAAGCGAAGCCTCATCTGCAATCCCAATGTGCTGGTAAAGCACCGCTAAGACCCTAACATTTTAGGACGTTTTTGCAGTGCCTCAGTGTGAAAGGGTAAGGTGTTTTTACAGCGCTTTTAATTCATTTCAATGGAGAGGGGCGTTTTTGGAGCGATTTTTTTTTTTCAGTGCCCAAAAGCTGCTCCAAAGATGCTGCTTGCAGGACTCAGTGTGAAAGGTCCATTGAGACGCACTTAAATTGTCTGTTTATTAAAGCAAATTATTTGTTACAAATATTTTTTTCCTCTTTGTGTATGTTTAGGTGACCGGGGGGGGGGGGGGCCACAAGATTAGCTCGCACAGGGCGCCTGAACACCTAAGGCCGGCCCTGTGTGCGGGGGCCTTTTGGTGGGCATGATTTTTATATGGGGTGGGGGGGCAGCATTTCATTCTTGGTCCCAGGCAGCACAATGTCTTGGGCCGGCACTGCTCTCTGTCCTCATCACACTGCGTCTCTCTGTCTGTCCCTAGCATCCCTCTCTGTCCCTGACGTCCCTCTCTGTCCTCATCGCACGGCATCCCTCTCTGTCTGTCCCCAGCGTCCCTCTCTGTCCTCATCGCACTTAGATATATATATATATACGCGCATGTGTGTTTGAGCTTTGGGGTGCACACCCTAATCCAATAGGCTGTGCACGCCTATGCCATACATTATATTGTTTATTATGGTTTTGGTAAATCTAAAGGAAAGTTGTAGAAGAAAATTGTATAATGTATGGTCAGCTTAAGTCAACTACAACTCCTTAAAATCGTAGTAGGGTTGGCCATACATTATACAATTTTCTTCTACAACTTTCCTTTAGATTTACCAAAACCATATAATATGAGGTCAAACCTAAACACTTAAAATTTTGTATGCACTACATAGCTGAAGGTAAATCTAAAGGAAATTGAACAAGAAAATTGGATAATGTATGGCCAGCCTAAGTCAACTATGTCAATACAGAGGAAAAAAATAGCTCAGTCAGATGACTTTAGAGCTTAGGCATGGGAACAAAGAACAGATTTATCACCATATATTTTGCTGCATTCCAATCCATAAAAAAGTATATTGTGTCTTCAATGGGACTCTTTTCACAATTGTACTCAGTTTCAGGTAATCGTGCTAGGGAAAGATCTGAGGGGAAAACAGGGACAGTGACCTGAGGTGTGCCGGGGTCACATGGTCAGTATGCCTAAAAGGGGGCAAAAATAATACAGTAGGATGAGCTAGCAAAGAGATTGAAATGAAAGTAACCGTATGTAACCTCGGGCCGCCAATGCAAGAATGCCTGTGACAAACATGTGGATCCGGGATATGTCCGGAAATGAAAGCTGCCTCCCACCAATCTAACTCCTCAACAACGTGAATACAGACCCCTCAATGAAAAGCAGCAGAAACTGCACCTGTACTGAAACCACGGCCCGGAGTGAACATGAAAGTGCCACCCTAGTTAGGCAGCAGGAAATGGCATAAGACTGACTGGGCACCAGCTTGTAGGCCGGCTTACCTGAAAAGTGGCAAAAAAGACAAATAGGTAGATTCAGTAAGAGTTATGCCGGCTTATCAGTAGATAAGCCGACCTAACTCAGGATCTACACCGACTTATGTTTAAGCGTATACTCAAACAGAGATACGCTTAAACATATCTAAGATAAGACGGCTTGCGCCGTTCTATCTTAGGTTACAATTTTTCGGATGGCCGCTAGGTGGCGCTTCCATTGCGGTCGGCGTAGAATATGTAAATGAGTTGATACGCCGATTCACGAACGTACGCCCGGCCGCCGCAGTACATTTACGCCGTTTCCTTAAGGCATTAGCAGGCCTAAAGTTATTCCATCTATTAGGTGGAATAACAATGTTAAAGTATGGCCGTTGTTCCCGCCACGAGATTCAAATTTTTTAAGTCGTTTGCATAAGTCGTCCGCGAATCGGGATTAACGTTGTTTACGTCCACGTCGAAATCAATAGGCCTGTGCGCCGTACTTAGCCGCAATGCACACTGGGAAATGTAGGCGCCCGGCGCATGCGCAGTGAAAAAAAAAACGTAAAAAATGTGAGGTCAAGCCTCATTACCATAAAACACGCCCCCCTCCAACACATTTGAATTAGGCGCCCTTACGCCCGCCGCATTTACACTACGCCGCCCTAAGTAAGGAGGCAAGTACTTTGAGAATACAGTACTTGCCTCTCTTACTTAAGGCAGCGTAGTGTAAACACGCTAGGCTACGCCGCCTTAGATTTGCGTGCCCCTACCTGAATCTACCTAAATGAACGCAAGTAGATACTGAATGTTTGCGACAAAAGAACCCAGGATACCGAGATGGAAAAGCCTGGAAGATATCCCTGGCCGAGTCATGAGCTTTTCATTTTTTCAATTTTTCATTTTTTCATGTTCTGTCGATAAAACCCATGGCAACTTTAAATTGGAACAACTTTAATTATGGTGACTTTGTCACCTGTATTTATCTCCCTTATTATTTTTTGAATTTTTTGAATTCTAATATGCCGCATTGGTCATTTATATCTAGGTTGTATGCCTCTCACTTCCGCTTTCCCGTTTCTTTCCCCTATCTCCCCCCCCCCCCCCTTCTCCTCCTGGCGCTCCTTTTCCTTTTCCCGTTCTGGGTTTTGGTCTTCCCCCTTTTTTCATTCTTCTCTTCGCCTACTTAATTTTTCTTCATTTATATTTCTTCATTCTTATCTTTATTCTTATCTTTATTTTATTTTAATTTTAATTTTTTAATTTAAATTTTTTCATTTTTAATTTAATTTCTTAATTTTTTCCCAAATTTTTTCCCTTCTGCTTTAATTCCCCCCCCCCCCCCTTTACATCCCTTTACTATTATTTATTTATTTATTTATTATTTATTTATTTCTTCATTTATTATTTTTTCCTTCATTATCTTTTCCTCCATACTTATTGTTTTTATTTTCCTTCTCTGATACGCCCCTTCTCTTTTTCTTCTCTTTGTTCTTCCCTTTTCTTTTTCTCTTTCCCTTTTTTCATTTTTCCTTTTTCCCCTTATTCTTCTTGCTTCTCGCCTCCCTCCTCTTCCCTCTCACTTCCTCTTCGTTTTTCAGTCTTTGCCTACTTGCTGGTCCTATGTTTCACTTGCACTTGCGTCTATTCACCTTCCCTCACCCGGCCCACCTCCCTTGATTGGTTGCTGGTCGACCTAGGGGCAGGATCCGCCGACGTTGTTCGTCTCCATGACGACGTCGGCAACAATCCCATCCTCTCGCTGTCCACTGCTCTACATTGCGCACGTGTGGCCCGCTATACACGGCCTCCCTGCACACCCACGTCAGACGCTGGTTGCTTGGTTACCGCTGCGGTATACAGCAACACGCATAATAAACACCGCTTGCACTGACGCCATCCAATTGAACAGCACAAATAGATCCCCCACGGCAGCCGGAAAGGTTTGCTGAGTGACTGATGTCACATAACAGGTACTACTAAGGCACACCTTAATATGCCTTTCCTGATTACCTCCGCTTTCACTTTGTCTTTTTGTCACTTTTAGTAACATGCTAAGGCAATTTTAGCTGCTTTCTGGCAGGATTTATGATGTCATACCAGTCTGTGGGTGGGAGGAGCTTGGTTTGCTGCTGTGTTTTTTCTTTCTTTGTCTTTTTTGATTGGTTGATGGCTCTTTAAATTTTGCACATTGTAACCCCACATTTATCACATGCCTGACGAAGGGGCCCTACGTGGCTCCGAAACATTGCACTTTCTTTGTGTTGTGATCATGCAATAAAACATCCTTTGGACGCTATTTACGTCATTCCATGGTGTGCTGGCAAATATTTCTACTGTAACCTGTACCAGTATCCAGCTGGTTGTTGCTACAAGCACCCAAACCCAAGAGCGGATCCAGGAAAGTGTGCGATGGGAATATGAAGTATGACTTATGATTGGACTCCACATCTGCACCCCTGACGGCTCCCTTATTTTGAGGTTCTTTTCACCCAATCGTGCCCATACACAGTGGGACACGACATCCACCGATCTACCTTTTCGATCATCCTTCCAAGAGCACAGATGGAATCTGATGAAGTTTCCTCTCAGCCTGACAGACAATTTGGCCATATATACAGCCAGGAAGAGATTGACACAATGCCAGAGACAAAGGTAAAGCCTTTGGAACAGACACTGCCACCGATCGTTTCCGTGAAAAAAAAAGATTGAGGAAAAGACAAGTCGACCTTGAACTACACGGCCAGACTCTTTCCGAGTACTACAGGACCAAAAAGATTCCACGTGGATTCCGTATAAAAAAATCAACCCACAATTGGCCGCCATAAACATGAGTTTTGTGAACGCTGGTGTGAAGTAGCCACTCAGAACTCGCTTAACTTTATGCTGATTGTCATCGAAGAAGTAAAAATCCAATTGTGTCTGGTCAACAGAGAACTAACCACATTGGAACTATCGATCCAGGACAAAGATAAAGAAGCTGACACATTGCAAAAAATTGACAGCGAGATCTCAACATACACAATAAGACAAAAGCAACCAAAAAGAGACAAATTCAAGTTGATTAACCAGGACTATCAGGAGAGAAGGGTATACCCTTGGCTCACTGGGCTCAACCGGCCAAGATGGCGACCCTACACACGGCCCCCCGGAAAACCCTCTAAAAACTATCATTTTGCTACATTCCGACAGCAATCGTCCCACAGAGAACCCATCAACCGATAGCGATTCCGGGAAACCAGGAGGTGCTGAAGCCCCAACGAGTGGACCCCATGGTCCCCATTTTCCGGTTCTAAGAGAAAACGACGATCCAGGAGGGGCACCAAGAAACCATGACACTCTGCCGCCACGCAGCACCCGCCAGGGCACAAGGCGTGCCCGGTAATCAATCTGTCGTCTAGAACCATGGCGTCTGGTGGGTTATAATTATTATCTAAGGGCCTCTCTTTTTGCCCGACTGCTAGATTTTAGAACTTTGACTTTGAGGTTGATATGTTTAAATTCGAAAGAACACTTAAAATCAAGCAATACTTTAAAACAGTGCCCGTCAAAACAGCAACACCCTTTAAACTTAAAAGCACATTTTTTCCTCCAGGACACTTCAATTCCATCAACAGTTTTATACGCACAACCAAACATGATGTGCGTAACAGTGTAACTACAAAAACGCACACTAACATTAGCCTGGATGAATTTGCCGCGCTTAAAACACTCAAAGAGGATAGACGTATCATTATTAAACAAACCGACAAAGGCGGTGCCATAGTAGTCATGAACTATGCAGACTATAAGGAGGGTATTATTGCCATGTTATCTGATACAGCAAGTTATGCTATACTTAAACAGAACCCCGTACCAAGCATTAGGAACGCATTGAATTCCTTGATTAGCCTTGAGAGACTGAACGGCTGGCTGTCTGACAATACCGCTGAATTTGTATGCAACGAACACCCCCGTTGTCCAGTCATTTATGGCCTACCCAAAATTCACAAAGGCACAAACCCTTTGAAGTTTAGACCCATTGTATCTGGCACAGGGTCGATCACCCAACCTCTAGCCCAACTCCTAGACCACCTCTTACAATCTCTGGTAAAAGAGTTGCCAGCTTACATAAGAGACACAAATGATTTTTTAGAGAAACTTAAAACATTCTCAGACTTCGGTGAAGGATGGAAGCTTGCAACTATGGATATCGGGTCACTGTATACTTGCATACCCAATGATGCTTGACTAGAAGCTGTCAGACATTTTCTGACTGATGCAGAAACGTCATTACCCAAAGAATTTTTTACTGAATGCCTTGATTTTATTCTTTCCAATAACTACTTTACATTTGAGGGCACCAAGTATGCACAGATCCGTGGCACAGCCATGGGGAGCTCAGCGGCGCTGTCTTTTGCCAACCTCTTTGTTGGATTTCTTAAGGAACGTTACATTTTTCCATCAGATGCCTTCACCAAACATATTAATAGTTGGTTTAGGTATATTGATGACATTTTCACGCACCCGCTTAGGGGCAATCGCTACCGCATCAGAGAGTACCTAAACTGCAATACTGACTACTGCGTTTATATCCTTAAATGCCCATGTGCACTCACTTATTATACCGGCCCATTCAAAAGGAGGTTTCAAAAACATAGAAGTGACATCAGACTTGCTCTGTCAGTTGATGATGTTGACCATCATCAACTGACAGAGCAAGTCTGATTATTATAATATATATTTGACCATAATAAACCAGTGGCCTTACATTATTTCAAAAACAGACATCAAACGCATGAACTAAGAGGAATGGTCATAGAACATGTCCAACAACCCATTAGAGGTGGTGACCTTAACCGACAATTGTTACAGCGCAAAGCCTACTGGATCCACACCCTGGGCACGGTACACCCTAGAGCAGTGGTCATCAACCCTGTCCTACAGGCAGGTCCGTCGCAACAGGACAGGCAAACCAAGCAATTGCTTCGGGCCCCGAGCTAGCAAGGGGCCCCAAGCTGGCTCATCTGTCTGCTTGTTTTCTAAACTTTTCCCCACTTCCACTTGCTTACAGAGTGGGTCTATTATTGTCCGGTGCCTCATCTGGTCAACACAGAGGCCGAGGAGGGGAGCACAGCAGAGGGACTATTTCTTCATTTTCGGGCACATGTACATCATGCTGCCCCACTATTCTATGAGTCCCGGCTGGCGGAGTGATACAGCTGTGCTCCGTTCGTGTCCTGACTGCTTCTCTAAAGAGATGTGAAGAAGTTGAGCGGCTGGAGATCGGGGGAGCAGGAGGAGATTGTGGCTGCACTGGACACAGTGAGTGGGAATAGATGAAGAATACTCACTGTGTCCTATTATTTATCTCACAGCAGGTTAGGTTACAATCATCAGACAGGCAGCACAGCGGGGTCTCTGTCATGGCTCTGTGTCACATTGCTTTTGGGTGCTGACTTTGTTATGGTTGTACTGTTACAGTCTGTTATATACAATACAGCCATAAGTTAACTAAGCCAGCACTCAACAGCCATGTGGCATAGAGCCATGATAAAGCTATGATAGAGCTATGATAGAGCCCCTGCTTACTGTGCTGCCTGTGTGATAATTGTAACCTGATGATAATAAGAAACATACTACTTTAAACTTAGTTTAGGGGTGCAGTAAACGTGCAGCGGAGCTGAATTTTTACTGCCCCCAAACCAATCTCCTTTAACTCCTTCCCATCATCACTGACTTGGAAGGGTGATATCTTGGTCATCACTACAGCAATGATCGAGATATCATTTTTTAGCCCCAGCAATTCTGCACAAGAAGCCCCTGGATTACTTTTACAGGCTGTGGATCGGGGGGTTCCACCACAGCCTTTACTGCTTTTAAGTAAGCATTAAGTTACATGGACACAGTGAGAGGAATGGATGTTGTTCCTCCCACCGTGTGATGTCAGAAACCAGAAGTGACGAAGATTTGATCACTTCTGATTTTGATCTCATGTAAAGAAGCCATTACCGACTTGAACAAGCATCTGATCAAACTGATCTTAGCTTGATCAGATGCTTTGGAGGCCAGAGGACAGATATGGGGTCTAAAAAACCCCAGATCTCTCTATAAAGAGGACCTGTCATGGTCCATGTTATCACAAGAAATGTTGGCCATCCCTCGTGAAAGCAAAAATTACCAAAAAAAATTAAAGATACAGTGTAAGGTGTTTTTTGTTTATTTTTAATAAATAACATACAATTTAAAAGAAATTTAAACTGACCCCTGCTCTTTCATGCATACTAATTGCAAATGCATACGTTGGCGCCACACACATATGTAAACAGCAACAAACCTGCATTTTGCTTCAAGTCAGGGCCAGGAGTGGGGCCAGGGGTGGGGGCAAGGGCGTGGTTGAAGGGGGCCCTGTCAGATATGCTGTACGGGGCCCCATGATTTCTAGCAGCGGCCCTGCTTATTCACACAAGATGAGAGCCTCGGCCGCTCTGGACAAAGCACCGGACTGTTTTAGTTAAGAAGTGGGTGATTGGCTGCTATGCAGCGGAGCGGTCCCAGCAATCAATCACTCACTTTTAACATGAAAAGTCCCGCCCGTTGTCCAGGGCTGCCGTGCTTCTCATCGATTCGTGTGTGAATAAGGTAATGCTCTGTGAGGAGGGGGAGTGCTGTGCTGTTATGGGGACAGGAGTCTACTATCGAGGGGGGTCTGTGATGAGGGAAAAAGTCTGTGAGGCGGGGTCAGTCTGTGATGTGGGGCCAGTCTATGATGGGGGCACCAGTGTGATGGGGGGTCAGTCTGTGATGGGGCACCAGTTTGTGATGGGGGATCAGTCTGTGATGGGGGGGTCAGTCTGTATTGGGGAGTCAGTCTGTGATGGGGGGTCAGTCTGTGATGGAGGCACCAGTCTGTGATGGAGGCACCAGTCTGTGATGGGGGGCAGTTTGTGATGGGGCACCAGTCTTTGATGGGGGCACCAGTCTTTGATGGGGGCACCAGTCTGTGATGGAGGCACCAGTCTGTGATGGAGGCACCAGTCTGTGATGGGGGGCACCAGTCTGTGATGAGGGCACCAGTCTTTAAGTGTGAGTGAACTTAAACTGTATCGCTATGTTGTGGTTCCTGTAAGGTTTGTGGAGGGGGGGGTTGGGGGGCCTCTATGTCCATTTTGCTTGGGGCCCCCAAATTCCTTCAAACTGCCCTGCCTACAGGGCCCACTAACAGGCCAGGTTTGCAAGATAACTGAAATACATCACAGGTGATATAATTTGCTGCTCAGTGATTGCAGTATACTAGTCTGCATCTCCCCAAGGTAATACATAAAACCTGGCCTGTTAGTGGGCCCTGTAGGGCAGGGTTGATGACCACTGCCCTAGAGGACTCAATACCAGCATATCATTCACATGCTTTCTGAATGAGAGATGATTTGACCTGTGTTCCTGACCCGAATGATGATCGAACTTTATATCTATTGTACAGGACGCCGTGGCTGGGTCCTGGAAGGACGTTATATTTCCCCTCTGTTTGGACTGTGGTGCCTTTAAGGGAATGGAAAGGGTTAACACACCTGTCTAAGGAAGTAGTTTAAAGCAGACAGGAAGTGCAGGTGAGAGTGGAGGAGTGGAGGAGAGTCCAATGCATGGTGAATGGTGGACAAGGAAAGCTGTGGAAGCTATGAAAAGCTGTGAAAAGCTGTGAAAGGACTTGGCAGTGTCCTGCCTAAAAACCTGCTACTGAAGGACTTACCTGGAAGGACTGTTTAACTGCGATAGCAGTTCTGAGCTGTACAAGTCAGTGAGACTGTTATTTCTTTTGTTTTCGCTGCTGCTAAGCCATTTAAGTTTAATAAACCTCAGTTTTGATTTAAGAAGCCTGTGTCCTGCGATCAAGCTGGTCCCCCAAACATTACACTGGTGCTCGAATGCGGGCAGGACAGAATAACAGGCATAAGAAGAGAAAAAAAACGTTTTTTTTTCTTTTGCATTGGACTTTATATTGAACTGACATTTAAAGGGACAGTACATTGAATTTATGTCCTGGGTTAAAGCTGCACAAACATTGAAATTTGAAGCAATGGAGGAGCTAATTAAACAGCTGACCCTGGCTAACATACAAGCGCAAACTTACCACAAAGAGGCGCTGGCTCTGCAGCAAGAAAATACTCGCCTGTTGGTGGCCCAGTTAGCAGCCCAGCAAGCAGCCCAGCAAGGGGTTATGCAGGCTCAGATGACTGCCTTAAAGGAAGCGGTGCAGCAGCTCTCTCAGGTTCAGGAGCCAGCGGCTGTTGCCCCTGGCAACCAGGTGACTGTGAGGGCAAGCCATTTTCTACAGAAATTGTCCCTGAGCGATGATGTAGAAGCATTTCTTGCTACATTTGAGAGGACAGCGGAGAGAGAAGGATGGTCTCAGGACCAGTGGGCCGGCCTCATTGCTCCTTTTCTCACTGGAGATCCTCAAAAAGCCTACTTTGACCTGCCACCAGATGATGCTAAAGACTATCAAAAGCTAAAGGCAGAAATTCTGGCTCATCTGGGGGTGACTACGGCCGTTCGGGCCCAACGTGTACACCAATGGAAATATCGTCCAGATCGGCCACCCCGGTCTCAAATGCATGACCTGGTGCAACTAGTAAAAAAATGGCTGCAGCCTGAGGTGTTGTCTGGCCCCCAAATCGTGGAGCGGGTCGTGCTGGACCGATACCTGAGGTCCCTGCCAGATGACCTCCAACGGTGGGTCAGCCATGGAGACCCCAAAACAGCAAACCTCCTTGTTGAGATGGTGGAACGATATACAGTGGTGGAGGACCTGCTCGGACCTACCAAGCGCATAGGGCCTAGTCTGCCACGGCCTGTTCGACCAACTGCTGCCCTTCGAAAGGATGTTCAAAGGAGCCCTGGGACAAACACCCCGGAAGGCCAAGAGTCACCTCCTCAGCGTTCTGTTCCTGTTCGGAGAGGAGGGGATGTACAATGTTGGCGATGTCATTCCTGGGGTCATACCCGGGCACACTGCCCACTGCAAGAGGAGCCCATGGAATGCGGGGTTCTTCGGTGGGGGTCCTTTTGTGCCCGTAAAGTGTGCACCACACACCTCGACCTGGATGAGGAAAAGTTTGAGTGTGAAGTCCAAGTGAACCACCTCCCTGCCCGGGCTTTGTTGGACTCTGGAAGCATGGTAACCCTGGTTCATCCTAGAGTGATTGAGAAGATCGGTCCGGTAAGAAAAACTTTACGGGTGGTATGCATTCACGGGGACACTAGAGAGTACCCGCTCATCACGTTGTCTATCTCCTCAGCATGTGGCACTGTTACTCAAGAGGTGGGGGTGGTAAAGAACTTGGTGCATGATGTTATAATAGGACGAGACTGTCCATTGTTTACAAAACTGTGGGAACAATGAGAACAATTCAGAGACTGGGGAGAAACTAGCCCCCCTGTTCCTGCTGCTGAGAGGGATAACCCTGAACTGCCAAACGTTAATGTGGACCCAGATGAGGAAAATGCTAATGATTGGGTTAATGGTGATGAAAGTAGTGTTGATACTATTGAGGATGTCAAGATATGTGGTCCACAGACCTACCAAAACACTAAGGGGGAGAAGCCTTTCCCACTTCAGGTAATGCTGGGGGAAGAGGATGAGGAAGTGGCCTCTACCCCTGCGCTGCCAGATTTGGGTGTTCCCCAGGGGGCATTTGGGACTGCTCAGATGCAGGACCCCACTTTGGCCCATGCACGGGAACAAGTTGTAGTAGTAAATGGGGTTCCCCAAGAGCCAGGTGCGAATGAGAGGTGGCCACACTTTGCAATATATAATGAATTGCTGTATCGGGTTACCAAGGAGAGAGAAAATGTGGTAGAGCAATTGTTGGTACCCCAACAATATAGACAAAAGGTTCTGGACCTGGCCCATGACGATGTGTTAGGGGGACACCTGGGAGTTGAAAAAACAGAGGCACGGATCACCGACCGGTTTTACTGGCCAGGTCTGAAAGCAGAGGTAAAGAGATACTGTGCCTCTTGTCCCACCTGTCAGTTGACCGCTCCGGTGACTCATTTTCGGAGCCCTTTGGTCCCTCTGCCCATAATTGAGGTCCCATTCGAGAGGATAGCCATGGATATAGTGGGTCCCTTGGTAAAGTCAGCTCGAGGTCACTCCTACATATTGGTGATTCTTGACTATGCCACCCGATATCCTGAGGCGCTACCCCTGCGGAATACCTCCTCAAAGGCCATTGCCCGGGAATTATTCCAGATGTTTACATGGACTGGTTTCCCCAAGGAAATACTCACAGACCAGGGTACCCCGTTTATGTCAAGGGTTATGGCCGATGTGTGCAAGCTGTTCCGGATTAAACAGCTACGCACATCGGTCTACCATTCCCAAACGGACGGGTTGGTGGAACGCTTTAATAAGACCCTTAAGTCTATGCTCAAGAAAGTGGTACAAAGGGATGGGAAAGATTGGGACTGCCTGTTACCAGCTCTCCTGTTTGCTATCCGGAAAGTGCCCCAGGCCTCCACGGGGTTTTCGCCCTTTGAGTTGGTATATGGGCGGAGACCTCGCGGACTTCTTGACGTGGTTAAAGAGGAATGGGAAAGTGAACCTGTTCAGCATAAGAGTGTCCTGGAATATGTCTCCCAAATGCAGGAAAGGATCCAAACCGTGATGCCGCTAGTCAAAGAGCATTTGCAAAAGGCCCAGGAGGCTCAACGACGGGTCTATAACAGGGCTGCTAAAATAAGGCACTTCCAAGTGGGGGATCGAGTAGCTGTGCTAATTCCCACTGTGGAAAGTAAGTTCTTAGCCAGGTGGCAAGGACCCTTTGAGGTTGTGGAAAAAGTGGGAGAGGTCAATTATAGAGTCCACCAGCCAGGCAAGAGGAAACCATATCAGATATATCATGTCAACTTGTTAAAGCCCTGGACAGACAGGGAACCGGTGACCTCCCTGGCTAGTGCAAGACTTGAGCCACAGGTTGGGGTGGAGAGTGTCCAAGTAGCAAATACCCTATCTAAATACCAAAGTCAGCAGGCAAAGAAGTTCTTGCAGAGAAATAAAGAGAAGTTTTCAGACTTGCCAGGGCTAACTAGTATCATAGAGCATGATATTATCACGGAACCTGGAGTCAAAGTTTTTGTCAGGCCCTACCGCATCCCAGAGGCTCAAAGGAAGGCCGTTTCAGAGGAAGTAAAAAAGATGCTAGACCTGGAGATCATTGAGGAATCGCAGAGTGAGTGGTTGAGCCCGATTGTGTTGGTACCAAAGCCCAAACGGGACTCTGCGATTCTGCAATGATTTCCGGAAACTTAATGATGTTTCACGGTTTGATGCCTACCCCATGCCCCGGGTAGATGAACTTATTGAGAGACTAGGTCCAGCCAGGTATATCACAACATTAGACCTTACCAAGGGGTATTCGCAAATCCCATTAACTAGAGCTGCTAAGGAGAAAACTGCTTTTTCTACCCCAGAGGGGAGTTTTCAGTACAAACGAATGCCTTTTGGACTGCAAACTGCTCCAGCCACGTTCCAGCGAGCAATGGATAGGATTTTACTACCTCATCCAGAGTATGCCTCAGTGTACTTGGACGACATAGTCATTTTTAGCAGAGACTGGGAGTCACACTTGCCCAAAGTCCAGGCAGTACTGGACTCTCTCTGGAAGGAGGGGTTTACAATAAACCCTGAAAAATGTGCTTTGGGAATGGAGGAGGTGAAATACCTGGGCTATATCGTGGGTAGAGGGGTGGTCAAACCTCAGGTCAGCAAGGTAGAGGCTATAAAGAGTTGGCCCCACCCCCTCACAAAAAAGCAGGTACGTGCATTCCTGGGCATGGTGGGATACTACAGGAGGTTCGTACCCAACTTTGCCACATTGGCGGCTCCATTGACCGATCTGACTAAGGGTCAGAAATCGGTCATGGTGGAGTGGAATGCAGACGCTTAGAAGGCTTTTTTGGAGCTCAAGTCAGCACTGTGCCAACACCCTGTCTTGATAGCGCCCAATTTTTCAGAAGAGTTTGTTGTTCAAACTGATGCTTCCGATGTAGGATTGGGAGCTGTATTGTCACAGGTTGTTTGTGGTGAGGAACACCCAGTAGTCTTCCTCAGTAGAAAGATGACACCAGCAGAGAAAAACTACGCTACAATTAAAAGAGAGTGTCTGGCCATTAAGTGGGCTCTGGAGTCCCTCAGGTATTACCTCTTGGGGAGGAAGTTTAGGCTCATTTCTGATCATGCCCCTTTAACATGGATGAGGCAGGGTAAAGGGACTAATGCCAGGATTACACGTTGGTTCCTGGCGCTCCAAGAATTTAGGTTTGTAGTGGAGCATAGGCCCGGGAGACTGCATCAAAATGCAGATGCCCTCTCCCGAGTCCATTGTTTGAGCTCCACTGTTGCCTCCACCTCCTTGGCGTTGGGGCACAGGGGGGGATATGTACAGGACGCGGTGGCTGGGTCCTGGAAGGACGTTATATTTCCCCTCTGTTTGGACTGTGGTGCCTTTAAGGGAATGGAAAGGGTTAACACACCTGTCTAAGGAAGTAGTTTAAAGCAGACAGGAAGTGCAGGTGAGAGTGGAGGAGTGGAGGAGAGTCCAATGCATGGTGAATGGTGGACAAGGAAAGCTGTGGAAGCTATGAAAAGCTGTGAAAAGCTGTGAAAGGACTTGGCAGTGTCCTGCCTAAAAACCTGCTACTGAAGGACTTACCTGGAAGGACTGTTTAACTGCGATAGCAGTTCTGAGCTGTACAAGTCGGTGAGACTGTTATTTCTTTTGTTTTCGCTGCTGCTAAGCCATTTAAGTTTAATAAACCTCAGTTTTGATTTAAGAAGCCTGTGTCCTGCGATCAAGCTGGTCCCCCAAACATTACACTATATACTTTTTCTTATTTTTCCTTTTTTCCTTTTTTCAATTTTTCATTTTTAATTTTTTCAATTTTTAATTTTTAATTTTTTCCATTTTTAATTTTTTCCTTTTCCCATTTTTTCATTCTCCAATTTTCTTTCATGAAGATAGGCAATGTTCTGTCGATAAAACCCATGGCAACTTTAAATTGGGACAACTTTAATTACGGTGACTTTGTCATCTGTATTTATCTCCCTTATTATTTTTTTAATTTTTGGAATTCTAATATGCCTCATTGGTCGTTTATATCTAGGTTGTATGCCTCTCACTTCCGCTTTCCCATTTCTTTCCCCCTCCCCCATTTCTTTCCCCCCCTTCTCCTCCTGGCGCTCCTTTTTCTTTTCCCGTTCTGGGTTTTGGTCTTCCCCCCTTTTTTCATTCTTCTCTTCTCCTCCTTAATTTTTCTTCATTTATATTTCTTCATTCTTATCTTTATTTTATTTTTATATTTATTTTTATATTCATTTTTATTTTTAATTGTTTTCATTTTTTCATTTTTATTTATATTTATCAATTTTTTCTTTTTTTTTTTCTCATTTTTCATTCTTTGATTTTTCATTTTTTCCTTTATTTACTAATTTTTTCCCTTCTGCTTTAATTTTTCCTCCTTTATCATCCCTTTACTATTATTTATTTATTATTTATTTATTTCTTCATTTATTATTTTTTCCTTCATTATCTTTTCCTCCATACTTATCATTATTTTTATTTTCCTTCTCTGATACGCCCCTTCTCTTTTTCTTCTCTTTGTTCTTCCCTTTTATTTTATTTTTCCCTTTCCCTATTTTCCTTGTTCCCCTTATTTTTCTTGCTTCTCGCCTCCCTCCTCTTCCCTCTCACTTCCTCTTCGTTTTTCAGTCTTTGCCTACTTGCTGGTCCTATGTTTCACTTGCACTCGCGTCTATTCACATTCCCTCACCCAGGCCCACCTCCCTTGTTTGGTTGCTGGTCGACCCCGGGGCGGGACCCGCCAACGTCGTTGGTCGCCATGACGACGTCGGCAACAATCCCATCCTCTCCCTGTGAACTGCTCTACATTTCGCCCGCGCGGCCTGCTATACACGGCCTCCCTGCACACCCACGTCAGACGCTGGTTGCTTGGTTACCGCTGCGGTATACAGCAGCGCGCATAATAAACACCGCTCGCCATCCAATTGAACAGCACAAATAGATCCCCCACGGCAGCCGGAACGTTTGCTGAGTGACTGATGTCACATACCAGGTACTACTAAGGCACACCTTAATATGCCTTTCATGATTACTTCCGCTTTCACTTTGTCTTTTTGTCACTTTTAGTAACATACTAAGGCAATTTTAGCTGCTTTCTGGCGGGATTTATGACATCATACTAGTCTGGGGGTGGGAGGAGCTTGGTTTGCTGCTGTGTTTTTTCGTTCTCTGTCTTTTTTGATTGGTTGATGGCTCTTTAAATTTTGCACATTGTAACCCCACATTTATCACATGCCTGACGAAGGGGCCCTACGTGGCTCCGAAACGTTGCACTTTCTTTGTGTTGTGATTGTAGCGCTCACCCCCAAAGGAGCCGCTGGTTTGATTTTGGGCCTACTCTCTGATCTATCCACCCTTCTTTTTTTTTTTTTTTCTTTTTTTTTTTTTCTCCCCTTATTCTCCCTCTTCCCTCCCCCCCACCCCCCCTATCTCACCTTAAACAATCTCTTATAACTCTAATTCTCTCCAACTTTTTCTAGGTTAACTTTTAAATGTCTTCCCTTAACTTTTCTGCGTAACTCCATGATTTCTTAAAGGTTCTCCAGTTGTCCCATTTCGTGTTTTGTGACATATTGTTGCCCTCTATTCCCTCTTTCAGTTCTTCCATTTTATAGGTTTCTTCAACCGCATCGATCCATTCCCAGATTGGTGGGCATTCCATCTCCTGCCACCTCCTTGGAATTAATCTTTTTGCGGCATTCAATAGGTGTGGTACAAGGGTGTTCCTATAATTTTTTGTACCTTCTTGCCCTCCGTGGAATAAGACAACCCATGGGTCCATCTTGATCTTTTTCTTTGTGATCTCTTCTACATTGGACAATATTTTTTCCCAGTACCTCTTTACCTTAGGGCATCCCCACCAAAGGTGGGCCATATTTCCTAATGATCCACAGCCCCTCCAACAATCTCCTGTTTGTCCCCCTTTAAATTTTCTTAGTTTATCTGGTGTCATGTACCATCCGGTTATACATTTAAAGCACATCTCCGCAGTACGGCTGTCTACCGCAGAGGAGTGTGTCAGAGCCAACATTTTCTCTATTGTAGCCTTATCCTGCTGTGTCCCAAGTTCCCTTTCCCATTTTTTAATGAATGGAGGTATACTCTGCTCCTCTATCTTTAGTAGAATCCTGTATAGCATTGAGGTGGTTCCTTTAGAACTTTCCTTGGTACATATTTTTTCCAGTTCTGATAACTGATCTCCTAACCTCAATGGGTGTGGGAGTTCTTGGATAAAATGGTTTAGCTGCCGGTACCTCCATTCATTAATTTCCATTAAATTTTTTTGGAGTCTTAACTCCTGTAGTGTTATAATGTGACCTTCATTCATTATGTCCCTTAATTGTGCAGTGTCCTTTTTAATCCAGTTTCCCCCTACTTGTGTTTTACCTGGTGCAAAGTAGTCATTATTTTTCAGTGCTATAAGTGGTGAATTATATACCTTCTCGGTTTTCCTATAAACAGTGTCCCATATTTTAAGTGCATTCTTTGTTATCTCGTGTAAGTTTTTATCTAGTGTCCTAAATTGGGGGGGGGGTTCCAAATTATCTTATCCAACCTCACCTGTGATAATTCATTTTCTAATCTTACCCACCTTTTTTCTTTGTTGACTCTGGCCCACTCCACCACTCTTGTTAATACAACTGCGTCATAGTATCCCTTAATGTCCGGAACCGCAAGTCCCCCCTTTTTTTTTGGCTGTTTTAACGTCTGGAGTGATATCCTGTGTTTCTTATTTCTCCATATGTAATTCATAATTACTTTTCTAAGGGCAGAGAACAGTGTTCTTGGAAGGGCTATAGGGATCATCTGAAATTTGTATAACATTTTTGGTAAAATTACCATTTTACAATAATTAATTCGTCCTATCCATGATATTACTCTATTTTCCACCCTTTTTTTTTCTGTCTTAATTTCGTTTAATAAGGGAATGAAGTTTCTCACATAGGTTTTCCTAGTTGATTTGGTTAAGAATATCCCTAAGTATTTTAGTTCCTTAACCCAAGCAAACTGGTACTTCGCTTTCAGGAGTTGCTCATCTGTCTTACTTATGTTTATACCCATGATCTCCGTTTTAGTGATGTTTAATTTAAAATTTGAAATTTCTCCATAATCGCTGCATAAGTTTAATAGGTTTGGAATTGATGTTTTAGGTTCCTCTAAATAGAAGAGGACGTCGTCTGCAAAGGCAGCGAGTTTGTGTTTCTCCTCTCCTATTTTGACCCCCTTTATTTTTTGACAATTACGAATCCTGGCCAGCAGAGGTTCCAATGATAGAACAAACAGGAGTGGCGACAGAGGGCACCCCTGCCTTGTTACGTTTTTCATTAGAAAGGTTTGAGAGAGGCTGCCATTTATTTTTATTTTGGCCGTAGGTGACCTATAGAGGGTGGCAATCCAATCCATCATCCTCTGTCCAAACCCCATTCCCTTCAGAGTGGACAGCATAAGTCCCCAGTCTACCCTGTCGAACGCTTTTTCTGCGTCTATCGACAGGAGTAGTCCTGGGGACCTCATTGCCTTCATTCTCCGCAGAATCAGGAGTGTTCTTACTCCGTTGTCTCTCCCCTCTCTTCCTTGGATAAACCCTGTCTGATCCGGGTATACCAGTTTTGTCATTTCTTGTCTAACTCTCCCAGCCAGTACCTTTGCAAACAGTTTTAAATCTGTATTTAGCAGAGATATCGGCCGGTAGCCTGAACAACTTCCCGTGTCCTTGCCCTCCTTTGGAATAATAGTGATAGTTGCCTCTGATGCCTCTTTACTTAGATTATACTCCTTTCCAAGACCATTAAAATACTGGCATAGTCTTGGTAGGAGTATCTCCTTGCATTTTTGTAGTACATTACTGTGAAGCCATCTGGGCCCGGGCTTTTACCTGAGGCTGAGCTTGTTAGTGCTAATTTAATTTCATTTTCCGTAATTGGCCTATCCATCCCTTCTGCGTCTATTTGGCTGATTTTTGATAATCCTGATTCTTCTAAGAATGCTATGATCTTTTTTTCTTTCTCACCTTTTTGACAAATCTTTTGTTCTACCGAGTATAGTTTTTCGTAGTATAGTCGAAATGTTTCTGCAATATCTTTTGTTGTGTATAAGACCTCTCCTTTCCCGTTTTTGATTTTATCTATATAGTTCCATGATTTCTTTTTTTTGTACCATCCGAGCCAGATGTTTGCTTGTTTTATTTCCCCATCTATATCTTTCCCTTGCTATTGAATTAAATTCCCTTCTTGTGTCCTGATCCATTAGTTCTTTAAGTTTGTTCCGCTTGTCAACTAGATTCAAATATAAATCTCGTTGCTTCCCCATTTTCTTATGTTGTTGTTCTAGGTTAAAAATCTCCTCTATTAGTTTTTCCCTTTTACTATTCTCTTCTTTTTTCCTTCTTGCTCCTTCAGATATCAGGACCCCCCTTATCACCGCCTTATGAGCTTCCCATAATGTTGCTGCCGAAATTTCGTCTGTCTCGTTTGTCTTAAAGTACTCTTCTAATTCTTTTTGAACCCTTAACAAACTTTTCTCATCAATCAATAATTCCTCATTTAGTCTCCAATTTTGATAGGGTCTTTGATTACCTGGAATATTTATAGATATACTAATAGGTGCATGGTCGGATATCGTCATGGTCTCTACTCTCGTCTCGACCACCATTTCCAACATTCTATGTTCCACGAAAATGTGGTCGATCCGAGAGTAGCTCCCATGAACATGGGAATAAAATGTAAAATCTCGTTGGCTTGGGTTAAAGATCCTCCATGTGTCTACTAGTTGGCTTCTATGTAGGCTATCTTTTACTTTTCTTAATTGTTTATCTTGGGTTTCAGATGTCTGGTGTGTCTTATCGACTTTTGGGTCCATACAGAAGTTTAAATCCCCTCCCAGTATTATCTTCCCCCTCCTAAAATCTTTTAATTTCCCTAATATTCCCTGTAGGTATTTCATCGGGGAGGTATTTGGCGCGTATATATTTACGAGAGTATATTCCGCCTCTTCCAGTTTTCCTCTTAAGAAGAGGAATCTCCCTTCTGGGTCTGTCAGTCTGTCTGTTAAGACAAACCGAGTCCCCTTCGCTATTCCAATTGCTACCCCTCTGGCCCTATTGGAGATAGTATCTCCATAGTACCATACGGGAAAGTCGGGGGAATATAGCCTTATATTTGATCCTAGTGTAAGATGGGTTTCTTGTAGGAAAGCGATGTCTGTCCTATACCTCTTCAGCTCCTTTAACACCTTATGTCTCTTAGATGGACTATTGAGGCCTTTTACGTTATATGATAGACATTTAATTACTGGCATCTTTGGTGTACTTTTGTACTTTTCTTCTTTGCCTTCTTCCCTAAGTCTAGGTCTAACATTTTTCTTTTCTTCAGATTACGCTTTCTTCTGATTGGTTTGGTGAGATAGGGTATTTTCCCTCCCCCACCCCCCCTCTCTTCCCCCCCTCCCCCCTCCCCCCTCCCCCCCCAATTTGGCCTATTTAAGACCTCTGAACCATTTTCCATGTCTTGGTTCAGATTGCTCCGGGTGGGGTCTGGGATCTCCCCCCCCCCATCCCGGTTTCTCCACCCGGGGCAGGGGGGGGGTACAGGGCCCAGCCAAGGAACAGAAGGAAGGCCAAAAAACAAAAAGAGGTCAGAAGGGAAAAGAAAAAAAAAACAAGCATAAAAAGAAACCGGGGGCCTCAAAAAGGGCCCACAAAGGGGCGGCTAGAAAAAATTTGAGAGAGAGAGGGGGAAAAACAAGGGGGGGGCGGAGCTTCCATTTCTCCACTCCCCCCCCCTCCCCCCGCCCCCTACTCCCAACCCGGTATGTCAGGGACCCGAATCTCCAGTTTCCTACAGAATTCATTCAAGTCCTCAGGAAATCTCAATGTCGCAGATCTCCCATCTTTTGTTCCAATTAGGCAGGCAGGGAAACCCCAATTATACTTGATATTCGAGTCCATTATCTGTTTTAGGAGCGGTTTTAACAACCATCTCCTTGCCAAAGTTTCTGGGGCCACGTCGGTGAATATCTGCAGGTCCATCCCTTCAAACACTATCGGGGGTTGTCCCCTCAGCTTCTTCCAAATTGCCTCTTTTACCTCTTTTTCTTCATAAAATCGAAACCTTATTATGACATCTCTTGATCGCTCAGAGGTCGCTCTTTTCGGATTTCCTACTCAATGGACCCTTTCAATCCTGACTGGGTTCTCTACAGTTCTTTCCAATATTGGATTAAATATCATCTGCGTTATTATCCTGAGGTCCTCACCCCTTTTCTCTGGTATGGACCTTATCCTTAAATTTTGTCTCCGATTTCTGTTTTCCTGATCCTCTAATTTATAGAGAATATGTCTTTGTTGTAGTTGGATCTGGTCCATCTGGGCTCTGAATGTATTTGCCTCCTGTGCCTGTTTCTCTATTTGTTCCTCTGCGGTTTCTATTCTGGAAAGCATATGGCCAAAATCCGTCCGCAGGTTCTGTATTTCGCCTTTTATCGCGTTTTCCAGTTTTAACAGCATCTCTGCCATCTCTCCCTTGGAGGGGGATTGAGTGTCTGCGCTTCGATCATCCATCCTGCTACTTTCCAGTCCACTCCCTGTACTCCCTGTAGGTCCTTCCTCTATAGATGTTTCCCTGGAAGTATCACTCTGGGGTTTCTTATTTTCGGTCTTTTTTACTTTATTCACTTGTTGTTGCTTTGTTAATCCCTGGGTACCGGAGGCACGCAGGCTTTCCCCTCTGGTCACAAATGGCCTTATTGAGCTTGTTGCTGTTATGTTACTTGGGGTAGTTGGAGGGCCCCCTTTTGTTGATCTACTCGTCATTCTGCTCATGTTAGTCTCCCTCCTTCTGATTCTCTTCCCCAGCTTGACCTCTTATTTCCAACAATTTAATACAAGACTCCGTATAGGGGTATGGGCCAGTATGATGTACCGGACGGGGTGGGACAGGAGATTTTAAAGTTTTTTTTTTTTTTTTCTTTTTCTCTTTCCTTTTCTTTCTTCCTTCCTCCTATATATTTTCCAGCTTTTAAGGAAAGGTCCATTTTATTTAATGTTTCTACACAAGATATCCAAGGGATTTATTTCTCCCCCGTCTTCTTTATTTAAAGGGAGATCGTTGTTCCCCCCCCCCCCTTTCTTCCCTTCCCCTTCTTTTATCTATTGGACCTCTCCCCCTTTTATGTGCTTATCCACGGTTTTAAGATGTTGACCGATCGGATACAGACATATAGTATCTGTATCTGCAAGGGGTTTGACTAAACGGGGTTCACCTGCTTACTGTTCAATATTAGGTCATTAAAGAGGGGGGACAGGTTAGCTTCAGGTTTCCTTCCCTTTTTAGTCCTTTTCCTATTGTTGCATGTCCTGAGAAAAAGGGGGAAGGTCCCCGAAAAAAAAAGAAGGAAAACCAGGACTGGGGGATGCCTAAGGGTTCCCCAAGGGAGAATTGACATACAGTTAATACTGCGGTCAGCAGCCTAAAAAATACCGGGGGATGGACCCGCCCCTAGAGTAGTACACGGAGGCGAAAAAGAAGGGGCACACATATATGTACATACATACACACATGTATACCCATACCAATCTTGTCTTGTTCTAACTTTTTCAGTTACGGTCAGTTTAATGTGTCCTTGTCCTTGTCCACCCCTTTTATTGAGGGTCATTTAAAAGAAACCGCTAATTGTCTCTAGGTTCCCAATTTCCTCCACTACTAGTCCTCCTTTCACGTGTGATTAATTGTTCTGTGTTATACCAAACATTGCAGAGCTCTTTACCTTTATGCAACTTATGTAACCTATATCAACATTCCTGGCACTTGATAGAAGCAGCATATCATATTCAAAATGTTAAATATATCTCCCTTCACAATGAGTTCACAATGTGTTTCATATAAGATGCTGTTTACAGACCTTCTTGGACTTCTTCAACAGTATTCAAATAATAATACAGAGTGTACCTCTTGTTCTTGACCCACTGGAAGGAGGGGTGTAGGAGAAATCCAACCGAGCTCAGCGTGTCCACTGGCTCGGCATACTCACGTCTGTGTTGATTTATGGCCTGACAGGAACCGCTACGACTGACAGGTGCCGTCCTCCCGCTACTTGCTCTGCCTCCCCGGTCCTCTCCAGTTTACTTGCATGGGCAGCAGGCAGCGGAGCGGGAAAATTCCTCACTATCTGCAGCCCTTAGCACGGCGGTATACAGATGGTTCCAGCGGCTCCATGAAGAGCCGGTGAGCGTATTGCGCAACGTGCTGTACAGGGGCTGCTGTCTCTCTCCCTCATTCGCCGCGGTCCGTCCTTCCTCCTATCGATCCCATAGATCTTCACTCCCCCCGCCCAAGAGCGCGGCGCGTCCTCCTCACGTGCACGCACACGCCATCGTGCTTTCAACTTTACTTTCCTCACCGCAAGTGATCTATCCACCCTTCTAATAAGCTCAAACCATCCCTGGCACACCAGATAGATGCAAATATATTGCAAGTCCCCTTCTTGACTGGGATCACAACAACACATGTAAAATATGCAGTAATGTTATTACCTTTTCTTGAATGCAGTTCTCAGGAGCAAATATACCTCACACAATTAATGTAGTAAACCAAGAATAACTTTACTTGGCAATAAAGGGGTAAATGAATAAACAGCAGATTAAACACACATAAACATGTATAGTGGACTCTGCAGGCATCCCTGCAAGAGTCAGTAAAACAAATCTAAAATGTTAATATAAATGAGTCTATAAGTAACTACAGTTTAGAGTTCTGTAAAATACAAGTGCAGGTAACCTTGACCAGGCCTGGTCTAAACAGCTTAAAAATGCTCTTCAATGATGAAGTCTATGATGAAACGTTGGTGCACTTAATTTATTTATAATCCAAAGGGAAGTTAAACTCAGTCAAAAGGGGTATGATGAACACATGTACTTGCGGACCGATCCTCCAGTCAGCATCAGTCTGTTTTGCTAGCGTGACTTTCAAATGGTAGGCTTCTGAGCTAAATCAGTAAGCAATACGAGGCTCAGGTATGTGAGGTGCCATTAATCATAAGGCTGAGGCAATATTGAAAATTGGGCAAGTGCCCTCTCACCCAAGCAGGCCTAGTCCGCCTGCATTCCTCATGAAAAGACGCGCCAATCAGCCACCGCTCCGCCAACACACACAGTCTCCGGGTTTCCAGCTCTCCACTGCTACAATCGTCAGCTGACGAGGTTCTCCGGTCTCTTGAAAGCACGAGCTGGAGGTACTTGGTCTTGTCCCTCTCCGAATGGCTGGTCTCCAGATGGATCCCTTCTCAGGCTTCAGGCCTAACTGGCTAGCCATAGTGCTCTCCCCTGTTCTGCAGAGGGAAGAGCGCAGGTCCCAAGAGAGCGAGTTCAGCTCCCCCCTGCCTTTAAGTAACCTCCCCCATAAAGCTGTGCAGGGGTGCAATGTTCTCTGGGAAGCCGATGCATTGTGGGTACTGTAGTCTATTCCTACTCATGTCACTGGAGTCCGTTTCTCCCAATCCATCAAATCTCACAATGCATTGCGTTATGAAAAAGTAAACGCATATGTACAACTTGACTGGAACTCCTGGGGAATTTATGCATGCATAACTATCAAATCGTCCCTTGATAGTATGACCCCGCTACACACTCCCCCCACTTAAAGTCTTTGGCCTTAAAGAGGACAACAGTATGTATCCTGATACATGCTTTGTAGATACACGCAGAGAAAAACAAAGTTAGTTAGATCATGCAAGGCAACAAATAATGTGCATTATCTCTAACAGCATTTAAAGTCAAACAACTCAATTTATGACACAAAGTGGACAGAGGATCCTCCCGCCACTTATCAGCTGGGGGCAGGCTACTCTGTCCACTATTTACTGACATGGAGGTACCATGCTCAGATGTGCCAGGGGGTGAGCTAGGGCTGTCCTCCACCAGAGTCACAGTGGAGGAACTAGGTATAGTACTGGATCTTTTAGAGGTGATAATGGCTTCTTCAGAGCATTCCCTCAAATGGTCATAAGTCAGTCTCTTGGGTGGGTGAATGACTCTTCTTTCCCTCTGTTCCACAGGAATTATAAGTTCAGGAGGGACAAGTTCAAGTTCATTATCTTTCTCATCCAGTATGTCAGATTTCATATCATTTTAACCACTCAATTCATTGTCAGATAAGCTTGAGGCCTCCATGGGATCTTCTATGGACGCTGACTCCACATTCTTCTCTAATTCTTCAGAGAGGATGTTGTAAGGTACAAATTCTGGAGCCTCTGGTCAAAGTGTCCCACTGTTTGTCACTTCAGATGAGGGCAGGAACAAAGTACTAGGCACTGGTTGTTGAGAGGACCATAACCACTCTGACCCTATCCATTCATCGGAGGACTCCTCATCCTCTGTATCTGGATGTGTCAGCTGGGATCTGGTGACGGTCCAGATGATTTGGAGGTCGATGGCATCTCCAAGGAAACAGATGCGGGGGTATCCGAACAGCTTCGGTAAGGGGTAACAGGTGATTCCTGTGCCAAGTCTTTAGAGGACCTTCCGGTCTGATCTGGTATACTGGTAGGCCAGGTAATTGTTTGCATACAATGTATGGCTGTGACTTCCAACGGTCAGCTAATTTATGCTTCCCTGGGATACCCAGATTTCTCAATAACACTTGGTCTCCTGGTTGCAGGTCTTGTACCCTGACCCTCAAGTCAAAGTTCCTTTTGTTCCTCAGTTCCCGCATATCCGAGTTAGCATGGGCCTTCTCATAGGCTGTTTATAAACTGCTCCTTAGTCGATCTACATAACCCTTGTGGGAAGTCGCAGATGTATGATCCAGAGATACTCCAAAAGCTAGGTCGAATGGTAATCGAGCTTCTCGCCCAAACATCAAACGGTAAGGAGAATATCCCGTTGCATCATTGGTAGTGCTGTTATACGCATGTACAATGGCAGCCACATGCTTGCTCCAATGTTGTTTCTTTTATGAACTTAATGTTCCCAACATATTCAAAAGAGTTCTGTTAAAGCGTTAAGGCTGAGCATCCCCCTAAGGGTGATAGGGGTGGTTCTGGTTTTCTCTATGCTCAACAAATCCAACAGCTTACTTTTGAAGTCCCTCCCTTGGTCTGAGTGAATACGTTGTAGTAGTCCATAATGTACAAAGAATTTCTCCACTAACACTTTTGCTACCGTTGAGGACTTCTGATCCTTAGTTGGATACTTTATGTATGAGCCGGAAAGTTAGTGAGGAGCACGCTCGGGTCTTGAGGAGCCTGTAGGACCAACTTTCCCAAGGGATCTTCTTCTTGGTCTCTCCTCAAGTCTTTCTTGGAAAGTTTTGGCAGACCCTCACTTCCCATTTGAGCTACATTACAGTAATACTTGGGTACTCCCACCGCTGAGACTCCTATCTCTTCAGCTCTGGGTCTTCCTCTCATCTGTAACTCCATTCCTTAATACAGAGCTTGCACTCCTTCAGGTGTTATCTGAGTCCACCCCTCCTCGGAGACAATTGGCCTATGAGGCCTCCTTGATAGAGCATCTGCATCTTTATTCCCCACTCCTGGTCTATATTTCAGACTGAAATTGAATCCTGTCCTATCCTTTTCAGACGGAGTTAGACTCCTGCTCACATATGCCACAGGCCGCAGATGTCCACTGTATTCTTGGTACAGCACCCCTCCTAGTCCCCCTCTACTGGCATCCACGTGCAACTCATAGGGTTTGGAAGCATCCATGTAGGCCAATACAGGGGCAGTAGTTAGGCTTTCCTTAAGCTGGATGAACGCCTCTTCACACTTGGGGTTCCACTCGTCTTGAATGGACTCTTTGGGCTTCCGGGGCCCCAAATTGATCTTTACTGGTTTCACTGATTCAGGAGCATCATCTCATCATCCTCAGTTCTCAGCAGTTCATTCAAAGGCTGTGCAATCTTCGCAAACCCCTCCACAAACCTCCTGCAATAGGAGCAGAATCCCAGCAATGACCGTAATTCCATCACATTGGTTGGCCTGGGCCAGGGAGGTCACTGCTATCTGCTATGGGTCTGTTGCTATCCCTTCTGCAGAGACAATATGGCCAAGATAGTGGACTGATGGTCCAGTCTTTCTTCGTGTTCTTCCAGAGTCCTCCCGAACACGATGATGTCGTCCAAATATACCAACACATCATTTGGCTGCCGACAAGCTCTGCAAAACATCCTCTATCCGAGGAGTGGTGTACTGGTCAGGTATGGTTCGCTTGTTGAGGGTTCTGTAGTCGATACACAGCCTCAGTGAGCCATTTTTCTTTCTTACCACCACTATTGGAGAGGCATAGGGGCTCCTGGATTCTCTGATGGTTCCTGTTCTCTTCAGTTCCGCAAGTTGCTCTCTGAGATCCTCTAGGTCCGTTAGAGGAACTCTCCGAACCCGCTCCCTGAAAGGTTTATCTTCATTCAGCCGAATCCTGTGAGTGGCACTCTTCGCACATCCAACATCAAACTCAGTTGTGGAGAATATTTTTTTCTACCTATCAAGTTGAGCCTTCGCTCTCTCTTCCCATTCTGGTGGAAGATTTCTGCCGTCAGGGTAGTGGCCCTTTTTTGAGGGTTTCCACCTTCTTTCTCTCCTCCAGGTCAGAGGGAGCAACTGGAGTAGCTTGATGTACATGGCCCAGTAGCATTCTGGCTGGCACTTCCACAGGGCTGGTGGTAGCATTCCTAACGCTGACGGAAAACCTTCCACGATTCCTCTCCAACAACTTCAGTGGGATTACCTCCGGTATCACTTCCACTCCTTCTGAATGTCCAGCAGGGTTAGGCTCGAAGACCAGGAACGGGCCTGGCTGGGACCAGGTAAGCTTCACAGAGGCCCTCAAACAGGTCACTTTGCCTGGTAGTAAGATCTTCGCTGTCTTGTCCAGCCGCCAGATCTTACCCACTCCTTCCTCAGGGGCCTTCTTTTCCATCACTAACTGTTGATAAACCTTCCGTAACATGGGGTGAACTTTGGGTGATGGAGTCTTTGCTGCTTCTGTTAGAGGGATCAAAAGTCTCCTGACTAGGTCAGTGTTTGTCCCTATAATGAGAGAACTCTTGTGGGCCCCTGGTGGCCGAGGGCAAACTACTGCCAGGGTGTCAAAGGTCTCTGCTGCTCCTGCTACTGACGGATCAAAAGTCAATTTGATTGGTAAGTATCCATCATACGGGAAATTCTGAGTCCCAATTCCCCATATTTCTAATTTCTGCAGGGGCAAGTGAGAAAGGTGTCGATCATAGAAGTCTCTATATAAGAGAGTCACTTGAGCTCCGGTATCCAGGAGGGCCATAGTGTAGATCCCTTCCACTTGAACAGAAACAAGTGGAGAAGGCCCCACTAAATTTTCCGGGAATCTCCTGGATGTAGTTTTCCCCTTTTGTTCTGTAACTTGCACTTTTATTCCTCTCTTATTAGGGTTCTTTCTGGCTTCCATCCGTCTTTTCGGGGGAGAGGTGAAAGGTGGTTTTGGAAAAGGTCCTTTTTCCCTTCTGGGCTTTTTTATTTCCTTTGCCTTTTTGGAGTTGTCTACAGTAGGCAGGCACCCGGTTGACTCCTTCACTGGTGCCCTCTGAAGTTTTCCGCCGGCTTGTACATTTGCTGACTAGCTGTAGCTGGGCTGGGGCAAACTTCCCTCACGTGGCCTACTCCTCCACAGTTGAAACAAAATATGAGCCTCCTTAGCGTCCTTGCTTGATCATCCTGAGCATGGTTGAACTTCTCTGACTCTCTCCGTTTAGTCTGGTAAGGCAACACCATTTCCATCAGCTGGGACACCTGCGTCCTCAGAAGCTCGACCTCCTCTGTGCTTACTATTCGGACCCGTGCTGGGGGTTCTGGAGGTTGGTGTCTATTCTTTTGGTCCAGTAAGACCTCTTCCTCTCTTATCATCCGAATCAGGTCAGGGTATTTCAACGCGTCACCCCCTTGTCGGGTTCTTAGCAGTAGGGCAATAGGATCCATAGGCTGAGCTCCCCTTAGAACTTGTTGGGCTCTGGTTTCATCCACGTTTCTTGGGTCCAGTCCCTTTTTCAACAGGATCTGATGCAGAATCTTATCTAGTCGCCCCACAAATGCAGACAACTTCTCTCCTGGCTTTTGATAACAGTGTTCCAATTGGTAGCGAAGTTCACTAGTGTTTTCAGTCCTTCCAAACACATTTTTAGAACATCTAAATAATCTTGTGCAGTACAATCCTTTCTGCTAAGTTTAAGATTACGTATGGCCTCTAGCGCCGGTCCCCTTAGACTCTCTATAATCCTTTGCTTCTTGTGCTTCTCGGGTATTTCCCACTCTTCTAAAGCCTGAGTGGCATGATCCAGCCATTCCTCAAATACATCCTCCGATGAGGGCACTGGTTGTCTCCCTGAGAAGGTTCTGAGCTAGATGAAGAGGGCCCCTCTTGTTCTTCTGCAGGGTGTATCAGGAAAAGTTCTACTTGGTCTGATGTCTTTATGCCAGCACCTTTTAAACTGTCTGGGAGTCCTTTCTTCCACTCACATAAGGTGTATGTGTGAGGATTGATATTATCTACTCGCACCTCCACCACCCATGGCTTTTTGTCTGCGGATAAAGTCTACAGGACTGAGAGCACTTTGTCTTCTGTCCAGGCTTTTCCTTTAATCTCAATCACTAAGCCATTTTTCAAAGTGACATTTTCTTCGGTGCACCACCTGGCTGCAGCAGAAGCATCCATGACTGGACTTTGCGAGGGTGAGGTTCACTATGAAGGGAATTTTGATTTCAGAGAGATAGGATCGAGTTTTGCTAGCGTGACTTTCAAATGGTAGGCCTCTGAGCTAAGTCAGTAAGCAATACGAGGCTCAGGTATGTGAGGTGCCATTAATCATAAGGCTGAGGCAATATTGAAAATTGGGCAAGTGCCCTCTCACCCGAGCAGGCCTAGTCTGCCTGCGTTCCTCACGAAAAGACGCGCCAATCAGCCACCGCTCCGCAACACACAAGTCTCTGGTCTCCGGCTCTCCACTGCTACGATCGTCAGCTGTCGAGGTTCTCCGGTCTCTTGGAAGCACGAGCTGGAGGTACTTGGTCTTGTCCCTCTACGAATGGCTGGTCTCCAGATGGATCCCTTCTCAGGCTTCAGGCCTAACCGGCTAGCCGTAGTGCTCTCCCCTGTTCCACAGAGGAAAGAGCGCAGGTCCCAAGAGAGCGAGTTCAGCTCCTCCCTGCCTTTAAGTAACCTCCCCCATAAAGCTGTGCGTGGGTGCAATGTTCTCTGGGAAGCAGATGCATTGTGGGTACTGTAGTCTATTCCTACTCATGTCACTGGAGTCCGTTTCTCCCAATCCATCAAATCCCACAATGCATTGGGTTATGAAAAAGTAAACACATATGTACTACTTGACTGGAACTCCTGGGGAATTTATGCATGCATAACTATCAAATCGTCCCTTGATAGTTTGACCCCGCTACATGATCATGCAATAAAACATCCTTTGGATGCTATTTACGTCGTTCCATGGTGTGCTGGCAAATATTTCTACTGTAACGTGTACCAGTATCCAGCTGGTTGTTGCTACAAGCACCCAAACCCAAGAGCGGATGCAGGAAAGTGTGCGATGGGAATATGAAGTATGTACTGAAACCACGGCCCGGAGTGAACATGAAAGTGCCACCCTAGTTAGGCAGCAGGGAATAGCTACGTGTCATGCCCTGTGCTAGCAAAGAAGGGAGTACTAGGGAAAGGAAAAGTGGCCTTTCCCTGGGTACATCCGCAAAAGTCACCATGAGCTGGTATAAGACTGACTGGGCACCAGCTTGTAGGCCCGCTTGAGCTGAACAGTGGCAAAAAAGACAATGAATGCAAGTAGATACTGAATGTTTGCGACAAAAGAACCCAGGATGCCGACATGGAAAAGCCTGGAAGATATCCCTGGCCGAGTCATAAGCTTCCTAGGCTGAATTGAAAATGATTTGTAGATCAAGCTATATCTGTAACAAAAGAGGAGGCAGAATCGGGAGGTTTCAAAGAGGGCGAGCTACCATGTTGAAAACCCCTAACTGGAGAAGGATGGATGGCGGCCACATCTTCGATATCTGCTGCCCATGACATGACCTCTGCAAACAAGAACAACACCGTTATAAACAAAAATAACCAATGAATAACCAAGGAAAAGGAAAATCTCTACCTTCCCTTATCAATACTTACACAGGTGTACGTGATTAACAAACGCAGTAACGTTGTGCAGGAAAGTATACGTAGCACAAGACTGAAAACGTGTCAGTCTCAAGGAACTAGTGAGGCTGAGCAACCTAAGGCAAATCAGGCCAATTAAAAACGTAACACTCAAGCCTATGAACCTGAAGAAGTGTCAGGCAAGTGATGTAAGTAGTAAGATTACATGACGCATGAAAGGAGATCAGGTGCAGTGCATCGCACTGATTTCAAACAGGGCGCCGTGTGTGGCGCACTTCTGCATTACAGCGCTGAAAGCGCCAGTCTATTAACAGGGGAACAGGCATGCAGAGCGCCTGTTAAAGTACCCCCCTCTTAAGGGATACCCTCCGGGGGATCTTAGTAGGTGAAGGCTTGTGAGGATATGTAGAATGAAATTGACTACATAATTTAGGAGCATGCACTTCTTCTGAGTCTTCCCAAGAATCTTCATGCATACCATAATCCTTCCATCTAATTAGATATTGTAAACAACCTCTTCTTTTTCTAGAGTCTACAATATCTTCAACCTCATAATGTTCTTTACCTTCGACTAGGATAGGAGGTGCAGGAGGAGGATTCCTCCTAGGAAACGGATTAGGTCGTTAGGGTTTGAGAAGCGACACATGGAATGAAGGATGAATGGTAAGTTCCGGAGGAAGAGAAAGTTGCATAGTATTTTGATTAATAACTTTAGATATTGGGAATGGACAAAGAAATTGTTTGGCGAGTTTCCTCGCTGGTAAATGCAAACGTAAGTTTTTTTGTTGAAAGCCACACTTGATCGCTAGGGATGAGCTTCGTGTTCAAATCGAACGTATGTACGATCGTTCGTCGAAATACGAACAAAACGGGTCGTTCGCGCCAAATTAGAGTCACGCGTCACGGCCCATAATTCACCGCGGCATTGCTGGCTGATGATTGGCCAAGCATGCACTATGACCCGCATGCTTGGCCAATCACAGCGCCATCAGTACAGAGAGCCGTAATTGGCCAAAGCCAGGGTGGCTTTGGCCAATTATGGCTCAGGGCTTTAGTACACGCCCCACACTATAAAAGGCCACCTGCAGAGATCAGTCCTAGAGAGAGAGAGTGTCTTTTTTTCTAGGTAGATAGAGCAGGCAGGCTAGTGAGTTAAAGTTACAGGGCCAGATTCACGAAAATTTGCGGCCGTGTAACGTAACCCGTTTACGTTACACCGCCACAAGTTTTCAGTGTAAGTGCCTGATCCTCAAAGCACTTACCTGGAAACTTGCGGCGGTGTAACGTAAAGTCGTCCGGCGCAAGCCCGCCCAATTCAAATGGGGCGGGTACCATTTAAATTAGGCGCGCTCCCGCCCCGGACGTTCTGCGCATGCTCTGTTCGGGCATACTTTAACATGGTGGAGTAATTATACACCATGTTAAAGCACACCTATCTTTGCGATGGGAAAAAAAGACTTGCGCCGACGTAACGACGGGAAAAACCTTTGTCGATCACCGTAACTGCTAATTTGCATACCCGACGCCGGAATACGATGCAAACTCCCCCCAGCGGCGGCCGAAGTATTGCATCCTAAGATCCGACGGTGTAAGTCAATTACACCTCTCGGATCTTAGGGCTATCTATGCGGAACTGATTCTATGAATCCGCCGCATAGATACGACAGGAGATACGACGGTGTATCAGGAGATACGCCTTCGTATCTCCTCTGTGAATCTGGCCCACAGTGTGTAGAGGATATATATACATCCCAGGTGTTGTACATATATTTATACACTGTATAGTTTAGCTAGATCAGTTCTTCCTAATTTACTGTCAGGCAGTTGATTTTGCTAGCTGCAGTATTCTCACGTTGTGTATTGCCAGTGTGCTCTGTAGTTTGCACCTAAAGCTACTTGTGATGTCGTGGTACTCTGGCCCAATTCCAGAGATTTAACCCATTCTGCCGTTGACCCAAAACATAATAGTGAAACACGCAGACCAGAGAGAAAAACAGTCTACATCCTTCACCTTTCCCAATGTTCAGCCAGAGAGAAGGGGGTGGAGCTTTATTGGTCTTTTTATCAACAAAATGACATCACACACATGAACACACTCTTAGGTCAGTTCATATAAGGTCAATCCATATAAGGTAGTCTTCCTGTGAGTTTATTCTTGGCATGCTGCACACGTACTTCTTGCCATGTGGCACAAAAGTCCATTATGGAATGTCCAGAAACAGGGTGCCATCCTGAAACTTACAGGGGCATAGCTATATTTGGTCCCTCAGTGAAGGAAGGAGAAGGAGGGGGAGGGGGTTTAGGAGTGCGTACAAGGGACCATCTGTCTTTACTCAATCATTTCCTCTGTGTCTCCATTTTCAAGCTGACTTTAAAACATTATAATCTGTTCCTTCATTTTAAGGATAATAACAGTATTGTAACTGTAGCGCCCCCTTTACTTTCAGTAAGGGAACTACGCTAAGGTTAGTGGGAGAGTGAGAGAGGTAAGTTGCTCTCATTCTTGATTATGTTAAATTTGGCTGTCGCCAAATCTGGATTGTTCTGTGGGTCAGACTGCGTTCTAGGGACGTGGTACCATCCCTGGGCGGCAGGTGGCGTCAGAGAGATCCAGGCGGAGCCGCTCTTTTCCAGCAGCCAATGAGAGGAGTTGGGCCTCACTGTGCATGCTGGGAGGGGGTATTTCTGTGGCGGAAGCCGTTGTTCTTGGTTCTTCGCGGGTTCCTGGTTCCGGGAGCGACACCTACCATCGCGGGCCCCACCACTATGGCCCACCTGGCCTGGGGTCATGCGCTACGCGGAGTTCTTGACTCTGGGCCCTCCTGGCCTGGAGCAACCGATGCCACAAAGGGGCCCCAGTGACTGACTGGGTCCCCCTTCTATTGAGAAGATCCCAGGCTGTATGCCATCCGGTGGGGGATCGGCTTGAGGAAACCCGGAGGCAGGTTATCCAAAAGGGCTTGAACGAACCATCGGGAATCTGGTGACCAGTTACTGACAGGTACGCTGAAACTGTCAGACGGTGACCCTAACGTGACTTATTGGGAAGATTCGCTCTGCTGTTCACATTGCCAGCATTGAGCCTGTGGCAGAGGCCTCAACTGGCATCTTAATCCAATCAGAGCCAGGCCTGTTCCTCCCAGCAACTTTAAAGTGACACTCCGGCTGCCAGGCCTGTGGCAGGGGTCTGTCCGGGGGCACTTCACCCACTCTGGCTGGAGTGGCGATGAACTGTATCACTGCAGAAAGCAGGACTGCTTTCCTACTATCCAAAGCCTGATACCTAAAGTTCCTTTACTTCATCAACCTTTTCTGTCTACCTCAAGTTGATGTTGGTCGTGTTGGGCCAAGAAATAAAACATTCAGAAAACCTCATCTACGAATTGGACATTCGCTTATTGCTCTACTCACTACCTTCACCCCTAGACAACATATAGAGGTAACTTAACATGCCGATCCCAATTCAACCAGCGGCTCCTGAGGGGGTAGCGCTACATAACATATACCCATACATACATATACATATATAGAAAAAAGGGAAGAGAATAGTATCCTCACATGTAGTGAGCATGTGGATACTTAGTAATATAAAAGGTTCCACGTCCTAATAGGTATGAAGAGAAAAATAACTAGGGGCGAGTTGTTGGATTTTTCAGGCACTGTATGGACTGGTTTCCTGGGAGGCTTGTGAATTAAGATTGCCGCCGCTATAACTGTGGTGTCCCAGTACAGGTATTTGTTGTAGGCCCTGTCAGATTGAGGCCCTCGGCTTGTGGGGTCTCCCCTGCAGGGACTCAGCTAGTTATGATGTGATTTATACTGTTATGGTTGATAATACGTTTATTAGGTGTGTATAGCTTTAAGGGGTTTAGTCAGCCATCTCATGTTCAGTCAGAGTGTATTACCATCTCTTGTTCAGTCAGAGTGTATTAGAGTCGGGAGGACTAAATGCTAGACAAGACCTTATTGTGTTGTGTTATACTACAGGTCAGTCTATATGATCCACAGCTCTCAACCAATAGGCTTCAGTCTCATCAGGCCCTTATAAGGGATTGTACTTCCTGTTTAAGCCAGTCTAGACTATACACAGTTCCTGGCAGAACAGAGCAAAACACAGTCAGAGAAGAAGTGCAGGCCAGAAGCCTCCAGTTCAGGAGAAAATACAGCAAAGAGTGGAGTATCCCTAAACATTACAGAACCAGTACTTCAGCTCATTTATTGGATCAATCCGTTATTCCGGCGAAAAGCCTCAAGTCTACAGACACTTCAGTAAGTGTATCTATTTTTCAGCCTAGTTAAGCATAGGCCCTGAATTACTAATCCGGCTTTTGCAGCCGAGTATATATATATGATCATCTAAGCTCAAGCATTATCAGCCGTGTGATCCAGAGACTGCCTGCAGAACATTTTGACACTCTGTTTAAACGCTGTGAAGATTTTGACACCTGCCTTCATGCCAGTAAAGCCTTCGTTGTTTTAACCCCTGTTGTGGACTGTGTTATTACCATCCTAACTAGCGGGGATACAGAGGCCCCCGGAGCTGTAGTTTCCCGGGGTATTCCAAGACTACAGTGGCGTCACGTGACAGAGAGGGTTAATACCATCTGGCCCTCACTAAGGGTTAATACCACCTGACCCTGGGCTCCTAGCCCCAAGAACCAAGTAGCTAACCATCAAGCGCATGTGTGTGGCCGTGGGGCTCACCCTCCCCGGTCACCACATAACCATTCAGGATCATTATTGCCTTTGGACCTCTAGCCTTCAAGGCATATTTCCAGGCATAAACACTATCCTTTAATACTTTAAGCGGGATGCCAGTCACGGCCCCCCCCTCTTTGGCAACTCAACTTTCCATAGAAGATTTTCTGCCCTCAAGGTTTCTTCTCTATCTACCTAATGTCCAGCAGCCCGGACATAGCTATTAAGCCTTTGTAAGAAGTTATTCTTTCTATGTTGTTTATCTACTTCTGGATGATATTGATGCTTGTACATTATTTCAAACTATACTAAAGAGACTCTGTGAAGAAGCGCTGAAATATGCGCGAAACCGGTCGAGTCAATACACTGCAAGTTCCACCTTTCAGACATTTTATGTCTGTACCTCCATCACCATACAGGACACTCTAATCTTCTAACGTGTTGTTTTTGTATAAGAAAGTTTTTACTTTACTATTGAAATTCTGCATTATTATGCATGATTATTAGTCTATAAATTCCTGTTATGCCTTGGAGGCACCTTGCAATGTCTAGATAGTTTGTCAGATAGTTCTGATGGAATGTCAAGTCTTTTTATTTGTGAACTGTATTTTTTATATCTAAATAAATCTGATTTTAGAGAAATTTTCTCTGTGCGACATATACATATATATCTTATATAGATCAAGCAATAAAAGGAAATAAAACAAATAAACAATATCATGAAAGAAAGGCAACATTTCAGTGGTTCTAATCATAACACAAAAATATTCATTTTAGTAACTTCCATCACACTTGGTGTGTACTGCACTTGTGCTCGGTAGTTTGCACCTAAACCTACTTGGTGTGTTCTGCACGTGTGCTCTGTAGTTTGCACCTAAACCTACTTGGTGTGTACTGCACTTGTGCTCTGTAGTTTGCACATAAAGCTACTTGGTGTGTACTGCACTTGTGCTCTGTAGTTTGCACCTAAACATACTTGGTGTGTACTACACTTGTGCTCTGTAGTTTGCACATAAAGCTACTTGGTGTGTACTGCACTTGTGCTCTGTAGTTTGCACCTAAACCTACTTGGTGTGTACTGCACGTGTGCTCTGTAGTTTGCACATAAAGCTACTTAGTGTGTACTTCACTTGTGCTCTGTAGTTTGCACCTAAACCTACTTGGTGTGTACTGCACGTGTGCTCTGTAGTTTGCACATAAAGCTACTTGTTGTGTACTGCACGTGTTCTATAGTTTGCACCTAAACCTACTTGGTGTGTACTGCACGTATGCTCTATAGTTTGCACCTAAACCTACTTGGTGTGTACTACACTTGTGCTCTGTAGTTTGCACATAAAGCTACTTGGTGTGTACTGCACTTGTGCTCTGTAGTTTGCATCTAAACCTAATTGGTGTGTACTGCACTTGTTCTCTGTAGTTTGCACCTAAACATACTTGGTGTGTACTGCACGTGTGCTCTGTAGTTTGCACATAAAGCTACTTGGTGTGTACTGCACTTGTGCTCTGTAGTTTGCACCTAAACCTACTTGGTGTGTACTGCACTTGTGCTTTGTAGTTTGCACCTAAACCTACTTGGTGTGTACTACACTTGTGCTCTGTAGTTTGCACATAAAGGTACTTGGTGTGTACTGCACTTGTGCTCTGTAGTTTGCACCTAAACCTACTTGGTGTGTACTGCATGTGTGCTCTGTAGTTTGCATATAAAGCTACTTGTTGTGTACTGCACGTGTGCTCTATAGTTTGCACCTAAACCTACTTGGTGTGTACTGCACTTGTGCTTTGTAGTTTGCACCTAAACCTACTTGGTGTGTACTACACTTGTGCTCTGTAGTTTGCACATAAAGCTACTTGGTGTGTACTGCACTTGTGCTCTGTAGTTTGCAACTAAACCTACTTGGTGTGTACTGCACTTGTGCTCTGTAGTTTGCACCTAAACATACTTGGTGTGTACTGCACGTGTGCTCTGTAGTTTGCACCTAAAGTTACTTGGTGTGTACTGCATGTGTGCTCTGTAGTTTGCACCTAAAGTTACTTGGTGTGTACTGCATGTGTGCTCTGTAGTTTGCACATAAAGCTACTTGGTGTGTACTGCACGTGTGCTCTGTAGTTTGCACATAAAGCTACTTGGTGTGTACTGCACTTGTGCTCTGTAGTTTGCACCTAAAGCTACTTGGTGTGTACTGCACTTGTGCTCTGTAGTTTGCACCTAAAGGTACTTGCTGTGTACTGCACGTGTGCTCTGTAGTTTGCACATAAAGCTACTTGGTGTGTACTGCACGTGTGCTCTGTAGTATGCACATAAAGCTACTTGCTGTGTACTGCACGTGTGCTCTGTAATTTGCACATAAAGCTACTTGGTGTGTACTGCACGTGTCCTCTGCAGTTTGAACCTGAAGCTACGAGGTGTGTGTACTGCCTTTGTCCTCTGCAGGCCATTAATATGTCTGGAAAGACAACAAGGAGAGGCAAAGAGTCACAAGGGCAAGCAGGTTCTGCGTCTAGAGGCAACAGTGCTGGTCGTGGACACGGTGCATCCTCATCAGCACGTGGCCGTTAGACACGCTCGTCCTTGTTTTCGGCAGCTGGCTGTGTTGAGCCGCAACATGCCGAAGACTTGCAAGAGGGGATGACCAAGCCGTCCTTATCCTCCTCATCCTCTCTCACACAGACTGATCTTAGTTTGTCTGGCAAAGTAGCTGCCAAGGCGTTCTCTTCCCTCTGCTCAATGGCATCACTAACTCCTTCCCTAGCCCCACCATGTACTCCTGAGGAGTCCCCTGAACTGTTTGAACACAGTGTTGGGTACATGCTGCATGAGGATGCACAGCGTTTTGAAGGCTCCGATGATGGTACACAGATAGAGGAAGGCAGTAACGTGAGCCCAGAGAGAGGGGGTGCCTAAGAAGGACAGCAATCTGGCAGTCATGTTCCCCCAGCTGCAGCATACTGCCAGGTTTTCGACAGTGATGAGGAGGGAGGGGATGATGAGGTCACTGACTCTATGTGGGTGCCTGATAGGAGAGAGGAGGAGGAGGAGGCGGAGGCGGAACCAGTAGTACACAACCAGTAGTAGCATCCTACAGTCTTAAATACATTTTTTCTTATAGTAATCTCATTTTGTGCCACTACTATAGACACCCAGCAGATACGATATTTAACCACTTAAGGACTGCCGTCTGTACATATACGTCGGCAGAATGGCACGGCTGGGCAGATGGACGTACCGGCACGTCCTGTACATCTACCCAGCCGTGGGTTGCAGGCGCGCGCCCGCGGCGCGCACCAGCGACCCGATCCGAAGACCCGATCGGTCCCGGAACTGAAGAACGGGGAGAGCCGCGTGTAAACATGGCTTCCCTGTTCTTCACTGTGGCGACTGCATCGATCGTGTCATCCCCTTTATAGGGAGACACAATCGATGACGTCACTCCTACAGCCACACCCCCCTACAGTTGTAAACACACACTAGGTGAAACATAACCCCTTCAGCGCCCCCTGTGGTTAACTCCCAAACTGCAACTGTGATTTCCACAATAAACAATGCATTTTAAATGCATTTTTTGCTGTGAAAATGACAATGGTCCCAAAAATGTGTCAAAATTGTCCAAAGTGTCCGCCATAATGTCGCAGTCACGAAAAAAATTGATGATCGCCGCCATTAGTAGTAAAACAATTTTTTTTATAAAAATGCAATAAAACTATCTCCTATTTTGTAAACGCTATAAATTTTGCGCAAACCAACCAATAAACGCTTATTGCGATTTTTTTTACCAAAAATATGTAGAAGAATACGTAACGGCCTAAACTGAGGAAAAACATTTTTTTTATATATTTTTGGGGGATATTTGTTATAGCAAAAAGTAAAAAATAGATTTTTTTTTAAAATTGTCGCTCTATTTTTGTTTATAGCGCAAAAAATAAAAAACGCAGAGGTGATCAAATACCACCAAAAGAAAGCTCTATTTGTGGGAAGAAAAGGACGCACAACCGCGCAATTGTCAGTTAAAGCGACGCAGTGCCGAATCGCAAAAAGGGGCCTGGTCCTTTACCTGCATTTTGGTCCGGGGCTTAAGTGGTTAAAGGAATTAATTTTTTTCACTTTAAGCATCATTAAAATCGCTGCTCCAGAAAAAACAACCATTTTTAAAACTTTTTTTTCCATTGATACATGTTCCCTCGGGCAAGACTCGGGTCCCCAAACCCGTTTTCCGACAATAACTTGCATATTAGGCTTTAAAATTAGCACTTTTCAATTTCAACTTTTCACTTTAACGTTCGAGTCCCATTGACGTCAATGGGGTTCTAAATGTTCGCGCAAACATTCGGTCCGTTCGAAGGTTCTGTTACGAACCGAACGGGGGGGGGGGTGTTCGGCTTATCCCTAGTTCTGACTTAGTTGCTCCCACTGGGCTCGGTGATGGGAGGCCAGGTGCCTTCTTAAGATGGTCGTCCCTAGGTGAGTGTTGGGCTTACCGCGACTTATGCGTTGACTGCAAAGGCTGCAGATGGTGGCAACACATTAAAAAAAAGCCAACACTGTGGAGCCATGGGCCGGCGTCCTGGGAGCGTCAGATGTGACCGTACATGGTTGATGGCTCGCTCCTGATACATTAGGAGTCTGGTTTGTCCCTTTTGTGCAATGCAAGTTCGGCCTGCTTCTCCTCCCTATCTGTTGGTCCATCTCTCCCTCTGAACTCCCCTCCTCTTCCTCTCTTGTGGGCACCCACGTGAAGTCTGTAGACACGTCATCATCGACGTCACCTTCCCCATCACTAACAATAGAGATCTCGGAGTAGGCTGCAACAGCGGGCACCAACCGCCTTAGGCTGATCTGAGTACTGTCGTCAGACTGCTGAGTGCCGGCTGTTGCTACCTCCTCTTCCTGATCCAATGCCAAGAATGGCTGCGCATCCGAAATGTCTTCTGATGGATCGGAAAATAATTCCTGTGACTCAAGCGGAGGGTATATGGTGGTGGTGGTGTTGGTGGCGAGCCACTCAACCAAGTCTGGTGCGTCCTTTGACGTAATCGAACGATCATTGTGTCACTTCCCACTTTGGCTCCGGCCTGGTGCTCCTGCCCTACTCCTACCACCACAGCGGAAGGGCCTGCCTCTTTCTCTGCCTGTCATTTTTTAAATGACCCTGTGACAAAAGTCTCTAGAGAAGCGCAGTATATGTAAAAGAAGGTATATAACAAAATTTGTCGTTTTGGGGGGCCACTGGTTTATTTCACCAGTTATGAAACTTTTTTTTTCAGGATTTTTTTTTAATCTGTGTAGCAGAAAACGCAGCGAAAGAGGCAAAAATCCAGCAGTAACCAAATACACCGCCAGTCACAATGCAGAGAAGCCCAGAGCAATATAATGCAATGGCATATGCGCAGGGCGGACATGACAGAGTTAACAGGGGAAGTAAACTGGTCAGGAGTTTCAGGGGGGAGTTGCCTAGGGGAGGGGTTGAGAGGCATATAAAAGGTTGGCCCATCCCATCACAGGCAAGCACAGCGCGGGGGAAAGTTTCAGTGAGGCAGCATGTCAGGTATGGAGGAGCTTTTTTCTCAGCTTAGAGATCGGGTGGAGGCGAGGGGACAGGACTGGCTGCAGGAGGTCTTGGGGCCTGTACTGCAGCATCCGATGGAGGAGAGCCCGGCCGGGGCGCCCACGGGTGGCAGGGCCCGGAGGTCTAGGCCTCCTGAGCGTTTTTCTCCGGATCGTTTTGGGGCCTCCACCCAGGGGGGGGGGGGGGGGGCGGCGGTTCGAGGGTTCAAGCGGGTCCCCCGGCAAAGCGATCGGCTGGTAGAGCGGCGGGGAGTCCTGTGCGGATCCCTGGCCAGACCAGCAGGCCTGCGATGGAGCGATGGGGGGGGCTCGGGAGCGGCGGTGCGGCCTAGCAGGACAAGTGAGCCCGGAAGCGCAGGCTCCGCCCCCGCATCGGCGTCACAGGGATCCAGGCCTAGTCTGGGGAGGGTTGAAGCAAGAGTCCCCAGGCCTTCTGGTACTGCGGCAGGGGGCGGAAGAGGAGGCGATCGGTCGGATGGCGGGTCGGGAGGAGCGGAGGCCGGCAGGGCTGATGCCCCACACACTGGCCCTGGCAAGGCTGTCCGGAAGTCGGTGGATGGCAACGCGACGCGGAGGATGGACCGGATGTCAGCGGACCCTGCGGCAGCTGCGGCTGTTATGCCCGGCAGGCCTGTTTTGGATGAGGAGCAGTCGGATGGTCCGCTGTCGGTCGGCGAGCTGGCGGAGTCGGAGGAGGATGAGGAGCCCCCACCCAGGAGGGTGGCTGCGGTGGAGAACAGACGATCGGCTGGCGGGTCAGCGCCTGCACAGTCTGGTAAGTCAAGTTTACCGTTATCTGGGGGTGGTGTGTCTGACAATGCGGGGCAAGGTAGCCAGACGGGGGTTGTGGCTCCGGTGGTCGGGGGTCTATTGGTGGTAACGTGGGTATGTTGGCATTTTTGGAGGGTATCAAGGTGTTGGTGCAAAATTTTGAGACGGCTGAGAGGTCGCTGGCGGGTCCAGCAACTGCATGGGTCTCGCCAGCCCTCAGGGTGTAGTGGATTCCCCTGCGCCGGTGGTTCAGCAGGGGTTCAGTAAGGTGAGTACGGGGGAATTAGAGGGTAGGCAGGACATCATCAGGCTGGCTGATGCGGCGAAGTGCGAGGTGTATCTTTGCTATGAGGGACCTTTAGGGTCACATTTAAAACCTGAGGTGCGGGAGAAGCTGTGGAAAGGTGAGTACGTTGACATCTTTTCATTGCTGCCGCTGGAACAGTTTAATTTGGATAGGGTTAAACCCGATGATTCCAAAAAGGATGATGAAGAGAAACGGAGGTATAGGCTCATCCCTAGGACATTTACTAATTGGCTACAGGCTTTTGGGATCATGGCCAGCGTGATTGGGGAAAAACACCCGGAGTGTTGCTCTGCGCTTTTCTGCTATCAGGGCACGATTGCTGAAGCACATAGGGTTTATGGGGGCACGGGGTGGCTCCGGTATGACGAACAGTTCCGGCAGCATAGGGCCGTACGGCCTGACCTGCGCTGGGACCATAAGGACATTACGGTGTGGATGCGGTTGATGACGGCTCCGCGGGGTCAGAATCTTCGGCCCAGGGTCAGTCGGCCGGAAACGAAAAAGGGGTGTGCTGGCAATACAACTCTGGTTCATGCAAATTTGGCAGTTCCTGCCGATACAAGCATGAGTGTTCCGGGTGTGGGGGTTCCCACTTGGGGTCCAGGTGTTTCAAACAGGGAAAGGGAAAGACCGGCGACTCTGGTAACAAGAGGGAAGACGCCGGTGAGGGTGGAAAGGATGCTGCCGTTCCTAGGTAGGTATCCGGACAAGGCGGCTGCCCGAGTGCTGGAGGAGGGTTTCACAGTGGGTTTCAGGATTCCATGTAATTTGAAGGTGGTCCCCCCTTTGGCTCGTAACCTTCGGTCGGCCCTGCAGCATCCTGGTGTGGTTTCAGAGAAGCTGCAGAAGGAGGTTGCTTTGGGTCGCATGGGCGGTCCTTTCCCAGCAGCGCCACTTTCTGACTTGGTTGTATCCCCGTTGGGGGTAGTGCCCAAGAAGGAGCCCAATAAGTTTAGGCTCATTCACCACCTGTCATTTCCTAAAGGTGGGTCGGTCAATGACGCGATTGATTAAGGGGTGTGTTCGGTGACTTATACATTCTTTGATGCAGCGATGAGATGGGTTCGGCGTTATGGGCACGGGGCGTTGATGGCAAAGGTGGATGTGAAATCAGCGTTTCGGCTGCTACCTGTGCACCCGGACAGTTTCCGGTTGCTTGGGTGTTGGAATGGGGAGTTCTACGTTGACAAATGTCTGCCAATGGGTTGCTCGGTATCCTGTGCCTTATTTGAGCTCTTTAGCTCATTTGTGGAATGGGTGGTGCGGGATGTTTCCGGGGTGAATTCTGTGATTCACTACCTGGATGATTTCCTGTGCATCGGTCCAGCTTCTTCAAGAATCTGTGGGGTGCTCTTAGCTACGTTAGAACACATCACAGAGAGGTTTGGCATTCCGTTGGCGCCTGAGAAGACTGAGGGACCTTGTATGGTTATCAAGTTTTTGGGCATTGTACTGTACTCCGAGGCTATGGAGTGCAGGCTACCGGAAGACAAACTGGTGGACCTAAAAAGGGGGGTGGCAGAGCTGATGGGATTGCGCAAGGTTCAGCTACGAGTGTTGCAGTCATTACTGGGTAAGCTGAATTTTGCGTGTCGCATTTTACCCATGGGGCGGATTTTCAGTCGCAGGCTTGTGGCCAGTACAGCCGGTGTTAGGTGACCGACGCATTTTGTGAGCCTGGCGAAAGAGCACAGGGAGGATCTGGGGGTATGGCATACCTTTTTGGAATCCTTTAATGGTCGTGCATTGTGGATGGCGGGTCCGGTGAGCAATTTTGACCTAGAATTGTTTACGCATGCCGCGGGATCCTTTGGCTTTGGAGCTTTCTTTCAGGGTCGTTGGAGTGCGAGTCCATGGCCAAGGTCCTGGGTGGAGGCTGGTTTTACCAAAAACCTGGTTCTGCTGGAGCTTTTCCCGGTGGTTCTGGCGGTAGAGTTGTGGGGGACGTCTTTTAGGGATCTGAAAGTCCGGTACCACGGTGACAACATGGGCGTGGTCCAGGTCATTAACAAATTCTCGGCGTCTTCCCCGCCGGTCATAAAGCTCTTACAACATTTGGTTTTGCGATGTTTGCAACTCAATATTTTTCTGTATGTGGTTCACATCCCGGGGGTGGAGAATGTCATTGCTGATGCTTTGTCAGTGGGACAGGTTTTGGGAGCTGGCGCCGACAGCAGAGCAGCAGGGGGTCCCGTGTCCCGAATGGCTGTGGGAGGTAGCATTGACTGCGTAGCGGGCTGGATCCAGAAGTCAGTTAGCGCGGCCACTTGGTCGTCTTACACGAAGGTATGGCGGACTTGGTTGGACTTTGTGAAAGAGACGGGTGAGGACCCGGTTGGGGATCAGGTACGGTGGCTGGTGTTATGTTATGTTGCCAGGTTGCTTGAGGAAGGGGTGTCTGCATCTGGTGTGAATAAGACGTTGGCTGGTTTGGCCTTTTGGTTTAAATTACAGGGGCAGCCTGACTTTAGAAAGGACTTCTGGGTGCGCCAGGCGATGAAGGGATACAGGAAGGCTGTAGTACGGAGGGATGCCAGGAGACCGGTAACATTCGAGGTTCTGGGTGGCATTGTGGAACAGCTGCCGAGGGTGTGCTCGTCTCCTTATGAGGTTGCCTTGTTTAAGGCGGCATTTTTGTTGGCATTTTTTGGGGCTTTTCGGGTAGGGGAGTTGGTCAGTCCTTCCAAAAAGGTTCAAGGTGGCATTGGGAGTCAGGAGGTGGTGTGCGGTGAAGGGGATTTGCAGTTGTTTTTGCGCAGGTCCAAGACGGATCAAGCAGGTAGGGGCAGGTCCGTTCGGGTGTTTGCAGTTGGCGGTTCCAATTTATGCCCGGTAGGGGCAGTACGGGGTTTCTTAGCTTTGCGGCCCCAGACGGTGGGGTCCTTTTTGATCCATTTGGATGGGTCCCCCCTGTCACGTTTCCAGTTTGTGGCAGTTTTCAGAAAATGTTTGGGGGGTTTGGGTTTGGTAGTTAAGAAATTTTTCCTCTCATTCTTTCCGGATAGGGGCTGCGACGAAAGCGGCCAGGGCTGGCATGGATGGGGAGGCGGTAAAACGGATCGGGAGGTGGGAATCCAAGAGGTTCCAATTGTATGTTCGTCCTCACTTAGCAGTGGGTTTGTGAATTTTGGTGTTGGGGGAGGAAGGGTGCAATGGTGCATTTCAATTGTTTTGGTGAGCCGTTTGTCACGGTTGCTGTTTTTTGTCCTCTTTTATTTTCAGGTGCGATGACTGGATTGGTCTGGATATTTGGCCATTCATACGTGTGCTGGGGGGCTCAGAGAGGTGATGCCAGACCGGAGGGTAGGCAGTTGGGCTTTTCCAGACGGGAGGCATGTATTAGGTGGTTGGGTGTCCCTGGTATGTTATGGGAGAGGATGTTGCCTGAAATTCAGCGTTTTGCAGAGAGGGATAGGCCGCCTGACGTCTTAGTTTTACATGTGGGCGGTAATGATTTGAGAAGGAGAACTATGATGGACATCATGCGAGACATCAAAGCAGATGTGGAGCGATTGATGGTGGAGTTTCCTGGCATGGTCATTGTCTGGTCGGACATTGTGGCAAGGACGACTTGGAGGATGGCCAGGTCTGTTAAGGGCATTAATAGGGTGAGGAAAAAAATAAACAGTGAAATAAATAAGTTTATTGTGAGAAAAGGGGGTTTGGCGGTGAGACATTGGGAACTGGAGCAGGACACGTGGAGATATTTGAGGGGTGATGGGGTGCACCTGACTGAAGTGGGCATCGACATGTGGGTGTTGGGGTTGCAGGATGGAGTGCAGAGAGCCCTTCGAGTGTGGAGGGGCTCCCAAGGGTAAGGTGGTTCCCCTTGGGTGCTGTGGCGGGTGTTGGTCTTGGCAGGAGAGAGAAGATATGGTAGAAGAAGGAGGAGTCTTGGGGACCCATCGTTGCTATGGGTCCCAATAATGGTTTCCAGCTAACGGAGGTTAGCTGGAAAGTGGTAATGGGGCACTGCGGTCAGTGGCTGTCTCCGGGCCAGTTTGTCGGCAGGAGGCCTATCTATACACTGTTTGGTACCGCAGTGCATTATGGTTTTCCCCTAATAGTGCCTGCCGAGACCAACACTAGTTAAATTATGGTTTGTTAACAGAGTTTATGTTATTATGGTATTTTATAGTATTATGTTATTTTTATATATATATATATGTTTAATAAATTAGGCTGCTACGGCCTTGTTTTAACTCCAACACTGGTGTGGTCTCAGTTACTATAGTAAGGTTAATGGGGGGTGGTATTTGGGTAATAGAATAAGTCCATCTGTTATACTTTAGTCATGCATAATACAAATCCACTATAATATGCTTTCTATATTCGAAAGTATATTATAAATGTATATTTCTCCTATATATGCAGTGCATAACAAGTAGCACACCTACTGTATACCAGTGCTTGAAAGGACTTTTGTGGACCTGTTAGGTAGCGATTTGTGTCGCTAAACTTTGTCCCTGCTCCAAACAGCACCCTCTCCCTACACTGACAACAAGTATATGAATGTATTAGACACCTATATACTAAAGCAAGTAGCACACCTATACTAGTGCTTGAAAGGACTTTTGAGGACCTGTTAGGTAGCGATTTGTGTCGCTAAACTCTGTCCCTGCTCCAAACATCACCCTCTCCCTACACTGACAAAAAGTATATGAATGTATTAGACCAGGGCTCAAAATTTCAAGTCCTGAGCTACTAGCCAGGCCTTAAGAGTTACTCGCCACCAGTTACCCCACCCTACCCCGTCCCACCCCTAATTCTGCCCCTAAACTCGAATTAAATTAAAACGCAATTATAACCCTCAGCATTGGTGCCTGTGGACGCTATAATACCTCCCAGCATTGGTGCCAGTAATAATAATATCAGAGGCTGCGGTAATTACCCCCAGCATTGTTGTCAGTGGATGCATTAAAAACCCCCAGCACTGGTACCAGATGCCATAATTAACCCCAACGCAGGTATCAGAGGACACATAAATAAATCCTAGCATTGATGTCAGTGGACATCATAATAACCCCAACACTGGTATCAGAGGACGCATTAGTAACTCTCAGCATTGAAATCAGTGGACACATTAATAACTGCTAGCACAGGTGTCAGTATTAAAGCGGAGTTCCACTCGAAAGTGGAACTTCTGCTCATCTGATCCCCCCCCCCTCCGGTGCCACAATTGGTACCTTTCCCGGGGGGGGGGGGGACAGGATGCCTGTTTTTCAGAGGTATCCCTTCCCACTTTTGGGAGCCTCAGCACCGGGTATTGATGTCACAGCTGGGGCTCCCTCTACTCCCCCTGTCGCCGGGCCAGTAGGAGAGAGGAGCAGAGCCTCGAGCATGCGCAGTAGGGTTCCCTGGCATGAAGCCAAAAGGCTACACTGCTGAGTTCCCTTACCCGCAATGGCGTCGGCAGCACCTGACAGCTGATGAAAACATCAGCTGCGTTGCTGACATCACTGGACTCCAGGATAGATAAGTGTCCTATTAAAATCCAGCAGCTGCAGTATGTGAAGCTGCTGGTTTTAATTTTTTTTTTTGGGCACCACTTTAATGTCCCCCTCTCCTACGTTGGTGCCATTGAAACAGTGGCGTAACAACCGGGGGGGCAGGGGGTGTGTCTGCCCCGGGCGCTGAGCTGAGGGGGGGCGCCGGCGACCGGCAGCTCTGCTGCTTTTATAGTGAGCGCCGCCGCCGAGTGAGCGGCTCTTCCACTGAGCGCACAGCCCCCCCCCCGCCGGTACCTCCCAGCGGCGGGCACGCCTGGAAGGATGCAGGGGATGCCCTGTTTGGCATAACACCGCGCGTGCTGCAGAGACGCCAAGATGGCGATGCGTCTTCAGTCTGGCGGCGCCTGCAGGGACTCCCGGTCTCCCGCTCAGCCAAGTAAGTGTCGCTGGGACGTGATGCCGGGTGGGGGAGAATGGTTTAGCAGAGGCAGAGTGTGCGCTGGGGAAGACCTGGGGCAGGCTGCCTGTCCCAGCGCACACCCTGCCTCTGCTACAGGCTGAGGCTGGGACTCCACTCGGCTGGGGAGACTAGGGAGGGAGCAGCCGGAAAGTCCATGTGCCCACTGCCCAGCATTTTACTTTAGGATGGCTTTGGTGGACTACAAGGCCCAGCATTTTACTTTAGGAGGCTTTGGTGGCCTACAAGGCCCAGCTGCTGGGCCTTGTAGTCCACCAATGCCTCCTATAGTAAAATGCTGGGCCTTGTAGTCCACCAGTGCCTCCTATAGTAAAATGCTGGCACCCAGAATTTTACTATAGGAGGCTTTGGTGGACTACAAGGCCCATCATTTTACTATAGGAGGCTTTGGTGAACTACAAGGCCCAGCATTTTACTTTAGGAGGTTTTGGTGGACTACAAGGCCCAGCATTTTACTTTAGGAGGCTTTGGTGGACTACAAGGCCCAGCATTTTACTTTAGGAGGCATTGGTGGCCTACAAGGCCCAGCTGCTGGGCCTTGTAGTCCACCAATGCCTCCTATAGTAAAATGCTAGGACCCAAAATTTTACTATAGGAGGCTTTGGTGGACTACAAGGCCCAGCATTTTACTATAGGAGGCTTTGGTGGACTACAAGGCCCAGCATTTTACTTTAGGAGGCTTTGGTGGACTACAAGGCCCAGCATTTTACTTTAGGAGGCATTGGTGGACTACAAGGCCCAGCATTTTACTTTAGGAGGCATTGGTGGACTACAAGGCCCAGCATTTTACTTTAGGAGGCATTGGTGGACTACAAGGCCCATCATTTTACTTTAGGAGGCATTGGTGGACTACAAGGCCCAGCATTTTACTTTGAGGCATTGGTGGCCTACAAGGCCCGGCTGCTGGGCCTTGTAGTCCACCAATGCCTCCTATAGGAAAATGCTGGGCTTGTAGTCCACCAATGCCTCCTAAAGTAAAATGCTGGGCCTTGTAGTCCACCAATGCCTCCTAAAGTAAAATGCTGGGCCTTGTAGTCCACCAATGCCTCTACAGTAAAATGCACCAATGCTGTAGTGTCAGTGTGTATTGTGTAGTGGTCAGTCTGTGTATTGTGTAGTGGTCAGTCTGTGTATTGTGTAGTGGTCAGTGGGTAGTTTGTGTAGCGGTCACTGTGTGTATTGTGTAGCGGTCACTGTGGGTATTGTGTAGCGGTCAGTGGGTAGTTTATTGTGTAGCGGTCAGTGTGTATTGTGTAGCAGTCTGTGGGGAATCGGGTAGGTCAGTGTGTAGTGTAGTGGTTGATCAGGTGGGTTAGTGTAAGGGTCAGTATAGGAATAAGATAGGTCAGTGTATAGTGTATTGGTCAGTATAGGAATCAGGCAGGTCAGTACTATTGTAGGAAGGGAATGTACTCAGGGCGTGCGAAAAGTCAGCGGATTAGGGGGGCGCAAATTACTTACCTTGCCCCGGGCGCTGACAACCCACGCTACGCCACTGCATTGAAATGTAACCCCTCCCATGACCTACAATGTGGGGGGAGGGGGTTAACTTTCACTGACATTACCACAAATGCAGAAGGGGGTGGTGGGTTAAAATTTCACTGCCATAGAGACCAATGCAAGGTGGGGGGGGGGGTTACTTTCACTACCACTGATCTCTCTCCCACCTGCATTGGTAATGCTAACCCCTTTCTCAATTTCAGCCTGTTCAACTTCCATTGCCCTAACGCTATGGTGCTGGACAGGGAGAAGGAGCAATGAAACAAGCAGTTAGCTGAGCTTACCTCAGCACACACACATTCCTGATAAGTTCACATCTCCTCTTTCATGACTCTAGTATAACAGATGTACTACTAACCCAACTTAATTTACTCATAACCAACCCCCAACCTTCTTCCCCATTAACATGGAGACCACACCATTTTGTTGGGTAAATAATAGGCCGTTTTATTAAAGGTAATAATAATTTAACATTTTTAACGTAAACACACCTGTCATACTAACTGAACTGACGTTGGTCTCCGCAGGCAAAAGCCTCTAACTGTAAAACACTAACTGTATAAATAAACATATATACATATAACCATATAACTTCTCTATTGCACTGCGGTCCCTCGTGCCCTTCTGACAGGCCTCAAGCCGATGCTGGCTCAAAGACCCTCCCGACCGCAGTGCTCCATACTCATTCCCCAGGTAACCTCCGTTCTCTGGGCATCATCATATCCCCTGTCCCAGACAGGTCTTCAATCATTTATTTTAACACGGCTCCTCCTTCACCCGCAGAGACCAAACCTCGCCACAGCACCCAAGGGTAAAACCTTATCCTTGGGTGCCCCTTCACACCCTAATGGCTCTCTGTATACCGTCCTGTAAGCCCAGAACCCACATATCTATACCCACATCCGTCAGGTGCACCCCGTCGCCCCGCAGGTACCTCCAGGTCTCTTCCTCCAACTCCATATGATGGACTACCAGCCCCCCATTCCGAACCATAAACCTGCCCACGTCACGATTGATCTTCCGTCGGGCCCTGTTGATCCTACTCACTGACCTCGCTAATCTCCAGGCGGTCCGAGCAATCATGTCGGACCAAATTATGAACGTTTCCGGGAAAGCCATCCTCAATCTCAGGACATCAAACTTGATGTCCCTGGTGATCTCCAGCATTGACTAACCCCTAGATCGTTGCCACCCACGTGCAGCAATAAAACGTCGGGTGGCCGGTCCAGGCGCGCATATCGATGCACCTCTCCCACCATCCTTCCCCACAGCATTCCCGGGACCCCCAGCCAGCGCACACAGGCTTCCTCCCTCGGGAAGCCCAGCTGCCAACCATCCGGCCTAACCTCCGCCCGCCTAGCTCCCCATGCAACATAGGAGTGGCCCAGAATCCACACCAGGGCCGGAATCCCACCTGAAAAAAAGATATGTACAAACGGGGTAATACACTGCGCATCCACACACCGGCACCCACACATCACCACCTTAAGCCCCAGGCGCACATTTACCCCCCTCCCCACCGGGAATTACCCGTCCAGGAGGTGGGGGCGCAAGTAGCTCTGAAATCTCCTTGACTCCCACTTGCCAATTTGCCTTACCACCTCTACTCCCAAACCACTCCTCGATGCTTCAGTCGCCGCGCCAATGCGGAAAGAGTGAGAAGAAAAACCTTTCTCTTCAACTCCCAACTCACGTAGCCCTTTCTTAAAAATGGCCCTCCGTGTTGTTCCGACTCCGGCACCAACTCTCGGAACCTGTCCCACTGAAAGCGAGACAAGGCGTCAGCAATGACGTTCTCCACCCCCGGGATATGACTGCATGAATAAAGACATTCAATTGCAAGCATCTAAGCACCAAGTGTTGCAGCAAGCGCACCACCGGCGGCGAGGAGGCCGATACCCGATTAATCGCCTGTACCACCCCCAGATTGTCGCAATGAAATCTCACCTTCCTGTCCTTGAACTCTGCCCCCCACAGTTCCACCGCCAGCACCACCGGAAAATTCCAGCAACACCAGGTTCCTTGTAAACCCCGCTTCCACCCAGCTCGCTGGCCATGGGCCCGCGCTCCACCTGCCCTGAAAGAAGGCCCCAAAGCCTGTGGACCCTGCTGCATCCGTGTAGAGTTCCAAGTCAAAATTGCTGACTGGGCCGGACATCCACAACGCCCTACCATTAAAAGATTCCAAGAAGGAGTGCCACACCCGCAAGTCCTCCCTGTGTACCTTTTGCAGGCTAACGAAATGGTTCGGAGACTCCACCCCTGCCGTGCTGGCCGACAGCCGTCTGCAAAAAACCCGTCCCATAGGCAAGATGCGGCACGCAAAATTCAGCTTGCCCAGTAATGACTGAAGCTCTTTAAGCCGAACCTTGCGTACCCCCAACATGCCCCTTACTTCCACCTTGAGCGCCACTACTTTGTCCTCCGGCAGTCTGCATTCCATCGCCTCTGAATCCAAAGTGATACCTAGAAACGTCATGACCGTGCGCAGACCCTCCGTCTTCTCTGGGGCTAAGGGAACCCCAAAATGGTCAGCCATGTGCTCCAGCGTAGCCAGAAGAATTGCGGCACTTCTGGTTCCGGCGCCGCATGGAGTGACTGCTCTCCTTTGCAGCTCCCGCCGCACGACGAACAAACCGGCCTTTAAAACCAGCCAGAGCAGCCATCCGAGCCCCCCTCCACCTCTGGGCACGTCCCCGCACACGGATGGACCGTTTTGTGGAGAAATCTGGCTCCCGGAGCCACACAGCGCAGACGGCGCAGCCGGCGGCGGCCCAACCGCAAATCGAGGCCCCGGCTTCGGCCTACTCCGCTCCGCGGACGTCAGACGCGCCGGCTGCGATGGAGGTAAGCGGCACCATCTCCCCCTCTCCACCTCCACAAGCATCCTCACCCCACTCAGCAGGGGATAATAACACTGAGCGGATAGCTCAAGCCGTGGCCGCCCTGCTAACACCCACGATTGCGGCATCAGTGGAGAAGGCCGTGAACGCTGGGATGGCACAGATAAAGGCCCAGCTAGGGGAACACAGCTCCAGACTAAATGAGCTGGAACACCGCTTGTCCAGCACAGAAGAGGAAATCTATCAGACCCAGGCCTTAGAACACGCGCAGGACAAGACAAACCAATTCATCCTCCAGAAATTGGACGATTTAGAAAACAGATCAAGGAGGAGCAACCTGCGATTCGTCGGTGTCCCAGAATCTCTTCAGGCCTCCGCTCTCTCGGATTTCTGCGCTCAACGCATCCCAGAGGCGCTGGGCCTCCCAGGCCCGTGCATAGTCGAACGGGCACATCGCATGGGGGCATTCAACTCCGACCGCAAGTCACCGCGACCGATTATTGCAAAATACCTCAACTACGCTGACAAGTCCCTCATATTGCAATCCTTTAGGCAAGCCCGCCAGCTCCAGATCGATGGCATAAAAGTGTTAGTTTTTGCCGACTACTCCATCGAGGTATCAAAGAAACGAAAGGCTTTTCAGCAGGTCTGTACTGAACTGTTCAAACACCAAATTAAATTTACCCTGGCCTTCCCTGCCATACTGCGCTTCAAGGCCCCTAATGGCGAACAGCTGACTTTTCAGGACCCCTCAGAAGCCGAAGCTTTTCTATGGTCGCGGCAGGCTCACCCCAACCACCAAACGCCCTCCAAGGCCCCGGCACTTAACCGCCCCCTGGACCAAAGAAGCCCGAGGAAAGAATCACCTAAGCGCTTCAGGGCCTCGGCCCAAGAACCGGCCTGGACCACTGTGAAGTGATATGCCTGCAACCATCGCTCCCACCTGGGTTACTCCTTCCTTTGATCACTTTTAGTGCACCGTCAAGGTCCTCTCGGAGCAGGCATGCTCCTGCACTACTTGACTCTCCACCTACGGGTGGTATCCCACCCCCACATCAACCGGTCAGGTAGACTTCTATGTTATTTCCGTTTGATATCGTTAAGACACTTTTTTGGGTTTCCTTTAGTATCCCGTTTGATATGGTATATCTAAGCACATGTGAGGCTTACTGCACCTAGACCAGCCAGCTTCGCCCTCTTCCCCCTCCCTGCTTGTTTATCCTTGTGATATGGTTAGTAAGGATGTACCATTCTCTTTATATGACGTTGTGTCTCCTGGCCTCACTGTACGCAGCAACACTGTTCCCCCCCCTCACTATGTGCACTGCTTGTTAGCCGCGATGAGCCTGCCATCTAATCTTGGGCTCTCGGGCACACGTCACCTAGGTCGTGACAAGGGGGCCTGCTCGTACAGTGACTTCATGTGGAAAAAAGTGAAGTTCTTGTATTTGGTTTTACAATTTTTGTTCTCTCTGTTACTCCCTTTCCGGGCATCCCTCCTGCACCTCCTTCCCCTCCTTTTTGTCCCCCTCCCTCCGGCACCTACACACGTACATCGTGCTCACCCCCTCCTCCCCCGTGTCCTACAGATCCTAATGTACCTTTATATGGCGACCTCCCCTGGCCCCTCACCAAGTGGTGCTTTTCATAGAAATACATCTCAGACCCCGCTCCTGGAATCCCCAACATGAAAGTTTTTTCATGGAATGTGAAGGGACTTAGGTCCCCAAACAAGAGAATGAAGATCCTCAGACACCTGAAACGGCTTAAGGCTGACATAGCACTACTACAGGAGACCCAACTCCCCGCGTCCGACTTTTCGCGCATGAAAAAACTCTGGGTGGGCACGGTCCTGGGTTCAGAGGCCGTTGGCCGCAAGGCAGGTGTCCTCTTACTAATCCACAAAAACCTCCCATGCACGGTCCTTGCGGTAAATTCCGATTCCCATGGCCGGTTGGTATCGGCCCATCTCAAAATTGGTTCCAAGGAACTGGTCATCTCAAACGTGTATGCCCCTAACAGCCCAGGAAAAGCTTTCTACGGCGAGCTATCTTCCTGGTTACTGCAAACCACCAACCTCCCGCACTTGGTTGGTGGTGACTTTAATGACACTCTGCATCAGGTAGATGATAGATCTCCCCCTAAACACTCCAGCTCGAGCCCGGACCCATCGCAACCCTCGCTCTTCGCCTCCACTATGGACTCGCTTCATTTGCGAGACCTATGGCGTTTATCTCACCCCGCAGACAGGGAATTTACATTTTACTCGAACCCCCACGCAGTGTTCACTAGGATAGACTACTTTTTCGGATCAGACGACTTAATCCCCTTGGTATCAGCAACTGACATACTAGACATCGCGGTGTCTGACCACGCCCCGGTATCAGTCTCTCTTGACAACCTCGACCTTCCTCCTCACCCACGGCTATGGCGCTTTCCCTCTTACCTCCACAATCATTCAGACTTTCAACACTTTATGGAGAAAGCCTGGATGGAGTACTCCTCGGCGAACGCCCCTCATATAGATGACCCGAACCTCTTTTGGGACGCCGGCAAAGCTTTCCTCAGAGGGCAGATCATATCATATGCCACTTCCTTTAAAAGAAATGCCATGTCTAAATATAAATTAGCCAGCTCCCGACTACATAAAGCGCAAAGGAGTCTCTACCTAGCTGACTCTTCTGACAACAGAGACGAGTGGCACGCAGCCAAGAGATCATTCGACACCTGGGCAGACACTCTAGAAAAGGTAAAAAAGGCCAATTTAGACGCCACATTCCACAAATTCGGAAACAAGTCGGGTAAACTCCTAGCCAGATTATGCAAAGGCTCGTTCGCTCCCACCCATATCACCTCCTTGAGAGACTCCAGTGGCAATGTTCACACCACGCCCCCGGCGATCAATAAAGCAATGCTCCAATACTACTCGGCCCTGTACGGCCCGGACCCCATCGACAAAATGACGGCAACCGCCTTCCTAGAGAACCTATCTATTCCCAAACTCACCCCCTCCCAACTGGCAGATCTAAACACCCCCATTTCCACCGCCGAGATCTCGGATACCATCCGCAAACTCACACCCTCAAAAGCCCCGGGCCCTGACGGCTTCACGAGCGAATTCTATAAGACCTTACAGAACATTGTAGAACCTACTCTACACAAAGTATACAGCGGCGTGTGGTCCGTCGGCCCTTATCTCCCCTCGGGAAACCAGGCCATTATCAAATTATTATCCAAAAAAGGTAAAGATCCCCTCGAGCCAGGCTCATACAGGCCAATATCCCTTTTAAATCTAGATGTCAAAATTTTATCTAAAATCATCGCAAACAGGCTTTCCGCCATTATCCCGTCTCTGATCCATCCAGCACAATCGGGCTTTGTAAAAGGCAGAACGGCCACCTTAAATATCAGTAAAGTAATGCTGGCCCTGGAACACGCCAAACAACACCCGGATGGGGACTTTGCCATTGTCACACTAGATGCGGAGAAAGCCTTCGATAATGTTAACTTCGAATGGCTGTCTCTATCTATGGCGAAAATGGGATTCTCCGGCCCCTTCTGTCATCTTATCAACGCTATGTATGCGACCCCTTCTGCAAAATTGGTAGCTGCTGGAATTCTTTCAGAGGAATTTCGCCTTCATAAGGGTACGCGGCAAGGCTGCCCCCTTTCCCCGCTCCTTTTCAACATAGCGCTAGAACCCCTGTCTAGACACCTCTCGCAAATCGCCCCCCTCCATGGCATTCGAACGGTCTCTCACGAACTTCGTTCGTCGCTTTTTGCGGATGACGTCCTAATTTTTTCGGCAAACCCCTCCGCTGACATGCTCACCATCAAAACGATCTTCGACAGGTTTCGACTTTGTTCTGGCCTCCGAATAAACTACTCCAAAAGTGAAATCCTCCCCCTAGGCTCCCACCCTGACCCTCCCTGGACGCGTCACTCTATTTTCACTGTAGCTACTTCTCACATCACTTACCTTGGTATAAAAATTGGCAAACTGCCCTCCTCTCTGTACCACTTGAATTACCCCCCTCTGATCACAAAAATCTCTCAAGAATTGAGGAACTGGTCGGATCTGCCGCTCTCGCTCCTGGGAAGATGTCACTTGGTCAAAATGGTCAGCTTTGCCAGACTACTTTACCCAATGCAGACCATACCCCTGCTCCTACGCCATAAAGATATTAAACTTATTGAATCGGCTATCTCAAAATTCATATGGCATGGCAAGAGACCTCGCATAGCTTTGAAAAAACTTCTTCTTCCCAGGAGCGAGGGTGGAGTTAGTCTTCCTAGTGTCAGGTTGTATAATCTAGCATGTTTATTGAGGACAAGTCTAGACTGGATATCACACTCTTCAAGGTACTCAAACTACTGTCTAGAATCTGCTATGGTACACCCCTTCTCCCTAGTGGCTCTTCTACACTGCAAATGAAAATCGATTACCCCCTACGCTCCAACATAACCTGTTACTTAGAGATACTGTCATCGCCTGGAGGGAAACTCGGAAACTCCTTGGCCTATCCCCCTTCATGTCACGGCATCTTCCCATTCAAGGCAACCCCAGCTTCCCCGCAGGTTTAGACCATAAACCCTTCAAAGTTTGGCAGGATAAGGGACTTTCACTTTTCTCATCTATATGTGACTCTTCAACTGGCATTCCCCTATCTTTTGTAAAAATTGCCGAGGCTTTTGATCTGCCCAAATCCCATGCTTTCCACTACTGGCAATGCATCAACTACCTACGCACCTCTTGCAGTGAGTCTTCGAAACGTTTTTCTTCCAAGTTTACTGACCGGCTGCTCATGGAAGGTTCATATAAGATTTCTGACATTTACAAACCCCTGCTCCTTGAAGCCCTACCGTCCATATCATCCTCATCTGCCGCAAATTGGGGCAAGGACTTTCCTGACGAGGACCTAATACCCAAACTGCTGCATGGTTTCAATAAAGTCCAACGGATAACCCCTAACGAAACCTGGAAGGAAACCCAGCTAAAAATCCTCCACCGGGCTCACATCCCCTATCTGCGATCATCGCAGGACTCGAACGGGGCCTCCTGCCCCCTGTGTCGTCAACCAAAACCTTCTTTGGCACATCGGTTCTGGTCATGCTCATTTATCTCGACATTTTGGGACCAAGTCCTGGCCTACGTCTTTCAAATTACTCTACTGAGGCTGCCCAAAGATCCTCTCCTCCTCATATTTGGATACTGGGACCCCCTGCTACTTCAAAGATCTCAAGGGTCTGCCCCTCACTCCAATGCTGCTCCGCCTCATCCACAGGCGCCCAAGAACTGGCCTCTACTCTGCTTCCTTGTTGCACGACGGGCGATCCTGAGGAACTGGATATCTCCTCTACCCCCCTCCATCACTCAAATCCAACGGGATCTTCTTCTCCTGCTCTACAAGGAGCGAGCCACCACAGATTTTCAGCGAGCTTCAGCAAAGGCCCGTTTCCTCTCAACTTGGGAACCTTTCATGTCCACTACGCTTTCTCAAGAGGACTTCTCCAATTTTGACCAATACTCCTTCTCATACTTTAAATCCCCTCCGCCTCTGTTCCCAGCTGGGGACCCGCCATCACCCGCTGCCCGATCCACCACTTCCAGATGACCTGAACTGCATTAGATGATCCGGAGGTCACCACCCCCTCCTTCCCCCCCCCTTCTATGCCTCAATGACTGCAGCTTATACCAAGGTGCCCACCCCCCCCCCCACTGTTATTTTTACTTTTAGTTCTTTTTTCTTCTCCTTGTGTTCTGTACTACACCATAATGTTTGCAATGTCTCTCATAGCTGTTGTTAGCGAATTATTATACACCAGTTTTAGATTTGTTTTTATGCTCACCCTACAGATCCTACCAGTTCGTACTCCCATACTCTCATGTATATTTATCTGTCTACGTGGAGAAAAATATCCTCTTTGGCGCCCCCCCCCCTTTGGGGGGAGTGTGAACGAGAATTCCCACCCCACACCCCTCCCCCTCAAAATCTCTCCAGGTACCCGACCTCGAAAACCTTGCCTCCACTATGTCACATGTACGTTCTCGCTAATCTAATGACATTACATTTTCGGGGCTGCGTCCCCTCTTGCTACTTGTTTCACGATGCCCTTGTCTTACCCTGTTTTTGTTATAACTCTCGAAAACTCAATAAATACTTTTTGAAAAAAATAAAAAAAAAATAAAAAGAATCGCGGCCACTCTGGAGGAAGCCGGCCCTACACACAGAAAGTCATCCAGATAATGGATAACCGAATTGAGACCCTCACCACCCACTCCAAAAAGGAGCTAAACATTTAAGAAAACGCACAGGAGATGGAACACCCATTGGGAAGGCACCGGTCCACATAAAACTGCCCCTCCCAATGCCACCCCAACAAGCGGAAGCTGTCCGGGTGTACTGGCAACAAACGAAATACCGCTTCGATGTCAGACTTTGCCATCAAAGCACCCCTCCCGTAACGCCGAACCCAGTGAACTGCGGCATCAAAAGACGTGTAACTAACTGTACAGGCCTCCGTATCAATAGCATCATTGACCGACCCACCCTTTGGAAACGAGAGGTGGTGTATTAACCTAAACTTGTTGGGCTCCTTTTTGGGTACCACCCCCAACGGAGAGACTACTAAGTCCCCCCATGGTGCTGCTGGAAACGGACCGGCCATGCGTCCAAGGGCCACCTCCTTCCGCAGTTTGTCTGAAACCCCTTCCGGGTGAAGCAGCGCCGACCTCAAATTGCGCGGCACCGGAGGGACCACCTTCAGCTTACAAGGAATCAGGAACCCCACCGAAAATCCCCTCTCTAAAATGCCCGCTACCCCCTTGTCAGGATATCTACCGAGAAACGGCCGCATCCTTTCCACCCTCACTGGAGTCTTCCCTCTTGTTAGCAGGCTCTCCTCCACGCTCCTTGGTTTGCTTGAAACACTTGGACAGTGGGTGGGAGCCGCCGCAACCTGAGCACTCATGCTTGTACCGACAGCTTCCCCCGAACTTACAGGTGCCGGAGTTAAACTGCCAGCACATCCCTTTTGCCCGACTGGCCAGTTGCCCCTGGGTAGAGAGACCCCCGCCCCCCCCTGAAAAAACTGCCCCGGGGCCCTGGAGGTTCATGTCTTTCTGATTCCAGCGCAGGTCAGGTCTCACAGCCATCCTCTGGTGAAACTGCTCGTCGTAGTGTAGCCACGCCGATCCCCCATAGACCATGTGAGCTTCCCCGATCGCGTTTTGGTAAATGAACAATCCTGAACAGCACGCCGGCTTCTTCTCCCCCACCACACAGGCCAAGATACTGAATGCCTGTAGCCAATTGGCGAATGTGCGCGGGATCAACCGATACCTGCGCCTCTCCTCCTCCTCCTTTTTGGACTCATCAGGCTTCCCCCTATCTAAATTAAATTTCTCTAACGGAAGGAGAGAGAAAATTTCCACATACTCACCCTTCCATATTTTGTCCCTGACCTCCGCCTTGAGATGGGTCCCTAACGAAGCTTCATAGCAGACGTAGACCTCACACTTTGCTGCGTCCGCTAGGCCCTTGTCAGGATATCTACCGAGAAACGGCCGCATCCTTTCCACCCTCACTGGAGTCTTCCCTCTTGTTAGCAGGCTCTCCTCCACGCCCCTTGGTTTGCTTGAAACACTTGGACAGTGGGTGGGAGCCGCCACAACCTGAGCACTCATGCTTGTACCGACAGCTTCCCCCGAACTTACAGGTGCCGGAGTTAAACTGCCAGCACATCCCTTTTGCCCGACTGGCCAGTTGCCCCTCGGTAGAGAGACCCCCGCCCCCCCCCCTGAAAAAACTGCCCCGGGGCCCTGGCCGCTGTCATTAAGCACAACCAGAGGTTCATGTCTTTCTGATTCCAGCGCAGGTCAGGTCTCACAGCCATCCTCTGGCGAAACTGCTCGTCGTAGTGTAGCCACGCCGATCCCCCATAGACCATGTGAGCTTCCCCGATCGCGTTTTGGTAAATGAACAATCCTGAACAGCACTCCGGCTTTTTCTCCCCCACCACACAGGCCAAGATACTGAATGCCTGTAGCCAATTGGCGAATGTGCGCGGGATCAACCGATACCTGCGCCTCTCCTCCTCCTCCTTTTTGGACTCATCAGGCTTCCCCCGATCTAAATTAAATTTCTCTAACGGAAGGAGAGAGAAAATTTCCACATACTCACCCTTCCATATTTTGTCCCTGACCTCCGCCTTGAGATGGGTCCCTAACGAAGCTTCATAGCAGACGTAGACCTCACACTTTGCTGCGTCCGCTAGGCGAATTATCTCTTGTCTGGCAGCCGTATCCCCCGCCCCTTTCCCCCCCCGGACCCCCCAGGTGACACCGTACTTGCCGGGGCCACAGCGGGGGCTACCACCGGCGGGGGTGACAATGCCACCACCGGCAGAGCCACAGGCGCCGCCGAAGCCACCACCGCGCTAGGCCCCGCCCCGGCGGGATCCACCCAAGCCGACGCCGCACCCAGTCCCGCCCCCCCCCCCCGTGCCTTCAAACTTGCCCACTAGTTCCTTTATGCCCGCTAAGAACCCCGCAAACCCCCCCAACCCCGTGTCCGCCCCCCCTAACCCCAGGCCAGGGGGCAAAAGTCCACCTCACGCCGCCCCCCCCACCCTGGTCACCCCCTGCCCCAACATCCCCAACCCAGCATTCAAAATAGAAGGAAAAGCTGGCTTACCATGCTGCCTAGGGATTGGACCACTAGCCGATTGTCCCGTCTCCACCGCCGCCACCCCCCTCCTGGGGGGGAGATCATCCTCGGACTCGCTCAGCTCCCCTTCCGATCGGACCGCAGCGGGCTCTTCACCCTCCTCAGACAGCCCGCCAGGGGAAGGATCCCTGGCTGCCGCGAGCCTGGCGTCAGCACGCACGCCAGACCCGTTCGCGGATTTCTCCGTCGCTTTCCGCGGGCCGGGGGGGGGCGCCCCCAGCCCCGACGCCTCGATCACCGATGACACTCGCGACCTCTCCATCCGTCCCCCCCAAGCCAGACTGCAGGCCGCGGAGGATGCAGGCCCAACAGCCGCGCTCTTCGGCCTCCCACGCTGAGGCCCCACACCCCGCACTGCAACGCGGGGGGAGGAGCCCGCCGACTCAGACTCCATGCGCCAGGGCTGATGGAGCGGCCGCCCGCCGAGCTCCGTCCACGGGGGGGATTCCTCCCGGTCCCCCCCCTTCCTAGCAATGCCGCGCGCTTAGCGGGGGGGCTTGGAGGGGCCCGCGAATGGGGACTCCCAGTTGGACGCTGGGCTCTGGGAGAGGAATCTGGGGAGAAGCGCTCCGGAGGCCACGACCTCCGAGCTCGTCCCGAATCCCGCCCCCCCTCGGTACCTGCTGCTGCTGTCCCCCCAAGTATAGGCCGCAGCTGCTCCTGGAGCCAATCCGGTCCGTGGATCGCCGCTTCTGCTTGGAGCTGGGCCCAAATGCTGGCAAGGTCTGACATGGTGTGTCTCTCCCTAAACTTTCCTGTGTGCTCTGCTTGCCCTGGGGGCGGGGACTTACCATTTTATCAACTCCTCTCTCTGCCCCCCCCGCCCCCTGAGCAGCCAATGGTTAATTTGTGCCCTGTTCACTGAGTCATGTGGGCCCTCCACCGAGTCCCCTTGGTCCTAGCTCCGGGCTGTCTGGAGTGCAGGGAGTTGGACGGGTGAGCAATTCAGGCAGATGGGCAGGCGAGTGGGCGGGTCAGAAGGCTGACAAATCAGGCAGGAGGCGGGATCTCAGAAGATTGCTGCATCCCCATCCCGCCCACACAACAAGCAGCCAGAGCCTGAATCTGCCAATCACAAAGCTGGATGGAGGGGGAGAAAAATCCTCCCTCCAACAGCCATTGGAGCCTGCACTGTGTGATAAGAGTGACAGCAGCGTCACTCCTATCATTCAGGCAGCTGGAGAGCACAGTGTCACTCATCTGCTCTCAGCGCCCCCTCTCCACTCGCCCCCAGCAAATTTTCACTCGCTAAAAGCGAGCAGGCGAGTGAAAATTTTGAGGGCTGTATTTGACACCTATATACTAGAGCAGGGATCCTCAAACTACGGCCCTCCAGCTGTGGTGGAACTACACATACCATAAGGCATTGTAACACACTGACATTCACAGACATGACTAGGCATGATGGGAATTGTAGTTCCTGAACAACTGGAGGGCCGTAGTTTGAAGACCCATGTACTAGAGCAAGTAGCACACCTATACCAGTTCTTAAAAGGACTTTTGGGGACCTTTTAGATAGCTATTTGAATGTATACAGCCTGCTCCAAACAGCACCCTGTCCCTACACTGACAAAAAGCAGAATGTAAGATGGCCGCCAGATTAGGTCTATTTATAAGGTAGGGGGTATGTCCATGTGCTGAAATGTCTCAATTGGCTGTCCTGCACCACCTGATGGATGTGTCATAGGTCAAAGTTCTTACCCATGTAAAATTGCGGATCGCCGCGAACATCGACAAGTGTCAGACGGTTTGGCGGACCGCGAACGACCAAAGTTCGCTGCAAAATGACCGCCTGGCGAACCGGCAGGCCATCTCTATCCAAGAGCACTAAAGAATGGAAGTGCCTGGATTACATTAGCAGTTAACTTATTGGCTGAAGCGGATCCTCTCTGGGTTGCTTTTTTTTGTTCCTGCTTTAAACAAATCAAACTAGTACTTATATCAGGGCTTTTTTTCAGCGGGAACGCAGTTTTGGCACCTCCAACACTGAATGTATTTTATGGCAAGGTGTGCTGGAGGATATATTGATGCTCGCTGCTGGGAGATCTATTGTTTCGCTGGTGGGAATCTGTTTTTTTTTGTGGGGGTCTATTGTTGCTGGGTAGATCTATTGTTGTTGGCTAGGGGTTTTATGTTGCTGGGAGGGATCTACTGTTGAGGGAGAAGTCTATTGTTGCTGGAGGGTCTGGCTGCTGGGGATCTGTTGTTGCTGCTGGGGGTCTATTGTTTCTGGGTGGTATTTTGTTGCGGGCGTCTATTGTTGCTGGGAAGATCTGTTGTTGTGTAGGGGAACAATTGTTGCTGTGGTTGGGTCTGTTGTTGCTGGGAGGGGCCTATTGTTGCTGGGGTGAAGTCTATCAAATTTCATATAAATTCAGGAATATAAGTTCCTGCACCCATTCTCTGAGAAAAAAAGCCCTGACCTATATGTACTATAACTACAGTGTCCCTCCCCTCTCTACCTTTTTTAGTAAAAGTCATAATGACTAAGCATACAGTATAAGACGTTTTCAATAAAAACCTGTCACAGACAGTCAAGCTTTTAAACCAGCATACTGGCCAATCAAGACTAACAACAGTAAGTAAATATGTCAAGGGGCATAATATATTCACCTTTTTTTACTTTTGTTTCTGTTTTGTGAGCTAGAAGATCTTAGGGCTAAATCCATTTTCCTTTTTTTTTTTCAAGCTCTAAAGTATAAGTTTTTCCAAGTTCTTCCTTCGAGGCGTGCACCCCCCCCCCCCCCCCCCAGATGGGAATGGGCCTCCTGCTGCAGTCTAACTGTTGCGCCTGTGTACTTTATGGTACCGGTGCTAGTTAAATTTAACCACTTACCCCCCGGACCATATTGCTGCCCAAAGACCAGAGTACTTTTTGCGATTCGGGACTGCGTCGCTTTAACAGACAATTGCGCGGTCGTGCGACGTGGCTCCCAAACAAAATTGGCGTCCTTTTTTTCCCACAAATAGAGCTTTCTTTTGGTGGTATTTGATCACCTCTGCGTTTTTTATATTTTGCGCTATAAACAAAAATAGAACGACAATTTTGAAAAAAATGAATATTTTTTACTTTTTGCTGTAATAAATATCCCCCAAAAATATATAGAAAAACATTTTTTTTCCTCAGTTTAGGCCGATACGTATTCTTCTACATATTTTTCGTAAAAAAAAATCGCAATAAGCGTTTATTGATTGGTTTGCGCAAAAGTTATAGCGTTTACAAAATAGGGGGTATTTTTATGGCATTTTTATTAATATTTTTTTTTACTAGTAATGGCGGCGATCAGCGATTTTTTTTTCGGTATTGCGACATTATGGCGGACACTTCGGACATTTTTGACACATTTTTGGGACCATTGGCATTTTTATAGCGATCAGTGCTATAAAAATGCATTAGATTACTATAAAAATGCCACTGGCAGTGAAGGGGTTAACACTAGGGGGCGGGGAAGGGGTTAAGTATGCCTGGGTGTGTTCTTACTGTGGGGGGGGGGGGGGTGGCCTCACTAGGGGAAACACTGATCCTCGGTTCATACATTGTATGAACAGAAAATCAGCATTTCCCCTGCTGACAGGAACGAGAGCTGTGTGTTTACACACACAGCTCCCGTTCCCCGCTCTGTACCGAGTGATCGCGTGTGCCCGGCGGCGATCGCGCCCGCCGGGCACACGCACGGGAGTCGGGGGCGAGCGGGGGGCGCGCGCGCGCGCCTCAGGCGGCGCGCGTGCGCCTCTAGTGGCGGCTAATAGGTAGGACGTCCATTTACGTGGTCTCGCCTAGGAGAGCCACCTTGTGGACGTATTTCGGCGGTGCGGCGACGGCAAGTGGTTAAGGGTAGATGGGACTGGCTGTGTTATGCTCGCAGATCCTGGAGATGATGTCCATATCCAGGACTCATGCCGCGTACACACGGTCGTTTTTCGGCATGAAAAAAAACAAAGTTTTTCAGCATGTCCAAAAAACGACGTTTTTCAAACTTCATCATTAAAAACGATGTTTTGAAAAATGATGAACAAAGCACGATAACGTACAACGCGTACGACGGCCCTCTGAAGGGGAAGTTCTATTCGCCTTTGGGCTGCTTTTAGCTAATTCCTTGTTAGTAAAAGACGATTTGCGCTTTTTTGTCTGTTACAGCGTGATGAATGTGCTTACTCCATTATGAATGGTATTTTTACCAGAACGAGCACTCCCGTCTCATACAGTAACTCGCTTCTGGGCATGCGCGGGTTTAAAACGTCGTTTTAGCCCACACACGATAATTTTTTACAACCCGAAAAACAACATTTTAAAAAACAACGTTAAAAAATGCAGCATGTTAGAATTTTTTTCAGAAGCCGAAAAACGATGTGAAGCCCACACACGATCATTTTAAATTACGTTTTTAAAAACGTCATTTTTTTTAATGCCGAAAAACGACCGTGTGTACGCGGCATCATTGTTCATCTTTTTCTGCCCTCCGTTTTTGGTGTGTTTTTTGTTTTTACATTTTTATTTTCTCCTTTGAGCTGTTGCTCGATCCTCATGTTCTCTGCCTTAAATGACTTACTGTGTAAAATCCCATTTTTGCATGGACATATGTATGCAGGTAACCGTGGCTACGGCCAGCGGAACCGCGGTAACCACACGGTCCTTTTGTACGAGACATTTACTGTCTGCTTGCCTCACTGCTCCCATAGGAGATTTTCCTAATTTGAGTGGGGGTTATTTGGTTTTGTAAGTTGGGGGAATAGGCACTCCAAGTTTTTCTTTTTTTTTGCAAATGGATGTGCGGGGTGGGGGGTTTGGGGGTTTAGTTATATGTGCTTTGCTTTTTCTTTTTTCTATGTTTCTGTTCAAGTATGCAGACTGAAATCGTTCATCCTATCTGATGATGTGGGATATATTTAGGCCTTGGTTGGGTGGCGGGTTGGTGGATGGGGAGTTTGTGTTACTATGGGTGTTGGTCCTGAAACCTCTCCCTCTCTGGGTCTGGGTCCCTACCTGCTCATTAACTTGCATTTACCTACTTTATGGCCCCCATACAATTGATCTCCTGGAATGTCAGGGGACTTGGTGATAAAATCAAGCGCTCCTTAGTAATGGCGTTTCTTAAACTGCACAACCAACATATATGTATTTTACAGGAAACCCACTTGGTGGGTAGGAACATTTTGAGCCTTAAAGCGGAGGTTCACCCTAAAAAAAATTCTAATAATTACATCCAGCATACTAAGCATTATAGGACATTTACTATATGCACGTCTTTTTTTTTTTTATCCGTACATACCGTTATATTGTCATTTTGTCCAGGGCTTCCGGGTTCTGATGACTGCGGGACTGGCCGTTCCTATCCTTCGGTTAGATGATTCACGGCCAGATTTCCGGAAATAGCCGAGCTGCGAGTCGGCACTATACGGCGCCTGCACAGTCAGCTCTACACGGCGGGCGCAGGCACCGTATAGTGCTGACTCGCAGCTCGGCTATTTCCGGAAATCTGGTGACGTGCGTTGTGCGACAGGGGAACTGTTTCACAAGCCGTCAATCACCTACCCCAAGGATAGGAACGCCCAGTCCCGCAGTCATCAGGACCCTGAGGCAGGGATAGGAACGCCCAGTCCTGCAGTCATCTGAACGTGGAAGCCCTGGACAAAATCAGAATATAATGATATGTACGGATACAAAAAAAAAGACCTACATACAGTGAATGTCCTTAGTATGCTGGCTCTAATGTTAGAAATTGTTTTTTAGGGTGAACCCCCACTTTAAGAAGCCGTGGGTGGGACACTATTACCATTCTACTTACTCAGGTTATGCCAGGGGAGTGAGCATCCTGATACACAGGTCTCTGGCCTTTGAACTTCTTGATGTTAAAACTGACCCAGAGGGAAGGTATGTGGTATTACATGCAATTGTAGATACTCTTGAAATGCTGATTGTTGGAATTTACATACCTCTGCCTGCCACTGTCTCTTTGTTAAAGGCCCTGGTCCCCATTCTGTCTACCTTTTCAAACGGATAACATTCTTATAGCAGGGGATTTTAATATGCTTCCGAGTCCTGTCCTAGATAAACTGACACCCGGCACTGTCACGGACTCCCTCCTGTCCAAGTGGGCGTCCGTATATGGCTTGACAGATGTCTGGAGGTGGAGGCACCCTGCGGAACATGCTTTCACCTGTCACTCAGCCTCTTATCGCACCCTGTTACGGATAGATTTGATCTATGTCAGTGGAGGGCTCCTTCCGCGATTGACCGAGGTCAAGATTCTTCCTAGAGGTATCTCAGACCACGCCCCTATGCTCTGCTGCCTTCGGGCGTCCACCCCACCCTCTGATAGGTTGTGGCGGCTCTCTCGATATTGGATTTCTGACCCTACCATAGACTTTGAGATTGCTAAACTTACTGCAGAGTTTTGGCGGTTAAATGAACATACGGCATCTTCGGAGGTGACGTGGGATGCCTTCAAGGCCTATGTAAGGGGTTGCTACCAGTCCTCTATCTCTGCAGCCCGACGGGCGGCGGCTGTTACTATAGAGGAGGCTGAGAGTAGGGCGAGTGCTCTGGAGTCTCAGTATGTCCTCTCAAAGAATCCAGTTACCTGCCTGGACATGCAGGCGGCTTACTGTGAGGTGGTCCCCCTGCGGGTATCTAAGGCCAAGAAAAAACAATTGGCACAGACGCAGTGCATTTTTGAACAGGGAGAGAGGTATGGACGTCTCCTGGCCTGGCTGGCGAAAGAACAGCAACCAGTTACTAGTATAGCCCGCATTAGATCCGCAGGCCATTAATGACCGTTTTGCCTCTTACTACAAATCCCTGTACGCGTCCAGGGTGGGGTACTCGGTGGAGGAATTGGGGGACTATTTAGATCAAATTACCTTTCCCAGACTGACTGACACAGCTAGAGATAGCTTAGATAGTCCCGATAACTCTCAAGGAAGTGCAACAGGCGATATGTGCCCTCCAGATGGGGAAGACTCCTGGAATGGATGGCTTGCCAACAGAGTTCTACAAACAATATAGTGAACTATTGACGCCTAGACTGCACGACATGATGGCTAAGGCTCTGAGGGGAGGTACTCTTCCTCCACCCATGGCAGTGGCCATCATCATTGTGATTCCCAAACCAGATAAGGATCCTGAACTATGTACGTCCTACAAACCTATATCCCTACTCAATGTCGACGTCAAGATACTTACTAAGGTACTGGCAGGTAGGGTGAATGACATTATCCTTACCCTGATTCATGAGGATCAGACGGGATTTATGCCTGGCAAAGGAACAGACATCAACCTTAGGAGACTGCATACGGTCCTGTCGTCTACGGATTGTCTCACTCCATCGGATGTGGTGGCCTCCCTTGATGCTGAAAAAGCATTTGATTCGGTGGAGTGGGACTATCTATGGGAGGTCCTGCGCCGGTTCGGCTTCAGGCCCAATTTTATTTAGTGGGTCCAGGCCATGTACAGTTCTCCGAGGGCTAGAGTCCGGATGGGGTCAATCCTCTCTTCTCCCTTCCAACTATGCAGGGGTACACAGCAGGGGTGTCCCCTGTCCCCGGCCCCCTTTGCGTTGGCCATTGAGCCTATGGCGATCCTCCTGCGCTCTTTGGAGGCACTGGACGGGGTCTCCATGGGCCCAGTGCAGGAAAGGGTCTCCCTGTAAGCCAACGATACCCTTCTGTATCTTCGGAATGATAGGGATTCCCTGGGGGAGGTCCTGTCTATCATAGACCTGTTTGGTCAGTTTCCGGAGTGTGTATCAACTGGGGTAAGTCTGTGTTGTTCCCGCTCTCCTCTGTGGATGCCGTACTGCCTACTAACACCCCGCTGAGTCTGGTCTCTCTGTTTAAGTATCTGGGCATCATTGTAACCAGGGATCTCTCACAGTACATCACCCTGAACCTGACCTCGGTGTTCTCTTCCCTGACTGGACGGTGTGCTGCCTGGAGACTACTGCTCCTTACCTTAGTTGGCAGGGCTAATTTAATTAAGATGCCTAAATTATTGTATCTTTTTAGACAGACCCCAATCCCCATACCCTCCACCTTCTTTAGAAAACTAGATAGCGTACTCACCTAATTTCTTTGGCCCGGGGGGGATGCGTCGGATAGCGAAGGCGACACTACAACTTCCGATCTCCCTAGGGGGCCTGGCCCTGCCAGGCCTGATTAAATACTATTGGGCTGCAGTCCTGGTTTCGGTGCGTTGGTAGCTCTCAGAGGAGCCGGCCAACCCGGCTGCTTCGGAACTTGGTCCATCGGGGTCACCGATCCAATGCCCAGATTACCATCCCACTGTTCGATCTAAGATGGAGGAACAGGATACTTGGTCCCTGTATACCCCTCTGTGGGGCAATCCTCAATTGCTGAATTTTGCTACCATTCCGGATCCAGTACTCTGGGCACGGTTTGAAATTAAGACACTGGGGGACATAGTATTCAATGGTGGACTTCTCCCCTTCGAAGATCTCAAGAGGACCCATAACCTGCCTAATCGTATGCTGTTTCGGTACCTACAACTAAGACACCCGTTCCGGGCCCAATTCCCACGGAGTGTTAGGTTGAAGGCGACCGCGGTAGAGACCTTGCTGAAGGCCTCGGATGCGAGGGGCACTCTTTCTGCCCTCTACTCCATCCTTGCGGGACTGGACACCTCGAAGGTTTCCCAGCTGTTCTCGGCATGGCAGGCGGATATCCCGGTGCTGACCGATGATGATTGGGAAGAGGGCATCCAGCAATACATCCCATTAATGATATCAGCTAGAGACCGTCTCATGCAGCTGAAATTTCTGCATCAGGTATACTACTCTCCTGAACGATTATCTCATATTTACCCTGACAGACAGTCGACATGTCTTAGATGTAGTGATGAGGTTGGTACCTTTTTCCATGTGGTGTGGTCATGCCCACGGTTGAGGCCTTTTTGGATGGGGGTGGTGGAGACAATAAACTCCATAGGTGGATTGCGGGTCCCCTGTGATCCGGTGCCCCTATTGTTGGGTATCTGTGATATGCTGGAACAGTCTAATAAGCTTTTTGTATTTTATGCTGCATTCTATGCCAGGAAAGCTATTCTGCTACAATGGAACAGGCCCATACCCCCTACGGTCCAACCATGGCAGTCCCTGATAGACTTGGCATTGCCGTTATACAAACTAACATATATGGGACGCAACTGTCCAAAGAAATTTGACAAGCTCTGGGCGGCGTGGGTCCGTGAACACAGGGTGCCTCTGGATTAGGACTCGGAACCAGGTGCTGCGGGACATTTTGTCTGCATAATTGTTGTTCGTATGGCCTTTTGATGGGGACTTCTAACTGCAGTAGAAGCGAGACTCCTTCTTCCCCTCTTTTCTCTCTCTCTCCCCCCTGCCCTTCTCTCCTCCCTCTCCCTTTTTCCTCCTCCCCTAGGAGGACGGGGGTCTCTCTTCTTTGTGTTTCTGACTTTTCGGCATGATCTGTTGTGCGCCCGGGTGGTAGCACTCTCCCCCCTGATTACTCTACTGTAATTTGCTGTAATTCTCACTGACCTGTTTTCACTGAACCTAGCTGAATTATGTAAGGATGATACGATTGTACTGCTGTTCTCTTTTTTTTGTTTTGTCTAAATACTTGAATAAACTTTTTTTGTTAAAAAAAAATTTAAGGGTAGATCAGAGTGTAGTTAAACTCTGATCCAGATTGTTAGTGCAAAATAGGGTCTCTGTCTCAGCTTGGCTGTGCTGTGGGCTCATTCTGTTGCGCTGGGGTGTTCTTCCAGCCCCAGTGCTGCAGGTGGCAGCAGTGGAGTCAAGGTTTGGGTGCTCTTTCCCAGCAGCCAATCACGAGGGTTTGTCCTCGCTGTGCATGCTGGGGATGGGTATTTATGAGGCAGACGCCATTGTTTCTGGGTCTTCTTCGTCCAGTGTGGCACCCACCTTTAGGGTGACCACATCACGTCATCTAACGTCATCTGTAGTCGGCTTTTTCCGGCGTATAGTTAAAGCTGGTATTTTACGGCGTATAGCTGGACTTGCCATGTTAAGTATGGCCGTCGTTCCCGCGTCAAAATTTAATTTTTTTTTATTTTTTGCGTAAGTCGTCCGTGAATAGGGATGAACGTAACTCACGTCTAAGTTAAAAAAATGACGTCCTAGCGATGTCATTTAGCGCAATGCACGTCGGGAAATTTCGGGATGACGCATGCGCAGTTCATTTGGCGCGGGGACGCGATTCATTTAAATGAAACCCGCCCCCAACCTGCCCAATTTGAAATCTGCCGCCAGAAATACACTACACCGCCGTAACTTACGCCGCAAACTCGCTGAGGATTCGAATATACGCCAGGTAAGGTACGGCGGCGTAGTGTAACTCTGATACGCTGCGCCGATCTACATGTATGTGGATCTGGCCCTATAACTTTCACAAAGACCAAATAATATACACCAATTTGTACTTAATTTTACTAAATATATGTAGCAGTATAAATTTTGGCCAAAATTTATGAAGAAAAATTACAAATTTTCTAAAATTTATAACAGAAACAAAGAAAAATTCATTTTTTTTTACCGAATTTTCAGTATTTTTTCTTTTATAGCGCAAAAAATAAAAAACCCAACTGTGATTAAATACCACCAAAAGAAAGCTCCATTTGTGGGAAAAAATTACAAAAATGTAATTTGGGTACAGTGTTGTATGACTGAGTAATTGTCATTCAAATTGTGAGAGCACCGAAAGCTGAAAATTGGTCTGGTTATTAAGGGGGTTTAAGTGCCCAGTGGTCAAGTGGTTAAGTTTGCCTAAAGCGTTGTTTCAGATTGTAGGCAGTTTTAATGGCTACTATTCTGACTCCGATTATTGTGAAGCGATTTATCCCTTGTGAGACCTCTATGACTGGCCTGTATAAGCAGATATAATCACTGAGGACAATCCTTATCAGATAGCTCGAACTCACCAATACCGATTCTATTCACAGAAAATGCTTTAATCCAAACATCAGAATACATCAGATGACAGGTTACAGCAGATGAACAGGTTGTAGTATTGTGCGGTCAAAAGATGATACTGTCTGTAGCTTACTATTAGTGTTGAGCAGAATATGCCATATTCGATTTCGCGATATATCTCGAATATATATTCGAATATTCGAGATATATTCGCTAAATTCGAATATTCGTGATATTTTATCGAAATTAATTGAATGCGATTTTTCGCTATTGCGAATGCGAAAATAATTGCGATTTTTTAATAACTGCGGTAGGAGCGCTCTGATTGGCTTAGAATATTCGTGATATTTTATCGAAATATCGCAACATGCGAATGCGATATTTATTGCGGAATTTCGAGATATGCTGGAGGAGCGCTCTGATTGGCTTAGAATATTCGTGATATTTTATCGAAATATCGCAACATGCGAATGCGATATTTATTGCGGAATTTCGAGATATGCTGGAGGAGCGCTCTGATTGGCTCAGAATATTCGTGATATTTTATCGAAATATCGCAACATGCGAATGCGATATTTATTGCGGAATTTCGAGATATGCTGGAGGAGCGCTCTGATTGGCTCAGAATATTCGTGATATTTTATCGAAATATCGCAACATGCGAATGCGATATTTATTGCGCAATTTCGAGATATGCTGGAGGAGCGCTCTGATTGGCTCAGAATATTCCTGATATTTTATCGAAATATCGCAACATGCGAATGCGAAATTTATTGCAGATATTTCGAAAACTGCTGTAGCAGCACTCTGAAATCGAATATGTATGATATTTTAACCAAAATACATATTGCGATTGCGATTTTTCGATCGCGCATGCGCAATTGCGCGAACAACACGCGACCATTTCCTGGAGCCTTGCCAGTTTCCAACTTATGATCGCAGCGCAATCACACAGCAACATGGTTGGAAGCAATTTCACTAAGTCTGAGGAAAAGTTGCTGATTTGTGTAAGTATTTTGACCACTGTTATTTCATCATCTTCAACTGCATTTTAGTCTAGTTTAAAAGTTAGTATATATGATCAGATATTAGTATTTCACAAAAAATGTGTCTCCTGCTTTTACAAAACTACAAGTCCCAGCATGCCTGGACAGCTGCAGACACCCTGGTTGGCAAATGTGTATTTAGGCACTTTTCCTTGTTATTTAGCATAATGAATTTAACATTTTATTGGACATAGGACGTATGCGAACGTCCTGACTTCAGTGTCCTCAAGGCCCAAGGACGTTCGAATACATATTGCCCTTTAGATGTTGCAGAACTACAACTTCCAGCATGCCTGGGAATGCTGGCACTTCTAGTATTGTAAGTTCTGCAGGCCCACATTTTTCAGGCCTTTATGCACGGGTCTCTAAACTGTGGCACCCTAGATGCAGCAAAAGTAAAATTCTTAGCATGCACTGACAGACCGTGGCTGATGGGAGTAGTAGTTTTGCAACAGCTGAAGGTGGACTGGTCTTGAAACCCAGAGTTAGGTAACAAACCCGTAGTGTTTTGCAACCATTCTGCCTCCAGCTGGTTATTTTCTGTTGAAAAGCCTGTGGCGTGCAAAACACAACCCAAAAACTCCACCCGGTGCAAGGAAAAATTTGCACACACCTAAAGAGTGACATCACAAAAAACTGCGACGGTTGCATACGTCAGTGGTCCTCCGAAAAGGTCCCGTCTCTGACCCCCCGGGGCGTTAGGCTCCTGACAGGGAAAAGAGTTACTGTGGTCCATACAGCCGAAGCCATATGGACCCATCTCGGTCCAAGCAGCGCAATCAACACGCGAACAACACGCGACCATTTCCTGGACCCTTGCCAGTTTCCAACATTATGATCGCAACGCAATCGCAGAGCAAGATGGTTGGAAGTAATTTCACTGTATCTGAGGAAAAGATGCTGATTTGTGTAAGTATTTTGACCACTGTTATTTCATTATCTTCAACTGCATTTTAGTCTAGTTTAAAAGTTAGTATATATGATCAGATATTAGTATTTCACAAAAAATGTGTCTCCTGCTTTTACAAAACTACAAGTCCCAGCATGCCTGGACAGCTGCAGACACCCTGGTTGGCAAATGTGTATTTAGGCACTTTTCCTTGTTATTTAGCATAATGAATTTAACATTTTATTGGACATAGGACGTATGCGAACGTCCTGACTTCAGTGTCCTCAAGGCCCAAGGACGTTCGAATACATATTGCCCTTTAGATGTTGCAGAACTACAACTTCCAGCATGCCTGGGAATGCTGGCACTTCTAGTATTGTAAGTTCTGCAGGCCCACATTTTTCAGGCCTTTATGCACGGGTCTCTAAACTGTGGCACCCTAGATGCAGCAAAAGTAAAATTCTTAGCATGCACTGACAGACCGTGGCTGATGGGAGTAGTAGTTTTGCAACAGCTGGAGGTGGACTGGTCTTGAAACCCAGAGTTAGGTAACAAACCCGTAGTGTTTTGCAACCATTCTGCCTCCAGCTGGTTATTTTCTGTTGAAAAGCCTGTGGCGTGCAAAACACAACCCAAAAACTCCACCCGGTGCAAGGAAAAATTTGCACACACCTAAAGAGTGACATCACAAAAAACTGCGACGGTTGCATACGTCAGTGGTCCTCCGAAAAGGTCCCGTCTCTGACCCCCCGGGGCGTTAGGCTCCTGACAGGGAAAAGAGTTAGCAACGCATATCTCCCCTATACGTGTATCCTGTGTTGTTAATAATATATTCATAATTATGCAAATGATAATGGCTGCTATATTTATGTAAAAAAGGTGGCGACCGAAATGGCAGGATATAAAATCTGTCATGTTACCCCTGTCATTGATTAATAAGGCGAGAATGCTTCCAATTGTTGAATAGCATACATTTACGTCATATATCCATAAGGCTGTCAACAAAAGTATTACAATATACTTTGTTCTTCATCTTGCAGAAGTTCCTGGAAACAGGATACGATGAGCTGCGGAGGCAGCAAGAAAAACAGGGAGTTATAAACTCCCTGATTGAGGAACTAGGCGAAGAACACACTCGCATGGCGATCCTCAAAAAGTGGTCCGACCTGAAGAGGCGCCAGATGAACCGGGTCAGGCGTATCCGGAATAAATATCATCCTGGTAAGTTATTGGTCACAGTTATGTTTTTTTTCCCCTAAAGTGTATTTTGTGCGTGTACTCGAGAGAGGAGCCGGACTGCAGGAGTGGGAGTAGGCAGGCCTCCCCCAGAGGTAATCTGCCACCTTTCTCCATGCCCCGGGTGGCAATGGCGGGTGTGAGGGGGTCCTCCCACACAGACCTTCCTACCTGCTCCGCTTCGAAGCCCAACGGGGCAGAGGGACTCCCTATAAGGGAGTGAGAGGATTTGCCCGCTCAACCAGCCCCGTTAGTCCTTCGCCTCTCTTTTTAGAGACCGCATGGTCAGAGTGCGTGCATGTTAACCCAATTGCGAGTGCGTGTGTAAGTGTGGTGGTTTTTGTGGGAGGGAGGTGGGCATACTAAGCGCAGGCTTACCTCGCATAGCACACCCACCGGGGGCCGAGCTGAGACCACCAAACTCAATTCACATGTAGCCGAGAGCGGGATCCGAACCCCTAGCTGCAGAGGTGAATGGCTTGTCAGCGCAGTGGCAATCGCGTTGAGCCAGCCCGGGTCCCTTGGGGACAGTTATGTAAGGTCATATGTAATTAATTTAAGGTCAGATGTTGTTAACCAAGACACCATGTTGTTGTAACATATATCACCACCAGCCAAGGTATTCATAGTATTGTTGGAAAAAAACATGGGACAGCAGACAGGAACACAGAAGTTATGTGGGAACATACTTTTCCCATTGCTTTGCATGGGACTTTAAACAAAAAGCCCGACCCTCACCAATGGGGTTAGTTAAGGGATAAATTAACGATCCTATACTTTAAGTGGACGTATAGATAACATGTGACCAAGTGTTATCGAAATATCTACAGCTGTTATGAAGTAACATGTATTTCCCATAGAGTTGAATGGGACTTTAAAGAAAAACCCTGACCAAGGCAAATGGGGGTGGGTAAGGGTTAAACCACCAATCCTATATTTGTGGCTGACATATAAGTAACCTGTGTGCCAAGTTTCATGTAAATATCTTTAGCCGTTTGGACGTGATGGTGGAACATACATACATACATGCACACACACGTTGAGTTTTATATATATAGATTCCCACTAAATTCCTGTGTTAGGCGTGGGGTTGTTATAGTAATCCCGTGTACTCCATCAAGTCCTTTTTTTAACATGAGATCGTCTGAACAAAACAAAGGAGACAAAAACAGCTCATTTTACCATGGTGGCAGCCCAGCTCACGCTCAGTCCCCTGTAGTGCCCACAAGACCCTTTAATATAACATTGTCCCATTGGTTAACTGTCTATATAAATTAATTTGTATTCATATACAATACAGCAGAGTACACAGAATTTGCATACGTCATTAGAAAACATTTTTATAATATATGAACATTGTGTTATTATAGGAGCTCCGCTACCAACTGTGCGCCCCAAGCGCACAAGGCGACAGGCCGCAGAGGAGGAGCAGGAGGAGGATGTGGAAGAGGAGGAGAGGGATGAGGAGGAGCAGCCAGGGCCATCCACATCACCACCCCCAGCTCCTGTGGAGGAGCAAGAGGAGGAGCTGCACCCCCCCCCGAAACTTCTGGTGGAGTAGTGGGTGACGAGGAAGAGGAGCAGGATGAGACGGTTAATTTTACCATCAATCAGGAGGGTAAATATGTGCACAGAGATTAATAAAATTTCAACAATAAAATGTAGCTCTAAAAATGGACAGCATTTAAAGCAGGGCTGTGGAGTCGGTAGATACATTTTTCGACTCCGACTCCTCAGTTTTATGTACTTCAGACTCCGACTCCCCGACTCCCCGACTCCGACTCCTCTGTATTAATATGCAAATGTATTTTATAGATTCCTTGAGGGAAAGAAACGCAACCTACCACAGGACTACTGGCTGGGAAGCCAACAGTCTACTGTATTGCACAGTTTAAGCAAAAGACAAACACAATGAAAACAATCAAGTGACTGGATAGTAGCAGCAGGCTTAAACATCAGGAACATGATCTTTAACAGTTCAAAAATACAGACCACATTATTTGGCTGTTTTAGAACAAAAACAAAGCTTATCTATAATGAACCAAAAAAAAAATCTGAAAAACCTAGAAATGGTTTATATTAATCTTGAAATGTAGTTCTAGGCTTAGCAAATGCAAATAAATGCAATGTAGAGTTCTAAGGAAGAGAATTGCCTCTGCCAGATCCTCTTTCATAGAGTCTCTTAAGTCCGACTTTATTATTTTTATGGCTTAAAATAATCTTTCGTAACGGTCTTTGAAATCCAAATGTTTTTTTCTTATATCCTAACAGTTATAAAAAAGCTCAAGGGGAAACAAGCTGCCATGAAAAACATGACGCAGAGAGTACTGGCAAATGAGCAGCAGATACTTTTTTTGACGCGCCAAAATCAGCAGCTGGTGCAACAAATGGCGAAAACCATGGATGAGGTGACAGAGCTTCAGAAGTTCATGTCTTAATTTTTTTTTTTTTAATAAAAAATGTTATATTTTGCAAAGGTTTCATTTCTTATTGAAATTGTTAGTTTTTTAAACACATCTAACTTCACATCTAACACATCAACATCAACATCAACATCAACACATCTAGCTTAATAATAACCGAAAACATTTTATACTATTACTAGCTGAATACCCGGCGTTGCCCGGTCTTCCTATCTTAACCTTTTGGGGAGGAAAATCATAGTAATATAAATATACCCATCTTTTATATAAGGGTGTTGGTAAGGGTTAATTTAACTGTTATATATTTTTATTTGGCATATAAGTAATATGTATAGCGGGTATTATTGAAATATCTCTAGGCGTACAGAAGTTATGTGGGAACATACATTTTCCATTGATTTGCATGGGACTTTAAAGAAAAACCCCGACCCTCACAAATGGGGGTAGTTAAGGGATAAATTAACTATCAGTGGTATCAGTGAACAGCAGTGGTAATAGGAGTATATAGAGTGGGAATTAACTTTTTACATAGGTGTCTTGACTGAGCAGCAGCAGCAGTAGTAGTAGTAGTAGATACAGAGTCATATCACTTGGGCAGGAGGTGCCACGATGAACAGCAGTGGTAATAGGAGTATATAGAGTGGGAAATTACTTTTGACATAGTTGTCTTGACTGAGCAGCAGCAGCAGCAGCAGCAGTAGTAGTATTAGCAGTAGTAGTTGATACAGAGTCATATCACATGGGCAGGAGGTGCCATGATGAACAGCAGTCTTAATAAGAGTATATAGAGTGTGAAATAACTGCTGACATAGGTGTATTGACTGGGCGGCAGCAGCAGCAGAAGCAGCAGTAGTAGTATTAACAGTAGTAGTTGACACAGAGTCATATCACTTGGGCAGGAGGTGCCATGATGAACAGCAGTAGGAATAGGAGTATATAGAGTGTCAAATAACTGCTGACATAGGTGTCTTGACTGGGCGGCAGCAGCAGCAGAAGCAGCAGTAGTAGTATTAACAGTAGTAGTTGATACAGAGTCATATCACATGGGCAGGAGGTGCCATGATGAACAGCAGTAGGAATAGGAGTATATAGAGTGTCAAATAACTGCTGACATAGGTGTCTTGACTGGGCAGCAGCAGCAGCAGTAGTAGTATTAACAGTAGTAGTTGATACAGAGTCATATCACATGGGCAGGAGGTGCCATGATGAACAGCAGTAGGAATAGGAGTATATAGAGTGTCAAATAACTGCTGACATAGGTGTCTTGACTGGGCAGCAGCAGCAGCAGTAGTAGTATTAACAGTAGTAGTTGATACAGAGTCATATCACATGGGCAGGAGGTGCCATGATGAACAGCAGTAGGAATAGGAATATATAGAGCAGGGGTGTCCAAACTTTTTTCAAAGAGGGCCATATTTGATGAAGTGAACATGCGTAAGGGCCGAGCATTTTGCCTGACATTCTTTGAACCATTACAATTTGGTCTAAGTTTGTTCGTTCGAGCACCAATACACTGCCTAACACATTCTCTTGCCTTGTGGCTGTGTGTGGTGAAGAGATGAGCGTGGGTGTGTTATTAGGATATACCGTATTTATCGGCGTATAACACACACCTTCTCTTTAGGAGGGAAGTTTCAGGGGAAAAAAATGTAAATAAAAAACTGTGATGCAAAATAAGGGTAATTGCCCATCAATGCAGCCTAATCGGTGCCCATCTGCAGCCTCGCCATTGTCATGAATGCATCATCTCCATTACCATTAATACAGCCTGATTAATGTCCATATGCAGCCTCGGAGGGAGGGGGGGACGGACAGGATAAGCATCAACAGATTACATACATGATAATCTCCTGTTTACACAGCAGCCTCTTTAAAACAATTTCTCCCGCCTCCTATGATGGACAGAGGAGTTGTCCAATGGCAGCCCAGGAGACGGGACTTCCTATTACAGATGTCATTGAGTAAACAGGAGATTCTCCTGTATGTATTTGACAGCACTCGTTCCCCCCTCTCCCTGTCCCCTCCGAGGCAGCGCCGATAAATACAGTATATATCCAAATTACCAGGGGGGCCACATTAAACTTGAACGGGGGCCGCAATTGGCCCCCGGGCCGGACTTTGGACATGCCTGATATAGAGTGTCAAATAACTGCTGACATAGGTGTCTTGACTGGGCAGCAGCAGCAGCAGTAGTAGTATTAACAGTAGTAGTTGATACAGAGTCATATCACATGGGCAGGAGTTGCCATGATGTACAGCAGTCTTAATAAGAGTATATAGAGTGTGAAATAACGGCTGACATAGGTGTATTGACTGGGCGGCAGCAGCAGCAGAAGCAGCAGTAGTAGTATTAACAGTAGTAGTTGATACAGAGTCATATCACATGGGCAGGAGGTGCCATGATGAACAGCAGTAGGAATAAGAGTATATAGAGTGTTAAACAACTGCTGACATAGGTGTATTGACTGGGCGGCAGCAGCAGCTGAAGCAGCAGTAGTAGTATTAACAGTAGTAGTTGATACAGAGTCATATCACATGGGCAGGAGTTGCCATGATGTACAGCAGTCTTAATAAGAGTATATAGAGTGTGAAATAACTGCTGACATAGGTGTATTGACTGGGCAGCAGAAGCAGCAGTAGTAGTATTAACAGTAGTAGTTGATACAGAGTCATATCACATGGGCAGGAGGTGCCATGATGAACAGCAGTAGGAATAAGAGTATATAGAGTGTTAAACAACTGCTGACATAGGTGTATTGACTGGGCGGCAGCAGCAGCTGAAGCAGCAGTAGTAGTATTAACAGTAGTAGTTGATACAGAGTCATATCACATGGGCAGGAGTTGCCATGATGTACAGCAGTCTTAATAAGAGTATATAGAGTGTGAAATAACTGCTGACATAGGTGTATTGACTGGGCGGCAGCAGCAGCAGAAGCAGCAGTAGTAGTTGATACAGAGTCATATCACATGGGCAGGAGGTGCCATGATGAACAGCAGTAGGAATAAGAGTATATAGAGTGTTAAACAACTGCTGACATAGGTGTATTGACTGGGCGGCAGCAGCAGCTGAAGCAGCAGTAGTAGTATTAACAGTAGTAGTTGATACAGAGTCATATCACATGGGCAGGAGTTGCCATGATGTACAGCAGTCTTAATAAGAGTATATAGGGTGTGAAATAACTGCTGACATAATTGTCTTGACTGATCCAAAGGAGTCATGGGAGAAAATCATGTGGTCAGATGAGACTATAATATAATTTTTTGATCATAATTTCACTAACCGTGTTCGGAGGAAGAATAATGATGAGTACCATGCCAAGAACGCCATCCCTAATGTGAAGCATGGGGGTGGTAGCATCATGCTTTGGTGGTGTTTTTCTGCACATGGGACAGGGTGACTGCACTGTATTAAGGAGAGGATGACCGGGGCCATGTATTGCAAGATTTTGGGCAACAACCTCCTTCCCTGAGTTAGAGCTTTGAAGATGGGTCGAGGCTGGGTCTTCCAACATGAGAATGACCCAAAGCACACAGCCAGGATAACCAAGGATTGGCTCTGTAAGGAGCATATCAAGGTTCTGGCGTGGCCTAGCCAGTCTCCAGACCTAAACCCAATAGAGAATCTTTGGAGGGAGCTCAAACTCCGTGTTTCTCAGCGATAGCCCAGAAACATGACTGATGTAGAGAAGATCTGTGTGGAGGAGTGGGCCAAAATCCCTCCTCCAGTGTGTGCAAAGCTGGTGTAAAACTACAAGAAATGTTTGACCGCTGTAATTGCAAAGAAAGCCTACTGTACCAAATATTAACATTGATTTTCTCTGATGTTGAAATAGTTATATTCAGCACTGTAAATACATCAGGTCCGGGGCTTCATCAGGGAATGCATGGCAAGGGACCCTTCAGCGCCCTGAACCGACGACGGGTGCCAGAAAGTCACCGCCGATCCAGGACTCATTCATCTTTATGAATGTGAGTCTGTCCACGGAGTCTGTGGACAGACGGGTCCTCTTGTCCGTGACCACCCCACCTGCCGCGCTGAATGTCCGCTCAGATAGTACGCTGGAGGGGGGGCAAGACAATAACTCCAGCGCATACTGAGCGAGCTCGCGGCAGGTGTCCAATCTGGCAACCCAGTACTCCATGGGGTCGTCGGTGCTCATACTGTCAGAAGCACCGACGGACGCCATGTAGTCTGCCACCATGTGGGCCAGCCGCTGGTGGTGACTGCTGCTGCTGCTGCTGGTGGTGGTACTGGGTCGCTCGGTTTGGAAGAACATCCTCATCTCTTCCATTAGGTCCCCTGCTCGGCTGCAGCTGGGTGCAGCCACCTGCTGGGTGAGATGAGGGGGGACAACTGGAGGCCGGGGAGTTGCCTGCTCCAACCGTCTGACAATGGCTGCCTGCAGTTCCTCCATCCGGTGCTGCCTCCGGCTGGCTGGGATGAACTGCTCCAGTTTCCCCTTGCACCTGGGATCCAAAAGGGTGGCCATCCAGAAATCATCCCTCGTCTTGATGGTCTTAACCCGGGGGTCCCTCCTGAGGCATCTCAGCATGTGGGCAGCCATGGGGAAGAGCACAGCCCGCTGTGACTCCTCAATGCTGGCCAGGTGAATGAGGTGCGACTCTTCATCCCTGAGGCGCTGCTGGTCAAACTCAGACATGCCCAACCCCCGGACTATCGGTGCCCCCAACACCGGCTCTCCCTCCTGACCAGGCCCTGACTCCGGGACGACACCAGCAACCACCTCCTCCTCCTCTTCATCATCATCCTCCTCCTCCTCCTCCTCGTCCTGGCCCTGGTCTCGGTGGAGCATTGCTGACTCCTCCTGCTCCACCAAGGCACTCTCCCCAGCCTCGAGCAGGCGATCTAGTGTCCTCTCCAGCATGAACAGTATTGGCAGCACGCTATTGAGGCCAATTTGCTCACTGCTGACCATCTTGGTCGCCTGCTCGAAGGAGGACAACACTTGGCAGACCTGGTTTATCTGCCCCCACTGCGCACAGGCGATGAAAGGGAGTTGTGGTGAAGCCCTCTCAGTGCCTAGTTCCATCAGGTACTCCCTCACCGCCCTTTGCTGCTCCCACAACCTCTTCAGCATGTGGAGGGTGGAGTTCCACCGCGTCACACTGTCCACAATCAGCCTGTGAAGGGGCAGATTGTACTTCCGCTGCAATTTGGACAGGGACGCGGTAGCGGTTGGGGAGCGCCTGAAGTGGCTGGCAATCCTACGCGCCTTTGCCACAATGTCACTCAACCCTGGATAAGTGCGCAGGAACTTCTGCACCACCAGGTTGAGGACATGTGCCAGACAGGGCACGTGGGTCAGACTGCCAGCACTAAGGGCGGCGAGTAGGTTGCTGCCGTTATCGCAGACAACCATACCTGCCTGGAGCCTTCGGGGTGTCAGCCACTTCTGGACCTGAGCCTGAAGTGCTTTCAGCACTTCTTCTCCAGTGTGTCTCCGGTCCCCTAAACTAACAAGCTGGAGCACGGCCTGACAGCGCACGTGCCCCACACTTGAGTAGCTACGGGGGCGCTTGCTGGGAGGCTCAGCAGCTGCGGAGACAGTGGCTTGAGGGAGACCAGCAGTTCTCCCCTGGACACCCCGGGGCGGCACCACAAGATCGGTTGCCGCCGATCCCTCACCGACGCCTCGGAGGGAAACCCAATGGGCCGTGAAGCTGATGTAGCGTCCCTGCCCATGCCTGCTGGTCCAGCCATCCATTGTCAGATGAACCCTGTCGCTGACAGCGTGATCCAGCGACAGGGTTACATTCTGCACAATGTGCTGGTGTAGGGCAGGGACACCAGTCCTGGCAAAGAAATGGCGGCTGGGGACACGCCATTGGGGTTGGGCCTGCTCCAACATCTGCCTGAAGGGGTTGCTGTCAACTATGTTGAAGGGCAGCAGATGTTGGGCAATAACCCTTGCCAGGAGCCCATTGAGGGAACGCACACGTCGGTCTCCAGGGGGGAAGGGAGTGGTGCGGTCAAAGGCGTCTGAAATCGACGCCTGGCGCCGGACGGCAGTGCGGGACACAGACGTGGAGGGTGCTGTGGAAGTAGAGGTCTGGCTGCCGGTACCAGTACCTCTACTAGAGGGAGCGGGGGGGCATGACCTGCTGGAAAGAGATGAAGATGTGGCAGGGGCTGCTGTACCCTGCTCACTTGTGGTGGTGGCGCTGCTACCACCACCACGCTTCATCTCGTCATACAACGCCCAGTGGTTTATCCTCAGGTGCTGGTTCAGGGCTGTGGTACCCACCCGAGCCAAACACTTCCCTCTCTTCACCCTCACTTTACAAATCCGGCAGATGGCCACGGTAGGGTTGTCTGCCACCAGGGTAAAGTAATTCCAGACAGGTGACTTCAGCACCGCCCTCCTGTCAGATGGGGTGACGCTTACTTGCACCTGCTGGGACTCGGTGCGCACAGGTGGAGCTGCCTGCTGCTGCTGCTGCTGCTGCTGCTGCTGCTCCTCCTCCTGACACCTCCTGCTGCCATCACCAGTGGAGACCCTGACGATGGTCTCCCTGGTGGTGACCTGGCGCACCGTTTCACCAGGGTGCCTACCTTCCCCGTCGTCACTGACGTAGTGAGCCGACGCGTCAGATGGCAACCATGATGGGTCACCCTCTTCGCCCCCAGAGATGTCAGACCAAGGGCTGAAATGTGTTGGTCTGAGGGAACCACCTGACATGGAGCCTCTAGCCTGGCTCCGCTGTCCCCTCACCCACGCCTGGGTCTGACTAGGTGCTGCTGTTTCCTGCACCAAAACAGCAGCACCAGTTTGAAGGGATGTCTCTGGGATACTGCCAGCAGGTATCCCATCCTCCTCATCCATCCCTTCAAAAAGGTCCTGACCATCAGGACAGAGCTGGAGGTCTGCCTGATGCATGGCCTCCCCCAAGAGATCCCTCTCACTGTCGCTGTCGAACAGTAAGATGCTGGACTCTTGGGGGCTGGGGGGGGTAGTACAGGCACCGGTGTAATGGTGGTACTACTGTGAGTCGGGACCGACGACTCAGTGGCACTGCTGTGCCCCATGTAGTCCACCACTACTTGAGCCTGAGATGGCAATATCGGGCGGCTGCCCGATGGGAAGAACTCCCGGATCAGGCGTACTCCCCTTGCACCCGATCCTCTACCACTAGTAGGGGCACGAGAGGTACCCCGTGCTGGCAGCGATCCAGCACTGGGAGTAACTCCCCTACCCCTGCTGCCACGGCCACGGATGCCGCTCATTATTGCTGATATGTGTGTGGGGGGGGTAAACTTTATTGGGGGGGGAAAATGTGAACAAAATGTGTTTTTGTGTATTTTTTACAAGACAGGCACGCAGACAAAGACGTACACAGACAGCTACTAAACTATAAGAAAAGTAGTACACCAGACAAGGACTACAAATATAAAGAAAAAAAAAAAAGCACTAAACAAACACTAACTTTTTTTTTTTTTTTTTTTAAACACAAAACACAGACACTAAACACACACTAAGCTAAGCTAGATGAAATAAATGTAAACTAACAGTGTGTACACTTACTACACAAAATTTAACTAAACTGAACACAAAACTTAGCTTTTATAAAAGCTCTTTAGGAAAAACTAAACAAAATGTGAACTGAGATGCCTATCAAATATCACTGAACAGCGAACCTGCAAGATCTAACAGTAACACAAGATGAACAAAACTTAGCTTTTAGAAAAGCTCTTTTATAAAGCTCAGCAAAATGTGTTCTGAAATCTCTTGCAAATATCACTGAACAGCGAGGATTGCAGGATCAAACAGTAACACAAATGAAAAAAACAGCACAAAACAGCACAAAACGTAGCTTTGAAAAAAGCTCTTGGGTCTATTGCTTTGAAAAAAGCAGTTGATATACTGGAAAAGATCCACTGGAATCACTAAATAGCAATGCTGGTGATGATCTAAATCAATCAAGAACAAAGACACAGGAAACCAGGAACACAGAAACAGCCTCCACACTCTATAGCCAGCTTCTGAATCTGCAATGAAATGGTGCTGGGAGTGAGCTTATATAATGTCCATGCAGGCAGGTTCCTATTGGTTGCTAACCTGTGACGAGTGTGGAAGGAGAACTCTGATTGGCTCTGATGCAAAAGGGCGGAGCAAATAATCGCGCAATATTCCTATTGCCGAATATTCGCATTGCGAATATTCGGCAATATAAAATGATCGCTTCAGCTACTCGGCCCAATGGCTCTAATCATACCAGCAATGCTTTCAGACGTCTATGGAGATCACTAGGATGTGATCTGTTTTAAAAATGAAACTGTAAAAATCGCTCTGATGCGGAAGATCGGGGCGAGGAAAGTAATCGCGCGATATTGCGTTTGCCGAATAATCGCATTGCGATCTTTCTGGAAAATTCAATGAACGCTTCAGCTACTCGGCCCAGGGTCTCTAATGATACCAGCAATGCTTTTAGACGTCGATGGAGATATCTAGGATGTGATCTGGTTCAAAAAAAAAATTGTAAAAAATCGAATATTCGGAATTGCGAATATTCACCGCGAATTTCGAAATATAGCGCGATTTCTCGAATATGCTATATTCGAGTCGAATATTCGCAATGCGAATATTCGTGAGCAACACTACTTACTATGCAGAATACTGAATACAATGCAGAGTGCCCTTGTTACATGTGGCCCATAAGCAGTCTCCGTAGACAGGAAGTACAAACTGAGGAAGAAGGGTGAAGCATACACAGAAAGGAAGCGTGTCATAGATCAGACAAAAGAAATATAGAGAATATGTGCATTACCACAAAAGGTCACTAGATGGCAGCATGTAAACTAAACATAACGGCCCGGATTCAGGTACGACTTGCGCGTGGGCAATCGCGATATGCGCCGCGCAAGTACGGATTTGCGCCCAGGCAAATATGCGGATGACCCAGAAAACAAGCTAAGCCTGAAATTAGGCTTTTTACAACGGACGCAGTTTCTCTGCCCCGGCGCATTTAATGAGCATTTTTGCGCAGGGTGCAACTTGCGCTCTCATTGTTTTCCCTCAGCAAATATGCAAATGAGGAACTAACGCTGATTCAAAAACCTGCGCGTGTGAGGCGCAGTTTGCACACCAAGCGCGCAACTTGTTTGGCCAGGGCAAAATTGCTCCTCATAAAAGCAGGGGCAACTTGGCAACAGACGTCCACAGGTCAGCTGGAGAGCAACTACAGAAGCACCGTTACGGATGAGCTGAGCAAGCAGAGCACCCACACTTGCAGGACCTTACATCTGTGTGCCAGCATGCCAGGGGCAGCTATGGTTCTAGCAATACTACTGAGTGAACCGACTCGTAGGAGGGCACGGGAGAGGATATACGAGTGCGCAGGAACATCTTTGCCATGGGGGATTCGGAGGTGTATCGCATGTTTAGATTCAGCCCTGAAGTCATCCTGGAATTAGCCACAATCCTGCATGATGACATCACCAGCCAGACACATCGTGGACATGCAGTGGAGCCACTGGTCAAGGTAGTGGCAACCCTGCATTTCCTGGCCACTGGCTCTTTTCAGCGTACAGGTGGAATGGTGGCTGGGATGTCACAATCCTCCATGAGCAGATGTGTGCACCAGGTTATCCCTGCAATCCTGAGACGCATGTCCAATCAATTCATCAAACCCACCCAGGAGGTCCAGCGGCAGAGGGCAGTGACAGATTTCTATAAAATTGCCAGATTCCCACGCACCATCGGCGCCATTGATTGCACCCATGTGCCACTACAGCCCCCCCGTGAGACCGAGCACATATACTGTAATCGGAAGCATTGGCATTCCATCAATGTCCAGGTGATAGTGGATGCCCATGGCCTCATATGGCACGTCCGTGCCAAACACCCAGGGTCCTGTCATGACAGCTTCATATTCCGTCAGAGCAGCATCCCAACAGAATTTGACCAGAACATGTACGGGGACAGCTGGCTGGTTGGTGAGTGACATGGGTGTCAGGTATGACTGTCCCCCCCCATGATGCAGACATCACGAGGGGCACATGCATGACTAACATCCTCCTGTCTTTTCCCTTCCAGGTGACGCGGCATATGCACTGGGACCTCATCTAATGACCCCATTCCGGAACCCCCAAACCCCAGGAGAGGAAAGATATAACAAAGCACACGCACATACCCGTGCAGTGGTAGAACGCACCTTTGGCCTCCTGAAGTCACGTTTCAGATGCCTGGATAAGTCTGGGGGTACCCTGTTGTATTCCCCAAACTTTGTGTGCCAGATCATCGGTGCATGTTGCATTCTGCACAACTTCGCCATGAGAAAGGGCCTGGAGATTGACCTACGTGATGACCTGACCCCCGAACCACACAATCCCCCCCCCAAGAAACTCTACCCAGTCTACTGAGGGAAGAGCAATCAGGAGTGGTCTCGTGGAACGTATCTTTGAACGTTAAACACACATTAATCATGTCACAAGTAGAATGCACGTGTGCACATCACTGTGGTCCCTAGCACACACACCCCACATGCACCCAAAATTGGATTAGACCCAAGGATACCCCATGGTATTAGGGAGCAGCAACGTCGCGTCAAGGCTCCAATTATGTTGCTGTCCATTCATACACCTTTCACATGGCAGAGGGTGACACTCCTTTTCCAGCAGGAGTGACACCCCCCCATTCACACACCAGTCACACTGTAGTATACACTCCTCACCGTGTGTAGGGACTACAAAATAAAATAAAAACTCAAACTTTGAGCATAAAATAAAAATATAAAAGCTCATTGTGAAGCATATGCTTCAGTGTAATTCTCCCTGCTTGGTTAATGCTGTGTTAGAGGGAAGGTGATTTCAGGTGTGACTCACTCCTCTGCTAACAGGCTGTGAAATGTTAATGTCCCTTCCTCAGCCAGTCCTATTTCAAAGGGTAATTGATCTATTGTGTGTGTGAAAGAGACCTGTGTTTACTGTTTACTATGATTAGAAGTGGCTCATGTTAATTATTCTGATTGCTTCATTGTGGTAATTATCTCTTCTATATGCAGGGCCAAGCTGTCTAGATAACGTATTCTGTACAACTAGTAATTAACTCCACTGATGTCATTATCTAAAGAAATGTGTCTTCAGAGTCGGCGCCGAAGTGTCTGCCTAATAATCTGTATGAGAGCCCCCACTGTGTGTGAAAAGGGGGTGGAGAGTTCATTGTTCTTTGATTGAGGATTGTAAACTGCATATATACCAGCAGCATGCTGCCATTAAAGTCTGTCTTGTTCCAGCAGTAAGCTTGACTCATGTGTGGCTTATTGGGTGATTCCAGGAATATTCCCCCTCGTGGAATATTGGGTGATTTTCTTTATGGGAAGAAGGGAAGACTTTGACGAGGATATCATTCTAATACCGGCGTCATCCTTTCCATTGGGGACACGCGTGGATTCGTGTGCTAACTGGGCTGCAGGATCTTGTCTTGGTAGTCCTATATAATATCCTCTGCTTTATGGAATGAGGATCTACAGACTGCCTTTTTAGATTTACCTATTTACTTACCTGCAACCAGCCCAGTGGGTTGCAATATTGTCAGGCAAACTGTCAGGCAAAGCTTCTGATGCTTTCCGGACCGTGCCAGATCAGGATATCCATAGCTACGCCCGGGTTAAAGAAGTGCTCCTGGCTCGTTAGGCAGTAACCCCAGAGTCCCACCGACAGAAGTTCAGGGACTCACGCAAAACCACGAAAGACTCTTACGCGGAATGGGCATGCCAGTTATCCCTGTCGGCCTCTAACTGGGTTAACAGCAGCCAGGCCACCACCGCAGAGGACATTTTGCAACTAATGCTTCTGGAGCAATTTTACAATCACATCCAGATGGACGTCAAAGACTGGGTGAGAGATCGCAGGCCCATGACTCTACCAGAGGCCGCGAAGTTGGCAGATGAATATGCGGATACTCGCAAGACAAACCAGATCACACCACGGGTACAACCTCCACGACCAACGGCGCCCTCACACCCACCAGCCGATAGATACCAACCTCCTAACAGACCGGTGACATCTAGCCCTCGCTATCCACGCCAGGAGGACAACAAACAACGCTGCTTCCGGTGCAAACAGCTGGGTCACTTCAAGCAGAATTGCCCCATGAATGACAACACCAGGTCAAATTGGTCTCAACCTGGGTACCGCCCACCAGCAGCAGCCCATTGTGTAGACTCGGCTTGGGATCCCCAGGAGCTGGGTCCGAAAGGAACCATTGGGCACCCCTTACGAAGCCCTCATGGTACAATCTGTTATTACGGACAACAGGGAACACCATTGTCAGCTGGTCATGGGCGGCAGCCATGAGCTGGAGGGGCCCTGGAGAGAGCTGGGCAGAAAGAGGCACCGCCGGCCACCCTCCAAGAAGAAGAGGTCCTGGAAGCCGTATAACAAGCTGACCTGGGAGGAAAAGAAGCGACTGGAGGAGAGGGAGTCGCAGCGGGCATCCCAGATGCGGGCTGAGATGTTCGCCATGGGCCCACCGGTGGCCCCTTACACCACCACCCAGTTCCTGATGATGAAGGACCACGTGGAAAGCCTGCAGGACATGAGCAAGCAGGAGCTGATCCGTGAGTACATGGAGCTGGAGGAGTGCATAAGCCGCATGGAGGAGGAGAACAACCACCTGAGGTCACAGCAGGCTGACCCCCCCAGGCTCCATGAACTGGAGATGGAGCTGGAGAAGCTCAAAGAGGAGAACCGGCGGCTGCGGAGGGAGCAGGGGGTGGCTGACCCTATGGGGCACTGATCCCCCCCCCCCCGAACTCTGTGCACCAGTGCTACAGCATTTCAACAAATATAACTTTTTCTTTTTTTATGAATCTCCTGTGATTGTCACTTCAGAGCCATAACCTGCCCCCTCCCATAGCGGGACACCTAGACGGCGGCGCACAGACCCATTCGCTGTCTTCACACTGATTTCTGGTGACTCTGCAGATCGCACAAAGACTTGGGGACTGACCGGCGTGTGATCTGACGACCCGGTGGCATACCTGAGTCTGAAGCAGTTGCCAAGGGAGGTCAGTCACGCCAAACGGAGTTAACCTCGGACTAAAAGCTCTGAATCCGTCAACCCTACTGGACCAGGGAAGGTCCAACCGGGTTGCTGGAGCAGGGAGAAAAAGGGGGGCCATTGTGAAGCATATGCTTCAGTGTAATTCTCCCTGCTTGGTTAATGCTGTGTTAGAGGGAAGGTGATTTCAGGTGTGACTCACTCCTCTGCTAACAGGCTGTGAAATGTTAATGTCCCTTCCTCAGCCAGTCCTATTTCAAAGGGTAATTGATCTATTGTGTGTGTGAAGGAGACCTGTGTTTACTGTTTACTGTGATTAGAAGTGGCTCATGTTAATTATTCTGATTGCTTCATTGTGGCAATTATCTCTTCTATATGCGGGGCCAAGCTGTCTAGATAACGTATTCTGTACAACTAGTAATTAACTCCACTGATGTCATTATCTAAAGAAATGTGTCTTCAGAGTCGGCACCAAAGTGTCTGCCTAATAATCTGTATGAGAGCCCCCACTGTGTGTGAAAAGGGGGTGGAGAGTTCATTGTTCTTTGATTGAGGATTGTAAACTGCATATATACCAGCAGCATGCTGCCATTAAAGTCTGTCTTGTTCCAGCAGTAAGCTTGACTCATCTGTGGCTTATTGGATGATTCCAGGAATATTCCCCCTCGTGGAATATTGGGTGATTTTCTTTATGGGAAGAAGGGAAGACTTTGACGGGGATATCATTCTAATACCGTCACACTCATCATCTGAGCATTAAATAAATATAGAAAAGCTCATAATCTGAGCAAAAAAAAAATATAAAAAAAAAATCATCATATGATCCAACTAAATAGAAAAAGCTCCTTATCTGAGCACCAAGGGATATGTTAAAAAAAAAAAGGCACAGGAAAATTATTATTTTTTTATTTTCGACATCCTGGTGCCCATAGTGCCCCGGCTCTGGCTCCTCAGTCGGCGTGGTGGAGCCTGGGCTGAGGATGGAGCATGGGGTGGGGATGGAGCATGGGGTGGGGATGGAGGGGGGGAGGATCATCATCCCCTACTTCCTCACTCCTGGCAGGTGGTGCCTGCCCTCCATGGCGTTGGCCAGGCGGGTGAGCACACTGTTGGTTTGTGCCAACATCCGCAGCTGCCGGGTGGTAGTGTTCCTCTGTTGCCGCCGGTTTTGTCTCCCCTCCTCCCGCACAGCATCAGTGTTGGCCTCTACCATACAGGTGGCCATGGCTACACAGTTCGCGCTGACTTCCTCCAGGCTCTCGGTGTCTCTTTTCCCCAGGTCAGCATGCAGGGTGAGGGCCTGCTGCACAGAGGAGGAGGCCAGGCTGTCCGCCACCCGCCTCAAATCACCCACCATGGCCCCTATATGGCGGGTCTGCCGGGCCTGTTCCTCCTGCAGCCCTTCTCAGAGGCTGGAGGGTACACCCCTCGTTTTGGAAAGAGCCTTAGTGGGAGGAGAGGCTGGGGCCCGTACTGAGGGAGAAGAAGGGGAGGGGGTCACACTTGTGGTAGGGACACTGGAGGGGGCGACAATGGTGGGAGGGACAATGGTGGGAGGGACACTGGAGGGGCTTGTCCTGGAGGGGGAGGACGTGATGGTCGGGGGGGTGGTGGAGAGGTCAGGGATGGTGGGATCCTCCTGGAGGTATATAGAGGCCTCCTGGTGGAGGTCAATCGACTCCTCCACCACTTCCTCCTCCATAGATGGCCTATGGGCGCTCTCCTCCTCCACCAACATGCCCAGTACTTGCATGGGGGTTGACAGGACCCCATGATGATGTGGGGATGGCGTGGGTCGCCCTGCAGCCGACGACGGCCCAGCTTCATCCTCAACATCTGTGGATGACACAAAAAAACACATGTTGCTGGAGCCACACACTTGACACATGTTCCCTTCTACCCCCTCCCATGATACACAGCAAATATGAGAAAAAACACACTTGTTACATGTTCCCTTCTACCCCCTCACATGTTCCCTTCTACCCCTCCCATGATACACAGCAAATATGAGATAAAACACACTTGTTACATGTTCCCTTCTACCCCCTCACATGTTCCCTTCTACCCCCTCCCATGATACACAGCAAATATGAGATAAAACACACTTGTTACATGTTCCCTTCTACCCCCTCACATGTTCCCTTCTACCCCCTCCCATGATACACAGCAAATATGAGATAAAACACACTTGTTACATGTTCCCTTCTACCCCCTCACATGTTCCCTTCTACCCCCTCCCATGATACACAGCAAATATGAGATAAAACACACTTGTTACATGTTCCCTTCTACCCCCTCCCATGACACACAGCAAATATGAGATAAAACACACTTGTTACATGTTTCCTTCTACCCCCTCACATGTTCCCTTCTACCCCTTCCTATGATACACAGCAAATATGAGATAAAACACACTTACCTGTCCCCAAGTCCCCAACAGTGGAATCATATCCTTGGACTCCCTCCACCTGCTCCAGCGCGAAACTTTGGGCAATCACCTCCTCCTCCGCATTCAAACGTAAAGGGCAGGCTGGTCCTCCTCCCGTGCCCCTGGTATGCTTGCGGATTAACACCATTTTGTCCCGGACCCGACGCCGCATATCATTTAATTTTTTCTGGATCTCGTCCCAGGTCCTCTCCTCATTGCCCAGCGCATTCACGTCCAAAGTGATGGCATCAAAGATTGCCCTCCTTTGGGCTGTGGTGGTGTTCTTCCGCTGGGCACCATACAGGACAGCAGTATGGCGAGTGAGTGCCGCCAGCATAATTTCCATCTCAGAGACATTGACATTTTTTTTCCTCTTTTTTTCCCTACGAGGAGGTGCCATCGCAAATAAAGGGCAAAATTACCTTGCTCAGGGGGGGGGGTGGAAAAAGCAGGATGTAATTTTGCACAGGACATGCGCAGGTCTGCCCCTATTTATTTGCTCAGTGCAAGCAGGTGGGCCGGCGTAGCCCAGGAAGTAGGACAGGTGCAGTTGCACGCATGCGCACACGGGAGCGTTCGATCTGCGCATGCGCCGTCGAGGATGCGCCGGGCGCAAGCCACTGCTAAGCGGACAGACCATCATTTGCATAGGGGCACACCCACTTTCACTTGCGCTGGCTTGCGCCCTCAATTTTAGCTTACACAGGCGCAATGCCTTACAAAAGGCATCCTGAATCAGGTGGCAATCTCGCCCAATTGCGCTGGCGCAGAGCAATTGAGCTGCGCTGCGCATGTGTAAAAAATAGGCAAATCTACCTGAATCTAGGAAATGGTTGGCGAAACAATATGGGCTAGATTCACATAGAGTTACGCTGGGCGTATCAGTAGATACGCCGTCGTAACTCTGAATATACGCCGTCGTAAATTTAAGCGTATTCTGGAAACCAGATACGCTTAAATTAGGCTAAGATACGAGCGGTGTAAGTCTCCTACGCCGTCGTATCTTAGGGTGCAATATTGAGGCTTCTACTGTAATTGGAGACACATTACACAGCTTCACCTTCACCAATATTATTAGTGCATCCTGCATCATTTTTCATCTACCTCTCATAATATATCCCCCCCCACCCCTAGGTTCAATTAGCGCTTCATTATGAAGCATACACATTTCTATACAATCTATGTTACACATCCCATATTCATATGGGTATTGTATTCGTCCCTCATTATACATATACTATATAAAAACCTATTTTAGATATACCTATTCGCAATTTTGCGTTTTTATACCTCTTTAATCTTTGTTTCCTTTTTCTTTATTTTTCCCCTGGGTTTTAGGAGCAGTACGCTATACTGGTTTCATTGTATGGCTGATGAGGTACCATTATAGACAGTTTGACTTATGTCGACCCTTGTCCCTTGTCATATATAACCAGGTGCCACACCATTGCACAGGTTCTCGGGCTTTTTGCGCACTTGTTTATTTATCTGTTTGAATTTCTTTTCTATTCATGTGCTAGCCCCGTTCCTTATAAGATCCAATTGATTGTCCGGTTCGGTATAATAATCTTTTTATTTTTATTTTTAATATCGATGATTGACACCGGACTTTCATGCAGGATCATATCCATACTTGCTTGTATTCTTATTTACATTTGCCCTCGCGACTATTATGTCTTTTTAACGTATAGAGATGTCTATTCACACTCTTTACTTGTGCGAGGTCACTCACACAGTTCCTTAACCGGATAATAAATAAAAAAATATATAAAAAAAACCAACACTTATATGTATATGGTCGCTGGTCTGCTCTTTCAGAGCATAACCAGCTTCTTTATTATGTATACTCTTACATTCATGTATTAGACCTCTGAATGGATAAATATTTAGACAGATCGATTGCACATTACCACACTTGACCTCAGACTTTTGCACTAGATCATCATCTACCTAATGGTAAAATAACCGTTACCATGTTCATCACGATCACATTTATTGGGTAAGGCACCTTAACAGATGTTGTCATTACCTGCATGATGTTCACGCACATCATATCCATATGATTTTGTTTTCACTGACTCATTCATTATAAGGTCTTACTCACTATTGAACTTTAACTTAATGTCCATTCATGTAGCGATTCTCCCATCAATTTATTATTTGATTTTGCTATTTCACAGTTTATTCCCTAAAATAGGTCTATTTTGGCTTCACTAATTAATTTATTCCAATAACTTATGCATTTTTGAGTCACTAAATGACCACGGGTGAGAGCGCTTCTATATATATATATATGTACATGTATACACATAATAGAGAATTTTTTTATTATTATAATTATTTCTTATTTTTTAAGTGAGACTATACCTATACATATATGTTGTGGTCTGATTTTGAGAAACTTTATAAGTAATTTTATGGGTATTTCTATTTTTATATATTTGTTTATCTTCATTGTCATTTCATTTTGATTTTCATTTATACACAGGTTTTTCACAAATCAATATGTGTTTTTCACGCTTTCTCCCTTTTTTACAAAGGGACACACTTGAGGGAGGTTTAACCCATATTTCAGCTGTTTAAAGTGCCGTTTGATTTACTGCTTGATTAACTTAATTGATTCCTCCCTGCTGTAGGCAGGGCTTTTCATCACATGATTGTATGTTTTGTGTATATATTTCATTTGTAGTGTGAACCTTGCTAGCCATGACTAAGCACTGACGCCAGTGCGAAACGTTGGCCATACTGATTTTTGTGGGCTTGCAGTGACTGTATGCACAGTTGAAAATAAAGACATCTCTTTTAAAGAAAATTTTGGAGTGCGGCTGTCCAGCTTTTGTTCTTTTGTTTTTTTGGCGCAGCGTAAATACGATACGCTGCGCCGCCGTAATATTGCGCGCAGCTACCTGAATCTAGCCTTTTGTATATATTACAAGTTATACGCCTATTGGGCGGCACACTCCCCATTTGGCATTGTAAATGTCACTATATACATCAGAACGGTAGTGATGCAACTGCAAATAACAAACAGTGTAATTTGCCTTGATGTCTTGAAGACCTGAAAGACATAAAGGAACATGCATATATATGCAACAATAATAACTGCAGTAAGGCATCAAGAAGTGTCACTTAAAGTTCAAGGCACATTCTTCTTGAAGTCACGAGTAGGATCCAGCAGCGTAAGCAAACAAGTTCATTCTCCAAAGGGCAAGAGCAGAATAACTTTGGTGAAAGTCTTTACAGTCCCTTGTCTTCACTTTCACCTTGCATACCTTAGGCCCCGTACACACGACCAAACATGTATGCTGAAACTGGTCCGTGGGCCAGTCTTAGCATACATGTTTGGTCGTGTGTAGGCGCGAGCGGGCCGAATTCCAGCAAACATTTGCCCGCCGGGCCTTTTCCCAGCGGGCAAATATTCCTGGACGTGTTTTAAAACCGTCCGCTGGAATCCTGCCCGCTCGGACATGTACGGTCGTCAGTACAGACCTACCGTACATGTCCAGGCGCCCGCCGTCCCTCGCATGCGTCGAATGACTTTGACGCATGCGTGGAAGCCTTTAAATGGCAGGCCCGCCCACGTCTCCGCGTCATCGCCGCGTCGACGACGCGGACACGCCCCGCGTAATGTTTACGCGCGGACTTCTGTACGATGGTGTGTACAACCATCGTACAGAAGCCCTCTGGCAGACATGTACGGTGAAAACAGTCCGACGGACCGCTTTCACCGTACATGTTTGTTCGTGAGTACCCTGCTCTACAATAAGTCCCATGGGCCATTCGATTCTTTCAGCTTGCTGCTCCTTAAGCAGAACAAGATCTCCAACTTGGAGGTTAGGGTTCAGATCAGTGGCTAAGGTCTTGACTTCAGGACGAATCTCTGGATCTTTGTCAGGTTCTAGAAGAGTGAAGACATTAGCTGTGGTTTCTTCTGGATGATCCAGCAGGAATTCAGCACCTGTTAACCAAGAAGAATTTGCAAAGACACTTGCAGACATTGGCCTGGGGGCATGATCTGCAGGGTTAATTTCAGATGGCACATAATGCCATTGTTCAGGTTTAGATGATTTGCTGATTCTACACGGTTGCTGACATAGACGTAGAAATGTTTAGTCTGGTTGTACATGTAGCCCAGAACAACTTTGCTGTCTTTGTAGAATGTGATGTCATCTATCTGAATGTTTAGCTCACGCAGTATGAAATCTGCTATTTCTACAGCTATCACAGTTCCACAAAGTTCAAGCCTGGGAATCGTGTGTTCAGGCTTTGGTGCTAACTTAGCTTTCCCAAACAGAAACCCTATGTTGGCTTGATTAGAAGAATCTCTTACCTTGAGGTAAGTGACAGCTGCTATGGCCTCAGTAGCTGCATCTGAGAAGATGTGAAGCTCTTTCCTTTGACTCGTAGCAAGGGAGGCAGGAGTGTAGCAGCGTGGTATACGGATTCCATATAATGCATGTAGAGATTGTTTCCAGGACTCCCACTTTGAAAGCTGGTCTATTGGTAGTGGAGCATCCCAATCTTTAATAGTCTCTGAGGCCCCATACACACGGGAGTATTTATCCGCGGATACGGTCCAGCGGACCGTTTCCGCGGATAAATCCTCTCGAGGATTTCAGCAGATTTCTATGCGATGGCGTGTACTCACCATCGCATTGAAATCCGCGCCGAAATCCTCTGGCGATGACGTGTCGCGCCGTCGCCGCGATTATGACGCGGCGACGTGCGCGACGCTGTCATATAAAGAATTCCACGCATGCGTTGAATCATTGCGATGCATGCAGGGGATCCCTTCGGACGGATGGATTCGGTGAGTCTGTACAGACCAGCGGATCCATCCGTTGGGATGGATTCCAGCAGATGGATTTGTTCTGCATGTCAGCGAATATCCGATCTGCTGGAATCCATCCCAGGGGAGATATATCCGCGGATAAAGATCCGCTGGCGTGTACACACCATAGGATCTATCCGCTGAAACCCATTTGCTGGGATTTATCTGCGGATGGATTCTATGGTGTGTATGGGGCCTGAGAGCTCTCTAAGTAAGGATTTACCTTGTATGGTGATGGGAGCTACGAATCCCAATGTATCGTATAGACTGTTCACCACTGACAATACACCATATTTGGTAAATGGCTTGTCTGCAGAGCTGACTTGAAAGCCAAAGGTATCTTCTAATAAGTTCCACCATAGGCCCAGAATGGTATATACATTCCCAGATATAAGTCTTTAAACCCTGTGGCATGATCACCAGGTTGAGGCACTATTTGAGGCAATCTTGTGTAGTCTGAGGTTGGCCTCAGAAAGCATACCTTGTGTACTTCGGAGCAGGTCTATGGCTTCTTTATCTGTTGGCAGAGATTTAAGTCCATCGTCCACATAGAAGTCTCACTCAACGCGCCATACTCCTTTTCTCCAACAAGAGCAGTCCTTCATAAACCGTATGTTGCAACAGCAGGTGAGGGACTATTTCCGAAAACATGTACTTTCATGTCCATGTTGTTGTCACAGTGCACAGAAACCTTAGCAAGTTCTCATTCCATCCAAGCATACATCGCCCAGGATTACCCAGCCTAGATCAAGTTTTTGGGCCAGATTCACAAAGATATACGACGGTGTATCTCCTGATACGCCGTCGTATCTCTGACTTACACTGGTCTTATCTATGCGCCTGATTCATAGAATCAGTTACGCATAGATATGGCTAAGATCCGACAGGTGTAACTGTGTTACACCGTCGGATCTTATTTGTAATTTAAAAATGGCGCGGTGGCGTTCCCGCTGATTTACGTTGAATAATATGTAAATCAGCGAGATATGCAAATTCACGAACGTACGCGGACCCAACGCAGTGTTGTTATGACGTTTTCGTAGCGGCTTTCCCGGCGTATACTTACCCCTGCTTCTATGAGGCGCAGCCAATGTTAAGTATAGCCGTCGTTCCCGCGTCGATTTTGAATTTTTTTACGTCGTTTGCGTAAATCGTTCTGTAATACGGATGGACGTCGTTTACGTAAGCGTCGAAACCACTGACGTCCTAGTGACGTCAGTGGGAGCAATGCACGCCGGGTAAATTCACGGCCTGCGCATGCTCATTTAAATCAGCGCGGGGACGCGCCTGATTTAAATAGTACACTCCCCCTAGCCGCGGAATTTGAATTCCGCCGGGGGATTTGCGATACGCCGCCGCAAGTTTGGAGGTAAGTGGTTTGTGAATTACCCACTTGCCTCTCAAACTTGCGGCAGGGTATCTTAAAGCGGTGGTTCACCCTCCTTAACATGATTATAGCATTAAATTCGGCATCGTAGCGCGAGCTACAGTATGCCAGTCTTAAATTTTTAATCCCCGTACTCACTGTGCTATGGATCATTGAAGATTCTGACTCCCGCGGGGAATGGGCGTGCCTATGGAGAGGGAGGATGATTGACGGCCGGATCTGGCACGTCACGCTCCCCGAAGACAGCCGGAGTAGGTCTCGGCAGGCGCCGTGAAGAGCCAAGCCTATTTCGGCTATTTCCGGAGAAGCGTGACGTGCCAGGGCCGGCCGTCAATCACCTTCTCTCACCATAGGAACGCCCATTCCCCGGAATCTTCAATGATCCATAGCACAGTGAGTACGGGGATTAAAAATTTAAGACCGGCATACTGTAGCTCGCGCTACGATGCCGAATGTAATGGTAGTAAAAAAAAATTTTTTTTTTTTAATAGGGTGAACCCCCGCTTTAAATCAGATAGATCACGCGGATCTAAAGATCCGCTGATCTACCTGAATCTGGCCCAGAGTGCGTAAGAGGCATTATCAGGTCCATTGCATTGCTTGCGTACTTTATGTACTCTGAGAATGTCCCTTCCTAGCAAGACCAAGATTTCAGCATTCATGTCCATTGCAGGAATCTCATTAGCAAGGTGTCTTAAGTGAGGATGGTGATATGAAGCCTCTGGAGTAGGAATTTCTTCCTTTTCGTCTGGAAGAGGAAAAACGTAGGTATCGGCTGATTCCACAGACTTTCGCAAACTGGCTGCAGGCCTTTGAGATTTTGGCGTGTGTGGTGGGGGAGAAGAAGCCCGAGTATTGCTCAGCACTTTTCTGCTACCAAAATGCGATAGTGTAGATAGGGTAGTCATATAGAGTCTATGGGAGTTCCACGTGGCTGAGGTATGACGAGCAATTTCGGCAGTGGATGGCGGTGCGCCCGGATCTGCGCTGGAACCACAAAGACATGAATCTTTGGTCGCACCTAATGATGACGGTGAGGGCCCCGGAACAGTTTTTTCAAGGGGGGTGGCCCGTCTTCCCAGGGACAACCGGCCGGTAGGGCAAAAGGGGTATGCTGGCAATACAACTCGGGTACCTGCAGGTTTGGGTCCTCCTGCCATTACAAGCACGAGTGCTCGGGCTGTGGGGGTTCCCACTACCTGTCCAGATGTTTCAAGCAGGGCAAGGGTCGTTCCGGTGAGTTTGCTAACAAGAGGGAGGACGCCGGTGATGGTGGAAAGGATGCGGCCGTTTCTCGGTAGGTATCCAGATAGGGGGGTGGCGCAGGTTTTGGAGGAGGGGTTTTCAGTGGGTTTCCGTATCCCATGCAATTTGAGTGAGGTTCCTCCGGTGTCGCGCAACTTGAGATCAGCTTTGCTTCACTCTGACATGGTTTCAGAGAAACTGCAGAAGGAGGTGTCCTTGGGTCGTATGGGGGGTCCTTTTCCCGTAGCGCCCTGGGTGGATTTGGTGGTTTCTCCTTTGGGGGTGGTCCCAAAGAAGGAGCCCAACAAATTTAGGCTGGTTCACCACCTTTCCTTTCCGAAAGGTGGGTCGTTTAATGACGCCATTGACGCGGATGCATGCACAGTGAGCTACACCTCTTTTGATGCTGCGGTCTATTGGGTGAGGCATTACAAGTGTGGGGCATTGATGGTGAAGTCCGACATCGAGGCGGCCTTCTGGTTGTTTCCGGGAAACCCTGATAGTTTTCGGTTGTTGAGGTGTCAATGGGAGGGGGAGTTCTATGTGGACCAGTGTTTGCCTATAGGGTGTTCGATTTTGTGTGCGTTGTTTGAGCAGTTTAGCTCGTTCCTTGAATGGGTGGTGCAGGACGTGTCAGGTGTGAACTCGATCATTCATTATCTGGATGATTTCTTGTGTGTGGGCCCGGCTTCATCCAGGATCTGTGCGGTGCTCCTGGCTACCCTGGAGCACATCGCGGATCGTTTTGGGGTTCCTTTGGCCCCCGACAAGACAGAAGGACCACGCAAGGTCATCACATTTTTGGACATCACATTGGATTCCGAGGCAATGGAATGCAGGCTGCCGGAAGACAAGCTGACGGCGCTTAATGCGGAGGTCAGGGCCATGCTGGGCGTTCGCAAGGTACAACTGCGGGCGCTCTAATCGTTGCTTGGGAAATTGAATTTTGCGTGCCGCATTTTGCCGATGGGGTGGGTATTTAGCCGGCGGCTGTCGGCTTGTACGGCGGGGCTGACGTCGCCAAAGCATTTTGCCAGCCTGGGAAAAGCGCATAGGGAGGACCTGCGAGTGTGGCATTCCTTTCTGGAATCCTTTAATGGCAGGGCATTGTGGATGGCGGGCTCGGTCAGCAACTTTGGAGCTGTATACGGACGCGGCTGGTTCCGTCGGTTTTGGGGCGTTTTTCCAGGGCAAGTGGTGTGCGGGCCCGTGGCCGCAGTGCTGGGTAGAGGCGGGTTTTACCAAAATCCTTGTCTTGTTGGAGCTGTTCCCGGTGGTGTTGCAGTGGAAATGTGGGGGGACGCTTTCCGGGATCGGAAGGTGTGTTTTCATGGGGATAACATGGGGGTGGTGCAGGTCATCAATCGGGGGTCGGCCTCCTCGCCCCCGGTGGTTAGGATGCTGCAACATTTCGTTTTGAGGTGTTTGCAATTGAATGTTTTTATTCACGCGGTGCATTTGCCAGGGGTTGAGAATGTCATTGCTGATCCGGTCGGTCCGGAGGTAAGGTGGCTGGTTTTGTATTAAGTTTCCAGGGAAATGGAAGAGGGAGCGTCGGTTTCCACGTTAAACAAGAAGATGGCGGGCCTTACATTCCTGTTCAAATTGCAGGGTTGCCAGGATTTCACGTAGGACTTTTGGGTGCGCTAGGCATCCGGTGTCGTTCGGGGGATTGGGGTATATCTTAGCGATATTGCCGGTGGTTTGTTCTTCGTAGTACGAGGTCTCGCTGTTCAGAGTGGCCTTCGCGCTGGCGTTTTTTTGGGGCCTTTAGTATATGGCGAGCTGGTCAGCCATTCCAAGAAGGTACAAGGTGGTCTGGGGTCAAATGAGGTTTTCTGTTATGAAGACAGGGTGGCGGTGTGGCTGCGCAGGTCAAAGACAGATCTGGCAGGAAGGGGCAGGGAGGTGCATGTTTTCGCCCTGTCGGGGTCACCGTTGTGTCTGGTAGGGGCGGTTCGGGATTTCTTGGGTAAGCACCCGGTGGCTGCGGGGTTCTTCCTTATGCATGCGAACGGATCCCCTCTGTCCAAATTTCAATTTGTGTCTGTTTTTAGTGTAGCGATACCCCCTCAGGAGCTGCTGGTTGTTGTTGGGATCGACATATTAAGTTACCTTTCAGTGTTGTCTAGGGGTGTAGTTGATGAGTAGAGTAGTGAGTGAATGTCCAGTCAATGAATAAGGGTTTTCAAATGCTTTATTTCCAGGCCCAACACGGCCAACATCAACATGAGGTAAAGCAAAAAGGTTGATGAAGCGAGAGCGAGAACCTTGCAGTATCAGGCCTGCATATGACAAAGAGAAATCCTGCTCTCAGTAGTACAATAGTAGTAGTTACAGTTCTTCGCCACTCAGCCAGAGTGGGTGAAGTGCCCTCAGACAGACTTCTGCCACAAGCCTGGCCGCCGAAGTGTCACTTTAGGTTGCTGGGAGGAACAGGCCTCTGCCACAGACCTGGCTCTAGGGCCTCTGCCACAGGCCTAGTACTTTAAGTGAACTGAACGGATTGAGCGAATCCTCCCAGTAGATTAAAATAGGGTCACCGGGTGACAGTTGAAGTGTACCTGTCAATGTCCCAGTCACCAGATCCCCGATGGTTTGTTCAAGCCCTGTTGGATAACCTGCCTCCGGGTTCTCCTCGAGCCGACCCCCCATCGAACGGCACACAGCCTGGGGTCTCCTCAATAAAGTTGGGAACCCAGTAAGTCACTGGGGTCCCTGTCAGGAACATGGAACTCCGCATAGTGTGTGACCCCGGCCTGGTAGGCCATCGCCGGGGTCCATTGGATGCGCACACCCTGAAGGTGTAACCCGCGAAGAACCAAAGAAAATGGCGTCTGCCACAGATATACTCTCCCCCAGCATGCCCCACGAGGGAAAACTCCAATTGGCTGCTGGGGAAAACCGGCTCTGCCAGAACCCCTCTAGCGCCACCTGTCGCCCAGGGATGGGATCGCATCCCTGGAGCGCAGACTGACCTACAGGACAGTTCAGGAATGACAGCAGCCCAAATTTAGCAAATTGTGAATGGGAGCAAAATAACTCTCCAATTCCCCACTAACTTTAGCGTAGTGCCCATACTGAAAGTAAGGGAGCGCTACATTAGAAAATGCTTGCGGGCGGTGGGGTTGGAAGAAAAGGCCTTTTCTTCCCATTCTTTTAGGATCGGGGCGGCAACGGAGACAGCTCGGTATGGTTTGAGTGCGGAGGCAGTCAAACGGATCGGCAGTGGGAATCTCGCAGGTTTCAAAGTTATGTTCGCCCTCATTTGTTGGGGGGTATGGCGTAGGGTTGGGGGTTTCGGGTTTTGACTTTATGGTTATATGTGTGGGTTTGTGTTACTGTGGTTACGGTGTTATGCTTATTCTCTCTTTCAGGTGCGGTGCAGGCCCTGGTGTGCATACTGGGCCACTCATACGTTTTCTGGGGGGCAAAATGGGCGGAAGTTAGGCCGGAGGGCCGGCAATTGGGGTTTCCTAGAGAGGAGGCCCGTGTTCGCTGGCTGGGAGTGCCGGGAATGTTATGGAGTAGGATGGCTCCCGAGGTGCATAGGTTTTTGCGCGTTTGGACCGGCCGCCTGACGTTTTAGTCTTACACGTAGGCGGTAACGATCTGGGGGCTAGATCTATGTTGGATATCACGAGGGACATTAAGTTCGATGTCCTTCATCTCCAAATGGCATTCCCGGACATGGTCATCGTGTGGTTCGACAAGGTGGCTCGGACCACATGGAGACTGGCTAGGTCTTTGGAAGGGATTAATCGGGCACGTAGGAAGATTAATCGTGACGTTGCCAGGTTCATGGTGTAGAACAGGGGGGGTTGGTGGTGCGCCACTTGGAATTGGAGGAGGACACGTGGAGGTACCTGAGGGGGGATGGGGTACATCTGAACGCAGTAGGGATTAAATAAAGGAAAAAACGCGCTAATTAAAAAAAGAAAAAAATGTCTAGCTGCTACATACAAACAAACAAAGCCAGTGAAAATGATAAACAAAAAATGTAGCGCTAACAAACTATGACTTCAAAGATATATGATACCATGTGAGGCAACAACATTCATCTAGATGTGCATTAGGATGAACTACTGATGTAGGTAGCTCAAATAAATGTAAAAAGTCTGTATTTTGAAATTGAGTGAACATGGGTTAGATATTGGTGCAGGAAAACAGGTGAGCTGCTATCCAGTGATTGGGATACAACAGGTGTACAAGTTGTCTGTAGAACTCTATGAAGATCTCAGTCACATCAAGGTATGGAGTGAATAAAACACGCTTACCGGATGGGTTGGACTCTAGTACTGTACAGCAAAAGAGTCAGCCAGACTTTGTGGTCTTTGGGAACTGGGACCACTAAAACCAGGATGAGACCATAAGCGGGACTGGAACTCCGAATGACATGGACAACAGGAACCAGCTGTGCTTGAATGGTGTGTTGGATCAATGCCAAAAGCTCTGAATACAATCCTTAGGCCATCAGTCAAGAGGTGCGGGTAAAGATGTTGCTCAGGCTCTCAAGAAATCATGGAGTGGATGATATAAAATGGAAAAAGGAACTCCAATAGTGCAGGTCAATTAAAACCAAGGAAAGGTTTATTGATAAAAGTCATAAACAGAATATGACATGAGTAAAAGTGATCACGTACAAAAATAGCAATGTGGGGTGCTCAATAGCAATACCCGACGCGTTTCGGCCAAGTAAGCCTTCAACAGGGGCATAAGGATGCACCCCCACATTGCTCGCTTAAATACACAAAATGGTTATAGGGCCCTCCCCCAACAGGGTGGCGCCCTCAAACAGGATATGATGTAACAAGTAAGCATTGTAACAAACATAGTAAAAAAAAGCAATAATTCCTAAATGAGAATGCATTAAAAAACTGACACCACTTACATCACATGAGAATGTAGCAAATGATAACCCATTAAATATAATATTGATCAAAACCAATAATCTATGACAATTTATAATTCAGTTGGAAATAACATATCTTATACTGTGTCACCGGATAAAGAAACATCTCTAAATGGTATATATGGGGACACTGCACAGCCGTATTGTGTTTTAGACATTCCTCTGTGTGGTGCCACAACCCAGTTTGTAATTCAGTTGTAAGTAACATGCCTTATAGTGTGTCACCAGAAAGGAACCTCTCTGAATGATGTGTGTGGGGACACTGCACCACCATGATGGGTTTTGCACATTACTCTCCATAGTGCCACAGCCCAATATCACCAGGCTGCTTCCTATAGATGGCAGCGCTGGCATTTAAGACTGCAAAGTGCCCCAAACTGAGCTTGTAACTAGAAAATAGAACCCCGCATTGTCATCGATCGGTATCAGCGCCGCTACATACAGTCAGCGCGTGTACCAATCAGGTGAGGTGAGGGCGTGGCTTAGGGCCACGTCGGCCAATCAGCAGACGTCTCTAGCTGGCCTTCACGTCCATCAGAGATATGATGACGCGCACATACGTAGGGTGTAGAGGGGCGCGGCTTGCAGCCGCGCTAACCAACCGACGATAAGAACATCTCCCACACCAATCAGGAGGCAGGCATACGTCACACGGCCGCGGCTGCCAATCAGCAATCGCCATAGTCCGACAGCGCGTCACGCAATCGAGCCCCGCCTACCGATCGGAGGGGACAGACAGTGCTGCAAGCCCGAACGGCTCAAAAAAATAGAACGTAAGCCGACAGGCAGGGTGACAGAACAAAAAGAACCCCTAGTGCCTAAACACAACAGACCATATGACAAACATGGCACTCGCCATAATGTGACACTGACCAGTTGGGTATATATATAGGGGTTAATGCATGTGCTGAAAAGGGTGGCCCCCATTGGCCCGCCCAGACTGGGACAACGAAGACCACCAATAATACAGCGCTACAAAGTAAATGAGTAAAAAATAATCATAAGAAGAGACAGCATGGATGACAACCACATTAAAACTGTATCTGCAAATAATATAAATGAATAGACATGAAACCAAAAATGTGGGAATATCCCACACCCATAGATCATTGTCCATGAGCATAGAAGTGAGTGCTGTAAATAATAATATCAAAAAATGATAATACCAAAAATTGATAATACCCTAAAATAAAATAAAAAAGGACACACGAGCTCAAAGTGCTCACCCCTGGTTAATGAAACAATTGACATCCCAGTCTACGTTCATACCATAAGGGGTGTAGCACCTGAGCTCGTGTATCCAAAAAGTCTCGAGTCTCGAGACACCCCTTATCCTAGAGTCACCTCTCCAATGGGGGATAAATCTGTCGATCACCTGAAATAGTGATCCCTTAGGATCGGAGTCATGGTGTTCGAGATAGTGCCGTGAAACCGTGTGTTTAGGGCAACCCTTACGGATTTTTGAAAGAATTTGGCTCATGTATGGAGGCATGAGGTTGCCAACATCTCTGTATCAATTGAAAAAGATGAATACCTCTAAGTGAGGTGAGATTTTTCGGGCAACCAAAAAAATATTGTGACAACTAGGTCATAAAAATATATAAATTTTAATACATTAATTTACAGCATAAACATTTCATAATGACAACATTATTTAAAAAAATGAAAGATTCCAGGATAGAGAAAATTGTTACTGCTAGAGGATCACCACACACCCCAGGACTAGGCTAAGGGTATAGGTGATCATTTATCCGACGCGTTTCAGATGTCTCAATAATACATCTTTCTTCAGGGAATAGAAAGCAGCAAGAGTTTTTCCTAAAACAAAAGAAGGGTATATAATAACATACATATAAAGTATATACCTGTGACCAAAGATTTGTTTTTTGACATTTGCAGCATGTAGAAAAGAGGGGGGAGAGATGGAAAGCTCAATATGTAAAAGGAAAGTGGAACTCACCCCTTTCCAGACACAGAGCGCCTAGATCATCCCCATGGAGCTTGTGTGTGAGCCGCAATCAGGGCAACCAAACCAGATGGTGTGCTTAATGTCCATAACGATCCCCCAATCCAGAGGACTCCATAACCATGGGGGGGTGGAGTAACATAAGTCTCCACAAAGGAGTCAGCAGTCATAGAACAATAGAAGGTGTAATGGCTGGGGAGAGATTTAGGTAGATATGTACAGGGAGGGTATTAGATTCTTCACTAAGAAGTGAGACCAAAAATAGAAACAATCTCCCTAAAGTGTACTTACCACTCCCAGTGCATCAGCTCAAATAAAGGTGAACAACCATTCCAGTCAAAGAAACCAAACTTGACCAGAAGCCAAAATAACCTCCAGCTCCAACAGGGGAAGGGAGGAAAGTGAATGCTGACAGGAAAACCCCCCCTGACTTCCCTTTATACTTACTTTGAGGATGATGGACCTCAGGTGTGGATGATCCATTCACTCCGGCGATGTAGCAGCTGTTCCTTGAATGGGATAATTGGTTGTGGGTGGAGCAGTGAATAGACATTGGGGCTCAACTAGAGTGATTCCTATCCTCCAAATCCCCCATGTTTGGCGTGCAAACAGCGCGCCCACTACTGACGTCAGCGTCAGGTGGCCGAGCTCTGATCAATCAGGGCACGACACCGTGGACATGCCGCTGGTGACGCGCATCCTGCGCGTCACACAGCACATGACCCACGGCGTCTAGTGTGATCACAGAATCCCGAAAGGTCATGTGACGGCAGCGCACCCAATCAGGTGCACGAGATGTCAGATGACTGGACATGAACGCAATACACACAATGGAGCCACCCACTGTGCGCGTCACAGCGACGCGAATGAAGTGCGCTCAACAACCGGACAGGGAAAAATAAAGAAGTGTCCGCACAGAAGGGGCGGAAATTACTACCCACTCCAGAGAGCCTAGTAGTCCATAGGTTTAGACAACAGCAATAAAATTGCAGTTTCGGGACATCATTGAACCAGGGAACCCGGAGAAATAAGGGAGTCAGAGGATAAATGCAGGGCAAATAAAGTGGGACCATTGGAGGAACGCTTCATGAAGCGAGGGCAAACTCCTGAGGATAGGGCAAAGATATTCACTATGCCTGGGTATTTCAGAACTGACAGATGAGGAGGTCTGACAGTTGAAAGGGAGATAAAGTCACCACTGCCGGGTAGGGGAGAGCCTCTAGGGCATAAAATGCCCCTGGGGCGGGCACAAAGGTGCTACTCTCCCCCGGCAGTGGATGGAGGAGCCCTCTTGTGATTGGTTGAGATGGGACCATCACGGACATCAACAACATCCAGAAAGGGCCGGTGAAGAAGCGGTACTTGACACATATGGCTCCTAGTTGGAGAGCCACAGGGTGCACTGTCAACAAATCATCAATAGTTGATCACGGGTTTACAATCAAAAATTTCATGTATAAATCCAAAAAGAGAACTTTTTAGCTCATACATTTACAAAATCAAAATCATACAATAATTTATAAATATAAATCCTACTTATTACAAATCTCAACCTGAGACCCCAGTATCCCAAAGGGTACAGTTAGGGTTTGAATAGGGAGGGGGGGAAAAAAGAGGGGGAGAAAGAGGCGGGAAGGGGGGGGGGGAAAGGGAGAAAAAATTGGGAAAAAAGGACAATTTTAACAGTTAGTCGGTTCAGGAAAAGGGGGAAGGGGAAGGGGCAGGAGGATGATCTCCCAGTGGCATGTGGGGGCTAGTCCGTTTTCCCCGAACTGAACCCCTCTAAGAAGGGCCTAAAGCTCTCCATCTCGTTGAGTCCTGGAAAGATTGTAGCTTTAAGGCATCTGATCCAGCGCATCTCGCGCTGGAGAAGTACCTTGTTCCAGTCCCCCCCACGTAGAGGGATATGTATTCTGTCAAGAACGGAAAAGTTGACTTTGGGCATATGGTACCCATGTGCTTTGGCCACGTGTCTCCCAAGGGGTAAATATAAATTGCCAATTCTCATGGAATGCATGTGTTTTTCCACTCTTACGGATTTTAGCTATGTGCTCGTTGACTCTAACAGAAAAATTTCTTATAGTACATCCCACATATTGAGATTTGCAGGGACATGTTATAAGGTAAACAATAAAGCTTGTAAAACATGTAGTGAATTGCTTCATAGTATATACCCGACCTGTCACTGTTGAGGAAAACGAATCTATTTTACGTCTGACAATGGTATTAGCCACACAGACGTTGCAAGAACGACATGGATAAAATCCATTAGCCTCAGGGAAGAAGGATATTTTCTTTGGGGGATCGATAGTATTGGGAGCTATGTCACTTTGAACAGAGCGGGCACCCCTGAAAATGATGCCAGCTCTATTGGGTAGCGACGGCCCCAAAATCCTATCATTGAGAAGAATCTTCCAATGTCGGTTTAAGATTTTACTGATCTCACTATGTTGGATGGAATAACTAGTGAAGAAGGACCACTTGAAACTTTCCTGTTTGGCCGTCTTAGGTTTGACCTGTAGAAGGGAACCCCTATCGGTAGCAGACACAGACTTGATAGCATTATCCACCAATGCAGGTCTATACCCTTTGTCAAGGAATCTCGTTTTCAACATATCACTCTGAAGATGGAAGTCACTATCCTGAGTGCAATTCCTCCTAAGACGGAGGAATTGACTCCGAGGGACAGATTCTAACCATCTACGGTGATGACAGCTATCGACCGGAATGTATCCATTCCGGTCGGTAGGTTTAAAATACGTTTTGAATTCCAGTCTGTCATAGGTGGTGGTAATCTCCAGATCCAGAAAATGTATTGAGGTAGGGCTAGCCTCGTAGGACAGAACAATCCCCCGATCATTATCGTTCAGCTGGATCATGAAGGCATCCAAAGAATCTCTATCACCTTTCCAGAGGAAGAGGACGTCGTCTATATACCTGGCCCATAACAGTAGCTCAGGTCTCCTAAGAGCATAGACGACGTCCTCTTCCCACTGGGCCATGAACAAATTTGCTAGGCTGGGGGCGTATTTAGCCCCCATGGCCACGCCCCTGATTTGGGAGTAAAAAACCCCTTGGAACCAAAAATAATTATGCTTAGTAGCAAATATCAGAAGTTCCATGATAAAATTTCTCTGTAAAATAGAGAGCAGGGAATTTTTAGTCAGAAAAGTCTCGACCGCGGCAAGTCCTAGATGGTGTGGTATGCAAGTATAAAGTGCTGCCACATCAGCAGTGACTAGTAGGATGTCACCCTGATGTCGAATTTTTTCCAACAACCTGATCGTATCTCCTGTATCTTTAAGGTACGAGGGGACTAGCTTTACCAGGGGTTGGAGATAATGGTCTATATATTTTCCTATCCTCGAAGTCACAGAATCGATCCCGCTGACGATAGGTCGTCCAGGGGGGTTAGTCGGATTCTTGTGAACCTTCGGCAGGTAATATATAATGGGGACTCGTGGAGCCAATGGTACCAAAAAGTCTAATTCTTTTTTGTTTAAAATATTTAAAGAGGCACCCTCCTTTACAATGTCTACCAATAATTTCTTATATTTGGTAGTGGGGTCATTAGGTAAGATGGCATATGTGGTCCGATCCTCAAGAAGTCTATTCATTTCTGAGATGTATGCAGTTTTGTCGAGTATGACGATCCCCCCCCCCCTTATCGGCGGGGCGGATAACAAGATCTTTCCTGAGGCACAATGCTTTTAGACCTGCCTCAATGGATGGATCCTGATGGAACTTTTTGGGAGGTAGTTTGTCTAAGTCCTCCAATACCAAACTCCTGAATACATTGATGGATGAAGATGTACTCGGAGGGTTATACAAAGATGGATTTGACAATCCCGAATGGGTAACATCAGTAGAGCTGATGGCATGACTGTTAGTTGATCCAGTGGGCACAAAACTTATCTGTCCGGAACTCACTGGATCCTGACTGGGTGTCCCCAGAAAGTGTCTTTGAATATTCAATTTCCTCACAAATTTTTGTATATCAATGAAGGTGGTGAACTTGTTTAATTTCCTGGGCGGAACAAATTTTAACCCCTTGCCTAATACTTGTTGTTCATGTTCGGAAAGTGTGACAGAGCTTAAATTAAAAATTCCTGCATCTATTTTGTCCTTTTTCTTTTTGCGCTGTAAGCGCCTCCCCCCTCTGCACCCTCGTTTTGTCTTAAATTTCTGGGTGTGTGAGGTGTGGGTCCGTGAAAACCCTGATCGTAGGACTGGTCAGGGCCCTCAGAGTGGTAATTATAAGGAATTCTATGATATTCATCAGAATCATTCCTATTGGAGTGGGAATATGGTTCGTACTGTGTATCATAGATCCTATCTGTGACGGTATCGGTATGATATCCCCGTCAACGTTCCCTTCTTCCCATAACGAAAATCACCCCAATATTCCACGAGGAGGGATATCCCTGGAATCGCCCAGAAAGCCACACATGAGACCAGCTTACTGCTTGAACAACACAGCGTTTTAATCGTAAGAAACCAGAGCTTATATGTGGTTACAACTGTTACAATGACAAATCTCCGCCCCCCCTCACACAGTGGGGGGTCTTCAATACAGCTCCTTTGAAATAAAGATATTTCTTTGAACTACTCAGTATCTAGCCGGTTCGGCACCGCATATAGAGAGATAATTATCACAAGGAAGCAATCAGCATAATTAACATGAGCCACTTATCTAATCACAGTAACCAGTAAACACAGGGCTAGAACAATTAACATTTGAAACAGGGCTAGCTGCAGAAGAGTAACTACAATTAACAGCCTTAAACAAGCAGGGAGGATTAAACTGAAGCATATAGGTAAAAAGTCCATCACACTATCCATATTAGAAGGGATAGGATAGCCTTGTTTCCTTATGGGAGTGTGATGGGATGGGCCTTCCCCATTGGGTCGTCCCCGACCATCATAGCACCCATTTTGTGGGCAGTAGGGATTGACATGTGGGCTTTGGGGCTGCAGGATGGCATACAGCGGGCTCTCAGGATGTGGCGGGAAAACCAAGGGTAAAGTCTTCCCCTTGGGCACTGTGGCGGGTGTTGATCTCTGCGGGGGAAGGATATACCCCGAAAAGCAGATTGAAGGACCTGTCGGTGATATGGGTCCCGAGATTGGGTTTCCAGATAACGGAGGTTAGCTGGAAGGATTGGTTATCCATTGGACGCCAATGGTGCAGAAATTGGATCGAATCGGTGTGATCACCTATGCCACCTGATTCCAGTGCGGACCAAAAAAAAGGGTCCTGAACCATTTTGGTCCAAATGTAATGCAAATTCAGCTCTACAAACTGTATACAAACTGTATGGCTGAATTTGCATCACAAAGACATTGCATGTGATCTTCACAGAAATGTGGTGCAAATCACATGTGATGTCTAATAGGGATGAGCTCCAGCGTGTTCGCACACTCCACATGCAGAGTCCGCCAGCAAGTCTGCAAGGCACTGCGCTAATCGCAGCCAGGGAGACATTTCCTGATGCTCGGCTGCATAGATCGGGAAATGTCTCCCTGGCTGTGATTAGCGCAGTGCCGTGCACACTTCCTAGCGGGCTCTGCATGTGTACTATGCGAACACGACAGAGCTCATCCCTAATGTCTATCATCGCAATAGTGTGAACCCAACCTAAAACAGGTAGAGAAGAAGTGACATAAGGTCTCCTAAGCACCTGCAATAAGGCATATTACACTTTACTTCTAGCACCCCTTAGAAGAGTCCTGTGAATTTGTGTGTTTGGGAAAAGGGGAACTAGGTCTGACTAGTGAACTATAAGCCCGTTTACTGCCAACCTCTTATGGAGAATGCCAGTCAATTGGTGTTATGCTGACCCACCATCTTTAACCCCTTCCCGACCGCCGCATGTACATATACGTCGGCAGAATGGCACGTACAGGCACATTGGCAAGTCTTGCGGCGGTCGGGTCCCCTCGGGGAGCGATCCGGGACGACGGCGCGGCTATTTGTTTATAGCCGCTACATCGCGATCGCTCCCCGGAGCTGAAGAACGGGGAGAGCCGTATGTAAACACGGCTTCCCCGTGCTTCACTATGGCGCTGCATCGATCGAGTGATCCCCTTTATAGGGGAGACTCGATCGATGACGTCATTCCTACAGCCACACCCCCTACAGTTGTAAACACACACTAAGGGAACACTAACTCCTACAGCGCCCCCCTGTGGTTAACTCCCTAACTGCAACTGTCATTTTCACAGTAAACAATGCAATTTAAATGCATTTTTTGCTGTGAAAATGACAATGGTCCCAAAAATGTGTCAAAATTGTCCGAAGTGTCCGCCATAATGTCGCAGTCACGAAAAAAATCGCTGATCGCCGCCATTAGTAGTAAAAATTTTTTTTTTATAAAAATGCAATAAAACTATCCCCTATTTTGTAAACGCTATAAATTTTGCGCAAACCAATCGATAAACGCTTATTGTGATTTTTTTTACCAAAATAGGTAGAAGAATACGTATCGGCCTAAACTGAGGAAAAAAAAAAATTATATATGTTTTTGGGGGATATTTATTATAGCAAAAAGTAAAAAATATTGCATTGTTTTCAAAATTGTCGCTCTATTTTTTTTTATAGCGCAAAAAATAAAAACCGCAGAGGTGATCAAATACCACCAAAAGAAAGCTCTATTTGTGGGGAAAAAAGGACACCAATTTTGTTTGGGAGCCACGTCGCACGACCGCGCAATTGTCTGTTAAAACGACGCAGTCCCGAACTGTAAAAACACCTTGGGTCTTTAGGCAGCATTATGGTCCGGTCCTTAAGTGGTTAATACATTCTGACCAAAAGCATGTATGTCAGGAAAGTCTGCCAAAATTCACATACCCCAATCTGTATACCTCCACTGAATCAGAACAATGCAGTCAGCATAAAAAAACAAGCAACTAGTATTTTCAGATATAAAAACAGCAATGCCAACCTCCCTGTCTCATGGCAGGTTTCCTTTACCTGACTTCTGTTACTTGAATTAGTAAAAAAGGAGCAATATTTGTTGAGATGAAGAATCTCTCCATGAAGTGTATTTCCTTATTTCTAAGTAACACATAACTGTCAGACCCCCTTCATGCATTTCACCCCCCCCCCCCATCCTTCCACAATAAATGCTATCAGTGTTTTTGAAGCAAGCTCTCCTCTGCTACAATACCATCCCCCACATAATATTTTGCTGTGGGACATTGAAGCTTTTTTCTCCCACCTTTCAGTGACAGCAATATAGTGCAGTGGCTTATCTCAGGTCCTCCATGCTGCTGTCCACTTCTAGGAATTCTGCCCTTCGGTTCTCTGCAGCTTTGTCCCTCCCTAGGACACACATAGGCTGACTGTAGAGGTGAGCAGGAGGAGCCTAACATGCAGGAAGTGGATGGGAGCAGTGATTGCACACATACGTTTTTTTCCCTCTTGTCATTGGCAAAATGCTGCATTTCTCTGCTCTATACACAGAAACAAACTGAAAGACACCCTACCCTCACTCTCCAGCGCTCTATACAGAGAAGGAGATCTTCTCCGTGGCTGTCCTCCTCTCTTCCGCCCACAGGTTGCTATTGGAGGGAAGAGAGAGCAGTCTCCTCCCATTAGCAGCTATCGAGATTCTCTGCCTGATGTCTCCACACCACAGTCACTTGTGTAAGTGAGGCAGCTTCAGATCAGTGCGGCTCCAGTGCGCCCCTCCCCCTTCATGTTATACTCCGCCCTGGGCACCCGTCCCTTCTGCCCACCCCTAGTACCGGCCCTGCTTGCAGTATCAGGCCTGGATATTAAATGGAGCAGTCAGTACCAATTTTCAACTCGTCGCCACTCCAACTGGAGTGGGTAAAGTGCCCCCGGACAGACCCACTCTCACAGGCCTGGCAGCCGAGATGTCAATTAGGATTTCTGGAAGGAACAGGCCTCTCTCACAGACCTGGCTCTAGGGCCCCTGCCACAGGCCAATTACAATAACTGAGCTAGATAGGTAAATGGAGCGAATCCTCCCAGTAGATTTCTGCATTGGTCACCAGATGACAGCAAGCATACCTGTCAGTACTCTGCACACCAGATCGCCAATTGGTTTGTTCAGGCTCTGTTGGACAACCTGTCTCCGGGTCCTCAAACCGACTCCCCAATCGAAACGCACCTAGCCTGGGGACCTCTCAATAGAACCGGGAACCCAGTAAGTCACTGGGGTCCCCTTGTACCTCCGGATGAGGTTCCAAGTAGTCTGCAATTTTGGCCAGGTGGGCCGCGCCGGTGGGGTCCATGGATGCGCGCACCCTGAAGGTGGATGCCGCACCTGGAACGGGGACCCCGCAAAGATTTTAGAACACATGACACCTGTCACAGATATACTCTGCCAGAACCCCTCTGGCGCCAACTGCTGGCCAGGGATGGCATTGCATCCCTGGACCACAGACTGACCCAGTGGACATTTCTGGTATGACAGAAGTCCCAAAATGTAAACAAATTGTGAATGGGAGCAAAGTAACTCTCCCATTCCCCACTAACTTTAGCGTAGTGCCCATACTGAAAGTAAGGGGGTGCTACAAAGGGAAGTGCATCTGTTATACAATAGTCATGGTCAGTTCTGCTGAAAAGTCCTCTATAATACAGTCCTGCAAGAGTAGATCCCTATGAATAAATTAGGTTCCTTGTTCTTCTGGTATTTTCATTGATATCTTGCCCTTTATTAGCTATCTATTCGAGTGGAGTGGTGTACCATATTATTTTTACCACATTCATGTGGTTTGTATATTTATTTCCAGGTGTTTTTTTTTTTTTGTTCAGTGCTGCTTTTCCACACATGTACAGTGGATACTAATAGCCTGTCATTACAGGGAATCACTTTCCTGTGTGGGAACTATTAGGGGTATACTTAGTTAGCAACTTGGCTCTTTATCTAGGGGGGGTGTCTGTGAGGGGTGTAGGGTGTGTGTGCTATTCATACATCTCGGTCCTCCTGTGGGGGATACAAGCTTGTTTAGTTACCAGTATATGCTGTTATTGGGGTTCTTTTAATGGGGAATGATCTGGGTAGGTCCACCTATTAATTATAGGGGACCAGCTTTCATGCCCTATATATGTTTTTTGATATAGCTTATCGCTTTAATAAAAATTTGTAGTTAACTCTTTAGGGTGTGCAGTGGTCTGTTTCTTTTTTGTTTTTGGTAATACTCTATATCAGATTGCACCCCCCGATAATATCGGTGAGTACTGCAGCCTTTATAATTAGGTGGGAATCCCATATTCTCTTTTTCTTTACTTCTGTTCCATATGTCTGACAGATTGCTGGAGAGCTCATCTCTAGTGGTTTCATAGTTTTCTCTAGGTTTCTGTGTCGGTTTCATTGCACGTTTGGGTCTTGCACTCTTTTCGGCAATGTCTGCAGAATCTGCTCCCTGTACATCTGCGGGGATGAATCTGCGTTTGTTCTGCCACAGAAAGGTGCTCAGAGTCTTTTGTAGACATCTTTCAAGGTTTTTCAAAAATGGTACTGTCTCTTTAAGAAGATGAACAGCAGCTTAGACAGGTTTGGTAACACAGTTCAATGCAGAGAACAATTTTTAACATTCATATGAGGTGCAGAAAGCTTGTGGGACCATGTGCTTTCACAAGATGGCGGATGGCGCTGAGCTTGATTGCAGATAAGGCACACACATATACACAGCAGGCTGTAGGATTCTATACATCTTTTGACTAAGCTTGTTGCAGATCAAGAGCACACAGCAAGCTGTAGGAAGACATCTTTTGACTATGCTTGATTGGAGATAAGGCACATATATGCACAGTAAGCTGTAAGAAAATCCATCTTTTGACTATTCTGACTCTGATTGTTGTGAAGCGATTTATCCCTTGTGAGACCTCTATGCCTGGCCTGTATAAGCAGATATAATCACTGAGGACAATCCTTATCAGATAGCTTGAACTCACCAATACAGATTCAATTCACAGAAGTTGCTTTAATCCAAACATCAGAATACATCAGATGACACGTTACAGCAGATGAACAGGTAGTAGTATTGTGCGGTCAATAGATGATACTGTCTGTAGCTTACTATGCAGAATACATGTGCCCTTGTTGCATGTGGCCTGTAAGCAGTCTCCATAGACAGGAAGTACAAAGTGAGGAAGAAGGGTGAAGCATACACAGAAAGGAAGTGTGTCATAGATCAGACAAAAGAAATATAGAGAATAGGGATGAGCTTCGAGTTCGAGTCAAACTCATGTTTGACTCGAACATTGCCTGTTCGCCTGTTCGGCGAACAACGAACAATTAGGGGTGTTCACGGCAAATTCCAAAAGCCGCGGAACACCCTGTTAAAGTCTATGGGAGAAATCTAAAGTGTTAATTTTAAAGGCTAATATGCAATTTATTGTCCTAAAAAGTGTTTGGGGACCTGGGTTCTGTCCCAGGAAACATGTATCAATGCAAAAAAAGTTTTAAAAACGGACATTTTTTCAGGAGCAGTGAATTTAATAATGCTAAAAGTGAAACAATAAAAGTGTAATATTACTTTAAATTTCGTAGCTAGGGGGGGGTGTAAAGTCAGCATGTGAAAAAGCGCATGTTTCCTGTACATAGAACTGTCCCTGCACAAAGTGTCTTATCTTAAAGAAAAAAAGGCATTTAAAACCGGCTTTGCGGCTCTAATGAATTGTTGGCTCTGGCAATTCAGAGATGATTCATTCATAAAAAAAATGGCGTGGAGTTCCCCCAAAAATCAACACCAGACCCTTATCCGAGCACGTTAACCTGGCCGGCCGCAGAAAAGAGGGGGGACAGAGTGCGCCCCCCCTCTCCTGAACCGCACCAGGCCACATGCCCTCAACATGGGGAGGATGTCCCCATGTTGATGGGGACAAGGGCCTCATCCCCACAACCCTTGTCCGGTGGTTGTGGGGGTCTGCGGACGGGGGGCTTATCAGAATCTGGAAGACCCCTTTAACAAAGGGGACCCCCAGATCCTGCCCCCTCCCTATGTGAATTGGTAATGGGGTACACTGTACCTCTACCATTTCATGAAGGAAGTGTAAATAGTTAAAAAAAAAACACACAGACACCGTAGAAAAAAATCCTTTATTAATAAAAAAAAAAATCCAGCGATGTAAATCCACTCTCGGCCCGGCCCCCCCGCTCCAACGTTGTCTTCTATCCAGCGACGGATGATCTCTCCAGCGACGGTTGATCAGCGGTCCGGTCCAGCGATGAGAAGATCCATCTGTCCAGAGCGCAGCAGGCGAGCTCCTCTCTCCGCTGGACACAGCCCAGCGGAATAACGCGCTGGAGCTGTGATATTTCTTATATAGGGGAAGCGGCCACCCGTCACGTGACCCCGCCCCCTCTGATGCACCCTCGTACGTAACTTGGAAAGACCGGGAAAGACCGGGATTTGCCAGTGACGTACGAGGGTGCGTCGACGATGACGCGGCGACGTGCGCGGCCCTGGAAGGTCAATGCTTCCACGCATGCGTCTAATCACTTCGACGCATGCGAGGGCTTGCGGCCAATCGGACATGTCCGGTGAGTCTGTACAGACGACCGAACATGTCCGACGGACAGGCTTCCAGCGGACATGTTTCTTAGCATGCTAAGAAACATTTGTCCGGTCGGCCATACACACGACCGAACATGTCTGCTGAAACTGGTCCGTCGGACCAGTTTCAGCGGACATGTTCGGTCGTGTGTACGGGGCCTGAGGTGTGATTTCCCTTTGGGGGTATCACACCAATAATGCAATTTTTGTTGCAGGGGATGCCCAACATCTGACTTGTATCATAGTGCAGACACCTGGGAAAAACAGTTAGCCAATCACACGAGCAGGACATGATTTTCTAGGGGTGATCTGTACATAATCTATATACAGACCACCTCCAGGTAGCCATATTGCATTGCATTTTACATAAAATTACTGTGCTGCCACTTTATTAGGTACACCTTGCAGTTTGGGCCCCCTTTTGCCTTAAAAACTGCCTTAATTCTTGGTGGCAAAGATTTAACAAGGTGTTGGAAACCTCCTCAGAGAATTTGGTCCATATTGACATTATATTATCACGCAGTTGTTGTAGATTTGTTGGCTAAACATACATGATGTGCAACATCCATGATGCAAATCTCACACATCCCAAAGGTGCTCTATTGGATTAAGATCTGGTGACTATGGAAGCCAATGGAGTGCAGTGAACTCATTGTCATGTTCAGAGGTTTGCAGTTTTTGAAGATGCAGTTTTTGATGCACGTTCCTGTCTTGTGTTTAAGCTTTGGGGTGCACACCCTAATGCAATCCCTTACCCTTGGGGGCCCCTCCACACCCTAAGAGCCCTCTGGATGCCATCCTGCAGCCCCAATGCCCATATGTCAATCCCCACTGCATTAAGATGTCCACCTCCAAGTCCAAGTGGCGCACCTCCTATAACCCCCACTGCATTAAGGTGTCCACCTCCAAGTCCAAGTGGCGCACTTCCTATAACCCTTGAGCACCTGCTGAACCCAAAAGTCTTTTGTGAAGTCCTGACAACCCTGCAATTTAAACCAAAACGCAAGCCCTGCCATCTTCCTATTCAACGCGGAGACCGACACCCCTTCCTCCATGTTCCTGGAAACAAAGTACACCACCAGCCATCTGGACCATCTGGATCACCAAGGACTCGCCATACCTTGCTGTACGCCGCCCAGGTCCTATCACTAACCGACCTCCTGATCCATCCAGAGATTACGCCAACGCAATCCTCCACAGCCAGTCAGGACAAGACACCCCCTGTTGCTCCGCCTCCGGTGCCAACTCTCGGAACCTGTCCCACTGAAAGCAAGACAATGCGTCAGCAATGACGTTCTCCACCCCCGGCAGGTGCACCGCATAAATAAAAACATTTAGCTGCAAGCATCTCAACACTAAATGTTGCAGCAGCCTAACCACCGGTGGAGACGAGGCTGACACACGATTGATGACCTGGACCACTCCCAGATTATCCCTGTGAAAACGTACCTTCCGGTCCCTAAAGGTCTCCCCCCCATAATTCCACGACTAGCACCACCGTGAACAATTTAAAAAGCACCAGATTTTTCGTAAATCCTACCTCCACCCAGCACTGTGGCCACGGACCCGCACTCCACCTGCCTTGAAAAAATGCACCAAAACCAGTGGAGCCGGCCGCGTCCGTATAGAGTTCAAGATCAAAGTTGCTGACCGGGCCGGCCATCCATAGCGCCCTGCCATTGAACGATTCCAGGAATGAATGCCACACTAGCAGATCATCTCTGTGGACCCTACCCAGGCTGACAAAGTGCCTGGGCAACTTCACCCCGGCCGTACCAGCCGACAGCTGCCGGCTAAATACCCTTCCCATCGGCAGAATGCGGCATGCAAAGTTCAGCTTGCCGAGCAATGATTGCAGGGCCCGCAGCTGGACCTTGCGCAGGCCCAACATTTCCCTGATCTCCTTCTTCAGCGCTGTTAGCTTGTCCTCTGGCAGCCGGCATTCCATAGCCTCCGAGTCAAGCGTGATACCCAAAAACGTAATGACCATGCACAGTCCTTCCGTCTTTTCAGGTGCCAAGAGAACCCCAAACTGCTCCGCGACATGTTCCAGCGTGGCCAGTAGCACCGCGCAGGTCTTGGATGACGCCAAGCCCACGCACAGAAAGTCGTCCAAATAATGGATAATCGAGTTCACTCTCGACACATCCCGCACCACCCATTCCAGGAATGAGCTAAACTGCTCAAATAGCGCGCACGAAATGGAGCACCCCATTGGCAAACACTGGTCCACGTAGAACTCACCCTGCCAATGACACCCCAATAACCGAAAGCTATCAGGGTGCACCGGCAATAGTCGGAAGGCCGTCTCAATGTCGGACTTCGCCATCAAAGCCCCGCACCTATACCGTCTAACCCAACACACAGCTGCATCAAACGATGCAAGCTTTCGGATCAATGGCATCATTCACCGACCCTCCCTTCGGGAAAGAGAGGTGGTGAATGAGCTGAAATTTGTTGGGCTCCTTTTTTGGAACCACCCCCAGGGAAGAAACCACCAAATCCTCCCAGGGCGCTACGGGAAAAGGGCCCCCAATGACACCTCTTTCCGCAGTTTCTCCGAAACCACCTCAGAGTGCAGCAAGGCCGATCGCAAATTACGTGACACCAGGGGAACCTCCTTAAGATTGCACGGAATGTGAAAACCCACCGAAAAACCCCTCTCCAAAACCTGCGCCGCCTCCCTGTCCGGATACCTACAGAGAAACGGCCACATCCTTTCCACCATCACCAGCAAGCTCTCTCTTGTTAGCAGACTCACCGGGATGACCCTTGCCTTGTTTAAAGCAGAAATAGTGGGCCAAATTCTCAAAAAGCTGTGAAAATTTAGTATTACCTAACTTATGTCATTTAAGTTACGGCGCCCTAAGTTGGTGTCGTAAGTGCTGTATCCACAGCGCATTTGCGCACAAAATTGCGCCATCCTTAACCTAAATTCCAAGGCGTAAGGCGTGGTTATGGCAAGTGGGAATGAAGTGGGCGTGCTTCATTGTAATGAGCCGTGACCCCATGCAAATGAAGGGCCGGCCGTACTGCGCATGCGCGCACGAATCTGGACCTCACTGGGCATGTGCAGAACTTTGCTCATCGCAATCAGTGAGATAGGTAAAAGGCCAAGCGTACTTAGTTTGAGGATCGCCCTGTGTCTAAATAGCCCCAGTCAAACACACTTCCCTTGCAAAAGTATTTCCCTGTGTTCCCTTCCTAAAGCAAGTTGCTTCTGCTTTGAACGTTTGTCAGTGTTTGTTGGTAAGATTTGTTTGTGAGAAAAGTTGTTGAGGAGTTGTAGAGTATAGTTGGTGTTTGTTTTTGCTAATTTGTTATTTGTTTTGATTGTTTGCCTGTTTGTTTTTGATAAGTGTTTGTTTTTTGGTGTGTGATTGTTTTTTGTTTCCCTTTTTTGCCTGTTTGTTTTTGATAAGTGTTTCTTTTTTGGTGTGTGATTGTTTTTTGTTTCCCTTTTTTGCCTGTTTGTTTTTGAATTTATAGTAGCTGTCTGTTTGTGTTTTATTTTTTTTTGCTGTGTTTTTTTTTCTTTGTTGTGTGTGTATTGTTGATTGTTTTTTGGGTGAGTTTCCTGTTGCTGGGTGGTGTCTGTGATGGCCACCAAGCGCAGGAAGCTAAATTTTACAGTGGCAGAGAAGCATATTCTTGCTCAGGGCATCATAAAATATGGGCGCTTTCTCCATTGCCCTGAGAGCCACAACACCACCCCGGCCAGGAGGAAGGAGGTCCTTAAAAAGATCACCGATCGGATCAATGCGGCGGGGGGGGGAGACCAGGACCATCGCTGGAGTCCAAAAAAAAATAAACGATTTGAAGAGTGTGTCACGGAACAAGCTGGCAACGCTGCATGCCCATACCAGGGGCACTGGAGGAGGGGGACCCTGCCGCAGTCTGGGTGAAATTAAAAAAACAATGAGCAAGGTGGAGCACAGCCTGGGTTTAATGAGGGAGTCACTGGGTGACGTGGCCACCAACTCAGTGGGGGTCATCACCTGTTTGTGGGACCTGAAGAACGCCACAACAGGCGTGGCCCAGGAGGTGACTGCCCTGACCCAGGCTGTGCAGGCCAATACCCGGGCTGTGCAGGCCAATACCCGGGCTGGCCAGGCTAATATGGCTGACATCACTGCCTGTCTGACAAGGATAGCCGTGGCCTTGGAGGGCAGGCCAGCAGGAGGACAGACACCAGGGGAGGCTCCTTCTTCCCCTGCACAGACCCCCCCCCCCGTGAAGATACTCCCTCCCCTGCACAGACCCCCCCGTGAAGATCCCCCAGTTGGCCGTGGCCGTGCCCGTGGTCAGCCCAGAAGGAGCACTCGGCAACATCACTAATTTGCAGGGGTACTTTTGATTTTTTTTTTTTATTATACTGTACTTATGATTTGGTTTATGTGTGTGAATGATGTGCGGGGGTGGCATTCCTGATAACATAAGGGTGTCACCCTCAGTTTTGGTAGAGTAGGGATCCCCAGGACCAGGGAGAAGTCATCCCAGGTTCCTGAATGGTGTATGAATGCACAGTGACATAATTGGAGCCATGGCAGGGCGTTACTGCTCCCAAGTACCAAAGGGGGGGGTACTTGGATCTAATCCAATTCGATGTGCATGTGATGTGTCTGTGCTAGGGACCACAGTGGCGTGCATTCATGCATTCTCATTGTGAGATAATTAATGTGCGTTTTGTATAAAAAAAGACATTCTCATTGTCATATAAGTAATGTGCATTTTATGTGCAAAGTAAATGTTTAAAGGTCACATAATCTCTGTGATTTTTTGTTGGCAAACCAAAAAAATAAAGATAATTAAGGTCCATTTACTGGGCAAAGATGCCTTCAGCCAGTTGTCTCCTTATTGCCTGGCCCTCAGCAGACCGGGTAGAGGTGGTTGGGGGGGGGGGGGTTTGCCTGGGTGGGGGGTTAGGTCAGGACATATCTCAACATGCAGGCCCCTTCTCAGAGCAAAATTATGGAGGATGCAACATGCCCCAATAATTTGACAGACAAAGTCTGGGGAATACAAGAGTGTACCCCCAGTCTTGTCAAGGCATCTGAATCTGGACTTGAGAAGGCCAAATGTCCACTCTACTATTGACCGGGTGTGGATGTGCACCTCGTTGAATTTCCGTTCTCCGGGTGTTTGGGGGTTCCTAAAAGGGGTCATGAGATGGGGTCCCAACGCATATCCAGAGTCACCTGTAAGGGAAAAGACAGGAGGATATTAGTCATGCATGTGCCCCTTGTGATGTCTGCATCATGGGGGGGGCATACCTGACACCAATGTCACTCACCAATCAGCCAGCTGTCTCCATAAACGTTCATCTCCAAGTCTTGGTAGATCTTGGTCTGCCGTAGAATAAAACTGTCGTGGCACGACCCTGGAAACTTGGCACAAACGTGACAGATGAGGCCATGGGCATCTACAATCATCTGGACGTTGATGGAATGCCACCCTTTTCTGTTTCTGAACAGGTGTTCAGTTTCATGGGGGGGCTGTAGTGCCACATGCGTGCAATCTATCGCCCCGATGGTCCTTGGGAAGCCAGCAATGCTGTAAAAGTCAGTCATGGCTTGCAGACGCTGCTCCTCCTGGGTGGGCTTGACAAATTGGTTGGTCATGCGCCGCAGTATGGCAGGGACCACCTGATGGACACATCGGCTCATTGTCGACTGCACCATCCCAGCCAGACCTCCAGATGCACGCTGGAATGAGCCTGTAGATAAAAAATGGAGGGTTGCCATAACTTTATGTAGAGGTGGCAGGGCATGGGAGCGTCTGGTTGGGGTGATAAGATCCTCCATAAGTAGTTGGGTGATCTCCAGGATGGCTTCCCTATCAAACCTGTAGTTGCCATACACTTCATAATCTGGCATTTGAAACAGATCACGCCGTGGCCGATAAACTCTCTCCTGTGCCCTCATCCTCCTCCTCTGTGCCCTCCTCCTCCTTTGTGCCTGTAAGGTGGCAAGTGCCGTCAGAATCATTGATGTCCCAGGCATTTTTCCAGACCGATCCTTCACAACTATAGCTCTAGTCACTACCTTCAGCAAACCCTTCCACGGCATGTGTAAAATTAGGGCTGCTTTTATAATGTGGAAATTTACACAGGGAAACTAACAGGTGCGGACAGGGCGGAAAATATGCCGCACACACTTAATTTTGAGGATCGCCCTAACTCCCTCATTTGCATCTTTGCCTATCAAAAACAGCGGCGAGACTAGCGTAATTTGCGCCCGGGGATGCGCAGGTGTAACTATTTTAGGTAGGACGGAAAATCCAGAAATCTAGGCTTAACTCGTTTTGAAGATCGGGCGCAAAGATACGCGCCGTGTAAATTTAGAAAACTTTAGTTAAGTCCGCGTATCTCTTTTGAGAATTTGGCCCAGTGTTCTGAGCATAGGTGTGTGTCCGTTCAGAACTGATGTGTCTCTGACCATCCCCTGTACTATGTCTGTAGTCTCTGACCATCTCCTTTACTATGTCTGCAGTCTCTGACCATCTCCTGTACTATGTCTGCAGTCTCTGACCATCTCCTGTATCATGTCTATAGTATGTCTGGGGGCTCTTTCTAACAGACTCTCTAACAGAAGCCCTCTCTGAGTCCATCAGAGAGGCCCCCCTCCAGGTCCCAATAAAGTACTCTGCTTCTCTTCCTATATGTTGTTTATTGTTAAGAGATCATGTAAGGATCCCAGGGTAATGAAGACTTCGTGGGGGAGCATCTCTGTGGAAACATTTGTAAAGGGGATGAGTCAATGAAATGACCATGCCCATGTGGGGGGGCCAGAAATATTTCTGCACCCAAGCACCTGTGACCCTAGGATCGGCCCTGCCGAAGGGGCCCGCAAGTGGGGACTCCCAATGTGACGCTGGGCTCTGGGGGAGGGCTCAGGCGAGAAGCGCTCCGGTGGCCTAGACGGCCGAGCTCATCCTGATTCCCTCACCCATGCGCTGGTGGATGCAGCCGGAGCACTCAACATAGGCTCCAGATGCTCCTGAAGCCACTCAGGGCCTCGTGTCTCAGCTTTCGCCCGCAATTGGGCCAGCAGCACATCTACCTGGGACATGGCAAGTCTCCTTGGAACTTCTCACCACGTTGCCAGCTCCTTTTTATGAACTCCCTGTCTCCGCCCCAACTTAGCTGGCCAATCCTGCTGCCTTTTACAAAACTCTAGCTATACCTTACAAAACCCAGTCCCCTGTTAACCCCCTCATGCCAGCCCTCCACCTATTCCATTTTTATTCCATCGCTCCAGGCTTTTCTAGAGATACTGGAGGGAGTCTAATGCCGCGTATACACGATAATTTTTTGGCTTGTAAAAAACAACGTTTTTCAGCCTCTAGAAAAACAACGTTTTTCCAACTTCATCATTAAAACGATGTTGCCCACACATGATCGTTAAAAAAAATGCTCCAGCAAAGCGCAGTGACATACAAAATGTACGACGGCACTATAAAGGGGAAGTTCTATTCGGATGGCGCCACCCTTTGGGCTGCTTTAGCCGATTTTGTGTTAGTAAAAGACGATTCGCGCTTTTCTGTCTGTTACAGCGTGATGAATGTGCTTACCAAACTGTATTTTTACCAGAACGAGCGCTCCCGTCCCATAACTTGCTTCTGAGCATGCATGGGTTTTTAACGTCGTTTAAGCCCACACACGATCATTTACAACTCGAAAAACGACATTGTTTAAAACGTCGTTAAAAAATGCAGCATGTTCGATTTTTTTTTCTCGTTTTTCAGAACCCGAAAAATGATGTAAAGCCCACAGACGATCATTTTAAATTACATTTTTTTTAAGACCCTGTTTACATTATCATGTAGTGTTTCCATCAATGAGATTCTCACATGATTCTGTGTCACATATGGAATCTTATTCACTTGAATGGACTGCCCCATGCATGTTTGTTACCCAGTGGTGGCTGGTGCTCAAATTTTTTTGGAGGGGCGCAAACAAGCTAAAAACAAAACAAAAACATCAATTGCCGCCACTGTGCCCATTAAATGCAACCACTGTTCCCCTCAAATGCAGCCAGTTTGCCCCCAAATGCAGCCAGTTTTCCCTCAAATGATGCCAGTTTGTCCCCCCCCCCCGCCTGGCAATTACCTTTCTCGGGTCAGCGCCGTCCTCCTCCATGCTGCCTCCGCTCCTCGATGTCTTCTCACGTCCTCGATGTTGCTTCAGATAATCAGGTGTCCGGTAACCAGACCCAGTGCACCTGATTGGCTGAGAGGCGGATCAGTGCTAGGGAAGCGATTCCCTAACACAGCATGGTTTAAACAGCGAACGCATAGCAGTGCGCCCACTGTAACCATTTGGAAGCTGATTAGAGCCCACAGGCTCCAATCAGGAAGCCTATTAGATTAGAATCAGGCACTTCCAAAACACACTTCAGATGGCTGGTGCTCAACAGGGGGCCGGACACCTGAATAGTGGGCGGCAGCAGCGACATGCAATGCATGAATATATCTATTGTTGAGTGATGGGTGCAGGAGAGAGGGGGCGGTGCTCCTGTGCCCACTATGAATGCTTCGCCACTGTTGTTACCCCAAAAGAAGCTCCTGCTCCTTTTTGTGTGACAAGCTTTGTGTAGATTTTAAAGATGCAGTTTTTGATGCACGTTCCTGTCTTGTGCTTAAGCTTTGGGGTGCACACCCTAATGGAAACCCTTACCCTTGGGAGCCCCTCCACACCCTAAGAGCCCTCTGGATGCCATCCTGCAGCCCCAAGGCCCACATGTCAATCCCCACTGCATTAAGGTGTCCACCTCCAAGTCCAAGTGGCGCACCACCAACCCCCCATTCTTCACCATAAACCTGGCCACATCTCGATTAATCTTCCTCCTCGCCCGATTAATTCCCTCCAATGACCTAGCCAATCGCCATGTAGTCCGCGATATCATGTCAGACCACACTATGACTGTGTGGAGCAGAAGGACATCAAACTTGGACACACCTTTGGGTGCTGTGGCAGGTGTTGGTCTCTGCGGGTGAAGGATGGTACCTCGGAAAGCAGAATTCAGGACCTGTCGTGATATGGGTCCAGATATTGGGATTTCAGATAACGGAGGTTAACTGTAAATATTGGTTTCGGGGCACTGCGGTCATGAGTTTTCTCTGAGCCAGCGGGTCGGCTTGAGGCCTGTCAGTTTTATTGAGAAATGCCGCAGTGCAATATATATACTGTGAGAGAGGTTTTACCTGCAGAGACCAACACTAGGTGGAGTTATAACAGATGTTTATTATGTTATGTTAATTTAAGATTTGTTTAATAAATAAGACTGCTACGGCCTATATCTTCCCCAACTTCCGGTGTGGTCTCAAATTAATAAGGTAATGGGTTGGAGGTTGGTTGGATAAGGTGGGTTGTTGGTAAAAGAAGGGGCATTTGTTATACCATAGTCACTCCTACACACTACATTTCCCCTAATAAGTGGGAAAGGGGCGATACATAATCTGTAAGGGAGGGTGAGGGAGGAGTGCTGCACACTGTTCTCTTCCCTATGTATAACACTGCCACCGCCTGGAGAGAGATAGGAGGAGGGAGCAGACACACACTCGCTGCGATCCCTGTGCAGCAGTAGAAGTGAGAGAAAGAGAGCATGCATCGGAGCTCGGCCTGTTCTCCAACAACACATCTGTGGGGTCACAACCCACCCTGTCACTATCAAGAACAGCTACTTTGTGTAGCATACATAGCCGTGGTACCTGGTTCGGCTACACTAATGCGCATATGATGATTATCCCTATAATCTCGAACCTACAATTTTTTTTAAAGGTATATTTAAAAAAGGTAATTAGAACATTTGATAAAACATCCCAATCAACATACACAATATATAAAAAAAATATTTTACCAGCCCAGCGCAATCCACTTACATTGTAGGTCCATCAAGTCCAACCTATAGTGTGTGATTATATGTCAGTATTACATTGTATATACCTGTATGCTGCGGTTGTTTAGGTGCTTATCTAATATTTTTTTTTAAACTATCGATGCCCCCCCTGTGCAGTTTTTTTTCACATTTTTTATTTAATCAGGGCATGGTACAGAGACATACGGCAGGCACTATACAATCTTAACCCACCATACAACAATGTAAACCTACATTACATCATATGAAACGTTATACATCCTATATGGCTAGGCATCTACCTAGGGAATTATGTCAACTTCACATTTTACAGATCATTACCCCCGAACCCAATACATTCCACTAAGGTACCCCCCTGTAACCAACCCCAATCGATTTATATTTTATATAGAGATATAAAGAAATATTAAAGATAGAGATGGAATAACGTTTAAGGTTTTAATGGTTTTACGCTAGGAGTTCACTTTTTCCTGTATAACACCCCTTTGTTTGGAGCATGGAGGTTACCATTGTTGGATGATCATTTGAGACGGTTTGGTGGAAATATTCCCGGTGCCCCTGAGTTTACGATCAGCCATTAGGCCTGATTAACACCTATGCAGGTTGCAGTTTGCATATTGCAGGCGCATTTTGCATTTTTCAATACACGCCTTTGATCCATTGAAATCTATGGAACCGAAAACAAAAAAAAAAGTCCCTGGCCCTTTTCTATAAAATGCACAGATGTGAACTACATCCAAAGAAAACCATGTTAAATGGACTGTAGTGTGATTCTGCAAAACTGAAGACGCACTAAAAAATGCATCGGTGTGAACCAGGCCTTATCGATGGTGAGTGATTTAGCAGATTTTGGTGGTGGTTCTAACACTGAAAGTGGAGCATCTTATCTGCTTGCTTGGGATGGGATTTTTAGCCTTTTTCCTCATGTTGGACTTTTGAAGCATTTTTGAATGCATGGAACACTTTATTTGCGAACTCTGGAAAGAAGCGATAGCCCGTGTGAATTTTTCATTTTTTATTTTTTCAATTTTTCAATTTTTGAAATTTCGAATTTTTTATTTTTTCAATTTTCGAATTTTCAAATTTCGAATCTTCAAATTTTGAATATTCGAATTTTTTATTTTTCACATTTTTCAATATTCGGATTTTCGAATATTCGAATTTTCGAATATTCGAATTTTCGAATATTCGAATTTTCGAATATTCGAATTTCGAAATTTTAAATTTTCGAACTTTTGAATATTCAAATTTTCGAATATTCGAATTTTCGAATAGTTCACTTTAGAATTTTTGAATTTTCGAATTTTGAATTTTCGAATTTTTTTAAATTTCGAATTTTCGAATTTTTCATTTTCGAATTTTCAATTTTCGAACTTTCGAATTTTCGAAATTAAGAATTTTCGAAATTCGAGGGAGGGGCCTGATGAGAAGACCCGCCGGAACGTGCTGCTGCTGCTAGCTCTGCTAGCTCTGAGCGGCTCCACGGACTCTATGGATCCCGCGGGCGTGCACTAGGCTGTGTTTCCTCCCGGCCCCCGCTGCACCTCTTCCCCCCGCTCCCCCCGCCCTGCTACTTTGATACCGCGCTGCCGAGCGTGGCTGCGGGGTTCTCCTGGAGACGCAGAGTTGTGAGTATCGGCGATTTGCAGGTGTTGGAGGAGCTGAAGGGCTACGGATCCGTGTGCTGGGCGTACTGTGTGGGGATGAGGAGCTGAGTGGAAGCTGAGTGGAAGTGCAATCCGGATCGCCTGACTCCTCTGTCTCGGTGTCGTGAGTAATCAATATGTCAGAGTGTCAGAGTGCCAGCATGGCTCAGCATGGCTCAATATGGATCAGTGTGCAGCATACATCAGTGAGGGAAGCTGCAGCTGATCACTAACAGTGAACTGATAGGAAGAGAGTGACCATCAATGATTAAGCCTTAATGTAATGTAATGTAATGTTATCTGAATGTCAATCACCAGCTAACTATTTAAAGGCACCTTAGTGAACGCGGCTGTGGCTGTAGCGGATTGCTGATAGAGGAGGATTGATAGAAGACTGTTACTAACCCAATGCTATTTAAATGCTATCTAAACGCTAACCATCAGTCAATCATAAAATCGCATTTCAGCGAGTGATGCTAAGCGATGAAGCCGATTGCTGATTGAAGACTGTCACTAATGAAATGCTTAATAATTACTAACTATCAGCTAATCATAAACTAATTATATAGCAACTGCATACAACTATAAGTAACTACAAATTTAGGGGATTGAGCTGTGACTAGCGTGTCAGGACATAGCGCACTATAGTGCACTATAGTGAGCGAGGTTGAAGCAGAAACTGTAGCGGATTGTGGACTGCCACTTTAAGTAATTACAAGGGGTGTAGGGCGTGTGGGGAATAGTGTGATAGATCAGTGCGTGGGGAAGTGTGGGAAAGCGTGGCTTTCTTTCCTTGCCCCCTATCATCCTCCAGTGCAAGCACACCTACCAGCTCACATTACCCCCCACAGTTCACTGGTAGTCAATTTACTTCAAATATTAAAGGTTGTGAGATGCCGGAGTAGGAGACATGAGATAAAGGAGAAGATAAAGGAGAAGAAGGGAAAAGAAAAAAAAGGATATTAGAGGACACCTTTTTATCTTCAGAGGCACACCAACTGAGGGGAATTAACAGCCCCACTACTTATCCGCTTTTTATCTGTTGAGCTGCCTGAGGGGTCAATAGTGGTACAACCACTCTGAATTGAAAGCCCCCATAGTCGATCAAATCGGCCGTGTCAAGAGTATTTGGGGGGTCTCTCGATCATTTTTTTTTTTTTGTTTTGTGTTTTTTCTTTCTGTGTGACTAACAGAACATAAGAAATGAGAGGCCGCCCAGTTAGGGGTGCTGTGGCCAACGCCCCTAAAATAAGTGCCAGCCCTGGAACTATAAAAAAATACATGACACAAGACACTTCCAAAGACTGCCCTAGTGAAACATCCGGGGCCAAAAGCAGACTATCAATGGGCCAACAAAAAAATGGACGGAGAAGGTACTCTGAAACAGTGACAACCAGAGAGTCTGAGGTGGATGTTGTGGAACCACACGGTGCCACCCATAAAGATTTACCTCCATCAAAAACAGAGTTATTAGAGATGTTTTCGCGACTAGAATTATCAATCTCACGAATGGAGGTCTCGTTAAAAAATGAGATAACGATTGTACACGAAGACATGAGTCATTTACTGAGAAGAGTAGAAGAAACTGAAGAAAAACTGGACAGTCAAGCTGCTGAGGTGTTAGAGTTAAAAATGCAAATGAAGGAATTACAAATAGAACAAAGGAACTTGAGGTACCGAATGGAAGATCAAGAAAATCGGAACCGAAGGAAGAACTTGAGGATCCGTGGTTTACCTGACCTGGAAGGAGAAGACCTCCAAGTAAAACTCGATAAATTATTTGGCCACATCTTGGGTAAAATAGAAACGGAAAAAATCAAATTCGAAAGAATTTATCGGATTAGAAAACCGGCTGAATTGGCAGCGGGAATACCCAGAGACGTGATCGCAAGATTTCACAATTTTCAAGATAAAGAACAGATTTGGCAGCGTCTTAAAACCATTAGGCCGGTAACATTCAACGAGACTGAATTACAGATTTTTCCGGACCTTGCCACCGAGACCCTTTCTAGAAGGAGACTATTAAAACCGCTACTTGAACATTTAAAAATACATGGTATCCAATATTCTTGGGGTTATCCAGCGTGTTTAATCGGGAAGAAGGAGGGTAGATCCGCGACCTTAAGGTTCCCCGAAGAGATGACTAAGTTCTGCAAGAGACTGGACATCCCATTGATAGAGATACCTGGTTGGAATGAACCTCAAGAGAAGATATCACCTATACCGGGCCATCAGACATGGAGCATTATCCCAGGAAATAAAAGAGGAAAATAATTAAGAAAACATCCACACCAGATAAATAACAAAAACTGAGATGATGATGTGGGGGGCTGGGGGATGGGGGGGGGTTGGGGGGGGACGGGGGGGGACCGGCTGGTGGGAGCCCGGGGAGTCCTGGGGTCCTGGGGCTACTCACCCACCCCCATCCTTCGGATTGGGGGGAGGGCGGTGGCGGTTCGGGACGTAGTCACACTCACAGAGCTCAACCTCTGGGGCGAGAACCGTGGGCCGGGTGGAGTAGGTTGGCCACGGATCCAGGGGCCTATTTAAGGCCGTAATGCCCCTACTGGTGGGGGAAGGTTTGGGCGATGGGAGGGGTCATGGTACAGAGTAAATGGGGGAAGGTGGGGGGGTGTGGGAGAGGGTTTGGGGGGGAGTTTCTCCGGTTATCGGTTTCAGAAATAAGCTGCCTGTCGTGGTTTTGCCTTGATGCATACGGGAAATTCTGCCTATATAAGATGTCGAGTTTTATGACTCAATTTACCGTGACCGAATATAATAATAACAATGCAACGGGAGTGGTCGGGGGGCAAGCGACTATCTGGTAGATATTATGGGAACCTTAAAAATACTCTCATATAATGTAAGGGGATTAAACTCACCGCTAAAAAGGGGTAATATTTTAAGAGAAATTAGACATCTTAAAGCAGATATAGTACTCATACAAGAGACACATATCTCGCAGGAGTCAAATCTTAAAATAAGCTCACCGGAATATCCATTATGGTACTATGGAGACTCACCGACTAAATTGGCAAAGGGGGTTGCCATAGGGTTTGCCAAGGAAGTTAGATTTGTTCTGGTAGAGAGAAAAGCAGATCCCGAGGGGCGATATCTTCTACTCAGAGGAAAAATAAATGAGGTGGATTACTCTATTGCAAATATTTATTGTCCAAATAAGAACTCCATGAGATTTCTTAAGGGGGTCATTGAGATGTTTATGGACTTCAGGACAGGCAGGGTAGTTGTGGCGGGTGATATGAACCTCTGTCTGGATCTGGATCTCGATTGTACGTCCCGTGCACAGCGGACTGGAGATGCACAAAGAAAATTACTTTAAAAAAAACTACATCAACTCCAATTGATAGATGTTTGGAGAATACAGCATCCGAAAATACGAGATTACTCATTCTACTCCGCTGTACACGGGACGTACTCTAGGATCGACTTTTTTTTAGTGGATCATAGTTCATTGGACGTAGTGACAAGCTCGGGAATTGGGGTAACTACCCTGTCGGACCATGCGCCAGTTTCAATTAATTTAAAAATTGAGGGAGCTCCCAAAAGTAACACCAAATGGAGACTTAACGAGGATTTAATACAGGATGAAGAGGCTGTAAAAAGGATAAAACAGGAATTAGAATGGTATTTCAAGACTAATTGCTCCGAACACGTGTCGGAATCAATAGTTTGGGAAGCTCACAAGGCCTATATCAGGGGCATACTGATTGCAATAGGATCAGCAAAAAAAAAAGAAACTAAGAAGAAATATGACGAGTTATATAAAACCATCTTGGACCTCGAACAGACTCATAAACTAACAGGAGAGCATGAAGCGGAGCGCACCGCTATCTTAAAAAGAGAGGAATTAAGAGATCTTATTGAATATGAAAATAGAGCGGCTTCTTACAGACGTAAGAAAGAGAATTATCAATGGGGTGACTTATCGGGTAAATACCTAGCAAAAGGGTTTCAAAACAAATTTAAGGGTAATTTTATAGAAAGTATTCAAACAGGCAAAGGGAGCAAAGTACATACATCATCAGAAATTGCAAGAGTATTTCAAGAATACTATGGGAAGTTGTACTCTATATCGCAAGGGGACACCCCCGAAAAAACCAAAAGGAGAAGCGTTAATATAAAAAATTTTTTAAATAACACATGTCTAAATAAAATATCAGATGACAAAATTAGTTTTTTAGAAGAACCCATAACGGAATTGGAAATTCGCAATAATTTAAAGGAGTCACCAAAGGGGAAAAGTCCAGGCCCCGACGGGTTAACAATTGCATATTACCAAAAGTTCAGTGACATTCTGATCCCCAGGATGTGTTCTTATATAAACGGTATTGGTTTAAATTGGGATATTCGTCAAGAGGCATTAGAGGCTGCAATTACAGTAATCCCTAAGATAGGTAAAGATCCCTCCTTATGTTCTAGTTTTAGACCCATCTCGCTTTTAAATGCAGATGTAAAATTGTTCGCCAAAATCTTAGCAGGGAGAATGAAAACAATCATGAAAGATTTAGTACATACTGACCAAGTAGGCTTTGTCCCCGGGAGGGAAGGCAGGGACAATAGCATCAGAACACTTCTGTTGACACAGATAATAAAAGATAGTAAATCCCCAGGTCTACTCCTGTCGATAGACGCCGAAAAGGCTTTCGACAGTGTAGACTGGGGATTTCTATTGAACACATTGGAGTTTATCGGGATCGGTCCAAAAATGATGGGGTGGATAAGCGCTTTGTATAAACACCCAACGGCAAGAGTTAAGGTAAATGGGACATTGTCAGGGACATTTGAAATGTTCAATGGGACTAGACAGGGGTGCCCCCTGTCGCCCCTTTTATTTATTTTAACCCTGGAACCATTGCTGGCCGGGATTAGAAATAACCCTGATATTAGGGGGATTCAAACAAATGATGGGGAACATAAACTCGCAGCGTTCGCCGACGATATTTTATTATTCATAACGAATCCAACTATAACACTCCCGAATCTATTAAAAACCCTCAAATTGTATGGAGACGTATCTAATTTTAAAATCAATCCTCTAAAATCAGAAATCCTCAATATAAACGTGAAAGCACAGGACGTACGGAGATATAAGCAAGAGTTTCCATTTATTTGGAAAGATACCGAGATAAAATATTTGGGAGTTAATATCACATCTTCCCCTGACCTAATTTATCTACAGAATTATATACCACTATTAAATGATATTAAAAAAGATTTAAAGAGAATTGCATTGAGACAAAGATCCCTATTAGGGAGAATAAACTGTTTTAAGATGTTTACTCTCCCCAAGATATTATACATAATTCAAATGTTACCAATCGCACTACCGGGTGCTTACTTCAAAATACTAAAACAGTTATTAAATAGGTTTATATGGCGGAACAAAAAAATGTGCATTAGTATGGAGGTGTTAATTAGAGATAAGGAACATGGTGGTTTGGGGGTACCTGATATTTACACATATTATATGGCTATTCACATGGCACGGGTGGTTGATTGGGTCAGAGATAAAAGAGAGAAAAGATGGGTGAGATTAGAAAGCTGTTCAAATAACTCACGGTTAGGAAAAGAAATTTGGATACCGCCACACTTTAGACAAATAAATCCGCACATGCACAAAATCACATTGGCATCCATGTCTATTTGGGATAGGGCACATAAAAAACATAGATGGGGTTATAACTCCCCATTAATCCCTCTATTTGACACAAATTTCTTTGCACCAGGGAAAACGGACCTGTTTGGTAAATGGATTAAAAAATCAGATGCTCAATTAAAAGACATATTAAAAGACGGCAAAATTCTTACCTATCAGGAACTAAGTAAAAAAAAAGAATTGTTTGAGATGAACAGGTGGCGATACCTCCAGCTGACGCATTTTGTAGATTCCTTCCCCTCCCCCCTGAGGTCAGATAGACACTTGCTCCCTTTGGAGCGTATGTGTTTGGCACCAAGGGGAAGGGGCGCGATATCCGCAATTTATAAAATATTAATGGGATTGAAAGACCCCGGTTTCCCTCCTTATATTAATAAATGGGAAGAGGAATTGGGAACGGGAAAAGCCGAGACAGTGGTCAGGAAAATATTAAAAAAGACGCATTCAACTTCATTCAATTGTGCATTGATCGAAATGAACTTTAAGTGTTTAGCACGATGGTATATAACCCCGGCCATAGCACACCGTTACCAAGACGACACTTCCAAATATTGTTGGAGGGGCTGCCTTGAAGTGGGCACTATGTCACATATTTGGTAGACTTGCCCAAAAATTAAAATATACTGGCAGGATGTACTATTAATAATTGAGGAGATTACCGGAATTAAAATACCTCCTGATCCATGGGTCTGCTTGTTTCATGGGACAGAAATGTCAACTAAACAGTATATGAGAACCTTACTTCCACACGTACTAGATGCAGCAAAGAGTCTGATCCCCAAACAATGGAAGGACCCTATGAGCCCGACAGTAAAGAGCTGGTTTCGCAGAATTAACGATATATATTATGCTGAACAGCTCAGGTACATGGGAGAGGAAGGAGAAGGTGGATTTAAACGGAAATGGCAGGATTGGGCTAATTTTAAACTTGCACCAAGGTATATTGATAGGATGATATAGTGTAGGAAGGTCAACGGGCAAAGAGTGATTCAATAGGAGACGGAACTCCGGAGATAGGGGAGGGTGGGAGGGCGGGTTCAAGGGTTGGGGGTAGCTTGAGGGTGGGATGAGGGTTTGTTCGGCTAGGGGACACTAATGTATCTATTTATGTACTTAAGAATTTTTTTCCTTTATCTCTGTTTGTACAATTATTGACATATATTCAAAGGGAAAAAAAAAAAGAAAGAAATTTCCAACCATGATGCGAACAAAGGAGACTGCAAATTGAACGTTAAAGTGATTGAGTATCCTGATAGTTCTCTGAGGCGGAAAAAAAAAAAAAAAAGAATTTTCGAAATTCATAATTTTCGAAATTCAGAATTTTTGAAATTCAGAATTTTCGAATTTTTCATTTTCGAATTTTTGAATTTTCGAATTTTTTACTTTCGAATTTCGAAATTTTCAGTTTTCGAAAATTTCGAAATTTCGAATTTTCGAATTTTTCATTTTCGAATCTTTTACTTTCTACTTTCTTTTACTTTTAAAATTCGAATTTTCGAATTTTTCATTTTCGACATTTCGAATATATGAGTTTCCGATTTTTTTTATTTTTCGAAAGTTCGAAAATAAAAAAAAATCGAAAATTCGAAAATAAAAAAATCTGAATTTTCGAAATCATGGAATCTTCGAAATTGTGGAATTTTCGATTTTTTTAATTTTAGAATTTTAGAAATTCCGAAATCCCGAATTTTATAATTACATTTTTTTCGTACTTCCGAATTTTTTCATTTCGGAATTTTCCGAAATTTACCGAATTTTTTGAATTTCCGAATTTCCGAAAATTCATTTTTTTTTTCATTTTCGTTTCATTCATTTTTTTCGGAAATGTTCGTTTTTTCCGTTTTAGTCGTTTTTTGCTTTTTCGAAAATCTGAAAATTCGTAATTCCGAATTTCCGAATTCCGAATTTTCGAATTTCCCGAATTTCAGAATTTACGAAAAGAGCAAAAAAACGAATAAAACGGTAAAAAAATATTTTTCGATTTTCCTGAATTTACGAATTTAGGAAAAAAAAAAAACGAAAATAACATAAACGAAAAAAACTAAATTTTTGGCAGTGCACATGTCTAACCGGAACCAACTGTGAGGTTCCAGGGAGCCAGGGCAGTTGGCCCCCCTCCCCAGCACTCAGACCATGAATCCAGGATGTCTTGAACCCCCCAGTTCAGATACCCAAGAATTCTGTAAAGAATTATCGGATTTCTTCATCAATAAAATTGAGAGAATCCGGGAAAGCATTCAGCAAAACAATACCCCCCTCAACCCCCCCCCCTCAATCATTCACACAACACCCACAGAAATTTGCTACAATCAACAAAGTTCACTCTAAAACCCATCTCCATCGATGCCGCTAAAAATATCATCGGTACTTTGCGAATCAGCACAGCGCCTAATGATATTATCGCCACTAAACTGCTGAAGGAATGTGCCGATATCCTGGCACCGCCTATCAAGCAGCTTATAAACCAGTCATTCAAGGAAGGCATAGTGCCCTCCCTGCTGAAAGAGGGCACAATCCAACCCATCTTGAAGAAACCCACCCTAGACTCCAAGAACCCAAGTCACCGCAGTCCAATAACAGGCCTAACCGCCTTCTCCAAGGTAATGGAAAAAGTAGTGGTACAACAGCTGCAACAGCATCTAGATGCCCATAACCTACTTGATCCATTTCAATCGGGTTTCCGTCCCGGACACGGGACGGAAACAGCATTGCTCAAAATTTGGGATGACGCCCTCGAGGCCGCAGACGAAGGAGAATCCTGTCTCCTGGTTCTGTTGGACCTAAGCGCAGCTTTCGACACAGTAGACCACAAACTATTACTATTACTAAAGTAGCCAGAGTCGCAGAAGATGATTTATCATGGTTCTCCTCCTTTCTGGAAAACCGATCACAAACAGTGAAATTGGGACCTTTCACTTCTGAAAAACGCACGGTATCATGCAGAGTCCCTCAGGGATCCCCTCTGTTCAATATATATCTTCGCCCTCTCTTTGAAATCATCAGTAGCCAAAAACTACTTTATCATTCATATGCAGACGACACGCAACTGTATTTTCGCCTCTGCAACAAAAAGGATCATCATCTAAATCTAGAGACATGCCTCTCTTTGGTAGAAAACTGGATGACGAAGAGTTATCTTAAACTCAACAGTTCCAAAACAGAACTTCTTCTGTTTCACGCCAGTTGTGAGTCAACTGACAACAACCTGGACACCCCCGCCCATTCTGGGCCAAATCATCACCCCTAGCTCCAAAGTCAAAAGTCTCGGGGTCATCTTCGACACCTACATGACAATGGATGCACAAATAGGGTCAGTAGTCAGCGGATCCCACCATCTGCTGCGCCTACTACGCAGACTTATTCCATTTATTCCTAAAGAAGACGTAGCAGTCGTGGTGGGAACAATTGTGAACTCCAGACTGGACTATGCTAATGCCCTTTACCTTGGACTCCCAAAGTACCAAATCGCTTGTCTGCAAGTCGTACAAAATACGGCCGCCAGACTTGTGACTGGGAAAAAACCATGGGAATCAATCTCACCCTCGTTGAGATCCCTTCACTGGTTGCCAGTAAAAGACAGAATTGCTTTTAAAGCACTCTGTCTGACACATAAGTGCATCCATGGGAAGGCTCCGCAATATCTATGCGAAAAGATAAAAGCTCACAACTCCAATCGCGTTCTGCGATCCACCAACCGAAATCTGCACCAGATACCCAAAGCCAAATTCAAGTCCAAAGGAGAAAGAAGATTTGCGCTCCAAGGTCCCAGACTATGGAATGCTTTACCAACCAGCATTCGGTTGGAGGAAAACTACCTGACCTTCAGAAGAAAGATCAAAACTCATCTCTTTTGATATCAAGAGAGACATGAACAACGAGCGCCCAGAGGCGATTTAGTTTGTATGTGCCGCGCTATATAAGTTTTTCATTCATTTATTCAGTAAAGCTGTTACTCCCAGCTGAATCACTGGCAGCAGGGCAGGATGCTACTGGCTGCTGCACACGACTACAGCTTGAGCGGATATCGGTGGATGGGACTGTGGTCTCCACTCACAGCAGCCCAGCGGAAGAGCTGGCAACAGAGCAGAGTGCCCCAGGCCTCTGCTCTCAACTAACAGAAGAGGGGGTTCCTGTGGTAGTGGATGGGACTCCGATCTCCACTGACACAACCCCAGAAAATGGTGCGGCACTGAGACAGGAGGATGTCGGCTTTGCTTTGCAAGCACCGGGGGATTTTCACCTAGCATCAGTGGATGGGATTTCAGTCTCCACTGGTATACCCCAGGAATGGTGGCCAGTTGGCCCAGATCACCAACAGCATGATGAACTGAGCCCAGCCACCCTGTCTTCTCTCCAGCGGCTGAAAGGACTCCAGGGAGAAGGGCCAGTCCAGGCCTCCCCCCAGCGGCAGGCGTGTTCTCTGAGAGAGGCAGAGATTGGCTGGGTGAGTAATGCTCTGTTTGGGACAAGTTATCTGGGGTACTGGGTGGGTACCGGAATTGGGGTCTCTCCCAGTGTTAGTCTCCTGCCAAAGGGCTGAATGCGAGCCTCTTGCCGTCCGATTATGGGCCAGGAACTCAAAACAGGAAGGCAGATGGGTCATCCCAGCAGACAGTCCTGGAACCTTAAGACTACTTTTCCAACATCCTCGAGTTGACCCGTTTGGGTCCCACTGCGGCTGTTGGACTGTTTCCCAGGGGAAATAATGTCATGGACCTTGAAGTACTGGAGTCTTTCTACTTGAAATCCTAATTCATGTATTACAGGATATACTGAGCCATTTGATTGTCCATTATGTGATAACCCTGTTTTAAAGCCTTTTGATTATCAGAGGTAAATTTATCTTCTGTCAGAGACAGTCCGTCTGGCTAAAAACTGTGGATTGAAGGTTAATTGAATCTATTATGTGTGTTTGAAGATGTATGTGTTTACGCTAAAAGACTTTGTATCGTTCTAAAGGTCAGAAGTCTCCTGTCAGGAGTATTGAATTAGCATGTTATTATTTAAAGGAATGTAACCTCTCAGAGGTAGTAATTAAGTTCTGTTAAATAGACCGGGCTATTGTGTACAATTATTACCCCCTGGGGCTTCTGTCTCAATACACATAACAATCTTTCTATCCAAGCTATTGGACCAATCCCTGTTGACTCATTTGCATGGTTAAAGAGGACCTGAGTGAGGACTGCATATACTTTACAATTGACCCAGATCACCAAGCGGTTGTTGGGGGTGGGATGTTAGGGGGGATATGTACAAATATATAAGATATGTACAAATATATAAGAGGTCCATACAGTGGATTTGGTGTTGAGTTATTCACTTTACGGTCAACACTGAGGACAAGGGGGCACTCTTTACGTCAAGAGGAAAAGAGATTTCACCTCCAAATACGGAAAGGTTTTTTCACAGTAAGAGCTGTGAAAATGTGGAACAGACTCCCTCCAGAGGTGGTTCTGGCCAGCTCAGTAGATTGCTTTAAGAAAGGCCTGGATACTTTCCTAAATGTACATAAAATAACTGAGTACTAAGTTTTGTAGGTAAAGTTGATCCAGGGTAAATCCGATTGCCTCTCGGTGGATCAGGAAGGAATTTTTTCCCCTGCTGTAGCAAATTGGATCATGCTCTGCTGGTTTTTTTTGCCTTCCTCTGGATCAACTGTGGGTATGGAGTTGGGTGTATGGGATTGTACTGTGTTTTTTATTTTGTTTGTTTATTTTTTGTGGTTGAACTGGATGGACTTGTGTATTTTTTCAACCTGACTAACTATGTAACTATGTAACTATGTTCCAAATTCTGTATAAAAGTGTGCTGTGTACTTGAAAATAAATGGTCCTGTTTGAACTTACATACAGCCTGCCTGGTGTGTGTTCTTAATGGGTTCGAATGGCACATAGCTGTAATTCGGATCCCGGAACCTTGGATGACTGGAACATCAGACGTTGCAATCTGCAAGCTGACTCAATAGTAGCAGAGGAGTGTCGGGAGAGCAGAATCGAGCGAGCAAAGGGTCTCGTCACAACGTTGTTTTTCAGCATGTCCAAAAACTACGTTTTTCCAACTTCATCATTAAAAACGACGTTGCCCACACACCATCGTTTAAAAAAATTGATGAACAAAGCGTGGTGACGTACAACACGTACAACGGCACTCTAAAGGGGAAGTTCTATTCGCCTTTGGGCTGCTTTAGCTGATTCAGTGTTAGTAAAAGACGATTTGCGCTTTTCTGTCTGTTACAGCGTGATGAATGTGCTTACTCCATTCTGAACGGTAGTTTTACCAGAACGAGCGCTCCCGTCTCATAACTTGCTTCTGAGTATGCGCTAGTTTAAAACATTGTTTTAGCCCACACACGATCATTTTTTACAACCCGAAAAACAATTTTTTTTAAAACGACGTTAAAAAATGCAGCATGTTCAATTTTTTTTTCAGAAGCCGAAAAATGATGTGTAGCCCACACACGATCATTTTAAATTAAGTTTTTAACCACTTAAGCCCCGGACCAATACGCTGTCTAAAGACCCAAGGTGTTTTTACAATTTGGCAATGCGCTGCTTTAACTGGTAATTGCGCGGTCATGCAATGTTGTACCGAAACGAAACTTGCGTCCTTTTCTTCCCACAAATAGAGCTTTATTTTGATGGTATTTGATCGCCTCTGCGATTTTAATTTTTTGTGATATAAACGCAAAAAGACCGTAAATTTTGAAAAAAAATGATTTTTCTTATAACAAAAAGTAAAAAAAATCGAATAAACTAAATTTTAGTCAAACATTTAGGCCAAAATGTATTCAGCCACATGTCTTTAGTAAAAAAAATCGCAATAAGCGTATATTTATTGGTTTTCGCAAAAGTTATAGCGTCTACAAACTAGGGTACATTTTCTGGAATTTACACAGCTTTTATTTTATGACTGCCTATCTCATTTCTTGAGGTGCTAAAATGGCAGGGCAGTACAAAACCCCCCCAAATGACCCCATTTTGGAAAGTAGACACCCCAAGGAAACTGCTGAGAGGCATGTTGAGTCCATTGAATATTTAATTTTTTGTCCCAAGTGATTGAATAATGACGAAAAAAAAAAAAAAAAATGTTTACAAAAAGTTGTCACTAAATGATATATTTCTCACACATGCCATGGTTATATGTGGAATTGCACCCCAAAATACATTCTGCTGCTTCTCCTGAGTACGGGGATACCACATGTGTGGGACTTTTTGGGAGCCTAGCCGCATACGGGGCCCCAAAACCCAAGCACCGCCTTCAGCATTTCTAAGGGCACAAATTTTTGATTTCACTCCTCACTACCTATCAAGGTTTCGAAGGCCATAAAATGCCAAAATAGCAAAAAAAAAAACCAAATGACCCCATTTTGGAAAGTAGACACCCTAAGCTATTTGCTGAGAGGCATGTCGAGTCCATGGAATATTTTATATATTTTTTTTTTTTTTTTTTTTTTTTTTTATAGAATACTTCAGACTCCACCTCATAGAGTGTGCATTTACATGCTCATGTTCTGCGTACCAGCCCATTGCATCTCTATTTCGGTTTTGCATCATTAGTGTCTTTTTTTTTTTTATATGCTAGTTGTTTTTGTTTTGTTTTCCACTTTTGTGTTTTTTTTTTTTTTTTTTTATATATATATTTATATTATTTTCTTGAGTACATCTTTGACTTCTTTTGCTGACCATATACAAAAGTTTTCCCTTAATACTTCCCTTCCTCTTACCCGTCCCTCCCCCCCCCCCCCCCTCCCATCTCACCAAAACAATCTCCTTATACCTCTACTTCTCTCTGATTTTTCAAAAATGGCCTTAAGTGCCTTCTCTTAATTTTTCCGCGTAACTCCACGATTTCTTAAAAGTTCTCCAGTTTTCCCATTTCATATTTTGTAATATGTTATTACCCTCCATGTCCTCCTGCAGTTCCTCCATTTTATACGTTTCTTCCACCGCGTCGATCCATTGCCAGATCGATGGGCATTCCACCTCTTGCCAGCCCCTTGGAATTAATCTTTTGGCAGCATTCAATAGGTGTGGTACTAGCGATTTTTTATAACTTTTAATGCCTTCTTCCCCCCCGTGGAACAGAACAACCCAAGGGTCCATCTTTATCTTTTTCTTTGTAATCTCTTCGACACAAGCCAATATTTTTTCCCAGTACCTCCTTATCTTAGGGCATCCCCACCACAGGTGTGCCATATTTCCTGGTAAACCGCATCCCCTCCAGCACTCTCCAGTCTGTCCCTCTTTAAACTTTTTTAATTTGTCTGGTGTCATATACCATCCGGCTATGCATTTAAAACACATCTCTGCTGTGCGGCTATCCACCGCGGAGGAGTGTGTCAGGGTCAGCATTTTCTCTATTGTGGTCCTATCCTGATGTGTCCCTAGTTCCCTTTCCCATTTTTTAATGAATGGGGGTATGTTCTGCTCTTCCATCTTCAGTAACATCTTATATAGTCCCGAGATAGATCCTCTGGCATTTTTTGTAGAGCATATTTTTTCCAATTCCAATAACTGATCTCCCGACCTCAACGGGTGTGGAAGATCTTGGATAAAATGGTTTAATTGCCGATATCTCCATTCATTAATTTCCAGGAGGGAGTTTTTTAATTTCAACTCCTGTAGTGTTAAAATGTGCCCTTCCTTCATTATATCCCTTAATTGTATAGTGTCCATTTTAATCCAATTTCCCCCCACTTGTGTTTTACCTGGTGCAAAATAATCATTATTCTTTAGTGATATAAGGGGTGAATTGTACTCTTTCACAATTTTTTTATAGACCGTGTCCCAAACTTTAAGTGCATTTTTAGTTATCTCGTGTGCGTTTTTATCTATTGTCCTAAATTGTGGAGGGTTCCAAATTATCTTATCTAGCCTTGCCTGTGACAATTCATTTTCTACACTAACCCACCTTTTTTCTTTACTAGCCCTGGCCCACTCCACCACTCTTGTTAATATCACCGCCTCATAGTATCTCTTGACATCGGGGACCGCTAATCCACCCTTTTTTTTTGGCTGTTTTAGGGTCTGAAGTGCTATCCTGTGCTTCTTATTTCTCCAAATATAATTCATTATTAATTTTCTAAGGGCCGAGAACAATGTCCCGGGGAGGGCAATGGGGATCATCTGGAACTTATATAAAATTTTTGGCAAAATGACCATTTTGCAGTAATTAATTCGTCCTATCCATGATATTGCCCTATTTTCCACCCTTTTTGTTTCTGTCTTAATTTCATTTAATAAAGGGATAAAATTTATCGTATACATCTCCCTAGTCGATTTTGCTAGCAGTATTCCTAGGTATTTGAGTTCTTTAACCCAAGCAAATTTGTACAGGTGTTGTTCTTCTATCTTGCTTATATTTATACTCATAATCTCCGTTTTTGTGATGTTTAATTTAAAGTTTGAGATTTCTCCGTATTCGCTGCAAAGGTTTAGAAGGTTTGGGATTGATGTTTTGGGTTCCATTAAATAGAATAGGACGTCGTCTGCAAAGGCTGCAAGTTTATGTTCTTCCTCTCCTATTTTAACCCCTTTTATTTTTTGAGAGTTTCTGATCCTAGCCAGCAGGGGTTCCAATGTGAGCACGAACAGTAATGGCGATAGAGGGCACCCTTGCCTTGTACCATTTCTCATTAAGAAGGTTTGAGAGAGACTTCCATTTATTTTTATTTTGGCCGTGGGGGACCTGTAGAGAGTGCCAATCCACTCCATCATCCTCTGTCCAAACCCCATTTCCTTCAGGGTGAGCAACATGAGTCCCCAGTCTACCCTGTCAAACGCTTTTTCTGCGTCTATCGACAGAAGTAGACCTGGGGATCCCACCGCCTTCATTTTCCGGAGGATTAACAGTGTTCTAACCCCATTGTCTCTCCCCTCTCTTCCCTGGACGAAACCTGTCTGATCCGGGTACACCAATCTCGCCATTTCCTGTTTAACTCTCCCGGCCAATACCTTTGCAAACAGTTTTAAATCTGTATTGAGCAGAGATATCGGCCGGTATCCTGAACAGTTTCCGATGTCCTTTCCTTCCTTAGGGATAACGGTGATAGTTGCCTCTGATGCCTCTTTACTTAGTTCGTACTCCTTTCCAAGCCCATTATAGTACTGGCATAGCCTTGGCAGAAGTATCTCTTTAAATTTTTTGTAATACATTACTGTAAAGCCGTCTGGTCCCGGACTTTTACCTGAGGCAGAGCTTGATAATGCTACTTTAATTTCGTTTTCCGTTATTTGCCTGTCCATCCCCTCTGCGTCTATTTGACTGACTTTTGGTAACCTTGCTTCTTCTAAAAATGCTGAGATTTTTTTGTCTTTCTCCCCTTTTTGCCAGTTTTTTTGTTCTACTGAGTATAATTTTTCATAATATAATCTAAATGTTTCAGCAATATCTTTTGTTGTGTGCAAGACCTCTCCTTTTTCGTTTTTAATTTTGTCTATATAGTTCCTTGATTTCTTTTTTTGTACCATCCGAGCCAGATGTTTGCTTGTTTTATTTCCCCACCTATATCTCTCCCTTGCCACCAAGTTAAATTCCCTTCTTGTTTCCCGATCAATAAGTTCTTTAAGTTCGTTCCGCTTGTTAACTAGATCTAGATAAATATCTCGTTGTTTACCATTTTTCTTATGTGTTAGTTCCAAATTGAAGATCTCATCTACTAATTTTTCCTTCTTACTGTTCATTTCTTTTTTCCTCCTTGCCCCTTCGGAGATTAACACCCCTCTAATCACCGCCTTATGGGCATCCCATAATGTTGCTGCCGAAATATCATCTGTCTTGTTTATCTTAAAATATTCCTCTAATTCTTTTTTGACCCTCATTAAACTTTTCTCTTCTATTAGTAGTTTCTCATTTAGTCTCCAATTTGGATAGGTCCTTTGATTGCCTATAATATTTATGGATATACTGATTGGAGCATGGTCGGAAATCGTCATGGTCTCTATTTTTGTCTCGACCACCGCATCTAGCATTCTATGCTCAATGAAAATGTGATCGATCCGGGAGTAACTCTCATGTACGTGAGAATAAAATGTATAATCTCGTTTGCTTGGGTTAAAGATCCTCCATGTGTCTACTAATTGGCTTCTATGTAGACTACCTTTTACCTTTCTTAATTGCCTTTCTTGAGTCTCTAATGTTTGGTGTGTTTTATCGACCTTTGTGTCCATACAGAAATTTAAATCTCCTCCCAATATTATCTTTCCCCTCCTGAAATCTTTTAATTTCCCCAGGATTCCCTGGAGGTATTTCATCGGGGAGGTATTCGGTGCATATATGTTTACAAGAGTATATTCCTCCTCCTCTAATTTTCCCCTTAAAAAGAGGAATCTCCCTTCTGGGTCTGTCAATCGGTCTGTTAACACAAACCTAATCCCCTTCGCTATCCCAATTGCTACCCCTCTGGCCCTTTTAGAGATGGTGTCGCCATAGTACCATATGGGGAAGTCAGGGGAATATAGCTTTATGTTTGATCCTAATGTAAGATGGGTTTCTTGTAAAAGGACAACATCTGACCTATACCTCTTTAGTTCCTTTAGTACCTTATGTCTCTTTGATGGACTATTGAGGCCTTTTACGTTATAAGATAGGCATTTAATTACCGGCATCTTGGTTGTTGGTTACAGTTTCTTCCGATTGTTTTGGTGAGATAGGATATCTTCCCCCCTCCCTCCCCTCCCTCTCCCCCCTCCCCTCCCCTCCCTCCCACCCCCCCCCCTCTCTTCCCTCCCTCCCCCCTCCCCTCCCTCCCGCCCTCCCAATTTGGCCTATTTAAGACCTCTGAACCATTTTCCATGCCCTGGTTCAGATTGCTCCGGGTGGGTTCTGGGATCTCCCCCCCCATCCCGGTTTCTCCACCCCGGGGTAGGGGGGGGCACAGGGCCCAGCCAAGGAACAGAAGGAAGGCCAAGAAACAAAAAGAGGTCAGAAGGAAAGAAGAAACAAAAAAAAAAAAAAAAAAAAAAAAAAAAAAACAAGCACAGAAAGAAAACCGGGGGCCTCAAAAAGGGCCCACAAAGGGGCGGCTAAGAGAAAAAAAAAATTGAGAGAGAGAGGGGTATGGAACAAGGGGGGGGCGGAGCTTCCATTCTCCACTCCCCCCCCTCCCCTGCCCCCTACTCCCAACCCGGTATGTCAGGGACCCGGATCTCCAGTTTCCTACAGAATTCATTCAGGTCCTCAGGAAATCTCAATGTCGCAGATCTCCCATCTTTTGTTCCAATTAGGCAGGCAGGGAAACCCCAATTATACTTGATATTCGAGTCCATCATCTGTTTTAGGAGCGGTTTTAACAACCATCTCCTTGCCAAAGTTTCTGGGGCCACGTCGGTGAATATCTGCAGGTCCATCCCTTCAAACACTATCGGGGATTGGCCCCTCAGCTTCTTCCAAATTGCCTCTTTTTCTTCATAGAATCGGAACCTTATTATGACATCTCTTGATCGCTCTGAGGTCGCTCTTTTCGGATTTCCTACTCGATGGACCCTTTCAATCCCGACTGGGTTCTCTACAGTTCTTTCCAATATTGGATTAAATATCTTCTGCGTTATTATCCTGAGGTCCTCACCCCTTTTCTCTGGTATGGACCTTATCCTTAAATTTTGTCTCCGATTTCTGTTTTCCTGATCCTCTAATTTATAGAGAATATGTCTTTGTTGTAGTTGGATCTGGTCCATCTGGGCTCTGAATGTATTTGCTTCTTGTGCCTGTTTCTCTATCTGTTCCTCTACTGCCTCTATTCTGGATAACATATGGCCTAAATCCGTCCGCAGGTTCTGTATTTCGCCTTTTATCGCATTTTCCAGTTTTAACAGCATCTCTGCCATTTCTCCCTTGGAGGGGGATTGAGTGTCTACGCTTCGATCATCCATCCTGCTGCTCTCCAGTCCACTCCCTGTACTCCCTGTAGGTCCTTCCTCTATAGATGTTTCCCTGGAAGTATCACTCTGGGGTTTTTTATTTTCGGTCTTTTTTACTTTATTCACTTGTTGTTGCTTTGTTAATCCCTGGGAACCGGAGGTACGCGGGCTTTCCCCTCTGGTCACAAATGGCCTTATTGAGCTTGTTGCTGTTATGTTACATGGAGTAGTTGGGGGTCCCCCTTTTGTTGATCTACTCGTCATTCTGCTCATGTTAGTCTCCCTCCTTCTGATTCTCTTCCCCAGCTTGACCTCTTGTTTCCAACAATTTGACACCAGACTCAGTATAGGGGTACAAACCAGTATGGTATACCGGACGGGGTAGGACAGGGGGTTTTGAGGTGTTCCCTTTTTTCCCTTTAACCTTTATACGGGAGGGATGTGTTGTGTCCTTATCTTTAATAGGTTGATTTCATAGGTCCTCTCCTTTTGCCCCCTTCACTGCAGTACGAGTCTTGTCCCTTGAGTCCTCTCGCCATGTATTTCAAGTACTCTATGCTTTTTGCTGGAGACCCTGTCTGTTAGTGTTTCTCACCTCCAGATCTGCCCTTGTTCACTATCCCCCCCTTGTACTGATACCCTGTCACTGTTTGATCTTAATTGTCTCTTGGCCTTTCCACGTGCGTGTGCATGACCGTACTACAGTCAATGGGATGTCATACCGTTCTCAAGGGTTTGTACAGAGTTCTGGGTTCAATGGCCCAAGGGTCAGTTTTAAATTCACTGTATAAAAAGCCTTTATACGTTAGTACACTGTATGAGATACCTTATGTGTTTTATAGCTTGCGTCTTTTGCATGTATTAGTTTAACTGAGAGGTTGCAGTTTTTGTTGGTCCCTCTTTAACCCTTGACCATGGTCCGGTTCCTCTCTCAACAGTTTTTCACAGGTTCCTCACACAGTATATTGCAGACATTATATGCTTATTCTCGTGTGCACGCTCCTTCACTGATACAGTCTCAAGTAAATCATCACCTCCTAGAGCGCCATTTAGACCCCCTTTCTTTTAAATGAGTGGGTAATCAATGAAGGAGTGTCAGACCTGTTACCTCTTTCTCTAGCAGATTGGCAGTACGTTCAGCCCCACCTTTGCCTCTCCATCAGGAGATTCCCCCTACCTTACCTCGGTTCTTCCAGTCCTTTGTACGGGGGGTTTCACCAAGCTGACCTTATAGCTTTCCTATGACGGAGATGTTCCTCTATGTGGGCGCGGCAGGCTCCGTTCTCCTGCTACGTGACCCTGCTTCCTCCTTCAAGCCGCCTGTCCCCGCTCCTCGCCGACTGCCGACTGTTCCGGTGAGCCTCCGTCGCGGCGTGACAGGCAGTGAATGAAGCAGGCTCTCCACCCCCCCAGCACGGCGCGATGTTATCCGTGCGGGTCCTTCAATTTTCGGCGCGGTGGTCAGCGTATAGCGTGAGGCTGCCGTCTGCCGTCTCCTCCCTTCAGTCAGCGCGATCCGTCCCTTCAGCCAGGCAATCCCATGGATCTTCACTCCCCCCACCTACAAGCGCGCCACGTCCTCACGTGCACGTGCACGCCATCGAATATTTTATATTTTGACACAAGTTGCGGGAATATGACAAACTGATTTTTTTTTGCACAAAGTTGTCACTAAATGATATATTGCTCACACATGCCATAGTTATATGTGGAATTGCACCCCAAAATACATTCTGCTGCTTCTCCCGAGTACGGGGATACCACATATGTGGGACTTTTTGTGAGCCTAGCCGCATACGGGGCCCCGAAAACAAAGCACCGCCTTCAAGATTTCTAAGGGCATACATTTTTGATTTCACTCCTCACTACCTATCACTACCTATCACAGTTTTGAAGGCCATAAAATGCCAAGATGTCACACAACCCCCCCAAATGACCCCATTTTGGAAAGAAGACACCCCAAGCTATTTGCTGAGAGGCATGTTGAGTCCATGGAATATTTAATTTTATGGCCCCAAGTGATTGAATAATGACCAAAAAAAAAAAATAATTTTACAAAACGTTGTCACTAAATGATATATTTCTCACATATGCCATGGGCATATGTGGAATTGCACCCCAAAATACATTCTGCTGCTTCTCCTGAGTACGGGGATACCACATGTGTGGGACTTTTTGGGAGCCTAGCCGCGTACGGGACCCCGAAAACCAATCACCGCCTTCAGGATTTCTAAGGGCATAAATTTTTGATTTCACTCCTCACTACCTATCACAGTTTCGAAGGCAATAAAATGCCAAAACAGCACAAAACCCCCCCAAATGACCCCATTTTGGAAAGTAGACACCCCAAGCTATTTGCTGAGAGGCATGTTGAGTCCATGGAATATTTAATTTTTTTGCCCCAAGTCACTGAATAATGACCAAAAAAAAAAAAATACAAAACGTTGTCACTAAATGATATATTTCTCACACATGCCACGGTTATATGTGGAATTGCACCCCAAAATACATTCTGCTGCTTCTCCTGAGTACGGGGATACCACATGTGTGGGACTTTTTGGGAGCCTAGCCGCGTACGGGGCCCCGAAAACCAAGCACTGCCTTCAAGATTTGTGTGAGTGAAATCAAAAATTTATGTCCTTAGAAATCTTGAAGGTGGTGCTTGGTTTTCGGGGTCTCATACGCGGCTAGGCTCCCAAAAAGTCCCACACATGTGGTATCCCCGTACTCAGGAGAAGTAGCAGAATGTATTTTGGGGTGCAATTCCACATATAACCATGGCATGTGTGAGAAATATATCATTTAGTGACAATGTTTTGTACATTTTTTTATTTTAATTTTTTTTGGTCATGATTCAATCACTTGGGGCAAAAAAATTAAATATTCCATGGACTCAACATGCCTCTCAGCAAATAGCTTGGGGTGTCTACTTTCCAAAATGGGGTCATTTGGGGGGTTTTTGTGCTATTTTGGCATTTTATGGCCTTCGAAACTGTGATAGGTAGTGAGGAGTGAAATCAAAAATTTGCGCCCTTAGAAATGCTGAAGGCGGTGCTTGGTTTTCGGGGTCCCGTACGCGGCTAGGCTCCCAAAAAGTCCCAAACATGTGGTATCCCCGTACTCAGGAGAAGCAGCAGAATGTATTTTAGGGTGCAACTCCACATATAACCATGGCATGTGTGAGCAATATATCATTTAGTGACACATTTTTCTTTTTTTTTTTTTTCTCATTATTCAATCACTTTGGACAAAAAAAAAAAAAATCAATGGACTCAACATGCCTCTCAGCAGTTTCCTTGGGGTGTCTTCTTTCCAAAATGGGGTCATTTGGGTTTTTTTTGTGCTATTTTGGCATTTTATGGCCTTCGAAACTGTGATAGGTAGTGAGGAGTGAAATCAAAAATTTACACCCTTAGAAAGCCTGAAGGCGGTGATTGGTTTTTGGGGTCCCGTACGCGGCTAGGCTCCCAAAAAGTCTCACACATGTGGTATCCCCGTACTCAGGAGAAGCAGCAGAATGCATTTTGGGGTGTAATTCCACATATGCCCATGGCATGTTTGAGCAATATATCATTTAGTGACAACTTTGCGCAAAAAAAAAAATATATATATATATATATATATATTTATATTTCCCGCAACTTGGGTCAAAATCTAAAATATTCCATGGACTTAATATGCCTCTCAGCAAATAGCTTGGGGTGTCTACTTTCCAAAATGGGGTCATTTGGGGGGGTTTTCAATTGTCCTGGCATTTTATGCACAACAATTAGAAGCTTATGTCACACATCACCCACTCTTCTAACCACTTGAAGAAAAAGCCCTTTCTGACACTGTTTGTTTACATAAAAACATATTATTTTTTTGCAAGAAAGTAAAGTTGAACCCCCAAACATTATATATTTTTTTAAAGCAAAGGCCCTACAGATTAAAATGGTGGGTGTTGCAAAAAAAATTTCCACACAGTATTTGCGCATTCAAACGCATTTTTTGGGGAAAAAATACACTTTTTTTTATTTTAAAGCACTAAAACACACTATATTGCCCAAATTATTGATGAAATAAAAATTATGATCTTAGGCCGAGTACATGGATACCAAACACGACATACTTTAAAATTGCGCACAAACGCGCAGTGGCGACAAACTACATACATTTTTAAAAGCCTTTAAAAGCCTTTACAGGTTACCACATTAGATTTACAGAGTAGGTCTACTGCTAAAATGACTGCCCTCGATCTGCCCTTCGCGGTGATACCTCACATGCATGGTGCAATTGCTGTTTACATATGACTCCAGACCGACGCTTGCGTTCGTCTTTGCGCAAGAGCAGGGGGGGACAGGGATGCTTTTTTTTATTTTTTTATTTTTTTATATATTTATTTCGCTTTTTTTATTTTATTTGTTAACTGTTCCTTCCATTTATTTATTTTTTTACCATTTTTATTGTTATCTCAGGGAATGTAAATATCCCTTATGATAGCAATAGTTAGTGACAGGTACTCTTTTTTTTTTTAAATGGGGTCTATTAGACCCTAGATCTTTCCTCTGCCCTCAAAGCATCTGACCACACCAAGATCGGTGTGATAAAATGCTTTCCCATATTCTCAATGGCGCCGTTTATATCTGGGGGGGGGGGACATTCCCTCCCACTGAATGTAAAAGCAGTCTAGAGGCTAATTAGCCGCTAGGACTGCTTTTACATGAAAGCCGACCGCTGGCTGAAAAGAATGATACCAAGATGATGCCTAAACCCGCAGGCATCATTCTGGTATAACCATTCAAAGTCCTGCAACATACCAGTACGTTGATGGTTCTTGTTGGACATGTATTGTAATCTTTTTTTTTTTCATGCAGCCTGTTGGCTGAACAAAAAAAAGATTGATCGGTGGGTATGCCCACCATTAGAATACCTCCCTTCATCCACCCACTTCTAATGATGGGCATACATGCACCATTTATATATGCCGAAGCATGGGGGCATCCTCCCGCAAAAAAGTTATGCCGCGTACGGTCGGACTTTTCTATGCCGCGTACACACGGTCGGACTTTTCTATGCCGTGTACACATGGTCAGACTTTTCCACAGGAAAGCCTCCGTAGGAATGTCAACCGTATGTACGCGGCATTAGGAGCAAAATCGCTCCTCCGCCCCTAATGCCCCCATGCTCCGGCATATATGCTCTTTTTTGAACTGTAGTGGTGAAATCACCTCCTACAGCATTGGAGTCTCGGCTTTATATATCGTGGGAGCAAACGCTGTTGCTGTCACGCTAAATAAATCCGCACTGCAACTGAATGGCGTACCTGCTAAGCAAATGATGGTTAACATTAAAACAAAGTAACATTCCAGTATAACAGTAAGATCATACCATACCTGCAAAGCAAATACCTATAAAAAAACATAGTAAAAAATAAAACATTTTTTAACGCAACCTGTGCCTAAAATATATATATGCCAAAGCATGGGGGCATCCTCCCGCAAAAAAGTTATGCCGCGTACGGTCGGACTTTTCTATGCCGCGTACACACGGTCGGACTTTTCTATGCCGTGTACACATGGTCAGACTTTTCCACGGGAAAGCCTCCGTAGGAATGTCAACCGTATGTACGCGGCATTAGGAGCAAAATCGCTCCTCCGCCCCTGCTGCCCGCATGCTTCGGCATATATGCTCTTTTTTTTAACTGTGGTGGTGAAATCACCTCCTACAGCACTGGAGTCGCGGCTTTATATATCGTGGGAGCAAACGCTGTTGCTGTCAAGATAAATAAGTCCGCGCAACAGCTGAATGGCGTACCTGAAAACAGTAAAATAAATTACATACCTGAAAAGCAAGCATGAAAAAACATAACAACAATAAAACTTTGCAGAATAGAATACAGTAAAAAAGAGCAGAACAATAGAGAGAGAATAGAGAGGGAGAGAACAATAAAACGACAACTATTTTTGGTTTTTTTATTTTATATTTTTTTGTGTGTTTTTATTTTTTACTTTTTTTTTTTTTTTTAACACTTTTTTTTGTAACTGTGAACTGTAACTTCAACTTTTCGGTTCCAGGTTTGGGTCTCTCAAAATGCGATGGCATCTTGGGAGACCCTGTGTGAGTGTGCCTAGCCTGTGAAATGTTTCACCCTACACTAATAATTAACGTGTGTGTGGAAGCGTTCAAAACATTCACCAATACAAAGACCAGGATTGCCAGGACATTTGGGACAAAAATAACGGGTGTCACGCCTAAGTCCGCGCTTGGTACAGACACGACATTTTCTTTGGGGGGCTCGTTGGGTAGGGGTACTCTCGAGGACATAAGAAAAATGCCTCTCATGCAGTCGGCTTACTGCATTTGGTAGGAGCTGGTGAGGTACAGTACCGCCTGGATACAGGAGTTCTGTGATGATATCCCTCTGGAATTGAAGGAAGGATTCATTCCGTCCTGAAGCTCTGTATACGACATGAGCATTCAGTAGAGCCAATTGAAATAAATGTAGAGACACTTTTTTGTACCAGCGTCTCGTCTTACGGGCAATATGATACGGCGCCATTAACTGGTCGTTGAGGTCCACCCCTCCCATGTTTTGGTTATATTCGTGGACACAGAGGGGTTTCTCCACAACACCAGTCGCCGTACGAATTTGGACTGTCGTGTCTGCGTGAAGGGTGGTAAGAACGAAAACATTCCTATTGTCCCGCCACTTCACAGCGAGCAAATTTTTACATCTGCAGCAGGCTCTCGCCCCCGGCCTAACACGGGCATCTACAAGCCGCTGGGGGAAGCCCCGGCGATTAGGTCGCACGGTGCCACATGCTCCAATCTGTTGATCAAATAAGTGGCTAAAAAGTGGCACGCTGCTGTAAAAATTGTCCACATACAAATGGTACCCCTTTCCGAATAAGGGTGACACCAAGTCCCAAACAATCTTGCCAGCGCTCCCCATGTAATCTGGGCATCCTTCCGGCTCTACCTGACTATCTTTTCCCTCGTAAACCCTAAAGCTCCATGTGTAGCCTGTGGCCCTGTCACAGAGCTTATAGAGCTTGACCCCGTATCTGGAACGCTTGCTGGGAAGGTACTGTTTGAAAGACAAGCGGCCAGCAAATTTAATCAGGGACTCATCAACGCATACAACCTGCTGGGGATTAAACAAGGCTGCAAAACGTTCGTTGAAATGGTTTACGAGGGGCCGAATTTTGTAGAGCCGGTCAAATTCAGGGTCTCCACGTGGACGACAAAGTGTATTGTCACTGAAATGCAGGAACCGCAGGATCGCCTCGTATCGTTTCCTGGCCATGTGAGCAGAGAAAATGTACATATGGTCAATGGGATGTGTGGACCAATACATCCGCAATGACGGAAATTTGTGTATGCCCATGTTGAGGGTAAGGCCCAGAAAGGTCTTAAATTCGGAAACCTCGAGAGGTTTCCATTGTTTGGCAAGGCGAGACTGGGGGTTAGCGGCGATGTAAGTACCAGCATATAAATTAGTCTGGTCCACAATAGATCTATAGAGATCTTCCGTGAAATACAGCGAATAAAAATCAAGTGACGTAAAGTTCGCTGTATCCACCTGAATACCGGGTTGGCCAGTGAATGGGGGAAGTACAGGTGCTGTAGAAGTGGTGGGGACCCAATCAGGATAGGCAAATTCTACAGGAAGGGCACTATGGGCACGACGGGCCTGTCTCTGTCTTCTTCTTGGTGGCAGCGGGACACTACTTGTGCTTGCCACATCGCCAGCTTCAACTGCACTTATGGGACTCGCCACGTCACCAAGTGTTACTGCAGTGCTGGATAAACGACCAGGGTGTACTAGGCCGCTGGTGCTTGCCAATTCACCAGAAGGAATAGCGGCGCTAGTACTGGATCTCTGCTCCATACGAGGGTCCTGCGGTTCTTGCTGCTCAACAACATCAGAACGGGATCGGGTACGCCTGGCCTTAGCAGGGACCTCAACTTCGTTGTGCGAGCTATCTGACATGGAGCCGCTGTCGTAAACGGGTTCGTATTCTGAGCCAGAATCTGTCAGATGCGTGACCTCCTCCTCTTCACTATCTGACATGCACATGAACTCCAAGGCCTGCTTATCATTGTACCTTCGGTTTGCCATTTTGGACTCTAAATTTAGTGGTACAATGGTAAGGATTCACAGGTAAAAAAAGCACCTGATCTGTAGAAAAGCAAACGTAGAAAACGCTTCAAAAAAAACTGTAAGCGATCGCAGGGATCAGGCCTGTCTCTGCGAACGCTGCAGTTATGTGTCTTGTGTTTTGTAAGTGACAGTGATCGATCGATACTGCACTTGGGTGGGTTGGGCTGGGCAGAGGGGGAAAACGCAGGTGCTAGCGGGTATCTGGGCTGATTCCGCTAACAATGCGTTTTTGGGTACCCTAAACTGCTGGGTACGCTAGTATAGATCTGATCAGATCAGGTATCGATCCGTTCAGATCCTATACCACTAAGGGGGGTGTATGCTTAGCGAGTGGGTGTAAGCGGTACTGGCTCTAACCTAACGCTGCCTGGGGCGACGCAGACCCTGACTGGCGCTAAAATTAAATTTATATCACCCGCCGGGTGATCAGGGGGTTAAACCTATTGGGTTATATACGGCGGGTGCTCTGATGCTATAAACAGCAAACTAACCAACCAGCGTCAACCGTAACACTTAGGCCTTGTACTCACGGCAGGACATGTCCGATGAAAACGGTCTGCAGACCGTTTCCATCGGACATGTCTGGCCGGGGACTGCCCGGGGACTTCTGTTCGATGGCTATACACACCATCGAACAGAAGCCCGCGCGTAAACATTACGCGGGGCGTGTCCGCGGTGTCGCCGCGTCGATGACGCGGTGTCGCCGCGACAATGACGCGGCGACGTGGGCGGGCCGCCTTAAAAATGCTTCCACGCATGCGTCGAAGTCATTCGACGCATGCGAGGGATGCGGGCGGCAGGACATGTACGGTAGGTCTGTACAGACGACCGTACATGTCCGGGCGGACAGGTTTCCAGCGGACTGTTTTAAAACAAGTCCGGGAAACAGTTGTCCGCTGGAAACCTGTCCGATCCGTCCCAAAATGGTCCGCTCGGGCCAACACACGGCCAAACATGTCTGCTGAAACTGGTCTGCGGACCAGTTTCAGCAGACATGTTTGGTCGTGAGTACGGGGCCTCATACGGTGATCACTGGTGAAAGGGTTAACTAGGGGGCAATCAGGGGGTTAAAACCTTTATTCGGTAATATATGGGGGTACCTGACGCTTTCTAAAAACCTGGTGGCGAACCTAAAATAACTAAATAACTAACTGGCTAACCACGTCACCAGTGACACTTATACAGTGATCAGTGGTGAAAGGGTTAACTCTAGGGGCAATCAGGGGTTAAAACCTTTATTTATGGGGGTACCTAACGCTATATAAACCTGGCGGCGAACCTCAAAAAAAACTAACTACCTAGCGGCAACAGTGACACTAATACAGCGATCAGAAACCGATCGCTTAGTGACACTGGCAATAGGGGTGAAAGGGTTAACTCTAGGGGCAATCAGGGGTTAAAACCTTTATTTATGGGGGTACCTAACGCTATATAAACCTGGCGGCGAACCTCAAAAAAAACTAACTGCCTAGCGGCAACAGTGACACTAATACAGCGATCAGAAACCGATCGCTTAGTGACACTGGCAATAGGGGTGAAAGGGTTAACTCTAGGGGCAATCAGGGGTTAAAACCTTTATTTATGGGGGTACCTAACGCTATATAAACCTGGCGGCGAACCTAAAAAAAAACTAACTGCCTAGCGGCAACAGTGACACTAATACAGCGATCAGAAACCGATCGCTTAGTGACACTGGCAATAGGGGTGAAAGGGTTAACTTTAGGGGCAATCAGGGGTTAAACCTTTATTGGGGGGGGGTAGGGGGCTACCCTGGACCTAAAGGGGCCTAAACCTAACTGCCCTGACACTTTTTTCTGTCACACTGACACTAAAAGCAGTGATCAGAAAATAAATGATCACTGCAATCAGTGACACTGTGACAGGGGGTGATCTGGGGGTGCTGGGGGGGTGATCGGGGGGGGGGTTATGTGCCTATGTGTGCTGTGTCAGTGTGCTGTTGGTGCAACTCACAGTACTGACGTCTTCTCTCCTCTGGAACCGGACGAAAAGACCGCCAGAGGGGAGAAAACGTCACTTCCTCCCTGCCTGTGTTTACAGTTACACAGGCAGGGAGGGCTCAGGTGGAAGCTCATTCGCGGAGGGAGATCGAGAGGGGACGGCTGGAAACCAATAGCCGCCCCCTCCTCCCGGACCTCCCGTACACCGTTCCCGGCCCTCGCATGTACCGGAGGGGGTCCCGATCGGACCCCCGAACCCAGGTAAGGCGGGGACGTACCTGTACGCCCATGTGCCTGTACGTGCCATATTGTGGACGTATATGTACATGCGGGGGTCGGGAACTGGTTAAAAACATCGTTTTTTTTCATGCTGAAAAATGATCGTGTGTACGCGGCATTAGGCTACTTTCATACTGAGGTGTTTTACAGGCGTTTTTGAGCTAAAACTAGCGCCTGTAAACTGCCTCTTCTGCAGCCCCAGTGTGAAAGCCTGAGTGCTTTCACACTGGGGTGGTGCGCTTGCAGGATGAAATAAAGTCAAGCAAAAGGCATCTTTGGGGTGGTACGGGAGCAGTGTATACACCACTCCTAAACTGCCCCAGCCTTTGAAATCAATAGTCAGCACTGCCAAAGCACCTGTGCTTTTCGGGCTATTTTAATCCTTTCCTCGAGCCGCTAGCAGGGATTAAAAGCGCCATTATAACAACGGTAAATTGCCGCTTTACTGCTAAGGTCCCCCTGCCCCGGTGTGAAAGTAGCCTAAAAGGTAGTATTCAACTGTCATTTCAACTTGTTGCAGGTGCTCTGATATAGTTACAATCACCTTACTAATTGAACGACATAATATTTTCTTAATATTAGTAAAAAAGAAAAAGAAATGTTGAGTTTGTCTAATTTGTTGCCAGTTTCATTTGGATGAATATTGTGGTAGATATCTCAATATATTTGGCTAGCATTACTTTTAAAACCCTTTCTGTGTAAATGACTTACCGTAATTATATTATTTTCTCTTGCAGTGTCTGAATTAGTTTTAACTTATTTCCCTGTAAGAGGTAAGTTGATGATCTATACAGGTTACACTCACATTCCATAACTAGATTACCATGGCCAGTACTACTGTGAAAGTGAAGATTTTGCTTAATGTGGTGTCCCTTTGGAGGTGACAAGCCAAAGTATGTCTCTTTTTTGTTTTGGATATAGTTGGGAAGATTAGACCCACAGATATATATATTTTTTTATCTGTCTGTGTGTATGCCTAGTACCTAGTGTACTTAGTGTTAGTAACTGTATAAGCTGTTGTGGGTGGAGTCCTAGCCAAAATAAGTATGGGAACACATTACCCCTAACATACATAGTGTAAGTCTGTAGTCTGGAAAGGAAAGGGCCCTTCAGGGCTAAACTGTCAAGAGAGTCGGGATGGGGACCCAAAAAAAAGGAGGAATCACTGCAGAGAGATGGGAGAAATGGCTGCACTTTCTGAGTTCAATTTTGGTACACTGATATACAGTATGGCTGCACTTTCTACAGTATACTGTATGGCTTTGAGGGGCTGCCCTTCGGCCATCAACATATAATGGGGTATAAATAGGTAGCAATATAGGCAAGTTGGGGAATGCAACCTCTAGATTTGAATGAAAGGTGAGAAGCTTAAAGTGTATGTATAGTCCAAACTTTCTGTCTCCAGAACATTTACACCCAGTAAAAAATTCCACTATCAGTGCGCCAGTATGGCTGCACTGATATACAGTATACTGAGATGGCTGCACTTTCTGAGTTCAAGTTTAGTGCACTGATATACAGTATACTGTACTGCTGGTCTGAAGTATGGAGTTTAAGAAGCTCCGGTACGGAGTTGTGCACCTTAAACGGCTACTTGTGTGCACATTCTGTACCTTCATTCATGAAGATGGACCTCAGGTCAAATGCTGCTATGGAGGTGGGTCTCAGGTCAGAAGATTGTGAGTAACAATAGGATGGAGTTTCTCCCAAAACAAGTGTGTGCGTACCCTATCAGAAGAAGAAGAGGGGAGGTACCCTTGGCTAGCTTGACAGGATCTTCATTGGGAAGATTTGCTCCTATATTTGTACTAATTGCCATTACATAGTTGCATAGTTCATAGTTACATAGGTTGAAAAAGACACAAGTCCATCTAGTTCAACCAATAGAAGAAAAATGTACATTGTTGAGTTGTTTCCAGAGGTTTAGCGGAATTTTTTACTGGGTGTAAATGTTCTGGAGACAGAGGCCCAGATTCACATAGCTCGGCGCATCTTTGTGCCGGCGTAGCGCATCTCATATGCGCTACGCTGACGTAACATTGAGAGGCAAGCTGAGTATTCACAAAGCACTCACTCCCATATTTACGCCAGCGTAACGTAAATAGGCTGGCGTAAGCCCGCTTAATTCAAAGTAGGCAGGTAGTGGGCGTGTTGTATTATAATTAATCGTGACCCCATGCAAATGAATGAGCGTACGAACGGCGCATGCGCGCGCATGCTCAGAATCACGTTGCATATACTCCCTAAGATACGACGGCTCAATGCGTACGACGTGAACGTAACCTACGCCCAGCCCCATTCACGTACGACTTACGTAAACAACGTAAAATACGACGGCTGTTCCAACGTTTCCGACGTCCATACCTTAACATGACTTACCCCTGCTTTATGAGGGGTGAACTTAGGCCGGACGTACACCTTACGTAAACGGCGTAGATTACAGCGAGGGGCGCAAGTACATTCGTGAATCGGCGTATATAGGTCATTTACATATTCGACACGTAAATCAATGGAAGCGCCCCTTGCAGGCAGTGTAAATATGCGCCTAAGATACGACGGCGTAAGAGACTTACGTCGGTCTGATGGAGCCAGAATTCAGGCGTATCTGGTTTTAAGAATACGGCGCATAGATACGACTGCGCATCCTAGAACTTACGCGGCGTATAAGAAGATACGTTGGCGTAAGTTGTTCGTGAATCTGGGCCAGAATGTTTTGACTATACATACACTTTAAGCTTCTCACCTTGCATTCAAATCTAGAGGTTGCATTATATAACTTGCCTATATTGCTAACTATTTATAACCCATTATATGTTGATGGCCAAAGGGCAGCCCCTCAATAAAAGCCATCTATACAGTAGATTATGACTATATTGGTGGCCAGTGGCAGAATGAATGTCCTCTTACTTTGCTGGACTTACAGCTACTCTGTTTTTGTGAACTTGGCCAAGTATAGCAGGAAGAAATACCAGATGCTGTTTGTTTCAGACTGGCGACTTTTTCTTAAAGCAAATCCATGTTTGTCCATGCAGATGCAGAACAACAGGTCTTCTTAAAACCCACATCTTAAGAAGTACATAGTCACATTTCTTGACTCTCTTGCCTCTTTTTAGCCACCAGTTTTTTTGCATTGTGTAATATCTAAGCAAGCAAATAGAATTCTGGGATGCAACACTAGTGGGATCAACAGCAGAAAGAAGGTGGTACTAATTCCACTATATAGGGCTTTAGTTAGACCCTATTTACAAACCTGGAGACCTTACTCACAAGAAGTGAAAAGACAAGATACAGCACAAGATAATAATATATACAGCTTCAATGAAAGAAGGGAAAGGGGCATGATTGAAACTTTTAAATGTGTGAACAAGGAAAGTTCAAAACTAACCATAGAAAGTATTATTTTACCAAAAGAATAGTGGATGTCTGAAATAGAAGGGTAGATGTTGTGAGTTAATCAACAGTATGTAAATGTAACCACTTAAAGCAGAGTTCCACCCAAAAATGGAACTTCCGCTTTTCGGAACCCTCCCTCCGGTGTCACATTTGACACCTTTCAGGGGGAAGGGGGAGCCGATACCTGTGTGTAGCGCCACCTTACTTTCAGAATGGGCACTACGCTAAAGTTAATGGGGAATGGGAGAGTTACTTTGCTCCCATTCACAATTTATTTAAATTGGCACTTCTGTCATTCCAGAAATGTCCACTGGGTCAGTCTGTACTCCAGGGATGTGATACCATCCCTGGCCAGCAGTTGGCACCAGAGGGGTTCTGGCAAAGCAACTTTCCCCAGCAGCCAATTAGAGAAGTTTTTCCCTTGCAGGGCATGCTGGGGAGGGGTATATCTGTGACAGGTGTCATGTGCTAAAAAGTCTTCGCAGGGTCCCGATTTCAGGTGCGGCATCCACCTTCAGGGTGCGCGGCCCACCTGGCCAAAATTGCAGGCTACACAGAACCTCATCTGGAGGTAAAAGGGGATTCCAGTGACTTACTGGATCCCCGATTTTATTGAGAAGATCCCAGGCTGGATGCCGTTCGATTGGGGGTCAGCTTGAGGAGAACCCGGACGCAGGTTGTCCAATAGGGCTTGAATGAACCAATCTGGGATCTGGTGACTGGAACACTGACAGGTACGCTTTGCTGTCATCCGGTGACCTATGCAGAAATCTACTGGGAGGATTCGCTCCATTCTTTCATTCAGCTCACTTAAAGTAATTGGCCTGTGAGAGAGATCTGTTCCTCCCAGCAAATCCTAAGTGACACCTCGGCTGCCAGGTTTGTGATAGGGGTCTGTCCAGGGGCACTTCACCCACTCCAGCTAGAGTGGCGACGAATCACAAATTGATACTACTGAGAGCAGGACTGCTCTGTCCATATCCAGGCCTGATACCGCAAGGTTCTCTTTTCTCTTCATCAACCTTTCTTTTCCTAATTGATGTTGATGTTGGCCATGTTGGCCTGGAAATAAAGCATTGGAAAAACCTTTATTCATCGTCTGGACCTCCGCTCATTACTTTGTTTCTACAATTGCACCCCTGAGCCACATCAAGGTAACTTAATATGCCGATCCCAACAACAAATCGGCGGCTCCTGCGGGGGTAGCACTACACATGTAATACAGGTATTTCGCTCCCACATCCGGGCATTTATACCCGAGCCACCCGCGGGTATCTTACGCCACTTCCCGTCCCCCCCACTGTCTTCCAGAAGACAGCAGAGACCAGTAGCATCGTGCATGCGCAGTAGGGAACCAGGAAGTGAAGCCGCAAGGCTTCACTTCCTGATTCCTTTACCGAAGATGGCAGTGGCAGCATCCTTAAAAGTCAGCAGCTGCAGTATTTGTAGCTGCTGTCTAAAAAAAAACGGCGAACCTCCGCTTTAAAGACCACCCACCGCATATATACCTGTACGTAGTTTTGTGCAATAGATACTGTGAGCGTGCGCCCATTGGACAGAGGGAAAGCCAATCAGAGGGGGGCCAGATATCTGCTGGCCACCTGTGATTATTCCCCAGAGAAGTAAAATGGTGATCTGCCTATGTATACAAGGCAGATCGCCGTTCTGACAGGGAAGGACCAAGAGATCTTCTGTTCCTGCTAAGCAGGATAACAGATCTGTGTGTTTACCAAGTCAGTCCATCCCTCACACAAGTAGCAAGCACGTCCTAGGGAAACACTTAACCCTTTGATCACCCCTGGTGTTAACCCCTTCCCTGCCAGTGTCCAGTAGTGTATTTAGGTTTTGTGCTGCCCTAGGCCTGACTGAACTCGTGCACCCCCTAATTTAAATATGAGCCACCCCTTCCTGCCAAGGCCACACCACTTTCTGTTTAAGACTCACCCTTCGAGTGGGGACACTAGTTCTTAGGGCCGGGGGGTGGGGAAATGGATTCCCTTAATTTGCATAGATTTCCTCTCACTTCCTGTTTGGCTATGGGGGCAGGAAGTGAAGGGAAATCTCAGCAATGGGTCAGGGATGGTAAAAAATAAACTGACAGGGGCTATAACTCTCCCTTACTCTATCCAAAATGAAAAAAAAAAATGTTGTCTATAGTTCTAATTTTTTTTTTTTTCTTTTTTCACGTCAGACTCTGCTCACATATAGCAGCGAGACTAGCTCACGGTTCGACCGCCCATAGCGTCTCTCTTATGGCTTCGCATCATCCGTGGGAGTTTTCAAATTCTTTTTTATTCCCCCTTATCTTTTTTATTTTTTTATTTGTTGAATTATATTTTTGGGTTCTTTTTCTTTTATATAATTACAGATTTATCGTTTTAAATCCATTAATTATTCTTTTCCCGATTAACAAGTCTTACTGCGTTACTTGCTATTGTTACATAACTAGCCCCCCTTTTTTTTTTCCCTCTTCCCCCCCCTCCCTAGATCTGTGTGTCATGCAGTCTTCTCTTTGGTTTCTCACCTATCTGCTTCTGCCATTCCCTGGACAAACTTTTCTGTAGATTTGAACACTTTCCATTTTTCCCAAACCACCCTGTATTTGTCCTCTCTTCCTATCTCTCCACTGTCAAGATACTCCATCTCTTCCACATACTCCACCCTCTCCATCCACTCTTTAATTGATGGCCTCTCTGGATGCAGCCAGTTTTTTGGGATCAGAGCCTTTGCTGCGTTTAGCAGCACTGGGACCAAAGTTGTTCCATATTGTTTTTTTGTTTTTTCAGTTCCATGAAACAAACAGGGCAGGGGGCTGCATGGGATCCTCTCCCCTGTTATTTCTACAATATATTCCAAAATTTCTTTCCAATATTCCTGTATTCTCGGGCAGTCCCACCATATATGCAGAGTTGTTCCGTTTTGCTTACAGTTTCTCCAGCATAGCTCTGAGTTTTTTGGGTGGATCTTACTCATTCTTAATGGGGTCAGGTGCCATCGAACCATACATTTATAGTTTGCTTCTATGGTGGTGATGTCCGAGGCATGATTATATACTGCACCTATCATTTGTGATTTATCAATCCTTTTACCCAAATCGCTTTCCCACTTTTCTAAGAAGGGCAGTGTTTCCTGGGTCTCGAGCTCCGTTAATATTCCGTATGCCTTTGATATGCCATGTGTCAGGGGCTTGTCTGTATTACATATTTTTTCTATTGGGTGTAGTGTCTTATCTTCCCTAATCGGTTGTGGTAGTGTGCTCACAAAGTGTTTTAGCTGCAAATACTCCCATTCACTCATACTTTGTTCCCCTTCTCCTATTTTTATGTCTTGTCTTAATTTAATTTTTCCCCGTGTGACAATATCTTTTAATTTTTTCTCCCCCAGTTGCTTTCCAAAACGTGTTCCATTACCTGGTGGAAAGAAATTTGTGCCTACTAATGGGATTAATGGGGAGTTATACTCCGTCTAAATATTGTGTCCCATATTCTATATACGTTCCTTGTTATGCTATGTGTATTTGTGCCCAATTCCCTCGTTTTCGGTGGTATCCATACATTTCTATTTAGTTGTGTCCTACTTAATATTTCTTCCATACGTACCCATTTTTTTTTAGTGTGTATGTTTGTCCATTCTATCAGCCTGGCTATATTAACAGCGGAATAATATCTTTTTATATCAGGGAGCCCCAACCCCCCTCCTTTTTTTTTCCTGCTCAGCAATGAATAGCTTAGTCTAGCCTTTTTACCTGCCCATATATATTTAAAAATTACTGTTTTAATTACTTTAACCACTTAACGCCCGCCGCACGCCTATATACGTCCGCACAATGGCACGGACAGGCAGAAGGGCGTATATATACGCCCTTGCCTTCTAGCGGGTGGGGGGTCCGATCGGGACCCCCTCCGCTGCGTGCGGCAGGCGGGATCCCTCGGGGAGCGATCCGGGACGACGGCGCGGCTATTCGTTTATAGCCGCTCCGTCGCGATCGCTCCCCGGAGCTGAAGAACGGGGAGAGCCGTATGTAAACACGGCTTCCCCGTGCTTCACTGTGGCGGCGCATCGATCGAGTGATCCCTTATATAGGGAGACTCGATCGATGACGTCCATCCTACAGCCACACCCCCCTACAGTTGTAAACACACACACAGTGATCCTTAACTCCTACAGCGCCCCCTGTGTTTAACTCCCAAACTGAAACTGTCATTTTCACAACAAACAATGCAATTTAAATGCATTTTTTGCTGTGAAAATGACAATGGTCCCAAAAATGGGTCAAAATTGTCCGAAGTGTCCGCCATAATGTCGCAGTCACGAAAAAAATCACCGATCGCCGCCAATAGTAGTAAAAAAAAAAAAATTAATAAAAATGCAATAAAACTATCCCCTATTTTGTAAACACTATAAATCTTGCGTAAACCAATCGATAAGCGCTTATTGCCATTTTTTTTACCAAAAATAGGTAGAAGAATACGTATCGGCCTAAACTGAGGAAAAACATTTTTTTTATATATGATTTTGGGGGATTTTTATTATAGCAAAAAGTAAAAAATATTGAATTTTTTTCAAAATTGTCGCTCTATTTTTGTTTATAGCGCAAAAAATAAAAACCGCAGAGGTGATCAAATACCACCAAAAGAAAGCTCTATTTGTGGGGAAAAAAGGACGCCAATTTTGTTTGGGAGCCACGTCACACGACCGCGCAATTGTCTGTTAAAGCGACGCAGTCCCGAATCGCAAAACCTGGCCTGGGCATTTAGCTGCAAAATGGTCCGGGGCTTAAGCGGTTAAAAAAACTCTGCGGTATTTTTATTGGGAGCATTTGAAGTTTGTATGTTATCTTCGGTAATATCATCATTTTAAACGCATTAATCTTACCTATCCAGGAAATATGTTTTTTTGCAAGATTTTTCAGGTCTTGATTAATGTCGTTCATTAAAGGGACAAAATTAACCGGGTAAAGTTTTTCGACTGTTGATGTGATTTTTATTCCTAAGTACGTTATAGCTTCTTTTTCCCATGTAAATAGGAACTCTTTCTGTAATTCAACTGCTTCTTTTTTATCTATCCCCAAGTTCAAAATTACTGTTTTTATCGGGTTTATTTTAAAGTTTGAAAGTTCACCATATCTTTTTATTTCCTTTATGAAATTAGGGAGGGAGACTCTGGGTTTGGTCAAATATAGGAGTATGTCATCTGCGTACGCCGCCACCTTGTGTTCTTCGTCTCCCACTCTCACCCCCCCTATACCCGGGTTTTCCCGGATTTTTGCTAACAACGGTTCCAGAGCTATTACATATAGGAGGGGTGAGAGCGGGCACCCCTGTCTGGTTCCATTTTTCATTTCGAACACAGACGACACACTCCCGTTGACCTTCACCCTTGCCGTCGGATGGCTATATAAATTCTTTACCCATTTCATGAACCTTGGTCCCAGGCCTATGTTTTGTAGAGTTTCCATCATGAACCCCCAGTCGACTCTGTCAAATGCTTTTTCGGCATCTAAAGACATGAGTACGACTGGGGGTTTCTTTTTTGGATCCTGTTGTAACAACAACAGGGTCCTTATGCTATTATCTCTCCCTTCTCTGCCTGTTACAAAGCCCGCCTGATCTGTGTTTATTAATTGCGGCATTAGACTTTTTATCCTAGTTGCTAGTATTTTCGCATATACCTTCAGCAATGCTATTGGTCGATAGTTGGAACACAGAGTTCCATCTTTTCCTGTTTTAGGGATAATAGAAATATTTGCCAATAAAGATTATTTTCTTATTTCCTCTTCCTCTCCTATTTTATTAAAATAGTTACACATCTCTGGGACCAGGAGTTCTTTAAATTTTTTGTAATATTTAATCGGCAAGCCATCCGGGCCTGGACTCTTACCACACAGTGTTTCCTGGAAGGCTCTGTATATCTCATCTTGAGTTATTGGGGCCTCTAAGGATCAATATCATTTTGAGAAATTTTAGGTAATTTCACTTCTTTTAAATATTCCCTAATTTTCCTTTTTCTAATATTTTCTTGCTCTTGAGTTTCATTGGTTCTTATTGAGTATAATGAACTATAGAAAGTCTAAAAGGATTCAGCAATTTCAGACGTCTTATATTTCATAAGGCCACCTTGATTTTTTATTTTTTCTATGTAGTTTTTTTTTTTTTCCCTAGATACTCTAGCTAAATGTTTCCCTGAATTGTTCCCACATTTATACCTCTCTTTTCTAACATTTTTGAATATGTCCCTTGTTTCAACCTTCATCAGATCTCTGAGCTGGGCCCTCTTTACAACAATTTCTTGATATACTTCACTTTCTCCTCTCTCTTTATGTGTTTGCTCCAGTTCAAATAGCTCAGTTGTTAATTTTTTCATGTTTAATTTTCTTATCTTTTTTTTCCCTGCGCCTATTGAAATTAGTTTCCCTCTGATGTATGCCTTATGGGCCTAGCTGGGACAAGGCCTAGCTGGGACAAGGGCTTTTGGAGAGGACTGAATGCGAGCCTCTTCAGGTAGCTACCCTTACTTCAGGTGTATTATTGAAGGTGAAATATTGATCCAAATCAGTTCTCACTGTGTTATTTACCTCAATGTCCTCTATGAGTTCTTCGTTTAAATTCCATGATCCTTTTCTTTGCTCTATCTCTTTGAATCTAATTTTCACTATTACCGGAGCGTGGTCTGAGATTGTAGTTACCCCTATTGAAGTTTTAACTACCTCTTCCAGTAACTCGTGGTCTACCATTATATAGTCCAGTCTTGAGTATGTTCCATGCACAGAAGAGTAATAGGTGTAGTCCCTTTTATTTGGATATGTAATCCTCCAAGGATCTATTAAACAGTAGCTGCGCATTTTTTTTCCTAATATTCTTAACTGTTTAATATTTCGCCTCTGTGCCCCGGACGTACTATCAAGTTGATAGTCCATTGAAAGGTTGAGGTCTCCTGCTAGTATTACATGTCCTAGTTTAAAGTCCATTAAAGCATTTAAGATCCCCCTCAGGTATTTATGTGGTTGGCTGTTTGGGCAGTATATGTTTGCTAGCGTGTATTTTTTTCCTTGGAGTACTCCTTTTAGAAACAAATAGCGGCCTTCCGGGTCCATCTTCCTATCTTCTACTGTGAAAGAAATGTTCTTCCCTATTCCTATGGCGACCCCCTTGGCTCTCTTCTTTGGAGAGTCCCCATAGTACCAAGTGGGAACTGCCCGAGAATACAGTCTAACATTAGAATCCAATGTTATGTGTGTCTCTTGCAAAAAAACTATTTCAGCGGAGTACCTTTCAACCTCTCTTAATACCATATGCCTTTTTTCCGGGCAATTGAGACCTCTTACATTATATGTTAAGAAATTTATATTTGTCATATCTTTCTTTTTTTTTTTCTATCTTTCTCAAGTGCATTTGTTTTTTCCTGCTGCATGACACACAGATCTGAGTCCCTTTTCCTAGTCTTCCCCTCCCCCTCCCACCCGAACCCCTTCTCCCTCCTCTCCTCCCTTCTCCACCCCCCCCACCCCCCCACCACTCATACCTTGCCCCTATGTTCTTCATATGGGGCTTTCTCATCCCCTCCCTCTCCCCCCCTTCCCCCTGGTCGATCCTTGACCCTATGGTCATTTGGAGCTTTTTCTATTTGGCGCTCCAGGCGCTCTTTTGCTCCTCCGGCTAAGGTGGAATTCTGTTTTAGCCCAGTCTCCTATCCCCCAATAGTGGGGAACTGGGGAAGGAGTACTCTCCAGGTCCCCCCTCTCCTCCACCCCGCTCCCATTGCTTACTATATTGAACCTCCCTGTCCCCCCCCCCTGTCCCCCCCCTCTGCCGTTGTCCAACATTATTAATCTTTTTTTGGTATTGGGATATCTAATCTCTGACAGAATTCTGGCACTTCCTCTAAAAACCTCAGTCTTGCAGAGATACCGTTTTTCCTGCCTATTGGGCAGGCTGGGAATCCCCAATTGTATTGTATATCATGTTCCTGCAAGACTCCTAACAATGGTTTTAAGCTTCTTCTTCTTTTTAACGTCTCTTGTGACAGGTCTTGATATATTTGAATATTATGTTGATCATATTCTAATGGCGACTTCCCTCTCAGTTTTCTCCATAGTTGGTTTTTCTCTTCCCAACTTTCAAATCGAACAATAATGTCCCTTGGGTAATCCTGTACTCTCTCTCTAGAATGTCTTATCCTGTGCGCACGTTCTATTTTTAGTGGGGAAGTTGTTTCTCTCTCTAATATTGGATTACAAATTTTTCTTATTATTTCTGGGAGGTCCTCAGCCTGTGTCGTTTCTGGGACTCCGCGTATTCTATCTCGGTTTTCTTGATCTTCTAATTTATACGCCTGTTCTCGTTGGTTTATTTTTAATGCTTTTATTTCATCCTCTAATTTTTTAACTGAGGTTACATTGTAATCCACTTTTTTCTCCACTTCTTCCACTCTTTCCAATATATGCCCCATATTTCTCTCCATTTTTTCCATTTGCGATTTGAGTGATCTTTCTAAGGCAGCGAACATTCCTTCCATTTCCCTTTTTGTTGGCAAAAGTGTCATGTCCTGCGTTTCTTCCTTATTTCTCTGTTCGAGGTCCAATACCTTTTGGAGTTTCTTATATCAGAGTTTAAAGTTGCTATAGTACTTCTACTCTTTGGCTTTGGCTGTGGATTAAAGATATTCGGCGCACCAAACACGTATACTGACCCCCGCCTTCTGTCAGTCTCCAGTGCCTGTCAATCTTAAAGACCTCCTTTTACCGGTTTCAGGGCTCTATAGTATGATTAATTACACTATGTACTGTACTTTTACCGTTATATCCACCGATTTTTAGTCCCGTTCTCTGCCAACTCATCTGTATACTGTAGATACTAAAGTATCTTATAAACAGAGTTCAATATGTATTGCGTATATACTGTTGAGGAAAAAAAAAAACTCTCCCTATATTTTAATTGATCCCAATAAGGAGAAGGGAAATGTCAAGGGGGAGCTGCCAAAAGAACTATAAAATTACCGGCTTCTTTACAAACACATAAAATTCAATGATGAGCTTATATCCCTTATATTATGTCAGTCACTTCCAGTAGCCATTCTCCTCAGAAACATTGTCCCATTGATATATATTACCTTTTTTTTTGGTTCTTAATTCCTAAATGAACGTTTGTACTCACCATTCTGATGGGTGCAATAAGCTGACAAATGTACTCACCAGTCTGGCAGCTTTCTAACAGAGAAAAGAAAAATAGTTGCTGCAATGGGTTTCACCTTGTTTCTGGACAGACTATTGATGGCAGCCTGTGATCTTTCTCTTGGGTTGCAGGGCTGGCGTTGTATCTCCCTCTCCCTCAGCCCCCTCTCACGGAGTGGCGCGGCACACCTCCGCAGCACAGCCGCACGCACGCTCCGGGGGGAAAAAAGCCACCGCACAGCTGATGCCACAGGGGGGGCTCCGGCCCTCACTCACCTCTGCAGCCCCCTCCCCCTGCTTGGCACGCCGTCCCAATGCGCCGTCCTATCGCGACCACACACCGCTGCAGCGCATCCAGCCAGTGGAGCCGGGGGAGCCGCTCCGCCCACGTGACCAAGTAAGTGACGAGTCTGGGAGACCCGCTCGAGGGCGATGCAAGCCCGCTCCAAGCACGGGCTTCGATCCGGGAGGGTGGACGGAGGAAAGGGGAGGAAAGGAGGATGCCCTAGTGGAGGGAGCGAGGGATCCGGCTCGCGAACATCTCCGGTCCTAACGTGTGCTCAGAGCAGGGCTGAGGAGCGGGCGGCCGTGTCTAGCTACTCCCCCACTCTGACCGCGCCATCTCCAGACTCCTCCCTTCCCGCCCACTGGCCTCTATAGTTCTAATTTAAGCACACATTTCTGATAATTTTATGGAGAGGACTAAGAAGGTCAATGGTGCAGCAGAAAGCATCAGTGTAGCACAAGCCAGTGGGGACTATTTCCGTGCTGCTCCCCTGCAAAGTGCTGCCCTAGGCCTGGGCCTTGTTAGCCTAGGCCAGGATACAGCGTTGCCAATGTCATTAGTACAGTAACAGCGCATATTTTTAGCACTGATCACTGTAATAATGTCACTCGTTCCCTAAAAAGTGTCAAAAGTGTCATTTAGGTGTCCCATTTGCCCATTAGGAGTCACAGTCCCGCTAAAAATCACTGATCGCTGTCATTACTAGTAAAAAAATGTAATAAATAAAAATATCCCATAGTTTGTAGACGCGAACCCGAACCCGAACCCAAACCCCATTGAAGTCAATGGGGATGCGATTTTTTGACTACTAAAATTTCTCTAAAACACTAAGGGAAAGGGCTAGAGGGCTGCAAATGGCAGCAAAATGTCGGTAAAAGCATGGCAAATAAATGTGGATAGGGAAATAACTTAAAATAACATAAAAAAAAAACAAAAAATAAATAATAATCTTGACCTAGGAGGACGAGGTCCATATGGAGTAGGAGGTTGAGGTAGCGGGGGATGTGGCGGTCAAGGTGGAAGCGGCGGTGGAGGAGGACGAGGTAGCCAACACAGCAGGTTTTGGTTTTAATTTATTTATTTTTGAAATTAGGGTACACCCCAAAAGAGTGAGAAAGATCTAGGGTTGCCACCTCATCCCTTTAAACCCGAACACATAGTAATTACGCAGGTTCTGGGGCTAATTTAATGGCGATAAGGCACCAAGTGAGTTTAATTAGCAGCACCTTAATCAGCCAGAGAACCTGTGTAATTAATATGTTTTCGCTTTTAAATGGATGGGGTGGCAACCCTAGAAAGATCAGAAAAAAAAGAATGGCTGGGTAAGGCCGGCCCGGTGTCTATTTTGCACAAGGTACGGACAAGTCCTGTGGGATCCATGCCTGGTTCATTTTAATGAACGTGAGCTTGTCCACATTGTCTCTGGACAGGCGGCTGCGCTTGTCTGTGATAACACCCCCTGCCGTGCTAAATACACGTTCAGATAATACACTGGCTGCAGGGCAGGCCAGCACCTCCAAGGCGTAAAGGGCAAGCTCAGGCCATGTGCCCAATTTGGAGACCCAGAAGTTTAAGGGGGCAGACCCGTCATTCAGTACGTGTCGGCGTGTGCACAGATACTGCTCAACCATGTTGGTGAAATGCTGCCTCCTGCTAAAACGTTCCATATCAGCTGGTGGTGCTGGTTGTTGTGGCGTGCTGACAAAGCTTTTCCACATTTTGGCCATGCTAACCCTGCCTTCTGAGGTGCTGGCGGTGCCCCGGCTGCGTTGGCGACCTCTTCCTCCTCCTCTGCCTTCACCTTGTGCTTCCACTGTGCCCCCGCTGTCAGGTGGGAATTCCACCAGCAGCGCGTCTACCAGCGTGCGCTTGTACTCGCGCATCTTGCGATCACGCTCCAGTGAGGGTACATTGTCCTTGTAACGGGGATCCAGCAGCGTGGCCACCCAGTAATCAGCACCTGTTAAAATGTGCGGAGACACTGCAGCATGTAATCGCTTATGTGTGCCAGGCTGCCCAGAGGCAACGAAAAGCTGTCCTCTGTGGGAGGTGTATCATCTGTGTCCTCTGTATCCCCCCAGCCACGCACCAGTGATGGCCATGAGCTGGTCTGGGTGCCACCCTGCTGTGAACATGGTTCCTCCTCCTCCATCTCCTCCTCCTCATCCTCCACCTCGTCATCCTCCAGAACTGTGCCCTTGCTGGACAGTTGTGTACCCCGCCTTTGTTGGTGCAGGAACCCACCCTCGGAGCCACTTGTGAATGACTGCCCTGAAAGCCTTGGAAATGATCCCGATTCCTCCTCCTCCTCCTCGTCCTGTGCCACATCCTCTTCCATCATCGCCCTAAGCGTTTTTTCAAGGAGGCATAGAACTGGGATAGTAACGCTGAGAACGGCGTCATCGGCACTGGCCATGTTGGTGGAGTACTCGAAACAGCGCAACAAGGCACGCAGGTCTCGCATGTAGGCCCAGTTATTGGGGGTGAAGTGGTTCTGTTCCGCAGAGCGACTCACACGTGCGTGTTGCAGCTGAAACTCCACTATCGCCTGCTGCTGCTCGCACAGTCTGGCCAGCGTGTGCAAGGTGGAGTTCCACCTTGTGGGCACGTCACATATGAGGCGGTGAGCGGGAAGCCCAAAGTTACGCTGCAGCGCTGCCAGGCGAGCAGCAGCAGGGTGAGAACGCCGAAAGTGCGCATAGACGGACCACACTTTCTGCAGCAGCTGTGGCATATCGGGGTAAGTTTTAAGGAACCTCTGTACCACCAAATTCAGCACATGCACCAGGCAAGGGATGTGCGTCAAACCAGCTAGGACCAGAGCTGCTACGAGATTTTGCATGTTATCGCACACCACCAGGCCTGGCTTGAGGCTCACTGACGCCAACCACTCATTGGTCTGTTGTTCCATGTCCCTCCACAACTCCTGCGCAGTGTGGGGTTATTCCCCCAAACAGGAAAGTTTTAAAACTGCCTACTGGCGTTTACCCATGGCTGTGCTGAAGTTGGTGGTGATTGTGTTACGCTGACCGGATGAGGAGGTGGTAGTGGATGAAGAAGAGGAGTAGGAGGAATTAGCAACAGGAGGCAAACTGAAGCGCCCTGCAATCCTCGGTGGTGGAAGGACATGCGCCAAACTGCTATCCGCCTCAGGCCCAGCCGCCACTGCATTTACCCAGTGCGCTGTTAGGGAGATATAACGTCCCTGACCATGCTTACTGGTCCATGTATCCGTAGTTAGGTGGACCTTGGCACAGATGGCGTTGCGCAGTGCACACCTGATTTTGTCCCCCACTTGGTTGTGCAGGGAAGGGATGGCTCTCCTGGAAAAGTAGTGGTGGCTGGGCACGACGTACTGTGGGACAGTCAATGCCATCAGGCTTTTAAAACTCTGCGTCTCCACCAGACGGAATGACAGCATTTCAAAGGCCAGGAATTTTGAAATGCTGGCATTCAGGGCCAGGGATCGCGGGTGGGTAGGTGGGTACTTCCTCTTCCGCTCTAGTGTTTAGGAGATAGAGAGCTGAATGCTTCCATGGGACATTGTGGAGATGTTTGGTGACCCAGGTGGCAGTGTTGCTTGCCGATCCTCTAATTGAGGGGTGGCAGGTGGCACTGTCACTACGGAGGTGGATGAAGAGGCAGAGAGGCCCGAGACTGATGCAGAAGAGGAAGCAGGAGGAGCCAGAGACCTTTCTTGGTTTTTGAGGTGTCTACTCCACTGCAGCTCATGCCTTGCACTTAGATGCCTGGTCATGCAGGTTGTGCTCAGGTTGAGAACGTTTATGCCTTGCTTCAGGCTCTGATTGCACAGCGTGCAAACCACTCGTGTCTTGTCATCAGCACATTGTGTAAAGAACTGCCACGCTAGGGAACTTCTTGGACCTGGCTTTAGTGTGCTCGGTCCCTTGCTGTGTTGGGCAGTAGCAGGCGTACTGTCTAGGGGACGGACGCTCCGCTTTGGCACCCTGCTCCCTCTTCTGCTGTGCTAGTGGCGACCACCGCCTCTTCCTCCGAACTACATGGGTCACCTGCATGAGGTTGATTCCATGTGGGGTCGAGGACCTCATCGTCCACCACATCATCTTCCACCCAGTCTTCACCACTGCCCTCCTTGTCGGTCTGCACAATTGCAAAAGCAGCAGCAGTTGGCAACTGTGTTTTATCATCATCCGAGATGTGCTGTGATGGTCCCCCCATGAACTCATCTTGAAACATAAGCATCGGTGCACTCAACCTCTTCCACTTCTGGGGCAGGGCTAGGTGGATGGCCCTGGGAAAACATGCTAACAGACTCATCAAAAAGCAGAAGAGACTGCTGCATGATTTGGGGCTCAGACTGCTTGGCTGATTTGCAAGGGGGTGAGGTGAAAGACTGATGGACATCAGCCGCAGGTGCCAACTTTGATCTTTCAGCACAAGACTGGTTGGGAGACAATGTGAAGGAACTGGAGGCACTGTCAGCAACCCAATCTACTACCGCCTGTTCTGCTCCTGGCCTCAACATTCGTAGAGCCGGATTAGGCCCGACCAAATACCGCTGCAGGCTCTGTTGCCTACTCGCACCTGAGAAAGGTGTTTCACTTGTGCGTGTAGCTGGCACAGATCGACCACGTCCTCTCCCTGCAACAGGAGCTCCACCAGCAGCACCGCAACCGCGGCCACAGCCCTTATTTGACGTTCTCCTAATTTTTCCCAAAATGTAGGAACTTGCCCTAAATGGGTGTTTTTTTAATCGAACAATAGAAGAACACTAGCTAAAGTGTTTATCTCACACCTACAGATATGCAGTAAACGCACCCAAAAAAAAATATTTGACCAAAATATTTTTTTTTTTTGTATAGCACAATAGAATACAGTATGTAAAGTGTGTATCTCACACGTACAGATATGCAGGCAAGACTGCAAACACTGGAGGAAAAACTGTAAAATATATTTTTTTGCCCTAAATGGGTGTTTTTTGAATAGAACAATAGAAGAACACTAGCTAAAGTGTTTATCTCACACCTACAGATATGCAGTAAACGTACCAAAAAAAAAAATATTTGACCAAAATTATTTTTTATTTGTATAGCACAATAGAAAACAGTATGCAAAGTGTGTATCTCACACGTACAGATATGCAGGCAAGACTGCAAACACTGTAAGAAAAACTGTAAAATATATTTTTTTGCCGTAAATGGGTGTTTTTTTAATAGAACAATAGAATGAATGAATGAATGAATGAATGAAAAACTTATAAAGCGCGGCGCATGCGAACTGAATCGCTTCTGGGCGCTAATAGAAGAACAGCAGCTAAATTGTTTATCTCACATTTACAGATATGGAGGAAACACTGCAAACACTGGAGGAAACACTGCAAAGTATATTTTCTGTGCCAAACTTGGTGTTTTTTGAATAGAACAACAGAAAAACAGTAGCTAAAGTGTTTATCTCACACTTACAGATAAGGAGGAAACACAGCAAACACTGGAGGAAACACTGCAAAATATATTTGTTTGCCCTTAATGGATGTTTTTGGGATAGCACAATAGAAGAAAAGTATATACAGGGTGTATCTCACAAAAAGAAATGCAGTGCAGCTGCAATATGCAGACTATCTCACAGGAACAGATGCAGTGCAGCTGCAATTTTATTTGTGAACCAGGACTGACTCCTATCTAAATCTCTCCCTCAGATCAGCAGGAACCTTGCCCTAAACTATCTGATGCAGAGTATCTGACAGACAAGAAACGTTGCTGGTGTAGATTTCTGAAGCAGGATAATCCTATCTAAAGCTCTCCCTCAGATCAGCAGCAGCCTTTCCCTACCCTAGCTAATGCAGAGTATCTGACAGACAAGACACGTTGCTGGTGTAGATTTGTGAAGCAGGATATTCCTATCTAAATCTCTCCCTCAGATCAACAGCAGCCTTTCCCTACCCTAGCTAATGAAGAGTGACGAGCTATGCTATATGCCTCTAGCTTATATAGAGGCTGGGTCACATGCTGGGTCACATGCTGCACTGGCCAATCACAGCCATGCCAATAGTAGGCATGGTTGTGATGGCTTCTAGGTAAAACAAGTAAAACAAATGGTGATTGGCTGCCCTGCAGCGCACCATTACATTGCCGAACCCCGGACCCGAACCCGAACTTTCAGCAAAATGTCCGGGTTCGGGTACAAAAAACCCAAAGTCCGTAACAAACCCGAACCTTACAGTTAGGGTTCGCTCAACCCTATAAGGGGGTAAAACCTTCCAGGGCTGAAGTGGTTAAACATGCTTGGGATAAACCTAAATCTATATCTAAAACAGTAATCAAGACAAAAAAATGATTATTGCAAAAGGAAATAAAAACATCCCACCCCAGCTGAAAATGCTTAAAACAAAAGCTTACTCGACCACTTAAGCTAGCCATAGCTGTATACATTTGTTTTAATTTTTTTCTTAAATAAAAAAAGCAACCGGTTACCCCATCCACCTATTCAAAGGTGGAATCCTCCCCGCTGCGCATATAATAATATTCTGACAGCGGAACTTCTCTGCTATCAAAATCCACTGATCAGTGCTACAACAGATTAGCTACTAGTGCTGATGGAATGAATATGTATCAACAGTTCCCTTTGCGAGGAGTCGATCATTAGTGCATCTCCTCTTGAACAAGAAGGGTCATAGATGGATTGAAATTTGTCCAGTCCTTCCCCGGCTGCCTAGAGGGAAAGACATACTGTGGCTGGGCTCCGTGCTCCCGGACCTAATCCGCAGCCATCCTGCGCCCTGGGACCGTTTTTTCAGGGCTGATCAGCGCATCCCTGTCCCTGGCTCCCCCCTGGAGCAGATTTCAGGACAATCGAGAGCGTGACCATCACGTTTCAGACCCCGGCCTGTTCCATCTGCTGCCATCCGGCCGCCATCTTGAGGCCTATCAGATATCCGGATCAATTACTGAGGGCTCCCCTTCATAAGTGGGTAGATTGACACGGGCTACAAGGCTTGGAGACTCTCCTGCTGTGAGGTGGATCAGCCCTTTCACCCAGGTACAGCAACCTGCTTGTTATTGCGGTGGTGTGGCTGGGGCAGCTCTGGCCTGTGCAGTAGAGGCCATAAACATCATCTGTTTAGACACTGGCAATAGTTAACTTTTGCTGCTGCAGCCCACGGTCCCCTTCCCCCCCCTCAACTTTAGGGGGGCTCCTCATCCCTATTGTGCTACAAGCAACTCTACAAGAGTAATAGTAGAATGTCATCAAACTGGGATGGGGATGACAAAATGAACTAAGTCACATTCCCAACTAAGGGGGGCGAATGCGAGGCGCGATGCAGGGTGGCGGCTCTATGTAACAGCCCCACAGACCAAAGAGAAATACAGCACATCTGCAGGGCCAGGACATAATCAAACACCTGAGAACCACTATCACCCCTGCAGGATATCTCCGTGCATGCCTGGAAACTACAGGACCCGTGGTCGCCGATCAAAACACCCACCGACTAACATCTTACTCCGCTCCAAGGTGAAGAACAAGATGTCCCAGAGTGGCCCCCATCCCTCTCCGGCAACCACTCTCGCCTATAATGGAACAACCTCAGCCAAACAAGTAAGTGAGTCCGCTTCACAGCTCACTAAGTCCGACCTGGACGCCAGTCTCACTATTATGTACGAAAAGCTAGTGAACAAATTCCACTCAGAACTGAAAGCATCTACTTGCACACTACAGCAAGAAGAGCCTCCCTGGGAGGGCGTACGGACATGCTAGAGACAAAACACGATGAGTTGTCATTGGCCCATAATGATCTAAGGAAGGATTTTGAGCTACTAGCTGAAAACTATTCCTATCTCCAAACACAAGTGGAAGATTTAGATAACAGGAATCGAAGGAACAACATAAGAATACGAGGGGTTCAAGAGTCTGTGACAAAATTGATGCCTGCTGTCTCGAAACTGTTTCAGTCTCTTCTCCCAGACACTCCACCACAGTCCTTCACATGCGACAGAATCCACAGGGCCCTACAACCCAAACCTCCAACAGACAAACCACCCCGTGACATTGTCCTCTGTATGAAGGACTTTATCACAAAGTAGAATATATTGAGGGCCGACAGAAACTCGCACAACATCGAGTTTGAGGGAACAAGGATTCAATTATACCCTGATATTTCACAAGCCACCCTTGAAAGAAGGCGCAGGATGAGGGAAATAACATCGATACTACAATCGGCTCACATCAGATACAGATGGGGATTTCCGTTCAAGCTCACCGTGCCCCACAATGGCACCAACTATTCTGTGGTAAATGTCGCAGAAGGCAAGGAGCTCCTAATTAAATTGGGCTTGCTGGAACCGGAGGTGGGCCCGAGAGCACCCTCCACACCACACCCATTACCCACTTGGGCCACCCCCTCCTCAAGACGCGATCAGAGAAGGATGTTGCCATCTATGCACTTCGCAAATCCGTGATAGTCACATGAATCAAGTTTGTTCACCGTTTTTCTCCATCTTGATTTTTTGCTAATCCGTTAAAGAAAGATTTTTACAAAGTTAGACTCTTTTCATTCAGATGCGACTTGGTATCACATGAAAGACGTCACAAGCTAATTTATTTCGGTTATATCGTTTCTGCATCTTTTCGACATGGAATACAGATGCTTCATCAGTATGTACCACCCCTATCACAGCCACATGATTTGCCAAGCCATGTAAGAAACTGTGGTTGGGATTAAGTTCTTCAACCCATTGATGTGCTCTACGAATCTTTAAAAGTCGCATCCTTCCTTTTTTTTTTTTCTCCCTCTTTTCCCTCCTCCTGCCCTGTGGAAAATGCCACAGACATGCTTCAAAACTCTAGCTCCTTTTGGCAGTATTTCAACTTGGAATAACCGCACTTAACAATTCTCAACACTTTGTGCCATCCGTGCGGATCAAGAAGAAACATCATGGTCTGGCACAAACTCTCGAACATATTTATCGGGCTAGCTAGATCATTGTAATCATATCAAATAAACCCCACCCCCCCCCTTTTTTTTTTCTCTCTTTCTCTCTTTCTCTCGCTCTTCCTTCTCTTTCTTCTTTCGCTCATCCATATGATCAGTAGATGCAAGTAATTTGCACTAAATCAATGATGCGTGTTCTCTTTCTGCCACGTGTTAGCAATGGCCACACGTTAGGTCATGTACTGGATTCTTTCTTCTGTTGCATAGGTTGTGTAGTTAATATTAGAACTCTGATTACGTTTGCAGGCTAAGGAATTTGTTTTTCTCTTTTCTCTTCTCTCCTCCCCTCCCTTTCCCCCCTTTCTCCTCCTTTTGGGGGGGGTGGGGGGGGCTAGGGGGTGGAGATATGGAAGTGGGGATGCAGGGAGTTGCCGTCTCTCCACCTCCGCTTGATTGTCCCCCTCTCACTTTTGGAGTCTTGAATGGATCCTGTGGCACGCCTCATGGTGCTTCTGATCCTATTCTCATTTGCCTACTTCGGCGAGACTCCCGGAGTGAGTTATGGACATTTTTGTCCAAAAGATAACGTTTGTAAGTCAGACTGTTTTTTACAGTTCGACCCCTTATTTTTTTATATTCATTTTCACAGTTTTATAGCAAATTAGGTAACATATTTACCCCTTTAACTTCAAATTAATGTTCTCTCAGTTTATTTTGTTGTGCTTTAATGTACTCAAGTCTCACATGAATAACAGATTGATTAGATACAGCTTTGTTATAGATGTCATATTTAAGATTTTCATATCGTTTTCTTATGTCTCCTTAAATTTAGTCCTTACATGCATTACAATCACATATTGGGGTGCTTGGTTGGCTGCTAATGTCTCTTCGTATTTTGGTCTCATCTTTCAGGGCTCAAAAAGATCCCAAAACTATCACTATATGCCATATCTCAGTGTCTACCTATACACTCCAAATGGGACTTAAGGTAATTTCCCACAATGCCAACGGCATCAACTCTCCCCAAAAAAGGAGAAAAGCCTTCCGCCACTATAAAAGACTGGGGGCTGACATCATTTTAGTACAGGAGACACACTTTGCTGCAGCCAGGCACCCCAAGTTCTTTGACAAAGCATATGGACAATTCTACTATACAACATTTGACTCTAAAAAAAGAGGTACTGCCATCTTTATTAAAAACTCTGTAGTGTTTGAAACCCAAAGCGTCTTTAAAGACCCGGAGAGTCGCTTCCTGATTGTAAAAGGTTCTGTGGGAGGTCGCTTGGTCACAATAGCCTCTGTATATGCACCCAATGAAGCTCATGCTTCCTTTTTTTCACACTTTTTTAATACATTAGACAAATACTCCTCCCCCCATTTAATAGTAGACGGAGACTTCAACATAGCTGCACACTCAACCTTAGACAGGAGCAGAGTGGCACCCTCATCTAAGGCCTTCCCTAAAACACTAATTTGCACATTACATAGCCACCAACTCATTGATACGTGGAGAGCACATAACGTAGGCATCAAAAACGACACCTTTTATTCACATCCTCATGATTGCTCCGCTAGATTAGATTACATTTTTTGCACCCCAATCCTAGTAGCTAATTCCTCAAAAGCAGACATTCACTCTTGCCCCTGGTCGGATCACCAGATCGTGTCATTCACCACATCAAAGATAGGTCTCGCCAACACACCACACAGATGGCGCATCAATGACGCACTTTTAACAGACCATCTGAATATCCAACAGTTAACTTCCAATATGGAGGAATATTTTACACTTAACTCCTCCCCAGACATTCTTCCCACATCCCGGTGGATGGCCCACAAGGCTGTCATGAGAGGCCATCTAATCAAGATGGCATCGACTAAAAATAGGAGGAAACTGACTGACATAAAAACACTTACCAGGGACCTAGACAAGTTATACCATAAACACAGTCAATCACCCTCTGGTGACATACTAAAACAAATTCAAGAAAAACTTACAGCTCTTGACACATTACTAACTTCAGATACAGAAAAAGCCCTTAGATGGTCCAAGGCTAGATTCCTTTTAAACAGTAATTCCTCATCGACCATTTTTTCCCCGAAAACTGAACCAATCGGCGAAACCCCCACATACCTATAAGAAACACTACAGGCAATTTAGTCTCCCATCCTAATGATGTGATGGAGATTTTCTTGGATTTTTATAAGAAACTTCTTTCTTCTCCACGAAACCTTCCAAAATTATCCTCGACACAGTGGCTAGATGCAATTCCTCTACCCACTCTATCTACCCAACAAAGCGATGCATTAAACGCGCCCTGCTCAGAAACAGAGATAATTAAAATAATAAATTCATTAAAGACATCCACAGCCCCAGGTCCAGATGGCTTTTCAACTTCATACTACAAAAAATTTGCCCCAATTTTAATCCCCCACCTTGTTAAATTATTCAATCATGTCCTGCAGGGAAACCAATTCCCCTCTGAAATGCTCCTGGCCAATATGTCTCTATTACCCAAACCAAACAAAGACCACTCCACCCCACAAAACTTCCGCCCAATCTCAGTAATAGATAACGACCTCAAGATTTTTGGTAAGTTGTTGGCAGACAGATTAGCCTCAGTCATCCCACCTCTAATCCACCCAGATCAATCAGGATTCATCCCTGATAGACAAATTACAGACAACATAAGATTAGCAACAAATATTATACAAGACTTCAACCTACACACCAGAACCACACTACTACTTAGCTTAGAAATACATAAAGCCTTTGATAGCGTCAGCTGGGCCTACCTAGACTCACTACTCCCCAGATACGGTATCAGCAATGAGTTTCTGCACGGATTCAAAGCCTTATACCATGACCCACATACACGAATCAAACTCCCTGGCCATAACTCAGAGTTTTTTCCATTAACCAAGGGCACGAGACAGGGCTGTCCCTTATCCCCTCTCCTTTTTGCTCTAGCTATCGAACCCCTCGCATGCGCCATCCGTGATAACACTAACATTAGAGGCTACACAAAGGGTTCAAAAGAATTTAAACTAAGTCTTTATGCGGACGACGTCCTTTTCTTTCTCACTGAACCATTAATTTCGCTGCCAAACCTTATCAAGACTTTGGATACGTTTCATGACCTCTCAGGGTTAAACATAAACTTGTCCAAATGTTCTGCCCTCCCAATTAATTGCCCCCCAGATTTGACCTCTAGATTGAAGGACAAGTTTTCTTTTCAATGGTGTGAGGACTCGTTTAGATATTTAGGTATCCATATCACCCCATCGTACAAGACCCTATTTCACAAGAATTACCCTAGATCATTCCAAAACATCAGAGACTTGCTCAAGTCATGGTCAACATACCATATTTCGTTTATGGGTAGGATAGTTGCTACCAAAATGGTTATACTACCAAAATGACTTTACCTTTTCAGAGCACTCCCCCTATTGGTACCTAAAAACACTCTAGATTCTATACAGAGAGAGATAAACAAATTTATATGGCAAAATAAAAAATCTATTTCGATTTGGATATGCACTGATGTTCAGACCCCAATTGAAGGGAGGGCTGAGTATACCCAACCTATGGCTATACTATCTTTCAGCTAGATATACACAACTAGCTCAATGGTACGCACCTTCCATCCAAATACCTTGGCTATCATTTGAGGAACAATCTATCCTACCGTATCACCTTCAAGGCCTTCTATGGTCCAAATCCACCAAAACTCCAAAAATTGGCCACCTCAACAAAGTGGTACATCAGGATTTGTTATTATGGCACAGACATAAACATAAATGTAATGTTTCTTCAGAGATTCCCCCCCTAGCCTCCTTCGTTGGGGCCCCCCTTTTTACCCCCCCAGACCTAAACTCAAATCAATATGCTATATGGCGTCTCCTCAAACTATCTAACCTAAAGTCACTCACAAAGAATAATACTTTTCGTACATTCTCAGATTTGCAATCAGAATATAACCTCACGGGTACTGAACTATCTGACTACAATAATATCAAACTTTTTTACCAAAATAATTACTCTCTCACCCTCCAATCCCCTTTCACGATATTTGAACAAATTTGTCTTACATCTCCTCGCGATAGAGGATTAATCTCCAAAATGTATAGGGACCTAAATGAACACAATATACCAGACAAAACACGTCAAATGTCACAGTGGGAATCGGATCTAGTTGAGTCCTTCTCCATAGAACAATGGGACACTATGATTAACAACCTACGAAAGTGCACAAAAACGGCCTCCATCAGAGAATCTGCCATTAAACTCCAATACAGGTGGTACCTCACCCTAGACAGAATTAATTCATTCTATCCAGCAGCCTCTTCCCTATGCTTCAGAGGATGCCCAGACCAGGGCTCCCTTTTACACACCTTCTGGGATTGTACTCACCTCAAAACCACATGGCAACAGGCTAAAAATAAAATAGAACAAATTACAGGTAGAAGTATTGTACTAACTCCTAAAATGTGCCTCCTTTCCGGATATCCCTATAGCCCACACTAGGCTAATACACACGTTGTTCAGCTCAATACACTGGGCCATAGCCCTCAACTGGCGATCCTCTACCGTGCCATGGTCCCAAATTATGAATCGCATGCAGACCATCAAGCTATCAGAACACATTCATCACACCCTATATGACACTATGGATACATATGATAGAAAATGGAAACCGTGGGATCTTTCCCTACTGATTAATTGAGCTACAAGTTGATATGATTGGCCTTTTATTTATTGTCAACTTCATTAGGTTTTTATGCCTCTACAATAGATTATTAGTGATTGTATTATACTTCACTTAGAATGTTCCCCTACCTTCTACTGCTACCCATATATTACGATGTTGTATACTGCTCGCTTCTATATATGTATATTTCTTGCCAATGTATGCATAAATTGTACTGAGACTTAATTTTTTTCCAATAAACCGTTTGTAAACAAAGAAATTTGTCCAGTCCTTTCTGACCCAGAAACATTATGATCCATCTATATGCAGCCTTAGGCTGGCCATACATTATACAATTTTCTTTCGATTTCCCTTCAACTATGTAGTGCCTGCCTGATTGCATACAAATTGAAAGTGTTTAGGTTTGACGTCATATTATATGGTTTTGTAAAATCTAGGGAAATTGTACAAGAAAATTGTATGATAGTCCTTTTCTGCTGTCACTCTTTTTATGTTTCTATTTTCTTTTTTTTTTGTTTTGTGTCCAGTAGGAGAGATCTTCTTTAATATCCTGTCTTGGCGACAAATGCTGAATAATGCAAATTCCCCACATGGTTTGAAGTTTGAAAAAAAACGTTTTTGCTAGCGATATAGCAATATTTTATAATATGCCATTTTTGAAAAGGGAATTCCTTTTTAATTCATTATTATTAGGGTTGAGCGAACCCGAACTGTAAAGTTCGGGTTCGGTACGGACTTTGGGTTTTCCCCGAACCCGGACCCGAACCCGAACAATTGGAAAAAGTCCGGGTTCGGGTTAGGAGTTCGGGTATGTTTTGGTGCGCTGCACGGCAGCCAATCGCCATTCGTGTTACTACTGTGACTGGGAACTGATCACAGCCATCCCTACTTATGGCATGGCTGTGATTGGCCAGTGCAGCATGTGACCCATCATGTGACGTGCCTCTATATTAGATAGGGGCACACAGCACAGATCGTCACTCTGCTTCAATCATGATAGGGAAAGGATGCTGGAATCTGCTGCTTAGGGAAAGTGTTAGTTGTATCTGGCTCGTTTTCACTGTGCTTCACTTATGTCAGGGAAAGGCTGCTGAATCTGATCAGGGACAGTGTTAGGTCTATGCTGCTATGCTGCTCCAGAAATATCAAGAAGCACACTTTATTTCTTTGATATCTGCATCATCTTATGGCATCTGGCTCGTTCTCACTGCTTCACTTATGTGAGGGAAAGGCTGCTGAATCTGGGACAGGGACAGTGCTAGGTGTATGCTGATCCAGAAATATCAACAAGCACTCTATTCCTGTGACATCTGCTGTGCTTCATACAGTTTAGGAATTTTGTTCAGCTATAGGGGCAGTCAGCACTCTATAGGTGACTGAGTATTTCAACAACAGTACACCTGCCACACCACCTGTGCACCTGTGATATACTGTGTTTCTGTTAAGTACATAGTTCAGGGACAGGTTCCTGAAATATTTTTCCTATAGGGGCAGTCAGCAATCTATAGGTGACTCTGAATATTTAAACAGTACTGCACCTGTCCCCTGTGATATACAGTCTGTGCAGTACATTGTTTAGGGCTGGGTTCCTGCTTCTTGCTATAGGTGGAGAAATATATAGGTGAATCTCTGCCTATTTCACCAGTTTACACTATTTTTGTATTTAAAATTTCTCAAAATTAGGGCAAGACCCTAAATTTGAGAAATATGAGGAAAACGTCAAATAAGGGATGTGGCCGCGGTCGTGGTGCCTCTGGTGGAGCTCCTGTTACAGGGAGAGGACGTGGTCGATCTGTGCCAGCTACAAGCACAAGTGAAACACCTTTCTCAGGTGCGAGTAGCCGACAGAGCCTGCAGCGGTATTTGGTTGGGCCTAATCCAGCTCTACGAATGTTGAGGCCAGGAGCAGAACAGGTGGTGGTAGATTGGGTTGCTGACAGTGCCTCCAGTTCCTTCACATTGTTTTCCAACCAGTCTTGTGCTGAAAGCTCAGAGTTGGCGCCTGCAGCCGATGTCCACCATCAGTCTTTCACCTCACCCCCTTGCAAATCAGTCAAGCAGTCTGAGCCCCAAAGCATGCAGCAGTCTCTTCTTCTTTTTGATGAGTCTGTTAGCATGTGTTCCCAGGGCCATCCACCTAGCCCAGCCTCAGAAGGGGAAGAGATTGAGTGCACCGATGCCCAACCACTTATATTTCAGGATGAGTTCATGGGGGGACCATCACAGCATGTCTTGCATGATGATGATGAAACACAGTTGCCAACTGCTGGTGCTTTTGCAATTGTGCAGACCGACAAGGAGGGCAGTGGTAAAGACTGGGTGGAAGATGATGTGCAGGACGATGAGGTCCTCGACCCGACATGGAATCAATCTCATGCAGGTGACCCATATAGTTCGGAGGAAGAGGCGGTGGTCGCACAAAGCCACAAGCACAGCAGAAGAGGGAGCAGGGGGCCAAAGCAGAGCGTCTGTCCCCTAGACAGTACGCCTGCTACTGCCCAACGCAGCAAGGGACCGAGCACACCAAAGCCAGGTCCAAGGAGTTCCCTAGCATTGTGTTCTTCACACAATGTGCTGATGACAAGACACGAGTGGTTTGCACGTTGTGCAATCAGAGCCTGAAGCGAGGCATAAACGTTCTCAACCTGAGCACAACCTGCATGACCAGGCATCTAAGTGCAAAGCACGAGCTGCAATGGAGTAGACACCTCAAAAACCAAGAAAGGTCTATGGCTCCTCCTGCTTCCTCTTCTGCATCAGTCTCGGGCCTCTCTGCCTCTTCATCCACCTCCGTAGTGACAGTGCCACCTGCCACCCCTCAATTAGAGGACCGGCAAGCAACACTACCACCTGGGTCACCAAACATCTCCACAATGTCCCATGGAAGCATTCAGCTCTCCATCTCCCAAACACTGTTCGGAGGAAGAGGCGGTGGTCGCACAAAGCCACAAGCACAGCAGAATGCCAGCATTTCAAAATTACTGGCCTTTGAAATGCTGTCATTCCGTCTGGTGGAGACGCAGAGTTTTAAAAGCCTGATGGCATTGGCTGTCCCACAGTACGTCATGCCCAGCCGCCACTACTTTTCCAGGTGGGCCATCCCTTCCCTGCACAACCAAGTGGAGGACAAAATCAGGTGTGCACTGCGCAACGCCATTTGTGCCAAGGTCCACCTAACTACGGATACGTGAACCAGTAAGCACGGTCAGGGACGTTATACCTCCCTAACAGCGCACTGGGTAAATGCAGTGGCGGCTGGGCCTGAGGCAGATAGCAGTTTGGCGCATGTCCTTCCACCACCGAGGATTGCAGGGCGCTTAAGTTTGCCTCCTGTTCCTAACTCCTTCTACTCCGCTTCCTCATCCTCTACTGCCTCCTCATCCAGTCAGCGTAACAAATTCACCACCAACTTCAGCACAGCCATGGGTAAACGCCAGCAGGAAGTTTTAAAACGTTCCTGTTTGGGGGAAAAACCACACACCGCGCAGGAGTTGTGGAGGGACATGGAACAACAGACCGATGAGTGGTTGGCGTCAGTGAGCCTCAAGCCGGGCCTGGTGGTGTGCGATAACGGGCGAACTTTCGGCGCACTTTCGGCGTTCTCACCCTGCTGCTGCTCGCCTAGCAGCGCTGCAGCGTAACTTCGGCCTTCCCGCTCACCGCCTCATATGTGATGTGCCCACAAGGTGGAACTCCACCTTGCACATGCTGGCCAGACTGTGCGAGCAGCAGCAGGCGATAGTGGAGTTCCAGCTGCAGCACGCACGCGTGAGTCGCTCTGCGGAACAGAACCACTTTACCACCAATATCTGGGCCTCCATGCGAGACCTGTGTGCCTTGTTGCGCTGTTTTGAGTACTCCACCAACATGGCCAGTGCCAATGATGCCGCTCTCAGCGTGACTATCCCACTTCTATGCCTCCTTGAAAAAACGCTACGGGCGATGATGGAAGAGGATGTGGCACAGGAGGAGGAGGAGGAGGAATCGGGATCATTTGCAAGGCTTTCAGGGCAGTCATTTACAAGTGGCTCCGAGGGTGGGTTTGTGCACCAACAAAGGCCAGGTACACAATTGTCTAGCAAGGGCACAGTTCTGGAGGATGACGCGGTGGAGGATGAGGAGGAGGAAGACATGGAGGAGGAGGAGGAACCATGTTCACAGCAGGATGGCATCCAGACCAACTCATGGCCATCACTGGTGCATGGCTGGGGGGATACAGAGGACACAGATGATACACCTCCCACAGAGGACAGCTTTTCGTTGCCTCTGGGCAGCCTGGCACACATGAGCAATTACATGCTGCAGTGTCTCCGCAACGACCGGCGTGTTTCGCACATTATGACAGGTGCTGATTACTGGGTGGCCACGCTGATGGATCCCGGTTACAAGGACAATGTACCGTCCTTAATCCCCTCAATGGAGCATGAACGCAAGATGCGCGAGTACAAGCGCACGCTGGTAGACGCGCTGCTGGTGCAATTCCCACCTGGCAGCGGGGGCACAGTGGAAGCAGAAGGCGAAGGCAGAGGAAGAGGTCGCCAACGCAGCAGGGGCACCGCCAGCACCTCAGAAGGCAGGGTTAGCATGGCCAAAATGTGGAAAAGCTTTGTCAGCATGCCACAACAAACAGCACCACCAGCTGATATGGAACATTTTAACAGGAGGCAGCATTTCAGCAACATGGTGGAGCAGTATGTGAGCACACCCCTACACGTACTGAATGACGGCTATGCCCCTTTAAACTTCTGGGTCTCCAAATTGGGCACATGGCCTGAGCTTGCCCTTTACGCCTTGGAGGTGCTGGCCTGCCCTGCGGCCAGTGTATTGTCTGAACGTGTATTTAGCACGGCAGGGGGCGTTATCACAGACAAGCACAGCCGCCTATCCAGAGCCAATGTGGACAAGCTCACGTTCATTAAAATGAACCAGGCATGGATCCCAGAGGAGTTGTCCGTACCTTGTGCAGAATAGACACCGGGCCGGCCTTACCCAGCCATTGTTTTTTTCTGAGCTTTCTAGGGTTGCCATCTCATCCCTTTCAAAGCAAAAACATATTAATTACACAGGTTCTCTGGCTGATTAAGGTGCTGCTAATTAAACTCACTTAATGCCTTATTGACATTAAATTAGTCCCAGAACCTGTGTAATTACTCTGTGTTCAGGTTTAAAGGGATGAGGTAGCAACCCTAGATCTGTCTCACTCTTTTGGGGTTTACCCTAATTTAAAAAATAAATCAATTAAAAACCAAAACCTGCTGTGTTGGCTACCTCCTCCTCCTCCACCGCCGCTTCCACCTTCAGTCACATTCTTAGGCTTGCGCTCTGCAACTGCTTTCTTTAAGTCCCACCAGAGGTTCTCAATCGGATTTAAGTCTGGTGACTGCGATGGCCACTCCAAAATGTTCCAGCCTTTAATCTGCAACCATGCTCTAGTGGACTTGAGCAGAAACTTCAGTACCCACATCTGACAAATATTTTCTCAGTTCCTCAGCAGTCACACGGGGACTTTTTTCCACTCTACGCTTCAGGTAGCGCACAGCAGTCGAAGTCAGCATCTTCTTTCTGCCACGACCAGGTAGCGTTTCAACAGTGCCCTTTGCCTTGAATTTTGCATTTACTACTGTATTACAAAACCAATTGATGTCATATTAGTTGCATATGGTTCTTTATGAAGTCCTTGTAGGATTTCATTCCGAATACAATTACAAATGTACACTAAATTCCCTAAAACCCTTTACAGCATTGGGGGGTTCAATAATTTTGAACAAAACTGTATGGACCTCGTCCTCAAAGGTCAAAAATCATTATATTTTTCATTTTTTTTTTTTTATGTTATTTTAAGTTATTTCCCTATCCACATTTATTTCCAGAGTACTTGCCATGCTCTTCCCGACATTTTGCTGCCATTTTCAGCCCTCCAGCCCTTTCCCTTTGTTTTTTAGAGACATTTTTGTAGTCAAAAGTCCGGGTCCCCATTGACTTCAATGGGGTTCGGGTTCGGGTCAAAGTCCGGGTTCGGGTTCGGTCCCGAACCCAAACTTTTTTTTCAAAGTCCGGGTTCGGGTCCGAACCCGAGCATCCAGGTGTCCGCTCAACTCTAATTATTATTAATAATTATTTATGTTTATTATAACACATTTAAAAGCTAATATGAGACATTTATATATTTACAGGGAGAGTAGAGGCCACACGGCTCCTACTTGCTGACCAGGGAATTTCCTGGACAGAGAATGAGGTGCAAAAGCAGGATTGGGTCTCAGGCAAAATAGATCTGAAGAAAAATGCGGTGAGACGCAAATGCTGTTCAGTTTGTGGAAAAATGATAGGGGCAATTTAAACAAATTTTTTAAAACTGCACTAAATATTTTACAAAAATCATGAATAAAGGGTGCATCCATGTTATTCATTAACGGTGCATGTTCTGCCAGCATGCCTGTTGGCAGCCTGTGTATAAAGCAGAAGGCATTTGTCTCTCCAATGAGACAGGAATAGTGTGTCAGTCTCCTTCTTCCTTCAAAGTTTATAAGATTTTGGGACTGCCAGGTGCAGGGGAAAGAATGCTTGTGTATGCAAAAGAGGATTTTAACTTACTCACGGAAGGCAAGGTCAATTGCAGAGATTCTCTATAGGTGCTTAATGGTCAAACAATAATAAGGGAAATGTCTTTAATGCCAACCTAGCATGAAAATGCAAGGTCCACTTATTACTGAGCCTCCTATCCCTCCAAAAAAAAAAAAATAATAATAAGGATTTAAAAAAAACAAAATACTTACAGTACCTTGGACACTGCCTTTGAATTGCTTCATGTATGCCTTAGAGGTGACATAACTGTATCCCAGAGCTGCCTTCTTATGTACAGCCCTATAGCACAATGCTGAATGTTGCTTCACAATGCTGAAGTACATTCTCAAAGAAACTTGAGTTCTTAACTTTCTCAAGACGCAGCACACTCCAATTAACATAAACAAAATGCAAATGCCTGTTTCGATTGTTAAAATTGTTGCAAGTGTTACATATTTAAACTGTAATTATTTATAGGTCTTTGGGCAACTGCCTTGTTTACAAGAAGGAGGCTTTGAACTTTATCAAAGCAACACCATTCTGCGATATTTGGGGAGAAAATATGGTAAGCCAAAATGTTAACAATGTGATTTGCCTGTAAAGAAGTTCTCTTTCAATTTTTTTAATTGAAAATGTTGAGGTACAGAGGCAACAAACAATGCACCTGTAAATAAATTCTATTGCAATAATTGGGCAATCTGAGATGATTTTTGTATTAACAATTAAAATAGGTGTAAACCCTAAATTAATGATATTTAGCTTGTTAAAGCACTGTGGGTGCATTATAAACACTGACATTTTTTAATTCATTCTTTGTTACATCAATGCTGATCATCTCTGCTGATCTCCTGTAGCATTTTTGCAGCCATCTTAGCATCTTTGCAGCCTGTTTATATGAATGCTAGCATAATGACCAGACAAGAAACAGGAAGTGGGCTGTATAAGGTATTTACTGGCAGAATTTTTTTTTTTACTATCCAATTGTAAAACAATAAGGGCAGAAGATTTATTGGATGGAAAGTTGAAAAAATTACTGAAGGTCCGCTTTAAGAGCCCTTTCACACTGGAAACGCCTATAGCGTAGTGTTAAAATAGCGGTAAAACACTGCTATTTTACCGCGTTTTTACCGCATTCGCAGTAAAAATTACTGTGACACTGGTGGGCATTTTAACAGCGTTTTACAAGTGTTATTGAAGCATGGGTGTCAAAGGACAACCCTACCTCTCCACATCACTTCCTGTTTACTTCCTGGTATCTCGTGGAGGTGAGAAGAAGGTACAGAAAGAATATGGAGTTTATGGAGCTTTTTTTGTTGTTTGTGCTACTCAATAGAGAAAATCCACCAACAGAGGCAGAAACATCGCTATTGGGTTCATCCCATCCTCCAAGCACACACCTCAAGTGGACAATTTGCGTTGCTATATGAGGGTGCACCCAGACAAGTTCAGAAATTACATTTGGATGAGCATTGCAACGTATGTTTCTATAACCTAATAGTCCCAAATTCCTAACCCTAACCTCGCTCCTAATAGTCTCAAATCCTTAACCCAAACCCTAATACCACTCCCAATAGTCCCAAATCCCTAACCCTAACCCTAATCCCGCTTCCACTAGTCCCAAATCCCTAACCTCGCTCCCAATAGTCCCAAATTTCCAACCCTAACCCTAATCCTGCTTCCACTAGTTCCAAATCCCTAACCTCACTCCCAATAGTCCCAAATCCCTAACCTCGCTCCCAATAGTCCCAAATCCTTAACCCTAATCGCGCTCCCAAAAGTCCCAAATCCCTAATCTTGCTCCCAATTGTCCTAATTCACTAACCCTAATCCTGCTCCCAATAGTCCCAAATCCCTAACCCTAACCTTGCTCCTAATAGTCACAAATCCCTAACCCTAATCCTGCTCCAAATAGTCACAAATCCCTAACCCTAATCCTGCTTCCAATAGTCCCAATTCCCTAACCCCGCTTCCAATTGTCCCAATTCCCTAACCCTAACCCTAACCCCCGCTTCCAATTGTCCCAAATCCCTAACACCGCTCCCAATAGTCCCAAATACCTAACCCTAACCGCGCTCCCAATAGTCCCAAATCCCTAACCCTAACCTCGCTCCCAATAATCCCAAATCCCTAACCCTAATCCCGCTCCCAACAGTCCCAAATCCCTAACCCTAATCTCGCTCCCAATTGTCCTAATTCACTAACCCTAACCCTAATCACGCTCCCAATAGTCCCAAATCCCTAACCCTAACATTGCTCCTAATAGTCACAAATCCCTAACCCTAACCCTAATCCCGCTCCAAATAGTCCCAAATCTCTAACCCCAATCCTGCTTCCAATAGTCCCAATTCCCTAACCCCGCTTCCAATTGTCCCAATTCCCTAACCACCGCTTCCAATTGTCCCAAATCCCTAACCCTAACCTCGCTCCCAATAGTCCCAAATTCCTAACCCTAATCTTGCTCCCAATAGTCCCAAATCCCCAACCCTAATCCCGCTCCCAACAGTCCCAAATCCCTAACCCTAATCTCGCTCCCAATTGTCCTAATTCACTAACCCTAACCCTAATCACGCTCCCAATAGTCCCAAATCCCTAACCCTAACATTGCTCCTAATAGTCACAAATCCCTAACCCTAACCCTAATCCCGCTCCAAATAGTCCCAAATCTCTAACCCCAATCCTGCTTCCAATAGTCCCAATTCCCTAACCCCGCTTCCAATTGTCCCAATTCCCTAACCGCCGCTTCCAATTGTCCCAAATCCCTAACCCTAACCTCGCTCCCAATAGTCCCAAATTCCTAACCCTAATCTCGCTCCCAAAAGTCCCAAATCCCCAACCCTAATCCCGCTCCCAACAGTCCCAAATCCCTAACCCTAATCTCGCTCCCAATTGTCCTAATTCACTAACCCTAACCCTAATCCCGCTCCCAATAGTCTCAAATCCCTAACCCTAACCTTGCTCCTAATAGTCACAAATCTCTAACCCTAACCCTGCTCCAAATAGTCCCAAATCCCTAACCCTAACCCTAATCCAGCTTCCAATAGTCCCAATTCCCTAACCCTAACCCCGCTTCCAAATGTCCCAAATCCCTAACCTCGCTCCCAATAGTCCCAAATCCCGAACCCTAATACCGCTCCCAATACTTCCAAATCCCTAACAATAATCTTGCTCCCAATTGTCCTAATTCACTAACCCTAATCCCGCTCCCAATAGTCCCAAATCCCTAACCTTGCTCCTAATAGTCACAAATCCCTAAACCTAACCCTAATCCCACTCCAAATAGTCCCAATTCCCTAACCCTAACCCCGGGAGTGAGATTAGGGTTAAGGATTTTGGACTATTGGGAGTGAAATTAGGGTTAGGTTTAGGGATTTGGGACTAGTGGAAGCGGGATTAGGGTTAGGGATTTGGGACTATTGGGAGTGGGATTAGGGTTAGGGATTTGAGACTATTAGGAGCGAGGTTAGAGTTAGGGATTTGGGACTAGTGGACGTGGGATTAGGGTTAGGGATTTGGGACTATTAGGAGTGGGATTAGGGTTAGGGATTTGGGACTAGTAGAAGTGGTATTAGGGTTAGGGATTTGGGACTAGTGGAAGCGGGATTAGGGTTAGGGATTTGGGACTATTGGGAGAGAGATTAGGGTTAGGGATTTTGGACTATTGGGAGTAAGATTAGGGTTGGGGTTAGGGATTTGGGACTAGTGGAAGTGGGATTAGGGTTAGGGATTTGGGACTATTGGGAGTGGGATTAGGGTTAGGGATTTAAGACTATTAGGAGTGAGGTTAGGGTTAGGGATTTTTGACTAGTGGATGTGGGATTAGGGTTAGGGATTTGGGACTATTGGGAGTGAGATTAGGGTTATTGATTTGGGACTAGTGGAAGTGGGATTAGGGTTAGGGATTTGGGACTAGTGGAAGCGGATTAGGGTTAGAGATTTGGGACTATTGGGAGTGAGATTAGGGTTAGGGATTTTGGACTATTGGGAGTGAGATTAGGGTTAGAGTTAGGGATTTTGGACTAGTGGAAGCGAGATTAGGGTTAGGGATTTGGGACTATTGGGAGTGGGATTATGGTTAGGGTTAGGGATTTGGGACTATTGGCAGTTGGTTTAGGGTTAGGGATTTGGGACTAGTGGAAGTGGGATTAGGGTAAGGGATTTGGGACTAGTGAAAGCAGGATTAGGGTTAGGGATTTGGGACTATTGGGAGTGAGATTAGGGATTTTGGACTATTGTGAGTGAGACTAGTTTTAGGGATTTGGGACTAGTGGAAGCAGGATTAGCGTTAGGGATTTGGGACTATTGGGAGTGGGATTAGGGTTAGGGATTTGAGACTATTAGAAAATGAGGTTAGGGCTACGGATTTGGGACTAGTGGACGTGGGATTAGGGTTAGGGATTTGGGACTATTGGGACTGGGATTAGGGTTATTGATTTGGGATTAGTGGAAGTGGGATTAGGGTTAGGGATTTGGGACTAGTGGAAGCGGGATTAGGGTTAAAGTTAGGGATTTGGGACTATTGGGAGTGAGATTAGGGTTAGGGATTTTGGACTATTGGGAGTGAAATTAGGGTTAGAGTTAGGGATTTTGGACTAGTGGAAGCAGGATTAGGGTTAGGGATTTGGGACTATTGGGAGTGGGATTAGGTTTAGGGTTTTGAGACTATTAGGAGCGAGGTTAGGGTTAGGGATAGGGATTTGGGACTGGTGGATGTGGGATTAGGGTTAGGGATTTGGGACTATTGGGAGTGGGATTAGGGTTAGGGATTTGGGACTATTGGGAGTGGGATTAGGGATTTGGGACTAGTGGAAGTGGGATTAGGGTTAGGGATTTGGGACTAGTGGGAGCGGGATTAGGGTTAGGGATTTGGGACTATTGGGAGTGAGATTAGGGTTGGGGTTAGGAATTTTGGACTATTGGGAGTGAGATTAGGGTTAGGGTTAGGGATTCGGGACTAGTGGAAGCGGGATAAGGGTTAGGTATTTGGGACTATTGGGAGTGGGATTAGGGTTAGGGATTTGAGACTATTAGGAGCGAGGTTAGGGTTAGGGATTTGGGACTATTGGGAGCTGGGTTAGGGTTAGTGAATTGGGACTATTGGGAGCAGGGTTAGGGTTAGGGATTTGGGACTATTGGGAGTGGGGTTATGGTTAGGGATTCGGGACTAGTGGAAGTGGGATTAGGTTTAGGGATTTGGGACTAGTGGAAGCGGGATTAGGTTTAGGGATTTGGGACTAGTCGAAGCTGGATTAGGGTTAGGGATTTGGGAATATTGGGAGTGGGATTAGGGTTGAGGATTTGAGACTTTTAGGAGCGAGTTTAGGGTTAGGGATTTGGAGCTATTGGGAGCGGGAATAGGTTTAGTGAATTGGGACTATTGGGAGTGGGATTAGGGTTAGTGAATTGGGACTATTTGGAGCGGGGTTAGGGTTAGGGATTCGGGACTATTGGGAGTGGGATTAGGGTTAGGGATTTGGGATTATTGGGAGTGAGGTTAGGGTTAGGGATTTGGGACTAGTGAAAGTGGGGTTAGAGTTAGGGATTTGGGACTATTGGGAGTGAGATTAAGGTTAGGGTTAGGGTTAGGGATTTGGGACTAGTGGAAGTGGGGTTAGGGTTAGGGATTAGAGACTAGTAGAAGTGGGATTAGGGTTAGGGATTTGGGACTAGTGGATGTGGGATTAGGGTTAGGGATTTGGGACTATTGGGAGTGGGATTAGGGTTATTGATTTGGGACTATTGGGAGTGAGATTAGGGTTAGGGATCTTGTAAAACAAGCAATGTATTGTAAAGTAAATCCAGTAGTGTGTTGTTTTACTTCAAAACTTAATTTTAATGGGAAAGATAATTTTTTGAGGCATTTTGATCTTCTCATAATTTTATTCCTGTTGTTGTAGATGTTCTCTTTTCGGCTTGCATGTTTAATTTTTTGTGAGATTATGTGACTTTTCTACAGCTCAGGGCGGATTATGGGCGTTTTTCAGGCGTTTTTACAGCGTTTTCAATACATTTCAATGGAGAGGGGCGTTTTTGGAGCGTTTTTACCGCGCAGAGATACGACGGCGCATCTTAAAACTTACGCAGCGTATCAATAGATATGCCAGCGTAAAATCTTTCTGAATCCGGGCCATAATGTGCAAATATGCTAGGCAGCAGACTTACCTTCTTTCAGGTAAGTGAGGTTCACACTTCCTTTTGTTCTTGCATTGTTAATGCAGCCATCTTCTTATATTTCAGATCCAGAGCTTTTTGCCTAGTGAGCTACTGACTACATAACTCTTATGTCTGGACACAGGAGTATTTTTTCCACCCAGCTCCCAGCAATGGCTCATGAGTGGCAGTTGAAGTACAAAAATAATAAAATTTACAGCACTGGCCCTAAGACAGAACCCTGGGGCACACCATTCACAACTTTAGACCACTCAGAGAATAACATTTTTATCACTAGTAGAGATGGGCCGAACACTCCGCGTTCGGTTCACACCAGAGCTCCTGAACAGAGAAAACGTTCTGACCCTGTTAAAGTCTACGTGACACAAACTTAAAAAAATCAAAAGTCCCTACTGAAGGCTTATATGCTTATATGCAAGTAAATGGCCATAAAAAGGGTATGGGGTCCAGGTATTGCCCTGGGAGACATTTATCATGTATTTTTTTTATTAAAATGGCAGTCATTGCAATACTTTCTGTTACACTGTATTTGCGCAGTCTTGGAAAAAAGACACTTTTTTTTAATAAAAAAATAAGACAACAGTAAAGTTAGCCCAATTTGTGTTTATATTGTGAAAGATGATGTTACGCTGAGTAAACTGATACCCAACACCCGCTCATGGAATGGTGACAAACTTTTACCCTTAAAAATCTCCTTATGCAACGTTTAACCACTTTCCCACCGGACCATTTGTCAGCCTTAAGACCAGAGGTGTTTTTACAATTTTCCACTGCGCTGCTTTAACTGGTAATTGCGCGGCCATACAATGTTGTACCCAAACAAAATTTGCGTCCTTTTTTTCCCACAAATAGAGCTTTCTTTTGATGGTATTTGATTGCCTCTGCGATTTTTAATGTTTGCGATATAAACGGAAAAAGAGCGTAAATTTTGAGAAAAAATGATATTTTCTACTTTTTGTTATAAGAAAAATCGAACAAACTCAATTTTAGTCATACATTTTGGCCAAAATGTATTCAGCCACATGTCTTTAGTAAAAAAAATGCCAATAAGCGTATATTTATTGGTTTGCGCAAAAGTTATAGCATCTACAAACTAGGGTACATTTTCTGGAATTTACACAGCTTTTATTTTATGACTGCCTATCTCAATTCTTGAGGTGCTAAAATAGCAGGGAAGTACAAAACCCCCCCAAATGACCCCATTTTGGAAAGTAGACACCCCAAGGAACCTGCTGAAAGGCATGTTGAGTCCATTGAATATTTTTTTTTTTGTAACAAGTGATTGAATAATGACAAAAAAAAAAAAAAAAAAAGAAATTACAAAAAGTTGTCACTAAATGATATATTGCTCACACATGCCATAGTTATATGTGGAATTGCACCCCAAAATACATTCTCCTGCTTCTCCTGAGTACGGGGATACCACATGTGTGAGACTTTTTGGGAGCCCAACCACGTACGGGGCCCCGAAAATCAAGCACCGCCTTCAGGATTTCTAAGGGCGCAAATTTTTGATTTCACTTCTCACTACCTAAGACAGTTTTGAAGGCCATAAAATGCCCAAATAGCACAAAATCCCCCCAAATGACCCCATTTTGGAAAGTAGACACCCCAAGGAATCTGCTGAGGGGCATATTGAGCCCACTGAATATTTTTTTTTTTTGTACCAAGTGATTGAATAATGACAAAAAAAAAAAAGAAAAAAGAAATTACAAAAAGTTGTAACTAAATGATATATTGCTCATACATGCCATGGTTATATGTGGAATTGCACCCCAAAATACATTCTGCTGCTTCTCCTGAGTACGGGGATACCACATGTGTGGGACTTTTTGCGAGTCTAGCCGCGTACGGGACCCCGAAAACCAAGCATCGCCTTCAGGATTTCTAAGGGCGCAAATTTTTTATTTCACTCCTCACTACCTATCACAGTTTTGAAGGCCATAAAATGCCCAAATAGCACAAACCCCCCCCAAATGACCCCATTTTGGAAAGTAGACACCCCAGGCTATTTGCTGAGAGGCATGTTGAGTCCATGGAATATTTAATATTTTGCCACAAGTTGCGGGAATATGACAATTTTTTTTTTTTTTGCACAAAGTTGTCACTAAATGATATATTGCTCACACATGCCATGGGCATATGTGGAATTACACCCCAAAATACATTCTGCAGCTTCTCCTGAGTACGGGGATACCACATGTGTGGGACTTTTTGGGAGCCTAGCCGCGTACGGGACCCCGAAAACCAAGCACGGCCTTCAGGATTTCTAAGGGCATACATTTTTGATTTCACTCCTCACTACCGATCACTACCTATCACAGTATTGAAGGCCATAAAAGGCCAAGATGGCACACAACCCCCCCAAATGACCCCATTTTGGAAAGTAGACACCCCAAGCTATTTTCTGAGAGGCATTTTGAGTTCATGGAATATTTTATATCTTGCCACCAGTTGCTGGAATATGACAAACTTTTTTTTTTTTGCACAAAGTTGTCACTAAATGATATATTGCTCACACATGCCATGGTTATATGTGGAATTGCACCCCAAAATACATTCTGCTGCTTCTCCTGAGTACGGGGATACCACATGTGTGGGACTTTTCGGGAGCCTAGCCGCGTACGGGGCCCCGAAAACCAAGCACCGCCTTCAGGATTTCTAAGGGCGCAAATTTTTGATTTCACTCCTCGCTGCCTATCACAGTTTCGGAGGCCATGGAATTCCCAGATGGCACACAACCCCCCCAAATGACCCCATTCTGGAAAGTAGACACCCCAAGCTATTTGCTGAGAGGCATGGTGAGTATTTTACAGCGCTCATTTATTTTTGAAAATGAAGAAAGATATATATATTTTTTTTTTTTTCTTTTTTCAATTTTCAAATCTTTGTGACAAAAAGCAAGATCTGCAAAATACTCAACATACCTCTCAGCAAATAGCTTGGGGTGTCTACTTTCCAAAATGGGGTCATTTGGGGGGGTTTTGTGCCATCTGGGCATTCCATGGCCTCCGAAACTGTGATAGGTAGTGAGGAGTGAAATCAAAAATTTACACCCTTAGAAAGCCTGAAGGTGGTGATTGGTTTTTGGGGTCCCGTACGCGGCTAGGCTCCCAAAAAGTCTCACACATGTGGTATCCCCGTACTCAGGAGAAGCAGCAGAATGTATTTTGGGGTGTAATTCCACATATGCCCATGGCATGTTTGAGCAATATATCATTTAGTGACAACTTTGTGCAAAAAAAATAAAATAAAATAATAATAATTCTCTTTCCTACAACTTGTGTCAAAATATAAAATATTCCATGGACTCGAGATGCCTCTCAGCAAATAGCTTGGGGTGTCTACTTTCCAAAATGGGGTCATTTGGGGGGGTTTTGAACTGTCCTGGCATTTTATGAACAACATTTAGAAGCTTATGTCACACATTACCCACTCTTCTAACCACTTGAAGAAAAAGCCCTTTCTGACACTGTTTGTTTACATAAAAACATATTATTTTTTTGCAAGAAAGTTAAGTTGAACCCCCAAACATTATATATTATTTTAAAGCAAAGGCCCTACAGATTAAAATGGTGGGTGTTGCATTTTTTTTTACCACGCAGTATTTGCGCAGCGATTTTTCAAATGCATTTTTTTGGGCAAAAATACATATTTTTTTATTTTAATGCACTAAAACACACTATATTGCCCAAATGTTTGATGAAATAAAAAAGATGATCTTAGGCCGAGTACATAGATACCAAACACGACATGCTTTAAAATTGTGCACAAATGCGCAGTGGCGACACACTACATACATTTTTAAAAGCCTTTAAAAGCCTCTACGGGTTACCACATTAGATTTACAGAGGAGGTCTACTGCTAAAATTACTGCACTCGATCTGACCTTCGCGGTGATACCTCACATGCATGGTACAATTGCTGTTTACATATGACGCCAAACCGACGCTTGCGTTCGCCTTTGCGCAAGAGCAGGGGGGGACAGGGGTGCTTTTTTTTTTTTTTATTATTATTTAATTTGCTTTTTTAATTTTATTTTAAACTGTTCCTTACTTTTTTTTATTATTTTTATAATTTTTATTGCCATCTTAGGGCATGTAAATATCCCCTATGATAGCAATAGTTAGTGACAGGTACTCTTTTTTGAAAAAATTGGGGTCTATTAGACCCTAGATCTCTCCTCTGCCCTTAAAGCATCTGACCACACCAAGATCGGTGTGATAAAATGTTTTCCCACTTTCCCAATGGCGCAGTTTATATCCGGGGAGGGGACATACCCTCCCACTGCTTGTAAAAGCAGTTTAGAGGCTAATTAGCCGCTAGGACTGCTTTTACATGAAAGCCGACCGCTGGCTGAAAAGAATGATACCAAGATGATGCCTAAACCCGCAGGCATCATTCTGGTATAACCATTCAAAGTCCAGCAACATACCAGTACGTTGATGGTTCTTGTTGGACATGTATTGTAATCTTTTTTTTTTTTCATGCAGCCTGTTGGCTGAACGAAAAAAAGATTGATCGGTGGGTATGCCCACCATTAGAATACCTCCCTTCATCCACCCACTTCTAATGATGGGCATACATGCACCATTTATATATGCCAAAGCATGGGGGCATCCTCCCGCAAAAAAGTTATGCCGCTCACACACGTATGTACGCCGCATAAAAAGTTATGGCGCATACACACGGTCGGACTTTTCCACGGGCAAGCTTCCGACGGAATTTCGACCGTATGTACGCGGCATTAGGAGCAAAATCGCTCCTCCGCCCCTAATGCCCCCATGCTTCGGCATATATGCTCTTTTTTTAACTGTGGTGGTGAAATCACCTCCCACAGTGTTGGAGTCGCGGCTTTATGTATCGTGGGAGCAAACGCTGTTGCTGTCACGCTAAATAAATCCGCGCTGCAACTGAATGGCGTACCTGCTAAGCAAATGATGGTTAACATTATAACAAAGTAACATTACATTTTAACAGTAAGATCTTACCATACCATACCTGCAAAGCAAATATCAAAAACAAAACAAAACATTTTTTAACGCAACCTGTGCCTAAAAAATATATATGCCGAAGCATGGGGGCATCCTCCCGCAAAAAAAGTTATGCCGCGTACACACGGTCGAACTTTTCCACGGGCAAGCCTCCGTCGGAATTTCGACCGTATGTACGCGGCATTAGGAGCAAAATCGCTCCTCCGCCCCTAATGCCCCCATGCTTCGGCATATATGCTCTTTTTTTAACTGTGGTGGTGAAATCACCTCCTACAGCGTTGGAGTCGCGGCTTTATATATCGTGGGAGCAAACGCTGTTGCTGTCACGCTAAATAAATCCGCGATGCAACTGAATAGCGTACCGGCTAAGCAAATGATGGTTAACAATAAAACAAACATTACAGTATAACATACCATACCTGCAAAGCAAATACAATAAAACATTGTAAAAATAGAGAGAATAGATATAGAACAATAGTGAGTGGACAGTAGAGAGTGAACATAAGAGAACAATAAAGAGAGGAGAAAAATACAACCACAACTATTTTTGGATTTTTTATTTTATATTTTTTTTGTGTTTTTGTGTGTTTTTTTATTTTTTTTCTACTTTTTTTCACTTTTATGAAAACTATAAACTGAACGTTGCAGATTATGGTCTCTCAAAATGTGATGGCCATCACATATTCCGAGACCCTGTGTTGGTGTGCCTAGGACTGTGTGGTGCTGTACCCTACGCTAAAACTGAACTAGTGTGTGGTAGCGTTTGAAACATACACCAATGCAGAGACCAGGTTGGTCAGGACAGTCGGGACAATAAAAGCGGGTGTCACGCCTAAATCCGAGTTTGCTGCAGACACGACATCTTTTTTGGCGGGTTCTTTGGGTAGGGGTACCAGCGAGGACAAAAGGAAAATGCCTCTCATACAGCCGGCTCACTGCATTTGCGTTGGGAAGGTGGGGCACAGCACCATCTGGAAACAGAAGGGCTTCGACGATCTCTTCCTGGAATTTTAGGAAGGATCCAGTCCGTCCTGAAGCTCTGTATAGCACATGAGCGTTCAGCAAAGCCAATTGAAACAAATACACTGATACTTTTTTGTACCAGCGTTTGGACCTCCGGGCAATTAGGTACGGCGCCAACAACTGGTCATTGAGGTCCACCCCTCCCATGTTAAGGTTGTACTCGTGGATACAGAGGGGTTTCTCCACAAAACCAGTCGCCGTAGGAATTTGGACTGCCGTGTCTGCGTGAAGCGAGGACAGAACAAAAACATTCCGTGAATCTATCCACTTCACTGCTAACAAATTATTACACCGTAAGCAGGCTCTCTCCCCCCGACTAAGACGGGATTCTACAAGCCGTTGGGGGATGCCCCGGCGATTAGGTCGCACGGTGCCACATGCGCCAATTCCATAATCAAAAAGGTGACTAAAAAGTGGCACGCTTGTGTAATAATTGTCCACGTACAAGTGGTACCCCTTTCCGAATAAGGGTGACACCAATTCCCACACTATCCTACCAGCGCTCCCTATGTAATCAGGGCAATTCTCCGGCTCTACGTGACTGTCTTTTCCCTCGTAAACCATAAAGCTAGATGTATAGCCTGTTGCCCTGTCACAGAGCTTATACAACTTGACCCCGTATCTGGCACGCTTGCTGGGAAGGAATTGTTTGAATGACAAGCGGCCAGAAAACTTAATCAGGGACTCATCAACGCAGACAACTTGTTGGGGATTATACAAGGCTGCAAACCGTTCGTTGAAGTGGTTTACGAGGGGCCGAATTTTGTAGAGCCGATCGAATTCAGGGTCTCCCCGAGGACGACAGAGTTCATTGTCACTAAAATGCATGAACCGCAAGATCTGCTCGTATCGTGTCCTGGCCATGGAGGCAGAGAAAATGGGCATATGGTGAACTGGGTGCGTGGACCAATATAACCGCAGCTCACTCTTTTTAGTAATGCCCATATTGAGGGAAAGGCCCAGAAAGATCTTAAATTCGGAAACCGTAATTGGCTTCCAATCTCTGGCAAGGGACAGCTGGGGATTAGCGGCGAAGAATTGACCAGCGTACAAATTGCTTTGGTCCACAATAGATCTATAGAGATCTTCGGTGAAATACAGCGAATAAAAATCCAGTGACGTAAAATCAACTGTATTCACCTGAATTCCGGGTTGGCCAGTGAATGGGGGAAGTACGGGTGCTGCAGAAGTGGTGGGTACCCAATCAGGATTGGCGAATGCAGCAGGAAGGACACTATGGGGACGGGCCTGTCTTTGTCGTCTTCTTCTTCTTGGTGGCAGCGGGACACTACTAGTGCTTGCCACCTCTCCAGCTTGAACTGCACTTATGGGACTCGCCACGTCACCAAGTGTTACTGCAGTGCTGGATATATGACCAGGATGTACTAGGCCGCTGGTGCTTGCCAGTTCACCAGAAGGAATAGCGGCGCTAGTACTTCTCTCCTCCATACGAGAGCCCTGCGGTTCTTGCACCTCAGCGACAGCAGAAGATCGGGGTCTGGTACGCCTGACCCTAGCAGGGACCACTCCGTCGTCAGAGCTATCTGTCAGGGAGCCACTGTCGTCTACAGGATCGTATTCTGAGCAAGAATTTGACAGATGCGTTACCTCCTCATCACTATCTGACAGGCTCATAAACAAGTAGGCCTCTTCATCACTGTACCATCGATTTGCCATTTTGGGCTCTAAATTTAGGGGTACAGTGGTGAGATTCACAGGCAAAAAAGCACCTGACCTGTTAGCGACTGAGTCAAGCGCTACCAATAAAACTGTTAGCGATCGCAGAGATCAGGCCTGACTCTGTGAACGCTGCAGTTATGTGTTTTTGTGTTTTGTGTCAGTGATCGATCGATCGATACTGCACTTCGGTGGGTTGGGCTGGGCGAAGGGGCTAAACGCAGGTGCTAGCAGGTATCTGGGCTGATCCCGCTAACAATGCGTTTTTGGGAACCCTAAACTGCAGGGGACGCTAGTATAGATCTGATCAGATCAGGTATCGATCCGATCAGATACTATACCACTAAAGGGAGGCGTATGGTGCGTGCGTGGGTGTTAGCGCTACTGGCACTAATCTGACGCTGCCTGGGGCGACGCAGACCCTATCTGGCGCTAAAACCAAACTTTTATCACACGCCGGGCGATCAGGGGGTTAAAACTTTATTTCAAAAAATATGGCGGGTGCCCTGATGCTATAGAAAATAAACAAACTAAACTGCGTCACCTGTGACACTTATACTGTGATCACTGGTGACAGGGGGTAATGAAGGGGTTAAACCTTTATTGGGGGGGGTTAGGGGGGGTCCCTAGACTTTTTATGGCCTAAGACTGATTACCTAAACACTTATTTTTGTCACTAATGACACTAGTACAGCGATCAAAAAAAAATCTGATTGCTGTACTGGGTGACACAGTGACAGGCAGTGAATGGGTTAATTTGGGGGGTGATCAGGGGGTGATCAGGGGGTTAAATGTGTGCCTATGTGACCTGGTGTTAGAGTAGTGTTGTGCAACTCACGTTTCAGATGCTCTCTCCCTCTCGGTCTGGAACGGAAAGACCGACACGAGGGAGAGAGCAGTACTTCCCCTGCCAATGTTTACAAAACATTGCCAGGGGAAGACAACCATTGGTTAGTGTGATCACCAGGTCCAGGCCAGATTTTATTGGCCTGGACCTGGTGATTGATCAGTTCTGAAACGAATCTGATCATCGGGAACGGCGGGGGGGCGCGCGCGCGCCCCATCGCCGTTCACGCGCAGGACGTATAGCTACGGGCTCTCGCCTGGGAGAGCCGACCTGCCACCGTATTATGACGGTGCGCGGTCGGCAAGTAGTTAAAAAAAAAATGTTGCTTTAAGGGCTGTGGGCGGAAGTAGCGTTTTGATTTCACTTCCGCCCTGCATTGAAATGGAGTCGGGTGGGGGCCATCTTCCCCTCACACTGCCCCCCAACCCCAAAGCACCTTGTCCCTATGTTGATGAGGCCTCACCCCCATAACCCTGGGATGTAGTTTGGGGTGTCTGGGGGCAGGGGGCTTATTGGAATATGTAAGCCCCCCAGATCCCAGCCCCCCTATGTGAATGAGTATAAGGTAAAGCTGTCGCTGTGTTTTTATTATTTTTTGGTGAAAGCGAAGCACTCTATCAGGGCCAGTGCCAGTGAGAGGGAGTCAGTGGAATCGTCCAAGTACAAAAGTGTATCGTCCACGTATGTGCTTATTCTCTCCTCAACGTCACCCATCCGCAGGCCCGTTATACCTGGGTGCGTGCGTATGGCAATTGCCAATGGTTCTGCTGCCAGGGCATACAGCAGCGGCGACAGGGGGCAGCCCTGCCTCGTGCCACGCCGCAAGGGAAATTGATCCGAGGGCCACCCGTTGGCCAGAACTCTAGCCACAGGGGCCTGATAGAGGAGTTTCACCCAGTGGATGAATCTGGGGCCTATCCCGAATCTAGCAAGGCATGTCCATAGGTACCGCCATTCCACCGAGTTGAACGCCTTGGCGGTATCCAAGGCGACAATTATTCTAGCCCCTGGGTTGTCGTGGTTGGCCTGGAGGTTGATGAACAGCCTCTTGAGGTTGAAGGAGATGTTCCGGCCGGGCATAAAGTGTGCCTGATCTGCATGTACTAGGGAAAGGATCACGGTGTTAAGGCGGGCCGAGAGCACTTTGGCTAGAATCTTAATATCCACTTGTAAAAGGGAAATGGGGCGGTACGATTCTGGTAGGTGGGGGTCCTTTTCTGGCTTGGGGATTAGTACTGTGGTAGCTTCCCTCATCGAGGGCGGGAGCTCTGAGCCATCGAAGACGGAATTATAGAGGGCCAGGAGTCTGGGAACCAGTGTCTCAGCGTAGGTGGAGTAGAACTCGGCTGGTAAACCATCCGATCCCGATGCCTTGGACTTCGGGAGACCAGCTAGAGCGGCAGATATTTCCTCCCCCCAGTGGCTCCTCGGGTGTTTGGGTCTGCTGTTCAGTCAGTTGGGGGATCAGTAGGTCTGCTAAGAAGTCTTCCGACAGAGAGTCAGTGTCAGGGGCTACCGTGTCGTACAAAGAAGAGAAGAAGTCTTGGAACATATTGGTCACCCTCTCCGGGTCAGTTATTAAATCCCCAGTTGGAGAGCGCAGGGATATCACCACTGGAGGTCTCTCCTCACAGTGTACCAAATAAGCTAGTAACTTCCCCGCCCTTTCCCCATGTTAAAACGTCCGCTGCCTAAGAAAGAAGAGCTTTCGCCTCTATTTCTCATAACGCAGCTGATCGGCTGCCCTAGTGCAGAGCTTAAGTTCGGCAGCCAGGTCAGCCGACGGGTTGGCCGTGTACTCCCTCTCCTTTGCCGCGGTAAGTTCCATAGCCCTGTCTAGTGCCTCCGCAGAAGTGGCCTTGATGGAGTTTATATGGGACGAGAGCGTCATGCGGGCATGTAGCTTAAAGGCCTCCCAGACTGCCCGGGGAGACGCGGAGCCAGAGTTATCAGCGAAGTATTGCACCCACTCCCCTGCCAGATCCGCATCCTCCGGGAGCAGGGTCAGCCAGAATGGGTTTAACCGCCACGAGGGGGGCGGACGAGCCCGAGGCAGGGACAACTCCGTCCAACACGGACAGTGGTCAGAAAGAGACCGAGGGGAAAAACCTGCGTCCCCCGCGGAGAAGGGCTTTAGAAACCAATATTAGGTCTATGCGGGACATCGAGCGGTGTGAAGCCGAGAAACAAGAGTATGCCTTGTCTGCGGGGTGACCATATCTCCAGGTATCTACAAGATTGAAATCCGCGAGGAGTCTCGCGAATCTCGTGGGGCGTGACCCAGCAGACGCGGGCTGGTCCCCAACCAACCTGTCCAGGGAGGGGTCTAGCACATTATTAAAATCACCAGCCAAATTGCCGGCGTGTCAGGGTGCAGGGCCCTAAAATTTAAAGCCTGAAATTAAGATAGTAGACTGAAACGGAGGTGGGACGTAAAATGCCATTAAGAGGACCAAGTCCCCGTACAGTTTAGCTTTCAAGAAGACATACCTGCCCTGCAGATCTAACACCGAATCCTGGAGTTCAAAGTGCGCCGTTTTGACAATTAATATAGAGACCCCCCTGGAGTGCGAGGTGTGGACTGAGTGAAATCCCCAGCCTACCCACGGTCGCCCGAGCGCCCATTGGGCCATGCCCTCCGCGTGTGTCTCCACTAAGACCACAAGATTGGCCCTCAATCTTTTAAGTACTGCAAAGATTGCAGAGCGCTTAATTGAATCTCTCATCCCACGGACATTCCAAGTCAGTAACTTTAGCGTGGCCATGGGATGAACCAGAGAAGGCATAGAACCCCAGGATTCAGGCGATTTTCAGTTACATACCACACTCCCCCATGACCACACAGAAACACAGCCCTATACGCCAGCAATGACTCAGTGAAATACCCTCTACACATGTTTTGCTCAGATAAAACATAAAATAAATGAAAAACAACAATAACCCAAAACCTTTGTATCCCCCCTCCCCCCTCCCTGCCCTGCACTGTCCCCAACTGGTGCGGGCTTGAACCCTGAACTGCCAACGTGGCAAAAGCAGCACCATATGCATATTAGAAAAAAATGCGATTATCAGGGATACACAGAGGTAGACCACCAGCACAGTCCCGGATAGCGTCCATCCAGATCGCTCAGAGTGTGACCGTGCATCGGTAGCCACCCAGGCATAAATGTGGGTTGCTGCAGGTGGGGCGGAATTCCGCTGCATGCACAAGCACAGTGTAGGACTTTGCCCGCTGTCCATCGCGAGCCCTTAAGTATTGTTCCTCCCTCCGCCGGAGAGGAGAGAATGCAGTGTAGAAGCGACTATACATCAGCCGGTGTAGCAAAAGGCGAAAAAGTTTTTAGGCGAATCAGACCTTTAACCGAGAGAGTCCAGCATCCAAAAGAGTAAAACAAAAAAAAGGAAAGAAAAGGGAAACCCCCCCAAAAAACTAAGTAATCATCCCCCCAGTCATATCAGTGAGCAGCTCATCTCCCCAGGCAAGGATCCATCCGTGTAAGAAGTAAAGGATCCCAGCTCCCCGCAAACTGTATCCCCCAATGGGGGGGTAACACCCCGCAAGGGGGTCCCGGGTGTTTTGGGGCTACGGATGTCAGAGAGCAATGTTCAGGATGCAGTTTGGAGCCAACTACACCGCATAGGGAGGGGGTGACACGGAGTGTCGGGATTAGGCACCCCGCAGGAGTACAACAGGGGAGAGATGAGGGGAGACTCCCAGGGCAGGGGGGTGGCCGGGGCCCCGGGACCCCCACAAGGGTGACCAAAACAAACTGTGGGCCTAGGGCACCACTGACAGCAATACAGCAGGAGGAGACATAGTACTTATTTGTGTCTGTCTTGTCGCTCCAGCCAGGCCAGCACCTCCTCCGGGTCCTCAAAGAAGTGAGCTCTGTCTTCACCCTCCAGACGGGCCGGGAATAGCATGGCATACTTTATGTGCTTGACCCGAAGACGCCGCTTGGCCTCCATGAAGGATTTTCTCCTGCGCTGCACCTCAGCCGAGAAATCTGGAAAGGTGGCCACCATCTTGTTGTCATACGGGATATTACCCCTCTCTCTGCTCAGCCGGAGGATAGCGTCCCTGTCCCTGTAGTTCAGGAATTTGGCTATGAACGTGCGGGGGGGTGCCCCGGGTGGCGGCGGCCTGCCTGACATGCGGTGAGCGCGCTCCACGGCGAACATGGGGGAGAAGGCCTCTCTGCCATAAGTATCCCGGAGCAGCTTTTCCAGAAAGTCCTGTGGATCTCTTCCCTCCACCCCCTCTGGCAGGCCAAAAACCTTAAGTTACACCTGCGGCTTCTATTCTCGAGGTCGTCTTGCTTCTGAAGGAGCTGGTTAATCTGCAGCTGCATGGCCTCTGAGGATTGCTGGATAGGGGGGAGGGAGTCCTCCACGGTGCCCAGTCTCACCTCCGCCTCGGACACCCGCTCCCTCAACCTCTGCATGTCCTGGCGCACCAGCGAGATGTCCACCTTCACCTCCTCTATCTTCGCCGTGAGGGTGGTCTGGCAGGCTGCCACAGCTTCTCGGCAGGAGGTGATAGCCAGAAGCACCTTGGCTATGTCCGCGCCGACCGCTGTTTCCTCCGCCCTCGTGGCGCCGCCATCTTGCGCCGGGGGGTCCTTCTCCTGGCAGAGGTATTGGTCTATTTTCGGGCCTGCCGACTTACTCGCTTCAGGAGGGGTCATGACCGCTGAGTAGTCCGGGGTCTGCTGGACCGTCTCGGCGTGAAAAGCCACGGGTATATCCGCAGGATAGGGTAGTTAGGATAAACGGCCGGCGGAGCTCAGCGAGCTAGCATCCTGTAACGGTCACCACCGTTTACGACCTTCCATCACATCCACGACAGCTTATCGACACTCCACAATCAGGCAAACGAACGAGACCCATAAGAATTCCCCCCAGAAACGAGACACACAGCTCTTGTTTGAGGTTTAAAACAGGGAATGAATCTTTATTATCTGCACATGGTAACACATTTCTCTTCAAAATACATCCCTCCCACCCTTGGGAAACAGGGTGGGTTAAATTGTCCAATGACAATGGTGATACAGGTCAGGTGTGTTCAAACTTCTCCTTCAGTAAACAGTCTTAGCAGGGGAGGGGGGTTTACTGGAGTGATTCCCCCCCTTTCCTCACAGCAAGACACTTTAACATCCCATAATAGGTATTCAGACTGTCTACCAAGCTCCAATCCACATAGCAGACTTAATTACCACAATAGACAATGGAATGCAATCACACCCCACCCCTTTCATCACAGCAAGCTTACTAGTATACATCAGCCAACACACAATATATATATACAATATATATACAATATCTGACCGCATTAAATGTGACTAGCACAGACCATAGTGGGGTTCTCATTCACCCTGTGCCCCTAAAGTCACTCCTGTTACATGGCTCCCTCCTTGTGGAACACTCTGGCAGACCCAGCTTGATCCTTTTCGGGTCAACTTGGGGATGTCCGGAACTAGGAGGCCGGGATAACGTCTGTTTGCCGGGATAAACCATCAGCATTGCCATCTGGCTTACCAGGTCGGTAGCTGATGGTGAAGGTGAATAATGGAGTTCAGTTCTGGAACAGTCACTTGCTTTGCTCTCTCAATGGCTCCCAAAACCTGTTGCTGATGCTCTTGGGACAGATAAGGCACCACCTGGATGCAAATCCCATTTAATCTTTTGACAATTTCCGCCTGTTTGTGCATTTCAATGTTCAAGCCACGGGACATCTCATAATACATGACATAGTGTCGTTGCATCTCTGATTTCTCACTGGCCAACTTGTCACATTCCCATTTGAGACTGTGATATTGTGCCGGATCTACAGTACATGTCGGGGAAGGTAGTCTTACCCGGGTCTCAGCAGCAAGCGAATTGGTTCCAGCAACGCGGGTCTGGGCACAGGTAGTCACTGTGTGGGCTTCAGCGGGGCACATCGGGGCGTACGCAGAAATAAGGGGGGCCAAATCATTCCCCAGTAGTACATCTGCTGGCAAATCCTTCATCACCCCCACATTCACATGTCCCGAACCAACCCCCCAATCCAGGTGAACCCGGGCAACGGGTAGCCGGAAGACGGTGCCTCCCGCTACTCTTACGGCTAAGGTGTCTCCGGTGTGCTGGCTCTCTGGGATGAGTTTCTTCTGTAGCAGGGTCATGGTGGTCCCAGTATCGCGTAGTCCATTGGCTACCTTTCCATTGACCCAGACAGTCTGCCTGTGTTGCTGCCTGTTGTCCTGGTTAGCTGCTTGTATCGGATCTGCCTCGTGCAGAACGTCCCAATGTTCTTCCTCCTCAATGCAGTGGGCCGCAGGCATGGGTGTGCGGGGGTTCCCCCTTTCTGGCTGTCTCCATGACTGTGACTGCCTGGGTGGATTCAATGGACAGTCTAGCTTTCTGTGTCCTACCTGTTTACACCCAAAACACCTGATGGACTGTGAGTAGTCCTGGGAGTTGAACCTAGGCTTCTGAGGATAAGTGGCTGCTGGAGGTGGTGTTGTAGGATGGTCCGACTGGGGTTTGTAGGCAATAGCCGGCGGGGGTGCCGCTGGTCCATAATCCACCCGAGCTGTGGTCTTGACCACAGAGTTGTCCAGTTTGCGGGCGTCTGTGTATTCATCCGCCAGGCGAGCTGCTTCAGACAAGGAGAAAGGGTTTCTGTCCCGGACCCATTCTCTGACTTCCCGGGACAGTTTGTCAAAGAAGTGCTCCAGCAGGAACACCTGCAGCACCTCTTCCCCGGATTCTGCTTGGCATCCATCGACCCAGTGGGATGCTGTGCGGTGTAGGCGGCATGCCCACTCGGTATATGAGTCTCCAGTCTGCTTGCTCGTCTCTCGGAACCGCCTCCGGTATGCCTCTGGTGTGACGGCATACCTGGCCAAAAGTGCTTCTTTTACCAGTCCATAGTTCATAATATCCTTGTCTGGAATGGCCCTGAATGCTTCACTGGCCCGGCCGGACAATTTCCCAGACAAAATGGTAACCCATTCCACTGTGGGCACCCGGTGTAGGGCACATTGCCGTTCAAAATCAGCAAGGTACCCATCAATCTCCCCTTCAGTTTCAATGAAGTTCTTAAAAGCAGCAAAATGTATCTTTCTCCTTTCAGTTGGTGCTGCTGTGACTTCTGCTGCTGCAGAACGTCTTTGCCGTAGCCAATTTGCGTCCACAGCAGCTATAACCCGGTCTATGATCTCCGGTGGAGGGTTAGGACCATAGTGTGCCAGTCTTAGCTTAACAGCCCGATCAAAACTTTCTTCCTCCGGGGTCCTGTCTGTTACGCTGGGCCTTTCCGTTATGTTGGGTCTTTCCACTCCATCCATTTGGACAAGTTCTGTGATCACGTCCATCTTCTTATGGTTTCTGGCTGCTCTGCCCCGGCTCTCCAGTAAGTCCTTGAGGGTAGAGAGCTTCAGCCGTTCCTACTGTGTCTCCATTGTCCTGTGTCCTTGTAGCTGTCCTTTAAGGCTGTGGGATCATCTCACTGCTTGCCACCAATTGTAACGGAACCCCAAATGGGACAGGGGTTAAATCCGTTCACGATATTCCATTCCCCCCAGAAACGAGACACACAGCTCTTGTTTGAGGTTTAAAACAGGGAATGAATCTTTTTTTTTTTTCATATTTAAATCTTTTATTTTATTTTTCTTTTATGGTAAGGTTCACAGAAGGTTAACATATCTTATACAATGGATACATAATCATATAGTTCTTATCACTACACACTTATGATGGGCTAGCAAATAAACAGGTGGGGATTCAGAAACTTAAGAAGAATAAACCAAAAGCAGTACCTCCCCGGTCCTCTTGCTCTATTCCCAAGCCCACCTGCCTTTTATCAGTAACTTCTTTTCCCGTTTCCTAATACCACTGTATTGACCTCACACTTCTTCCTCCCCTCTGTTCCCTTGTCCATTCCTATACCCCACCTAACCCCCCCTTAAACCTAGAATCATCATAATCCTCAACAAAACAACAACCAAAAAAAAGAGAAAACCCCGCCAACCCCCTCCCCTCCTCTCCCTCCCCTACCTCGCCGGAGACGGACGGATCCTCCCTTACTTCAACCCTTCGGCCTCTCCCTTTTCACTTCTACCCAAAAAGGAATCTTCTCTCCCCTATCTATTCCACCAGTAATCTCTTCCCCTCTTCCGTACTCATAAACTGATTCCAACCTGTCCAAGTTTCTACATACTGTTCCCTTTTGTTCCGGGCTGAGAGGATCAGGTCTTCTATAGCTCCAGTCTCTCTCACTCTATTGAGCCATCTCGCAATAGAGGGTGATCTACTGTCTCTCCATTGTAATGTTATTCCATTTCTGGCAGTATTTATCATGTGACATATCACCATCTTTTTGTACTCTCGCACTGGGATTTGTGAGCAATGGAGCAGAAAAAAAGCTGGATCCTCCTGAATCTGGTGCTCCGTAAATTTTTGAACAATTCTCTGGACTTCCTTCCAGTAATCTCTTACTTTTGCACAGGACCAAAATATATGCAGCAAGGTTCCCTGCTCCACACCACATCTCCAACAATACTCTGAGTAGCCTTTAGAAAATTTATGTAACCTTACTGGTGTATAATACCATTGGAACAATAATTTATAATTGGATTCCTGTATTCGCGTAGATATTGAGAAGTTTAGTGCTAAGTGAATTATGTGTTTACGTTGAGTCTGTGAGAAATTTCTCCCCAGATCTCTTTCCCATTTCCCCAGTCCCGGCAACTCAAAATCCTCCTGAGGGGAATTCAATAGTCTATACATCTTTGAACTCACTCTTTGTATTGGTTCCTCCTCGTCGCAGTATTGTTCAAATTTTGTTAGTTGTCGCCGAAAATTAGATGGTTGTCCCAGGGATCTTAAAAAGTTGCTTATTTGAAATGCTTGCCAAAAGGATAACTCATAATTCCCTCCTCTCTTTGTTAGGGCCTCCAATGATGGCCACATACCAGTTTGCAGAAAATGTGATACCTGTACTTTACCCCTTTGTTTTAATTTATTAAAAACTGCTCCTGCTGTACCTGGTATGAAGCCTGGGTTCCCTAATATAGGGAACAGGGGAGAACACTTTGATGAGAATTTTGGATTTTTACATATTTTAGCTGCGATTGACAACGTTGGGCCAATTATGGGATGTTTCTTCATCTTACTTGGCAATAACTTATAACACCAAGGGGCTCTACTTAGTGTTATTGGACAGGTCTGCTGTTCTACCTCAACCCACCTTTTATAGTGTCCGTTTCTACACCAGTCTATCAATCTCGTCAAATGTGCCGCTTGATAATATTTGGCAATATCCGGGACTGCCATCCCCCCAAAACACTTGGGTAACCTCATCACCTCTTTCTTAATTCTTGCCTTTTTCCCTGCCCAGATGAATTTCATCAGGAGGGCACTAATTTGCCGTAGGAAGGCCGATGGTATCAATATCGGCAGTGTTTGAAACAAATACGTAATCTTTGGCAAGATGCTCATCTTGACTATATTATTTCTGCCGAACCATGAATGTAGTCCATGTTGCCATTTCTCTAGTAGCATTCTTATTGAAGTAAGAAGAGGTGGAAAATTTATTTTAAAAACTTCTTTTATGTTTGCTGGAATCAGGGTACCCAAGTATTTTAGCGCAGTCTTCCACTTAAAACCAAAGTTTTGTTGTATAATTGACTGTTTCTGGGGTGTCATTGACACACTCATTGCTTCAGATTTTGCTTGGTTTATTTTTAGGTTGGAGAGCTCTCCGAATTTAGCGATTTCTTTGACGAGATTGGGAAGAGATACGTGAGGGTTTGATATAGTAAACAGCAAGTCATCTGCAAATGCGGTCTATGATCTCCGGTGGAGGGTTAGGACCATAGTGTGCCAGTCTTAGCTTAACAGCCCGATCAAAACTTTCTTCCTCTGGGGTCCTGTCTGTTACGCTGGGCCTTTCCGTTATGTTGGGTCTTTCCACTCCATCCATTTGGACAAGTTCTGTGATCACGTCCATCTTCTTATGGTTTCTGGCTGCTCTGCCCCGGCTCTCCAGTAAGTCCTTGAGGGTAGAGAGCTTCAGCCGTTCCTACTGTGTCTCCATTGTCCTGTGTCCTTGTAGCTGTCCTTTAAGGCTGTGGGATCATCTCACTGCTTGCCACCAATTGTAACGGAACCCCAAATGGGACAGGGGTTAAATCCGTTCACGATATTCCATTCCCCCCAGAAACGAGACACACAGCTCTTGTTTGAGGTTTAAAACAGGGAATGAATCTTTATTATCTGCACATGGTAACACATTTCTCTTCAAAATACATCCCTCCCACCCTTGGGAAACAGGGTGGGTTAAATTGTCCAATGACAATGGTGATACAGGTCAGGTGTGTTCAAACTTCTCCTTCAGTAAACAGTCTTAGCAGGGGAGGGGGGTTTGCTGGAGTGATTCCCCCCCTTTCCTCACAGCAAGACACTTTAACATCCCATAATAGGTATTCAGACTGTCTACCAAGCTCCAATCCACATAGCAGACTTAATTACCACAATAGACAATGGAATGCAATCACACCCCACCCCTTTCATCACAGCAAGCTTACTAGTATACATCAGCCAACACACAATATATATATACAATATATATACAATATCTGACCGCATTAAATGTGACTAGCACAGACCATAGTGGGGTTCTCATTCACCCTGTGCCCCTAAAGTCACTCCAGAGAGGCCCGGAGCAAAAACCAGCAGCATAGGCGCAGGGCCGGCCATGACGGGGTTAAAGAAAAGCCCTGCCATGGTCGGTGGGAGGGGTTTGCAGTGAAGGAGAGCGGTGGGAGGGGAGGTTATAAATCACCCCTCCCACGCTTCCCGGGTTAACACGCACGAGGGGCGAAGTTTGCTGCTGGGGACTCTGTGCTCTGCCAGAAACGTCCGGGGAGAGGTAGGCCGCGACCGGGTGCTTTATTTTCGGGCGATCGGCGGGACACAGGTGCTGCTGGGGATCCTTGCTCTGCCAGTAACTTCCAGGGAGAGGCAGGCCGCGACCGGGGACTAAATTTTCGGGCGATCGGCGATTCTTAAGGGCGCCGCTGGGGCCTGTGTTCTGCCTACCACTGAGACTACTGTTGAGAGGCAGGCCGCGACCGGGGGGCTATATTTCCGGGCTACCGGCTCCAGGGCTAGGCGCTGCTGGTGTAGCTGGCTCGGCCTGAAAGAAAAAAAAAAAACGAGCGCTGCTAGGCCGCAGCCGGGGACTCAATTTTTTTTTCATCCAGCCGCCTGCTACTATGTCTGGGGTTGAGGCGATGCTCGCCCAGCTCAGGGAGGAGGCGGATCGCCGCGGAGAGGGGTGGCTCCAGTCCATGCTGGGGCCGCTCCTGCCACAGGGGGATACCAGGACTGATTCACCTGTCCGGGGGGGGGAGGGGGGCACCCTGGGAGCGCGTGGGCCCCGGCCTGCAGAGCGGGGCAATGTGGTTAATTCACCTGTCCGGGGGGGGGAGGGGGATACCCCGCGATCACGGGTGTCCCGGCCCCCTGTGCGATATTCACCAGGTCCGTCCACCCGGTCCCATAGGAGGGAGGGCAGCCCCATCCGGCCCCCCTCGGGCCCCCCAGCGAAACGTACAGCGGCGGGGGGGCGCCAGGAGAAGGCCATTGAGCGGCAGCGTGGGGCAGGGAGGGGGCGGCCAGGGGGCTCTTCTGCGGCGGCCAGACGATCGGAGGGACGCGGGCTCCAACCCCGGTTTTGCACCGGAGGGCCGAGAGCCTCAGCAACGCACATCGGTCCCTGCGGTGGCTAGCTCCCCAGCATCCGCGGCTAGCCACCTCCAATCCAGCCCCGTGGTGAGGGAGCGTGGGGGAGGGGAAGACGGCAGAGTGTACGAGGCACCAAGGAAAGCAACGAGGAAGTCGGTTCACGGGTCCAGGGTGCGCAGCGAGAGCGAGTCCAGCTCTGGGCCCACGGCTCCCAGGCCCGAGTCGCCTGGTGGGCTTTCATCGGGTGAGGAGGGTCATCCTGGAGATCGATCGGAAGGGGAGCTGTCGGAGGAGGAAGTTGTGCCCAGGACGGAGGTCGCAGCGCGGGAGCCAAGCCGGACGGCTGGTGGGATTGCTTCCAGACAGCCCGGTGAGTCGTTTTTGGCTTTGTCTTCTACTGTACAAAATGTGGGGGTGTCAGTGGGGGGACGGGGGGGGGGTCCCCGTAGTCGTTTAGGGGTGCCCGCAGGGGTGAGTAGTGGGGGTTCGGGTGCCCTGGGGGAACAGTCGGGAGAGGATGGGGGTTTGCAACGGTTTTTGGTGGGTCTAGAAGCATTGGTGAGCCAGCTGAAGGGTGGAGTCAGCCCCGCCGTTAGCCCCGCGGCAGCATGGGGTCCGGCGGGGGGGTTCGGGGTCACGTCACCTGCAGTGGCGGTCGCCGTGTCGGGGCCAGTGGTTCCTGTGGACAAGAGGTAGGGGCGGTGGCAGCGGGTACTGGGGTGCCACCTGCGGAAAAAGGAAATGCGGGGGTCGATTCCGCGAAGAAGAGGGATTTGGTCCGGTTGGCGGACGCAGCTAAAGGGGAGGTGTATACATGTTATGAGGCACCGCTGGGTTCACATTTGAAGCCGGAGGTGCAGGAAAAGATTTGGAAGAGTGAATATGTAGAGATATTTGCGTTGTTACCGCTGGAAAAGTTTAACCTTGATAGGGTTAAGCCGGAGGAGTCCAAGAAAGAGGACGAGGAGAAGAGGAGGTATAGGCTTATACCTAGAACTTTTGCGAACTGGTCGCAGGCGTACTCGATCATGGCGAGCGTGATCGGCGAGAAAAACCCTGAACACTGTTCGGCGCTTTTCAGTTACCAGGAGGCGATTAGCGAGGCCTACCGGTGCTACGGGGGCACGGGGTGGCTCCGGTATGATGAGCAGTTCCGGCAACGCCGGGCTATCAGGCCGGATATTAGGTGGGACACTAAAGACATCGGCCTTTGGATGCGGCTTATGTCGGCCCCACGTTTTTTCAGGGGGGGGCCGGTGGAACCTCTTCCCCAGGACAGTCGGCCGGAAAGAAAAAGGGGGTCTGCTGGCAGTTCAACGAAGGAAACTGCAAGTTCGGAGGGTCTTGCCGGTTCAAGCACGAGTGCTCCGGCTGTGGTGGCAATCACCCCTCTTCCCGGTGTTTTAAACAAGGCAAGGGCCGTTCCGGAGATTCTTCAAGTAAGAGGGAGGACTCCGGTGATGGTGGAAAGGATGCGACCGTTTCTCGGTAGATATCCTGACAGGGCGGCCGCCCTGTTGTTGGAAAGGGGATTCTCCGTGGGTTTCAGCATTCCGTGCAAGTTGGCGGTGGTCCCCCCGGTGGCAAAGAATTTGCGTTCCGCGTTACAACATCCGGAGGTGGTTTCGGAGAAACTGCTGAAGGAAGTGGCGTTGGGCAGGATGGGGGGCCCATTTGTCTCGCCTCCCTTGGACGATTTGGTGGTTTCACCTTTGGGGGTGGTGCCTAAGAAGGAGCCGAACAAATTCCGGCTCATTCATCATTTGTCGTTTCCAAGGGGGGGGTCGGTCAACGACGCTATCAGCATGGAGGAGTGTACGGTGAGCTACACCTCTTTTGATGCTGCGGTGGGCTGGGTTAGGCGGTATGGCCGGGGGGCCTTGATGGCCAAGTCGGACATTGAGGCGGCGTTTCGGCTCCTGCCGGTCCACCCGGATAGTTTTCGGCTTTTGGGTTGCCATTGGGGTGGGGAGTTCTACGTAGACAAGTGCCTACCGATGGGCTGCTCCATTTCCTGCGCGCTGTTTGAACGGTTTAGTTCTTTCCTGGAGTGGGTGGTTCGGGATGTGTCCGGAGTGAGCTCCGTGATCCACTATCTGGACGACTTCCTCTGTGTTGGACCGGCGGGGTCGCGGATTTGCGCAGTGTTGTTGGCCACGCTGGAGCACATTGCGGAGCGTTTTGGTGTGCCGCTGGCACCCGAGAAAACGGAGGGACCGAGATCGGTCATCCAATTCTTGGGCATTGTGATCGATTCGGAGGTGATGGAATGTAGGTTGGCACTGGACAAGTTGGAAGGCCTCAAGGCTGAGATACAGGAGATGGTGGGTTTGCGAAAAGTGCAACTCCGAGCGCTGCAGTCGCTCCTGGGGAAGCTAAACTTTGCGTGCCGCATTCTCCCCATGGGGAGGGTCTTTTGCAGGTGCCTCTCGGCGGCCACAGCAGGGGTCAGGTCACCCAGGCACTATGTGCGCCTGGGGAAAGAACATAGGGAGGATTTGTTGGTGTGGCACTCCTTTTTGGAATCCTTCAACGGCAGGGCATTGTGGATGTCCGGTCCGGTTAGTAACTTTGACATGGAGTTGTTCACGGATGCGGCCGGAGGCGCAGGTTTTGGGGCATACTTTCAGGGGCAATGGAGTGCGGGCTCTTGGCCTCAGGCCTGGTTGGAGGCGGGGTTCACAAAGAACTTGGTGCTGTTGGAATTGTTTCCGGTGGTGCTGGCAGTAGAGTTGTGGGGTTCGGCCTTCCGGGACCGGAAGGTGCGGTTCCATGGGGATAATCTGGGGGTGGTCCAGGTGATCAACAGAGTTACGGCGTCCTCTCCTCCGGTTATTCGGCTATTACGGCACCTGGTGCTGCGCTGTTTACAGATGAACATATTTGTGTATGCGGTGCATTTACCGGGGGTGGAGAATGTAGTGGCTGACGCTCTGTCTCGCTTTCAGTGGGACCGGTTCCGGGAGCTGGTGCCGGAGGCAGAGGAGCAAGGGGTACCCTGTCCGGAGTGGCTTTGGAGGATTCCGTTGGAATCGTCTCCAGTTGGATCAGAAAGTCGGTAAGTGTGACCACTTGGAGGGCGTATGAGAAGGTTTGGGCAGAATGGCAGGCTCTGGTTAGGGAGGCCGAGGTGGACCCGGCCGGTCCCGAGGTCAAGGGATTGGTGATTTATTTCTTGGCCAGGAACATGGAGGCCGGGGTGTCTCAGTCCATGTTGGACAAAAAATTGGCCGGCTTGGCTTTCCTGTTTAAGTGGCAAGGGTGTCCGGACTTTACTAAGGACTTTTGTGTCCGGCAGGCCCTTAAAGGTTACAGGAAACAGGGGCGTCGGGCGGATTCCCGGCGCCCGGTGTCGTTTGAAATATTGAGGGGTATTATGGGAGAGTTGGGGACAGTGTGTTCGTCCCGGTTTGAGGTGTTATTGTTTAGGGTGGCGTTCGCGTTGGCGTTTTTTGGAGCTTTTCGAATAGGGGAATTGGTTAGCCCCTCGAAGACGGTACAGGGTGGCATGTTAGCCGGTGACGTGGCATGGACGCGAGAAGGGGTTGCAATGTTGCTACGTCGGTCCAAGACGGACCAGAAAGGGAAGGGCAAAGTGGTGCGAGTTTTCCCTATTGAGGGGTCGGAATTATGCCCAGTTAGGGTGGTGCAGGAATTTTTGGACGTACGGCCGAAGTTGGGCGGATCATTTTTGCTGCATGAGGATGGGACGGCGTTGTCGCGGTATCAATTCGTGACGGTGTTTAGACGGTGCCTGGGGGCTTTGGGCCTTGTGGCTCAGGAGTTCTCGGCGCATTCTTTTCGGATTGGGGCTGCGACGGAAGCGGCCCGTTGTGGCTTGGATGAGGAATTGGTGAAGAGGATTGGCAGATGGGAGTCGAGGAGGTTTCGACTATATGTTAGACCCCAACTCATGGTAGAATTAGGGGTGAGTGGGGGTGCAGGTTAACATACGTCCCGGGAAAGTTAAGGGGCCACCTCCAATGTTGGTGGGGAGTGGACCGGGGTTTTTGGTTAAGGGAACATGTTGGGGTCGGGGATGGGGGTCGTCTCCCGATGGGCTTATTTGTGATGGTTTTCTTACTTGCTGTCTTTCAGGTGCGGGACAAGGGCTGGTCTGGATAATGGGCCACTCCTTCGTTCATAGGGGGGCGGCGAGAGCGGATAGGCGACCGGACGGTCGCCAGCTGGGGATCCCAAGACAGGAAGCGATGGTGCGGTGGTTGGGGTTCCCGGGGATGTTGTGGAGCAGGGTGGTGCCGGAAGTGCACAAGTTTGCACGGTTGGATCGCCCGCCGGATGTTTTGTTGATACATGCGGGGGGCAACGACCTTGGGATTCGTACTATGTTGGATGTCGCACGCGACATCAAATTCGACTTTTTGCGAATTCGCATGTCCTACCCGGATACGGTAGTGATATGGTCTGACATTGTGGGCAGGTCATCATGGCGGATGGCCAGATCGTGGGAAGGTGTGAACAGGGCCAGGAGAAAGATCAATCGGGACGTGGCTAAGTTTGTGATCAGGAATGGTGGGTTGGTGGTTAGACACCCTGAGTTGGAGGTGGATACTTGGAGGTATCAGCTGAAAGATGGAGTACATTTGACCGACGTGGGGATTGACATGTGGGTGTTGGGCCTGCAAGACGGGATCCAGCGAGCATTGAGGGTGTGGAGGGGCGCCCAAAGGTAAGGAGTTACCTTTGGGTGCTGGTGGCGGGTGTTTTGGACTTTGCAGGAGAAGAAATTACCCTAAAGTGGATGCCATTACCCAGAGGTGGTATGGGTTCTGAAGGGGCTGGTAGTCCAGTCTACCAAGGTGTAGCTGGGAAGTGGTTAATGGGGGCACTGCGGTCAGGTAAGGTCGTCTCTGAGTCAGCTTGTCGGCTTGAGGCCTAAGACCAGATTTAGGTATCGCAGTACTCATAAAGGTTTAGCATGGTTAAAAATGGTTTAATGTGCCTGCAAAGTCCAGCACCAGTAGTGTTAATATTGTATTTCAGGTTTACTTATGTTTATGTGTGGAAATGTTATTTAATGTGATTTAATATTTAAAAAGGTTATTTAAAAATAAATGGAGGCTGCTACGGCCAGTTTTTTACTCCAAAGATTACAGTAGTGGTCTCAGTTATTTATTAAGGTAAAAGTTGAGTAAAATGTGGGTCTTAGCAGATAAGGGTTTATGTATTTATACCATAGTCAAGAGAGGCCCGGAGCAAAAACCAGCAGCATAGGCGCAGGGCCGGCCATGACGGGGTTAAAGAAAAGCCCTGCCATGGTCGGTGGGAGGGGTTTGCAGTGAAGGAGAGCGGTGGGAGGGGAGGTTATAAATCACCCCTCCCACGCTTCCCGGGTTAACACGCACGAGGGGCGAAGTTTCCCACCCACCCTCCCTTTGCTGGTTGGTTTGAGGGGGCAATTGGTTTATGGGGGTAGTAACGGGTATGTGATATGGTGTTTGTGGTCTGGGGTGCTTTCATGTTTTTCTTTTTTCTGTCTTTCCACACAGGTGCGGAATTATGATGTCGTGGCGGTGGCGGGTGTTTTGGACTTTGCAGGAGAAGAAATTACCCTAAAGTGGATGCCATTACCCAGAGGTGGTATGGGTTCTGAAGGGGCTGGTAGTCCAGTCTACCAAGGTGTAGCTGGGAAGTGGTTAATGGGGGCACTGCGGTCAGGTAAGGTCGTCTCTGAGTCAGCTTGTCGGCTTGAGGCCTAAGACCAGATTTAGGTATCGCAGTGCTCATAAAGGTTTAGCATGGTTAAAAATGGTTTAATGTGCCTGCAAAGTCCAGCACCAGTAGTGTTAATATTGTATTTCAGGTTTACTTATGTTTATGTGTGGAAATGTTATTTAATGTGATTTAATATTTAAAAAGGTTATTTAAAAATAAATGGAGGCTGCTACGGCCAGTTTTTTACTCCAAAGATTACAGTAGTGGTCTCAGTTATTTATTAACCACTTACCCCCCGGACCATATTGCTGCCCAAAGACCAGAGTACTTTTTGCGATTCGGGACTGCGTCGCTTTAACAGACAATTGCGCGGTCGTGCGACGTGGCTCCCAAACAAAATTGGCGTCCTTTTTTTCCCACAAATAGAGCTTTCCTTTGGTGGTATTTGATCACCTCTGCGGTTTTTATTTTTTGCGCTATAAACAAAAATAGAACGACAATTTTGAAAAAAATGAATATTTTTTACTTTTTGCTGTAATAAATATCCCCCAAAAATATATAAAAAAACATTTTTTTTCCTCAGTTTAGGCCGATACGTATTCTTCTACATATTTTTCGTAAAAAAAAATCGCAATAAGCGTTTATTGATTGGTTTGCGCAAAAGTTATAGCGTTTACAAAATAGGGGGTATTTTTATGGCATTTTTATTAATATTTTTTTTACTAGTAATGGCGGCGATCAGCGATTTTTTTTTTGGTATTGCGACATTATGGCGGACACTTCGGACATTTTTGACACATTTTTGGGACCATTGGCATTTTTATAGCGATCAGTGCTATAAAAATGCATTAGATTACTATAAAAATGCCACTGGCAGTGAAGGGGTTAACACTAGGGGGCGGGGAAGGGGTTAAGTATGCCTGGGTGTGTTCTTACTGTGGGGGGGGGGGGGTGGCCTCACTAGGGGAAACACTGATCCTCGGTTCATACAGTGTATGAACCGAAGAAAAGCATTTCCCCTGCTGACAGGAACGAGAGCTGTGTGTTTACACACACAGCTCCCGTTCCCCGCTCTGTACCGAGCGATCGCGTGTGCCCGGCGGCGATCGCGCCCGCCGGGCACACGCACGGGAGTCGGGGGCGAGCGGGGGGCGCGTGCGCGCGCCTCCGGCGGCGCGCGTGCGCCCCTAGTGGCGGCTAAAAGGTAGGACGTCATAATACGTGATCTCGCCTAGGAGAGCCACCTTGTGGACGTATTATGACGGTGCGGCGACGGCAAGTGGTTAAGGTAAAAGTTGAGTAAAATGTGGGTCTTAGCAGATAAGGGTTTATGTATTTATACCATAGTCATGTTACACGTCCTATCCCATGGCGCTCCAGGCCACGCCCCTTCGATTTTGCTTTTAAATGTCCTTATTCTGTCCTTAATCCTCACTTCCTGTTCTTCTGTCTGTAACTACACACAGTAATGTGACACTTTCTCCCTGGTGTGGAGAAAGCCTCTTGAGGAGGGAGGGGGCGAGAAGGAGGGTCAGGACCAGGGCTCAAGTCCTGCGGGAACGCGTGGGAACGGAGTTCCTGCACTTTTTTCACAGCAGGAACGCAGTTCCCTTTGCAGGACTAGAGCAGCCGAACCGCTCGAGCCAATCCTTCACTAAGCGGCGATGCCCAGCTCGAGTCACTGTCAGGGGCACTTGCTTCTTTCTAAATCCCAGGATAACTAACGGCAGACCTCCGCAATGTCTCCTGGGAACAATGAAAAAAGCTCCCAGGAGACATTGCGGCATCGAGGAAGTGACGGAATACTCGCACACTACCTGATGAATCCATATACAGGAAGCGGCCAGTAACATAAAGGATTACTAAGGTACAGTGGATCAGGAAAAAAAAACATTCGGTTTAGTAATTATGCATATGAGCGTATCATTTTTTTGGTGGAGTGAATCTTGGGTGGGAGTTCCCACACTTTTTTCCCCAGGACTTGACCCCTGGTCAGGACGCTATCTACTTTGCAGATAGAGAAAGGAGCTGTGTGTTAGTGGGCGTCCTGACACTCCTGCTCGCCCCCTCCCCCCTCAAGAGGTTTTCTCCACATCAGGGATAAAGTGTCGCATTACTGTGTGTAGTTACAGACAGAAGAACAGGAAGTGAGGATTTCTCAGAAGAAATAAGGCCATTTCAAAGCAAAATCGAAGGATGAAGTAAGTGCAGGAGGACTGCACTAAGGTAAAGGAAGCTATTTAGGAAAAAAAAATTACCTTTACAACCCCTTTAAGGGTGCCGTGGCCGGATTCCCAGCCCACTCCTTAACAACCAGCTACTCACAAAGCTTTGCCCAATCAAGGACATTCCGACATCAAAACCGTGGATTTTGTTCAAACTTGTCTTGCACACACACAAATGTTGTCGGAAATTCCGAACGTCAAGAACACGGTCACGTACAACACTAAAATGACCTGAGAAAAAGATGTTCAATGATTCCGAGCATGCGTCAAATTGATTCTGAGCATGCGTAGGATTTTTGTGCGTCGGAATTGGCTACAGATAAAGACGAAAAACTTTTGTCGGAATAATTGAGAACCAGCTCACAAACATTTGTCCGATGGAGCATACACATGGTCGGATTTTCCGACAACAAACTCACATCGAACATTTGTTGTTCGAAATTCTGACCGTGTGTACGCAGCATTATTCTAATGCATTCTGCACTGTGCACTGCAAATTCTGGATGGGCGAACAGGTGATGTTCTCCTAACTTTTGTTCGGCCCAAACCGTTTGCCCAACTCAATCACTATCCACTTGCCCCCTTCAAGTGAGGCACGGAGCCCAACTGCAAGTCAGCGTAGGGCCGGCCATGACAGGGTTAACAGAACCCTGGTAGCTGGGGGGGAGGAGGAGCAGGAGCGGTGGGAGGGGAGATTATATCTATCTCCCACCATCCAGTTTCCCGGGCAGACAGGCGTGGGGGAGCAAAGTTGCAAGGTCTGTACAGCCTGCAACAGGATAATTTTTGGCCAGCGATCGTTGGGACACAGGTAGGGGCGGCGAGATGGCAGGGATTGAGGCCCTGTTTACACAGCTCAGGGCAGAAGCAGCGGTGCGGGGGGAGGAATGGCTGCAGCGTCAGCTGGGGGCACTTCTCCCTCAGAGCGGGGCGGCTAATGGCGCGGCGGCGTCGGGGCCTAGTCACACGGGCCAGGACACTGTTCAGAGCGGTGGGGAAGCAGCGCCATCGGGGCCCAGTCACACGGGTCGGGGGACCGCGCGGTCGCGCTCGTCGCGCCCCCCCCGCAGGTATTCGCCCAGCACATCCCCTTGCCAGGAACGGTCGGAAGGCGGCAGGAACAGGGCCCCATCGGGCCCCCCCGCAAAACGTGCGGCGGCGGCGGCTACAGGGGTCATTGAGGGCCCGGCAGGGGGGACCAGAAGCACCCTAGGACAGAGGGGGGGACGGCCGGGGGGCTCAGGTGCGGCGGCCGTGCCCGCCCGACGTGTGGAGCAGGTGGAGACGGGCCCGGTGAGCAGGCCTCGGCGAGAGGGATCCCAGGTTACGGTGGCTAGCCCCTCAACTGCTACGGCTAGCCACTTGCAGGAGGCCCAGACGGCGAGGGGGAGAAGGCAAGAGGAAGACCGCAGCAGAGTTACGCCTGGCAGGAAAGCGCTGGCAAAATCCGCTAATGGGTCCAGGGCCCGCAGGGAGAGCGAATCCGGCCCTGGGCCTTCGGCCGCCGGGACCGAGCTGCCCGGGGGGTCATCATCGGGGGAAGAGGGGTTGTGCGAGGACCAGTCGGATGGGGAGCTGTCCGGTTCGGAGGAGGAGGTCGTGCCCAGGACGGTGCCTACAGCGAGGGAGTCCAGACGATCGGCTGATGGGATTGCTTCCACGCAGCCCGGTAAGTCCTTTTCCACATTTGTTTCAAATTCACGGTGTGATGATGTGATTGTTGGGGGCCGGGTGGGGGTGGCCCGGGATAGGTTGGTGGTGCCTGCGGTGTCTGGGGGCAGTGCGACATCTTCCCAGGTTACGGACGCACTGGTGGGGAATCCTGGGGTGGATGCGGGGTTGCAAAGATTTTTGTCGGGGCTAGAGGCGTTGGTTAGCCAGCTAAAAGGGGGGGACAGACCCCCCGCGGGCCCGACCGCGGCTTGGGGGCCGGGAGGGGGGGCTGCGGCGGCTGCGGCAGCTGCCCCAACGGCGGTAGTGGCGACTGAGAAGGAGGTAAACGGGGGTGGCTTGGGGTCAGGACCGGCGGCGCAGCCGGCAGGGACTGCCGAGCCGGCAGGGGCCACAGGCAAGAAGCGGGATTTGGTGCGGTTAGCGGATGAAGCAAAGGGGCAAGTGTACACTTGTTATGATGCGCCGCTGGGGGCACATTTGAAACAAGAGGTTCGGGAAAAAATCTGGAAGAGCGAATATGTGGAGATATTCGCTTTGTTACCGTTGGAGAAATTCAACTTGGACAGGGTGAAGCCAGAGGACTCCAAAAAGGAGGACGAGGAAAAGCGGAGGTATCGGCTCATACCTCGCACGTTTGCGAATTGGTCGCAGGCTTATTCTATTTTGGCCAGCGTGATTGGCGAGAAGAACCCCGAACACTGTTCGGCGCTCTTCAGCTACCAGGAGGCGATTAGCGAGGCCTATCGTTGTTATGGGGGAACGGGTTGGCTTCGTTATGACGAGCAATTTAGGCAACGCCGGGCGATTAGGCCGGACATTCGGTGGGACGCGAAGGACATTAGCCTTTGGATGCGGCTTATGACGGCTCCGAGGACGTCGGCTCCGTTTTTTCAGGGGGGGGGGCGGCGGGGCCTCTTCCCTGGGACAGTCGGCCGGAAAGAAAAAGGGGGTTTGTTGGCAGTTCAACGAGGGAAACTGCAAATTCGGTGGGTCGTGCCGGTACAAGCATGAATGCTCCGGGTGTGGGGGTAATCACCCCTCTTCCCGCTGCTTCAAGCAGGGCAAGGGCCGTTCCGGAGATCCTTCAGGCAAGAGGGAGCACGCCGGTGATGGTGAAAAGGATGCTGCCGTTTCTCGGTAGGTATCCGGACAGGGCGGCTGCCCAGCTCCTGGAGGAGGGTTTTACAGTTGGTTTTCGTATCCCTGCTAATTTGACCGCGATTCCGCCAATGTCCAAAAATTTACGTTCAGCTATGCAACACTCGGAAGTGGTTTCCGAGAAGCTGCGTAAGGAGGTCGGGCTGGGCCGAATGGGTGGCCCGTTTGAGTCCCCTCCGTTAGCAGGCCTGGTGGTTTCCCCGTTGGGGGTGGTACCGAAGAAAGAACCAAACAAGTTCAGGCTCATACACCACCTCTCCTTCCCAAAAGGGGGGTCGGTGAACGATGCGATTAATGCGGAGGATTGTTCAGTGTGCTACACTTCGTTCGACGCGGCGGTGAGTTGGGTTAGGCGGTACGGCCGGGGGGCGTTGATGGCCAAGTCGGACATCGAGGCGGCTTTCCGGCTGTTGCCGGTGCACCCGGACAGCTTTCGGTTGTTGGGGTGTCACTGGGAGGGCGAATTCTATGTGGACAAGTGCCTGCCCATGGGTTGCTCAGTGTCCTGCGCATTATTCGAACAGTTCAGTTCTTTCTTGGAATGGGTGGTACGAGACGTGGCGGGGGTGGATTCGGTTATCCATTATCTGGATGACTTTCTCTGCATTGGACCGGCGGGGTCAAAGGTTTGCGCGGTTTTGTTGGCCACGCTGGAGCACATAGCGGAGCGTTTTGGGGTGCCACTGGCGCCCGACAAAACGGAGGGGCCTAGGTCGGTCATTCAGTTCTTGGGCATAGTCATCGATTCCGAGGCTATGGAATGCAGGCTGCCGGCGGACAAGTTGGAGGGCCTCAAGGCGGAGGTCAGGGGGATGATTGGCATGCGTAAAGTACAACTGAGAGCGCTGCAGTCGCTCTTGGGGAAGCTCAACTTTGCCTGCAGGATCCTCCCGATGGGGAGAATTTTTTGTCGACGTCTGTCTGCCAGCACGGCAGGGGTTAGTTTGCCTAACCACTATGTAAGGCTGGTGAAGGAGCACAGGGAGGACCTGTGGGTCTGGCACTCTTTTTTAGAGGCCTTTAACGGTAGGGCCTTGTGGATGTCTGGCCCGGTCAGCAATTTTGACCTAGAGCTGTACACAGACGCGGCCGGGGGATCAGGCTTTGGGGCCTTTTTTCAAGGACAGTGGAGTGCGGGCCCCTGGCCTCAGTCCTGGCTGGCTGCGGGTTTTACGAAAAATTTGGTGCTGCTGGAGCTGTTTCCAGTGGTGCTGGCGGTTGAGTTGTGGGGCACGTCTTTCCGGGATCGGAAGGTGCGCTTCCATGGGGATAACCTGGGGGTCGTGCAGGTGATAAATCGCGTGACCGCGTCCTCTCCCCCAGTGATTCGGCTCCTGAGACACTTGGTACTGCGGTGTCTGCAGCTGAATGTGTTTGTTTATGCGGTGCATTTACCGGGGGTTGAAAATGTCGTGGCTGATGCTTTGTCTCGGTTCCAGTGGGACAGGTTCCGGGAGTTGGTGCCGGAAGCAGAGGAGCGAGGGGTCCCCTGTCCGGAGTGGCTGTGGCAGATTCCATTGGAATCATCTCCACCTGGATTAAAAAATCGGTGAGTGCGGGTACTTGGGCGGCCTATGAAAAAGTATGGGTAGAATGGAGTAGCTTGGTAATGGAATCTGAGGTGCGCCTCTCGGGACCGGAGGTGAGGACGTTGGTGTGGTACTTTTTGTCCAGAAATATCGAGGCAGGAGTGTCTCAGTCGGTATTGGATAAGAAGTTGGCCGGTTTGGCGTTTTTATTCAAGTGGCAGGGGTTGCCAGACTTTACAAAGGATTTCTGGGTGCGCCAGGCTCTGAAAGGGTACAGGAAGCAAGGGCGGCGGCTGGACACACGCCGCCCTGTGTCTTTCGACATTTTAAAAGGGTTGATGGATAGGATGGGCACAGTGGGTTCGTCCGTTTTTGAAGTTACATTGTTTCGCGCGGCATTCGCGCTGGCATTTTTCGGGGCTTTTAGGATAGGCGAGCTGGTGAGCCCGTCGAAAATCGTCCAAGGGGGCATGGGGGCATCGGACGTTAGTTGGGCCCCGGAGGGGGTCACGTTGTGGCTCAGAAGGTCCAAAACTGACCAGAGTGGCAAGGGCAGAGCGGTCCAGGTGTTCCCGATCGAAGGATCGGAACTTTGCCCAGTGGGGCTGGTCCGGAAATATCTGGACATCTGCCCGGCGGTTGGGGGCACCTTTTTGGTACACGAAAATGGGGCCCCGCTGTCGAGATATCAGTTTGTGGCGGTGTTTAGGAAGTGTCTGGGGGAATTGGGCCTGGTTGCAAGGGAGTTCTCGGCTCATTCATTTAGGATTGGGGCTGCTACGGAGGCGGCAAGGAATGGACTAGGGGAGGACGCAATAAAGAGGATAGGAAGGTGGGAATCGAGGAGGTTTCGTTCATATGTTAGGCCGCAGCTGGTGGCAAATTTGCGTTGAGGGATTGGGAGTTGTTGTTGGGATAAGGGGAAATGAGTTAGATGACTGTTTTGAAACGTGGGTGTCGCTGTATTGGGGGATGTGTTAGTTATTTGTTGTTGCTTACTGTCTTTCAGGTACTGGACCTTTGTTGGTCTGGATTTTGGGCCACTCTTACGTGGTTCGGGGGGAAAAACGGGCGGAGGCGCGCCCGACCGGTCGGCAACTGGGGATTTCGAGACAGGAGGCGAGGGTACGGTGGTTGGGGGTCCCCGGGATGTTATGGAGCAGAGTTGTGCCGGAGGTACACAAATGGGCACGTTTGGACAGACCTCCGGATGTGCTAGTGATTCATGCTGGGGGCAATGATCTTGGGGTGAGATCTATGCTGGAGATAGCGCGGGATATTAAATTCGATTTTCAGCGGCTCCGGTTGTCTTTCCCGGAGACGGTAGTGGTGTGGTCGGACATGGTGGCTAGGACATCGTGGAGGATGGCGAGGTCGGTAGACGCGGTGAATCGTGCGCGCAGGAAGCTGAACAGGAATGTGGGGCGTTTTGTGCTAAGGAACGGGGGGCTGGTGGTTCGGCACCCGGAATTGGAGGTTGACCCTTGGCGTTACCTCAGGAGTGATGGTGTTCACCTCACGGACGTGGGGATTGACATGTGGGCTTTGCGCCTAGAGGAGGGGGTACAACAAGCAATGAGGGTGTGGAGGTGCGCCCGGAGGTAAGGTGTTACCTTCGGGTGCTGGTGGCGGGTGTTTTTTGGACTTTGCAGGAGAAGATATTACCCCAAAGATGGACACCAGTACCCAGTGGTGGATGGTTTCTGAAGGGGTTTCTAGTTCCCAGTCTACTAATGTAGCTGGAAGGTTGGTGAATTGGGGGCACTGCGGTCAACGGTCGTCTTTGAGCCAGTTTCGGCTTGAGGCCTATGACCAGAGGTTAGGACACCGCAGTGCCAAATAAAGAGTTACAAGGTTAAAAAGTTAAAGTGTGAATAAGTTTAGTGGTTAGTGGGTCCTGCAAAGTCCAACACCATTTAGGAGAGGTATTATCTCAGGAATTTTACGTGTTTGTTGTTATGTTATTGGTTATTTATTATTTAAAGAGTATTTAAAATAAAGGAGGCTGCTACGGCCAGTTTTTACTCCAACATTAAGTGGTGGTCTCATTATTTATTAAGGGTTAATGTGGGGGTATTAACTGTAAAAGGGTCTTAGCGGTCAGGGTGTATTCTGGTATACCATAGTCAAGTGAGGCACGGAGCCCAACTGCAAGTCAGCGTAGGGCCGGCCATGACAGGGTTAACAGAACCCTGGTAGCTGGGGGGGAGGAGGAGCAGGAGCGGTGGGAGGGGAGATTATATCTATCTCCCACCATCCAGTTTCCCGGGCAGACAGGCGTGGGGGAGCAAAGTTCCCACCCACCCTCCCTAGTTTTGAGGTAGAAAAAATTGACTGATGGTACTTGATAATTTGGTATGTGTTTGGGTGCTGTTTTTGTGTTTGTTTCTTTACAGGTGAGGATTACATCGTCGTGGCAGTGGCGGGTGTTTTTCGGACTTTGCAGGAGAAGATATTACCCCAAAGATGGACACCAGTACCCAGTGGTGGATGGTTTCTGAAGGGGTTTCTAGTTCCCAGTCTACTAATGTAGCTGGAAGGTTGGTGAATTGGGGGCACTGCGGTCAACGGTCGTCTTTGAGCCAGTTTCGGCTTGAGGCCTATGACCAGAGGTTAGGACACCGCAGTGCCAAATAAAGAGTTACAAGGTTAAAAAGTTAAAGTGTGAATAAGTTTAGTGGTTAGTGGGTCCTGCAAAGTCCAACACCATTTAGGAGAGGTATTATCTCAGGAATTTTACGTGTTTGTTGTTATGTTATTGGTTATTTATTATTTAAAGAGTATTTAAAATAAAGGAGGCTGCTACGGCCAGTTTTTACTCCAACATTAAGTGGTGGTCTCATTATTTATTAAGGGTTAATGTGGGGGTATTAACTGTAAAAGGGTCTTAACGGTCAGGGTGTATTCTGGTATACCATAGTCATGTGACCAGTTTTCAACCCATGTACATTTCCTCAACTCCAGTAGACCTTATTTTTACATAGTTTCATAGCTATTCAGGTTGAAAAAAGACACAAGTCCATCTAGTTCAACCAAAAAACAACCCCCCCCAAAAAAAAACAATCCGAGCAAAGCATGCTCCAATTTGGTACAGCAGAGGAAAAAATTCCTTCCTGATCCCCCAATTTTTTAGATTAAAAGTTTATGAAGTGGACTATCAAATGCCTTAGAAATATCTAGATCAGAAGTGTACAAATGTGGCCCTCCAGCTGTTGTGAAACTACATCTCTCATGAGGCATTGCCAAACTGACAGTTTTAAGCAGGATCCCCAAAGGCAGTGACATTATGGGACTTGTAGGTCTGCAGTTGCCCAAGCCTGACCTACAGTATATAAACTACATCCACTAGATTTTTACTTTCTCATATATTTCTTTGTAGAACAATAACAGGTTAGCATGACAAGAACAGTCTTTTATAAATCCATGCTGGTTGTCAATTATGATACCTTTCAGTATGGAGTCCCTTACCATTCTTTTAAATACCTTTACATCTACTATTGGTGTTAGACTGACTGGCCTGCAGTTTTCTGGAATGCATCTCAATCCTTTTTTTTTTCTAAATTGGTATATTTGCTCTATGTCAATCAGTTGGTACCATTCCAGTCAATAAAGTATCTTTAACCCCTTGGCGCCAGTGCCTCCCAGCCCTTTAAGGTGTTTCATATACTGGGATGCAGGGTTTATGATCATGTGACCACGGCAGTTATGAGGGTCACATGATTGGAAAGCTTTCACAAGCAGTGATCGGGAGCTTTCTGTTAACCACTGTTAACTGTGGCGGGAGCTTGGGGCGCACGCTCTTAGCACAGCTGTTTTTGCAATGTGGTACGCAAAGAAGGGGCCGCATGGTGCATCTTTAACCCCTTGGCCCTTGTCCCCTTCAACATGGGGACAAGGTGCTTTGGGGGGACCCCAAAGCACCCTCCACATGTTGAGGGCAGCTGGCTTGGTATGGTTCAGGAGGAGGTGCTCGCTTGCCAGTGGCGTAACTACCGGGGGGGGGCAGCCGGTGCATCTGCCCCGGGCGCTGAGCTAAGGGGGGGCGCAATCCCGCACCAGTATGTTCCGATGGTCGCATACAGCGCGTCACGAGTTGACGAACGTCGGTGCGGCTCTATACGGCGCCTGCGCACCGACGTTCGGCTACTTTCGGGAACGCGTGACACGCTGTATGCGACCGTCGGAAGGCTGTCAATCAAATAGGAATGCTTAGTCCCGCAGCCCATACCCGGAAGTGGTGGAGAACATCGATCTCTAAAACGGTAAGTGCTGCATTGATTTTAAACAAAACACCCGATTCTGCTTCGCATAATTTGCCTCAATCTAATGTTAAATGTTTGGGTGAACCTCCACTTTAAGTTCCATCCGACGCCATGCTTTAGTCTCCGTGTTTAGTCTCAGGCCGGCCCCTGGCACCTCGTGATTGGGTCAAGTGATCACGTGCGGCAGGTGGGGCTGGCCTGGCCTGGTCTATTCTCAATCGCGGGGAGCAGGGCTGGTCTACGATGCGAGCTGTGTACGACTGTACGCGACTGTACGCTTGCTGTCTCCGCCGCCTCCTCTGCCTCCTCCTCAGCCTCCACGGAATGGAACATTGGTGAACATGTTCCCGTCGGGGCGGCGCGGGCGTGCTGTGTGAGCGGCGGCGTAGGAAGAAAGGAAGAGTAGGAGGAAAAAAAAAACAGGTGAGAGACTCGTCTCCCTCATGATTTTTGCTGCTGGCCCGGGGGGAGTAGGTATTGGTCTGGGGAGACTAGGGAGGGAGCAGCCGGAAAGTCTATGTGCCACTGCCCAGCATTTTACTTTAGGAGGCTTTGGTGGACTACAAGGCCCAGCATTTTACTTTAGGAGGCATTGGTGGCCTACAAGGCCAAGCTGCTGGGCCTTGTAGTCCCCCAATGCCTCCTATAGTAAAATGCTGGGCCTTGTAGTCCACCAATGCCTCCTATTGTAAAATGCTGGGCCTTGTAGTCCACCAATGCCTCCTAAAGTAAAATGCTGGGTCTTGTAGTCCACCAATGCCTCCTATTGTAAAATGCTGGGCCTTGTAGTCCACCAGTGCCTCATATAGTAAAATGCTGGGCCGTGTAGTCCACCAATGCCTCCTATAGTAAAATGCTGGGCCTTGTAGTCCACCAATGCCTTCTATAGTAAAATTCTGGACCTTGTAGTCCACCAATGCCTCTATAGTAAAATGCACCAATGCTGTAGTGTCAGTGTGTATTGTCTAGTGGTCTGTGGGTAGTGTATTGTGTAGTGGTCAGTCTGTGTATTGTGTAGCGGTCAGTGGGTAGTTTGTGTAGCGGTCACTGGCCCGGATTCAGATAGAGATACGACAGCGTATCTCCTGATACGCCGTCGTATCTCTGAGTTCCGTCCGTCGGATCTATGCGCCTGATTCATAGAATCAGGTTCCGCATAGATCTCCCTAAGATCCGACAGGTGTAAGTGACTTACTGGCGCTTCCGTTTGTATACGCGACGAATATGCAAATGAGGAGATCCGCCGATTCAGAAACGAACGCCCGCCAGCCGCTTTTTTTTTACGTCGCTTGCGTTCAGCTTTTTCCGGTGTATAGTTACCCCTGCTATGTGAGGGGTATCCTATGTTAAGTATGGCCGTCGTTCCCGCGCCGAGTTTTGAATTTTTACGTCGTTTGCGTAAGTCGATTCAGAATATGGGCGGACGCAATTTACGCTCACGCCAAAACCAATGACGTCCTAGCGACGTCATTTGGAGCAATGCACGCTGGGAAAAATCGCGGATGGCGCATGTGCTGTTGGATCGGCGCGGGGACGCGCCTGATTTAAATTGTAGCCACCCCCTAGCCGCGGAATTAGAATTCCGCCAGGGGATTTACGGTACGCCGCGGCAAGTTTTGAGGTAAGTGCTTTCTGAATTAGGCACTAGCCTCAAAAACTTGCGCCGGCGGATCGTAAATCAGATAGGTTGCGCAGATCTAAAGATCCGCTAACCTATCTGAATCTACCCCACTGTGTGTATTGTGTAGCAGTCACTGTGTGTATTGTGTAGCGGTCACTGTGTGTATTGTGTAGTGGTCACTGTGTGTATTGTGTAGCGGTCACTGTGTGTATTGTGTAGCGGTCTAGGGAATGTAGCGGTCTAGGGAATGGACTCGGGGCAGGCGAAAAGTCAGCGGATTACTTACCTTGCCCCGGGCGCTGACAACCCACGCTACGCCACTGTCGCTTGCCCTCCCCTTTCCTGGCTTTCCAGGCTGCTTGCTTGGATAAAGGTTTGGTATGGATTTTGGGGGGGGGGGGCATCTAATTTTTTTTATTATTTTGGCATGGTGTTCCCCTTAAAATTCATACCAGACCCAAAGGGCCTGGTATGGATTTGGGGGAGGGGGGCACACTGCTGTTTTTCCTCTATTTTTTTATCTATATTGTCGGGACCCAGCAATACATTACAGCTGCAAGAAATTTTAAATGAAATTATTTCCTTTAGAATTATCATTTTGCTGAGAGACAGATGCGCCACTTTACAGGCAGCCTAAGGGGACCCCCCAGGCACGATATTTAAAGGAATATTTCATATTTATTGTTTCACTTTAAGCATTAATAAAATTGCTGCTCCTGAAAAGACAGCCGTTTAAAAAAAAATTGCATTGATACATGTACCCTAGGGCAGTACCCGGTCCCCATACAATTTTTCACCTTCATGTCCCATAACGGTGTTTGCATGTTCGCACACATTTGCATGTTCTGGTGTTAACTAAACCGGGGGGTGTTCGGCTCATCCCTGCTGACAATGTACCATATTTACCAGATATCTCCTTGTGTTAACCTATGCACTAAAAAAACGCATACCTTGCACAGCTCAGACCCTCGCCTACACTATTAGTTAAATACCAGCGTCAGGCAGTTTTAATTTACTGACAGTAGTAAGGCTAATAAACATTGCTTTCTGGTTAGCTGTTATGGGTTACTACACATACTTTCCCCACTAATTTTAACTGACATGCAAAAATGAATTTTGTGTAACGAACAGTTTAAATGGAGGTTTTACATCTTGCAGGGGTCACTGGCAGCAATGAGCAGGAGAAAACAATTGCTGAAATGGTGAATGATGGAGTGGAGGATCTCAGATTGAAATACTATATGTTTTTGTTTATAGAGAATGTACGTATGTCCCACTAAATGCAATGAAATGAACAAGATGACTGTAATATCAGTTGTGTTTGTAATATCTTCTCTAGAACAGAGGTCAGAGAATATTGCTAAATATTGTAGCAAACTCTGTTCCCTTGAGCCAAGCAGGCCAAGTGGTATTTGGTTGCCCCAGGGCTTAATACACAGTTTTATGGTTTCTGGCCAAGAGGCACAACATACTGAGGGGTACCTATGGTCCTCAGGAATTTGGCACGGACTGATTTTGCAGTGTGTAGCCAGTTGCAGTAGGCATGCAATGTGTAGCCAGTGGCAGGGCATGTGGCAGACAGTAGCATAATTAGAGATAAACTGAGGTCAGGGTAGGCAGCAGACAATAGGGTAACCCAGGGACGAGCTAGGTAGGGTTTAGAATCGGATGTCAGAGTAACAGAGTGCAGTTTTCATTGTAGTAAGTCCTAGCACAAGCCCTGAGCCCAGGCTTATGATTTTTAAATAGAAAACCCAAGGAGCAGCGGCAGGGGCGGACTGACAACTCATGGGGCCCCTGGGCAATAGAAGATTATGGGGCCCCCGGGCTTACAGATGGCCACCACGCCAGGAGGCAGTGCAGAGGGGGGCAGCTAAAATCTCTGGATTTTCACATCAAAAGCATGTCAGTTTCGGACATATCAGGGACAGATGTAAAAAAAACACAGATTTTTACATACTGTCCCTGGTTTTACTGAGCCTGGTAACCCTGATGGGGCTCCCTAGTGGCATGGGGCCCTCGGGCAGTGCCCGGGTTACTCAATGGTCAGTCCGCCCCTGAGCAGCGGTCAATCAGAGAAGAGAAGATGGGCAGCACTGACCTGCTGTCAGCAACACAGTCCAAGGTAAGTGCCAGTAATAGAGGAGAGGGCTTTGCTGTCCAGCAATCAATGTGCATCCTAGGGATGTGACAGTGGCTGGGCAATGGTCTTCCGGGAGATGGAGACAGGCAGTGTTAAATCATACTTAAAGCGAGAGTTCACCCGGAATTTTTTTTTTAACATTAGATTCATGCTCATTTTGTCAAGGGGAATCGGGTAGTTTTTTTAAAAATGAAGCAGTACTTACCGTTTTAGAGAGCGATCTTCCGGGTATGGTCTTCAGGACTGGGCGTTCCTATTTGAATGACAGTCTTCCGACAGGCTTCCGACGGTCGCATACATCGCGTCACGAGTAGCCGAAAGAAGCCGAACGTCGGTGCGGCTCTATACGGCGCCTGCGCACCGACGTTCGGCTACTTTCGGAAAATCGTGACGCGATAGATGCGACCGTCGGAAGCCTGTCGGAAGATTGTCAATCGAGTAGGAACGCCCAGTCCCGCAGCCCATACCCGGAAGCGGCGGAGAAGATCACTCTCTAAAACGGTAAGTACTGCTTAGTTTTTAAAAAAACTACCCGATTCCCCTTGACAAAATGAGCATGAATCTAATGTTAAAAATTTACATTTCCGGGTGAACCTCCACTTTAAACATTTTTCATTAGAGACTCTCTACTGCATGTTTTAGGTGAGCATGTTTAACGGGTAGCACTCTGAACTTTAAACTCTGTTGCCTCGTACACATGACTGTTTTTCACAACGAGAAAACTGCCATTTTTTATATTGGTCGAGAAAACCGGCCGTGTGTATGCACCCAAGCAGTTTTCTCAACGAAAAAACTGCCCGGAATTTTTTTTAAACCAGCTCTCTTTTTTCTCGGCATGTTTCATGTCGGTCTTTTTCTCGTCACGAAAAACGGTCGTGTGTATGCTTTTCCGAGGGGAAAAAAACGCTCATGCTCACAATGAAGTATGAGACGGGAGCACTTGTTCTGGTATTATTGCTTTGTTTAACTGCTTTCTGACCAGCCGCCGCAGTTCTATGGTGGCAGGTCGGCTCCCCGGGCGCGATCGTTACAGAGCGAGAACCGGTCCTGTCAGGGAGAGAAATTCTGATCTTCTGTTTATAAAATGTATGAACAGAAGATCAGTAATTTCCCCTAGTGAAGCCACCCCCCTACAGTTAGAACACACCCAGGAAACATACTTAACTCCTTCCCAGCCCCCTAGTGTTAACCTCTTCACTGCCAGTGGCATTTTTATAGTAATCCAATGCATTTTTATAGCACTGATCGCTATAAAAATGCCAATGGTCCCAAAAATGTGTCAAAAGTGTCCGAAGTGTCCACCATAATGTCGCAGTATCGAAAAAAAAATCGCTGATCTCCGCCATTACTAGTAAAAAAAAATATTAATAAAAATGCCATAAAAATACCCCCTATTTTGTAAACGCTATAACTTTTGCGCAAACCAATCAATAAACGCTTATTGCGATTTTTTACAAAAAATATGTAGAAGAATACGTATCGGCCTAAATTGAGGAAAATAAAATGTTTTTTTATATATATTTTTGGGGGATATTTATTATAGCAAAAAATAATAATTTTTTACAAAATTGTCGCTCTATTTTTGTTTATAGCGTAAAAACTAAAAACCGCAGAGGTGATAAAATACCACCAAAAGAACGCTCTATTTGTGGGGAGAAAAGGACGCCAGTTTTGTTTGGGAGCCACGTCGCACGACCGCGCAATTGTCAGTTAAAGCGACGCAGTGCCGAATCGCAAAAAGTGCTCTGGTCTTTGACCAGCAATATGGTCCGGGGGTTAAGTGGTTAATGCAGCACATTTTTTTTCTTCTTTATAATGCTACAATGATCAACTTCTTTTGCTGCTGATATTCACACAGAATTATGACACACTTGTTTCTTTATTATTTCTCAAGATCTTATGAATAATTATTTTTGTTTTAAAGCCAGATTTTCATATTTTTTTTATTTTTCTAAATAAATGTTAATAAAAATCTTCATTTTTTTTTTTATGTTGAAAATATTTTAGACTGATCTCCATATTTTTTTATTTAATTTTAGTGTGTCAAGTTACCACCACAACAACATTATTTTTGTTTTTAATTTTCCCTCAAGGAGGTTGGTTGGTGTCCCTTGTTAAATTGACATTGTATTTTTGAAATGCATTAACCATGCATTTATGGAACACAAATTCCATTTATTCTGGCATAATAAAACAAATTAAAGATTAAGGCAATGCTGGAGAACCTCCTTCAATGTGTGCATCCTTTTGACCACAGGGCACACATCAAATAATATGAACACAAAATTGGGATTTGGAGAAGCACATATAGTTGGGAGCCCAATCTGGTCCTCGACTCCCAGAGGTTAGGAACAGCAGCAGGTGAGATATATGTCCCCAGTCTGTGGTACTACAATAGCCTGTGCCTTTTGTCAGACCATCTGGAAGCAAGGCCATCACTTTCTTATCTTCCTTGTAACCTTCCCTCCAGCCTTCTCTGCAGCATTCTCTGCAGCCTTCTCTGTTGCCTTCCTTCCATGCTTCTTCGGAGGCTGTATCTCTGGGGGTGAGCTTGGGCCAGGAGGAGGAGGAGGAGTAAGCTCTGCAAGGTCCGTGTATTGGGTCAGCTGGCCCATCAATGACCTTGCAAATGAGGGTCTCACTCAGGAGACATTGGCCCATCTCCATTTGTGTCATTTTGAGCGCACCATAGCCCTCTTCAGTGGTAGGGGGGCTCTCTGAAGGCAGCAGTAGCCTCCCTAATGAGGGCAAGTGTTTCCTTCTCCATCTGCTTACCCCTCCTAGCCCTTCTGGTTTGAAGGTGTAGGGGAAGAATCTGAGATCTAGTGCTGGGCCCTGCCACCTCCTGGCTGCAGCTGGGCCCTGCCACCTCCTGGCTGCCACTCACCCCTGCCTCCTCCTGGCTCACAATTTCTCCACCCTCACCCTGGCTGAGCTCTCCCTGTGTCAAAAAAGGGACATATATTAATAATAAATTTATTTTTGGCTTCATTAATCACACACATTTTTCAGCTCATGACTGTTGCAAATTGAATGTTAATAAATAGCAAAGACAATCATTCTGACCCCAGCATTTTTCCTTCTTGTCCCCCTCATTTGTGTCCACTACTGTCTATTGATATGTCAAACACTTTTTTTTCAAACAATAATTTTGGAGCAAGAGTAACATCTATTTTACATCATGTCCAAATCCGGTTCTTCCAGGATCTCAGATTGTTCCTCCAATGAAGGCTCAGCTGGGATGGAGGGAAGGGTGGAGGGCTGGCTCGGGTGTTGGCTGGAGGGAAGGCTGGAGCAACGTCTGGAGGGAAGGGTAGAAAGGGATTTCCTAACTTCCAGATGGTTGTCAAGAAAGCTCAATTTTCTGTAGTACCACAGACTGGGTACATATACATTGTCTGCTGCTCCTGACCTCATTGATTCCAGGACCATATTGCGCTCCTTCCTATATGTGCCCCTAATGGTCCCGGTTTTTGTGTTCACATCATGGACGGTGGCTGTGGGGGATCCTTGTCTTGACAAATTCAAGCAGGGTCTCCAGTGCTGCCTTCCTGGCTCCTTTTTTTAATTTAATTTGTTTTTTGTTTCCCACAGAGCAGGCAGCTCCCTCCACCTGTCCAGGAACTCGGACATAATTTCATGCTCCTTGAAGAAATACATTATTTCTGCAAGTCAAAATACAAGACAAAAATACTAATGTCAGTCAAGACATCTTTATTACCATATAAAGGCCACAATCTCAGCCACTGATTAGTCAAGTAAAAATGTTACCTTCGATCTCACGTTCGTTGCTTACTCCTTCTTCCGTACACTGAACGTACAGTAGGTGCACGCGATATTGTGTCAATCTCGCTCCCTTTCTCGGCGAGATTGACCACCTACGAGTCCCATCGCGGGAGCCAGCGCCGAGCTGGATTGCCGCGATGGAGACAAAGCAGTCATAGAAGCGACGGGAGATCCGACTTGGATTCCCGCCAATTCTACACGTGTGCGGCGTCTGTTATGAATCCTGAGGGGGAAGTCCCCGCCGGATTTTAAATAAAAATCCGGCATGGATTCCCCCCTCAGGAGCATACCGGGCCCTTAGGTCTGTTATGGGTTGTAAGGAGAGCCCTCCTACGCCGAAAAAAACGGCGTAGGGGGTCCCCCTACAATCCATACCAGACCCTTATCCAAAGCACGCTACCCGGCCGGCCAGGAAAGGAGTGGGGACGAGCGAGCACCCCCCCCTCCTGAGCCGTACCAGGCTGCATGCCCTCAACATGGGGGGGTTGGGTGCTCTGGGGCAGGGGGGCGCACTGCGGGGCCCCCCCACCCCAGAGCACCCTATCCCCATGTTGATGAGGACAGGGCCCCTTCCCGACAACCCTGGCCGTTGGTTGTCGGGGTATGCGGGCGGGAGGCTTATCGGAATCTGGGAGCCCCCTTTAATAAGGGGGCCCCCAGATACCGGCCCCCCACCCTAAGTGAATGGATATGGGGTACATCGTACCCCTACCCATTCACCTGGAGGAAAAATGTTAAAGTCAATAAACACAACACAAGGGTTTTTAAAATAATTTATTAGTCTGCTCCGGAGGCACCCCCTGTCTTCTTTTGCTCTTTTTACCAGGGGGGGCTTCTTCTTTGATGTCTTCGGGGGGGGCGCTCTTCTTCGCCGCTGTCTGGTTCTCTTCCACCGCCGGGGGGATCGCTTTTATAAAAGTGCCCACCCCCCAGCGTGTTTCCTCCGACGTCTTCGGCGGGGGGTGGTGTGCTTCTCAGGGGGGGGGCTTCTTCTGCTATCCGGGGGGGTCTTCTCCGCTATCCGGGGGGGTCTTCTCCACTCTCCAGGGGTCTTCTTCTATGTTTGCCGCTCTTGACTCGGCGCACCCCGGTTCTTCCTCTCGCTGTCCGGTGCCTTCTCCTTCAGCGCTGAACGTCTACTTCCGTGCTGTGACGTCTTCTTCTTCCGTGCTGTGACGTCTTCTTCTTCTTCTGTGCTGTGACGTCTTTTTCTTCTTCTCTTCTCCCGATGTTGACACGTCGCCTCTTCTCGCTGCACGGCTTGCATCGGACTTATATAGGCCTCACAGTCCCATCATGCTCTGGTACCTACCCATGTGATACCTACCCATGTGGGTCTGGGTAGGTATCACATGGGTAGGTACCAGAGCATGATGGGACTGTGAGGCCTATATAAGTCCGATGCAAGCCGCGCACCCGTCATTGCAGCGAGAAGAGGCGACGTGTCAACATCGGGAGAAGGCAGAAGAACAAGACGTCACAGCACGGAAGAAGAAGAAGACGTCACAGCACGGAAGAAGAAGAAGACGTTCAGCCCTGAAGGAGAAGGCACCGGACAGCGGGAGGAAGAACCGGGGTGCGCCGAGTCAACAGCGGAGAGCGGCGAACATAGAACAAGACCCCCGGAGAGTGGAGAAGACCCCCCCCCGGATAGCGGAGAATACCCCCCCGGATAGCGGAAGAAGCCCCCCTGAGAAGCACACCACCCCCCGCCGAAGACATCGGAGGAAACCCGCCGGGGGGTGGGCGCTTTTTTAAAAGCGACCCCCCCCCGGCGGTGGAAGAGAACCAGACGGCGGCGAAGAAGAGCGCCCCCCCCCCCCCCGAAGACGTCAAAGAAGAAGCCCCCCCTGGTAAAAAGAGCTAAAGAAGACAGGGGGTGCCTCCGGAGCAGACTAATAAATTATTTTAAAAACCCTTGTGTTGTGTTTATTGACTTTAAAATGTTTCCTCTAGGTGAATGGGTAGGGGTACGATGTACCCCATATCCATTCACTTAGGGTGGGGGGCCGGTATCTGGGGGCCCCCTTATTAAAGGGGGCTCCCAGATTCCGATAAGCCTCCCGCCTGCATACCCCGACAACCAACGGCCAGGGTTGTCGGGAAGGGGCCCTGTCCTCATCAACATGGGGACAGGGTGCTCTGGGGTGGGGGGGCCCCGCAGTGCGCCCCCTTGCCCCAGAGCACCCAACCCCCCCATGTTGAGGGCATGCAGCCTGGTATGGCTCAGGAGGGGGGGCGCTCGCTCGTCCCCACTCCATTCCTGGCCGGCCGGGTAGCGTGCTTTGGATAAGGGTCTGGTATGGATTGTAGGGGGACCCCCTACGCCGTTTTTTCGGCGTAGGGGGACTCTCCTTACAACCCATAACAGACCTAAGGGCCCGGTATGCTCCTGAGGGGGGAACCCATGCCGGATTTTTATTTAAAATCCGGTGGGGACTTCCACCTCAGGATTCATAACACACCGCACACGTGTAGAAATGGCGGGAATCCAAGTCGGATCTCCCGTCGCTTCTATGACGCGCTTGTTGGAATGTGCTGTCACTATTCAAGCGAGTGCGAGATGTCAGCACCCTGTCGCCGAGAATCAGCGCGATGCTGTCGTGCTAAAAACACATTCTCGGCGGCAGGTACTGTAGTTACGACATATGCGTCTTTCTTTTATATACACTGACGTTCGTTTGAGAACTTTCCCCGCTAGGGATGAGCTTCGAGTTCGAGTCGAACTCATGTTCGACTCAAACATTGCCTGTTCGGGGAACAACGAACAATTTGGGGTGTTCGCGGCAAATTCGAAAAGCCGCGGAACACCCTGTTAAAGTCTATGGCTGAAATCTAAAGTGCTAATTTTAAAGGCTGATATGCAATTTATTGTCCTGAAAAGTGTTTGGGAACCTGGGCCCTATCCCAGGGGACATGTATCAATGCAAAAAAAAAAAAAAAAACTGAAGTTTTTTCGGGAGCAGTGAATTTAATAATGCTAAAAGTGAAACAATAAAAGTGAAATATTACTTTACCTGGGGGGGGGGGTGTAAAGTTAGCATGTGAAATATCACATGTTTCCCGTACATAGAACTGTCTCTGCACAAAGTGTCATTTCTGAAAGGAAAAAAAGTCTTTGAAACCGGACTTGCGGCAATAATGAATTGTCGGCTCTGGCAATTCAGAGAGAATTCATTCATAAAAAATAAAAAAAATAGCGTGGGGGTCCCCCCAAATTCCATTACCAGGCCCTTCAGGTCTGGAATGGATATTAAGGGGAACCCCCGCCGTCAATAAAAAAAAAAATTACGTGGAGTTCCCCGCAAATATCCATTCCAGATCCTTTAGGTCTGGTGTGGATTTTAAGGGGAACTCCACCCCAAATTTAAAAAAAAAATGGCGTGGAGTTCCCCCAAAAATCCACACCAGACCCCTTATCTGAGCACGTTAACCTGGCCGGCCGCAGAAAAGAGGGGGGACAGAGTGCGGCCCCCCTCTCCTGAACCGTACCAGGCCACATGCCCTCAACATGGGGAGGATGTCCCCATGTTGAGGGGTACAAGGGCCTCATCCCCACAACCCTTGCCCGGTGGTTGTGGGGGTCTGTGGCCGGGGGCTTATCAGAATCTGGAAGACCCCTTTAACAAAGGGGACCCCCAGATCCTGCCCCCCCTATGTGAATTGATAATAGGGTACATTGTACCCCTACCATTTCACGAAGGAAGTGTAAATAGTTGGAAAAAACACACACACACACCGTAGAAAAAAGTCCTTTATTAATAAGAAAAAAGAAAAAAAATCTAGCCGTGGTAATCTACTCAGTCTCAGCTTCCTGCTCCAACGTTGTCTGTATCCGGCGATGGGTGATCTCCGGTCCAGCGATAAGAAGATCGCTCCATCCAGAGCGCAGCCACGCTGACCTCCTCTCTCCGCTGGACACAGCCCAGCGAATGACGTGGCTGAAGCTGTGACATTTCTTATCCTCTGACGCAAGGGGGAGACATGGGCTTCCCCAGTGACATAGCAGAGGGTACGTCAGAGGGGGCGGGGTCGCGTGACGTGTGGCCCCGCCTCCCCTATATAAGAAATGTCACAGCTTCAGCCACGTCATTCGCTGGGCTGTGTCCAGCGGAGAGAGGAGGTTGGCGTGGCTGCGCTCTGGATGGATGAATCTTCTCATCGCTGGACCAGAGATCACCCGTCGCTGGATACAGACAACGTTGGAGCAGGGAGCTGGGACCGAGTAGATTACCACCGCTGGATTTTTTTATTAATAAAGGACTTTTTGACGGTGTTTGTGTGTGTTTTTTCCAACTATTTACCTTCGTGAAATGGTAGGGGTAAAATGTACCCCATTACCAATTCACATAGGGGGGCCAGGATCTGGGGGTCCCCTTTGTTAAAGGGGTCTTCCAGATTCTGATAAGCCCCCCGCCCGCAGACCCCCACAACCACCGGGCAAGGGTTGTGGGGATGAGGCCCTTGTTCCCATCAACATGGGGACATCCTCCCCATGTTGAGGGCATGTGGCCTGGTATGGTTCAGGAAAGGGGGGGCGCACTCTGTCCCCCCTCTTTTCTGCGGCCGACCAGGTTAACGTGCTCGGATAAGGGGTCTGGTGTGGATTTTGGGGGGAACTACACGCCATTTTTTTTAATTTGGGGTGGAGTTCCCCTTAAAATCCACACCAGACTTGAAGGGTCTGGAATTGATATTTGGGGGGAACCCCACGCTATTTTTTTTTTTTATGAATGAATTCTCTCTGAATTCCCAGAGCCAACAATTCATTATAGCCGCAAGTCCGGTTTGAAAAGACTTTTTTTTCCTTTCAGAAATGAAACTTTGTGCAGGGACAGTTCTAAGTACGGGAAACATGCGCTATTTCACATGCTAACTTTAAACACCCCCCCCCAGGTACAAAATTTAAAGGAATATTTCACTTTTATTGTTTCACTTTTAGCATTATTAAAATCACTGCTCCCGAAAAAACGGACGTTTTTAAAACTTTTTTTTGCATTGATACATTTCCCTTGGGACAGGACCCAGGTTCCCAAACACTTTTTAGGACAATAACTTGCATATTAGCCCCTAAAATTAGCACTTTAGATTTCAAATGTTCGAGTCCCATAGACTTTAATAGGGTTCTAAAGTTCACACGAACATTTGGTGTGTTCGCAAGTTCTGGTGAGAACCGAACAGCCCCTTCTCGCTCATCTCAGTAGGAGACGACAATGGCGTAGAGACAACGGGTGGCTATTATCAGTACCTCCAACGAGGAGGAAAGTCTGGAGGAACCAACGCCCCGATCCCAGAGATACAAGGCCTCGAACATGGCATTTCGAAGAGATGGTGGAGATGGTCTCCATTTTGAAGATGGCGGATTATGAGTCAAAGCATGGGCCGTAAAAAACACCAAATCTGCGCAAGGCCAAAATTATGGAAAAAGTGGTGAAAACCCTTCACAAAAAATTCTGGGTGCGCAGATCTACAGAACAGCTGCGGAAACAGTGGTCTAACCTCAAGCTCAGGGAACCGGAGCAGTACAGGAGGATAAAGAAAGTTCTTGGAAAAAGTAAGTAATTTTCCTGTGTTTTACTATGATTATTATAACTTGCATGTTGCTGCATGAGCTTTTCTGGAATGTTGGACAGTTATTAAAGATTATTTAAGAAAAGATATTAAAAATGGCAACTTTCATATTCGTGGGCACAGTAATCGTTCGTAGTAAACATCGTTCGTTCGCTCACTAATAATACAATCTTTTTGCCAGATACAGGGTTAAGTAAATTTGCACATGCAATCTTTTTGCCAGATACAGGGTTAACTAAATTTGCACATGCCTATTTATTGTAGAAGATTTTTGGAACATTATTGTCTAGATGTGTTGGTAACTACATTTAAATGCTATAACTGCATTCAGTGTAATGTATGTAGAGGGTGCTTAGCAGCTGGTTACACATCTAGACTCAGGAGCACTAGTGTGGGCCACAAGAATATCCTTTTTTAGATAAATGTGCCAGCTTTGAAAAGGGATACAATCATGTGTTCAGCTTGGAACTCTGCCCAAACAGTCAAGGGTCCCACACTTTCAAAGAATGATTCCTATTCCTCTTTCTGGCCTCAAATATCATTTTGCTAAAGTATACCTTTTGTTTCCTTCTCATAGGGCTTCAAAGAGCTTGAAAGAGCTTCTATCCTGGTGTCCAGGACCCCCACACCTCCAAGAGACCCCCAACCGCGGGATGTGGAGGAAGGAGAAGTGGAGGAAGTGGTGGAAACCGGCACCACAACAGGTCAGTGTCATACACCACAGATGTTGGTAATAGATGTATGCCTGCATATTAATAATACATGGTGCATTTTTGAATTGTAGGTGATGTTCTGCTTGTGGACCAAGAACCTACCCCTTTCACAAGTCATAGTGCACAGATCATGATACAGGACATAATGGTCTGCTGCCGTGACTTGGACATTATCAAGGAAAAAAAACAAGCAGATCGAGATCAAACTAAAGAACATGATCGATGTTCTTGGGAGGTTAGAATATAATTTTTTTTAACAAAATCCATGTTTTTATTCTTTTACGTTATAATAATTTTTGGGAAATTTAAATTAAAAAGCCACATTTTGAAGATGCAAACAGTGGGGGTTATTTACGAAAGTCAAATCCACTTTGCACTACAAGTGCACTGCAAGTGCACTTTGAAGTGCAGTCGCTGTAAATCAGAGAGGGGTAGATCTGAAATGAGGGGAAGCTCTGCTGATTTTATCATCCAATTATGTGCAAGCTAAAAAAATTATTTTTTCCCTTTTTTTCCCCTTTTTCAAAAAATTTGCATTGACAAATTTGTAATACATGTTGTATTTTCTAGTTACAAATAATTACGCACAATTTAAACTGTGCAAGGAGTAAAATCGTTTGGACTCAACAATGTGTGGCTTTAAATTTAAATTTCTAAAATAATTGTTTAAGGTTATTTTGTGGGTTTAGACACTGACAATGGTGGTTAATTACTGAAGAAAAATTCACATGGCACTACAAGTGCACTCGGAGAACCTCGGAGACAGATAAAAGAAACACAAGCAAAAAATAACATTCAAGAATTGTTCAGGAAAAAAAAATATTTGTCTGGCATAGCAATGACCTTGGACAGTATGTAGATAAGTTTATTCAACCATTAGTTCCACAAACAAGGGCCTATCTAAGGGACACGAAACATCTGATTCAGATTTTGGATACAGTGATGATCGATAGATCAGAGAATTATCTATTAGCCACTGCTGATGTGTCCTCGCTCTATACGGTTATTAACCATATAGAGGCGATTCAAGCATCAAAATGGGCACTGAATAAATTTGGGTCACTTGTGTCTAAACAAAACAGGTTTGTGTTGAGATGCTTGGCATTCGGCCTACAACACAATTACTTTTGGCACAGACAGAAATATTATCGCCAATTGAATGGCATAGGCATGGGGGCAAAATATGCACCAAGTGTTGCCAATGTGTTTATGGCTGAGTGGGAGGAAACTGCTATCTATGAAGACCCACCTGAGCAATTAGTTCTCTATAAAAGGTTCATTGATGATTGTATTCTTATATGGAGAGGTGATGAAGGATCTTTGATCCAATTTTTTGAAAAACTCAATATGAACCAGAAAAACATTATACTCACCCACATGATTAATGAAAAAACTATACAATTTCTGGACCTAGAAATCACACTTGAATCTCAACGGATTACCACTAAAACTTATTTTAAACCGGTTGAGCGGAATAGCTATATACCGGTGGATAGCTGCCACCATGACCCCTGGTTAATAAATATCCCGAAGGGGCAACTGGTCAGGATTCGTAGGAACTGCACTGATCCACAAACATTCTTGGACCAGGCTAATATGATTGGCGAAAAGTTTGTGAACAAAGGATATGACACTGGTTTTATACAGACACAGATCCAAAATGTGTTAGAAATTCCTAGAGAGACACTAATAGAAGATAGGATCAAAAGAACAGCTTTGGATGATCAAGTACCGATTATTTTGAATTATAACGTCCAACACAAACAATTGGAGACTATCTTTAAAAGGCACTGGTCTATATTACAGGCGGATAAACAACTACAATGCATACTGCCGAGTATGCCAAGAATAATCTATAGACGTGCACCCACTTTAAGGGATTTAGTGGCAAAGAATGTACCTGATCCCCCTACTAAATCCAATAGACTAACCTTCTTTCAAGGAAAAGGTTTCTTCCCTTGTAAGAGATGTTTTGCCTGCAGAAAGACTAATTTTAATGGACAAAAATGCTCCAGTTTTGTATCTAACGTTACACAAAAGGAATATCAAATTAAAGATTTAATAACGTGCAGAACTGAGGGAGTAGTCTATGCCTTACAGTGTCCATGCTCCCTTCAGTACATTGGCCGTACGAAAAGGCCTCTGTGGAAACGCCTTAGGGAGCATGTTCAAAATATCGAAAAGGGCTTCCCTGACCATAATGTGTCACGCCATTTTTCCATATGTCACCAAAATAACCCCCAAGATCTCAAATTTTGGGCTATTGCCAAGTATAACCCACATTGGAGGGGGAGTCATATGGTACGGCAATTAAGTCAGACTGAATCAAGATGGATACATGAAATGAGATCATTATCACCAAATGGGTTAAATATTGAATTTGACCTCAATTGTTTCATCTCTGATTACTGATTTTGTTTTTATACATTTTTACATTCCTATGTGTTTAATGTTTAAATATATTCCTCTCTGGATTTTTAAATAGGGAATTTTAAATAGGTATTTTATAACGGGTATTCTAAATAGGTGATTCTACATGTATTTATGTTTATTAAATTTTTTATCAATTTGTATACATTTTTTATTATGTCCGGCATATATGGTTATTGATAAGTTGCTGGAGTTCTTCTTTTTTCCTTTTTAAGTGTTGTACCACTTGTGACCACCGGAGGCTGTTATGCGTATATGCATATCCACAGTTGTGCAATATAAATTGATGAGTTGTTGGAGGTTAAAGTGTTGTACCACTTGTGACCACTGGAGGCTGCTATGTTTATATACATATCCTCAATGATTGTTTTAATAATTTTAAAAATTCTAATTGTTTCTGTATTAAAATTATAAATTGTATACATGAATATGTTACCAATCCTTATCAGCCTGCGATGATGTAAGATGAAATACTCCCTTACTGCAAATCCCGTTTTTGCCTGAGTTTCTCGCTGACTATAAATAACATCAGCTGAGACCTGGCAAGCAGTTACCTATGACTAAGTCACGTGTCTAGTGACGTAATGCGTGGGGGAGGAGTTACGAGCGGGACGGATCGCAGATCCGAATGAGGAGAGTGCATCAGACACGCTGAGCGGCTTTAATCGGAGGATTGGTGCTTTGTTGTCTTAATGCTGTCTTAAACTCGGTGGATTCGTGAGTGTGACCTTGTCAGAAATCATTAATACCATTCGTTTTTGTTCATGCTATTTGCGCTATGAGATTTCTTTCTCTTGTTTGATTTCTATGAGCTGTATCAGTGTGGAGGAGGCGCTGCATATATATGAAACAGAAGTCTACAGAGTGTGATTACATTCCACATCTTTCAATCATTACACTGATCTGGGTGTTGTTCACAGAAGAAGCACTGGTGTATCCATGCAATTGGACTAATTGTTTTGTGGATCTGTATATATACATTTTGGATTTTGAATCACTTGTATTATGGTTTTCACATTATCTTAGTTAATATTCAGCGCATAATACTATATATATAACATAGCAATGACCCCCCTACCCATAAAATAGTCCACATATTGTTGACACACAGCACGGGCGCTTTGGGGGGGGGGGCAATCCAGTATGGCCAGCTTCCAGGGCCGGCAATGTATTTTGGGCCTGTAGTGTGGGGACTCAGGCCCAACAAATGACAAATAATTGGTGGAATGTACCCGCAAATAGTTGTGCAGCACACAGCATGCCATTACGACATGGTTGATTTTATAAATCCGCTAGATGGATGGAGGTCTGAAACAGGCAGAACCGGCTGGCCACCCATGATGCCAAACGCATTTTCAACCACTTTTGGCTCTGGCCAGCCGGTAATTGAAGACCCTCCTCTCATGGGTGAGGGTCCTTTTGGGAAATGGTCTCATAAGATTGGGTCCAAGTGCAAAAGCCTCATCTGCGACGAACACAAATGGTAGTCCCTCCACGTTGTCTGACGCAAATGGCAATGCCAACTCACCACTCTGTAGATGGAGGGAGAACTCGTCTTGGAAAAGACTCCCCCATCAAACATCCGGCCATTTTTCCCCACGTCCACAAAAATTCATAGTTCGCCGACACCACCGCCATCATCACAATACTATGGAACCCTTTATAGTTATAATAATAAGATCCCGAAAGGGGTGGTGGGACGATGAGGACGTGCTTCCCATCTATTGCCCCTCCACAGTTGGGAAAGTCCAACTGCAGGGCAAACTGGGATGCCATAATTTACCATTCCTATGGCATACAAGGGAACTGTGGAGTCAAACAAGAAAAAAAAATACACATAAACTTTGCAAGCAGATTATTGACAAAAACATTCTTGGACAACATCAGTATAATATTTTTTTTTGGATGAAGTATTTTAAGACCAACAAAAAATGTTCAGTTAGCAGATTCCCCACCCCCTCTGATGGCCCATTTATATATTTTTAGGGGGGGTTCTAGATGAGTTGGGGATCTCACAAATCAAGCCTAGAGCACTCTGTCTGAATTTAATGAAAAAATAAATAAATTTGGAGACATTTTAAGGGGGGGGGGGGGATTAGGGTAAAGCACTACAATGGAGCAGACAAAATACATTGGGAAGTGACTAGGCTAGGTGTTTTCGCACAGGATAGAATGCTGGGGAGGTTATAGTGAAGGGAAATATGCCTGTAAAAAATTAAATTCATGCAAATTCATGCATTAAAAGCTTACAGCATGCATGGGGACAAGGAGGAGATTCACAGAATATTACAAACATGAAAATTAGAGAATGAATAAAAAAATACAATACATTAGCAAGCATTAAATACATATACTGGCCCAGATTCAAGAAGCACTTGCGCGGGAGCAAGTGTGATTTGCGCCGCGCAAGTACTGATTTGCTCCCATGCAAATTTGCGGCTGATTCAGTAAACCAGTTAAGCCTGAAATGCGGCCATTTTCCCGCGCACGCAGCCTAGCTGCTCCTGCGCAATATTCGCGCAATTTTGCGTGGGGTGTAAGTTGCGCCTTCATGGAATTCCCTCAGCGAATATGCAAATTAGGTACTGCCGATGTTTCAGAAACATGTGCGTGTGATGCGCATCTTGCGCTGGAAGCGCGCAAGCTTTTTTCCCCGGGCAAACTTGCTCCTGCTAAAAGCAGGGGCAAGTTAGCAAAAGATGGCCAAATGTCATCTGAAGGAGCGCGCAACTTCAGCAGCACCTAGACAGACAAGCTGAACAAGCAGAGCACCCACATTTTAGGGACCTCACATCTGTGCACCAACATGCCAGGGGCAGCTATGGTTCTTGATATTCTATTGACTGAGCTGACTCGTAGGAGGGCACGGGAGAGGATTTACAGAGGGCGCTACAACCTTTTTCAGATGAGTGATAATGAGGTGTATCGCATGTTTCGCTTCAGCCCTGAAGTCATCCTTGAGTTGGTAACAATCCTGCAGGATGACATCAGCAGCCCGACCCATCGGGGACAGGCAGTGCAGCCACTGGTGAAGGTAGTGGCAACCCTTCATTTTTTGTCAAGTGGCTCATTTCAGCGCACAGGTGGAATGGTGGCGGGGATGTCCCAATCCAGCATGAGCAGGTGTGTGCACCAAGTGATCCCTGCAATACTCAGACGAATGGGCACACAATTTATCAAACCAACCACGGCTGACCTGCGGCAGAAGGCAATCAGTGATTTTTATGCACTAGCCAGATTTCCACGCACTGTGGGTGCAATAGATTGTACCTATGTGGCACTACGCCCCCCCCCCCGGCTCCTCGAGCATATCTACTGCAACAGGAAACATTGGCATTCGATAAATGTGCAGATGATTGTGGATGCACATGGCCTCATATGGCATGTCCGTGCCAAACACCCAGGGTCAAGCCATGACAGTTTTATTTACCGACACAGCCCCATCCCAACCGAGTTTGACCAGAACATGTATGGAGACAGCTGGCTGATTATGGAGTGACATGGGTGTCAGGTATGACTGCCCCCCCCCCCCCCATGATGCACACATCACAAGGGGCACATGCACGACTAACATCCTCCTGTCTTTTTCCTTCCAGGTGACTCTGCATATGCCCTGGGACGTCACATGATGACCCCATTTCGTAACCCACAAACACCAGGAGAGGAAAGATATAACGAAGCCCATGCACGTACCCGTGCGGTGGTGGAGCGCACATTTGGCATCCTTAAATCTCGATTCAGATGTCTGGATAAATCAGGGGGGACCCTGTTGTATTCACCCAACTTTGTGTGCCAAATCGTCGGGGCATGTAGTATTCTCCACAATTTTGCTCAAAGAAGGGGCATGCACATTGAGCTACGCACTGACCTTACCCCCGAACCACGCAACCCCCCCCCCAAGAAACACTACCGGATCTTCTGAGGGAAGAGCAATCCGGAATGGTCTTGTGGAACGTCTCTTTGCACATTAAACACACCCTGATCTTGTCACAAGTATAATGCATGTATGCACACCACTGTAGTCCCTAGCACACACCCGACACATGCACCCCAAATTGGATTAGACCCAACAATACCCCATGGTATTAGGGAGCAGCAACGCCGCGTCAAGGCTCCAATTATGTTGCTGTCCATTCATACACCTTTCACATGGCAGAGGGTGACACCCCTTTTCCAGCAGGAGTGCCACCCCCCCCATTCACACACCAGTCACACTGTAGTATACACTCCTCACCGTGTGTAGGGACTACAAATAAATATAAAAGCTCATATCCTGAGCATATATAAAAAAAATAAACTCATATCCTGAGCATATATAAAAAAAATAAACTCATATCCTGAGCATATATAAAAAAAAATAAACTCATATCCTGAGCATATATAAAAAAAAAACTCATATCCTGAGCATATATAAAAAAAATAAACTCATATCCTGAGCATATATAAAAAAATAACAAAAAAAAGATTCTCTGCATAAAATAAATGGAGAAATTATATTATTTTTTTGTTTTTTTCTTTGGGCCAAGGGTGCCCTGGCTCTGGCTCCTCAATCTCCGTGGTGCGGAGGAGGCATGGGGTGGGGATTGAGGGGGGGGAGGAGCATCAACCCCTACTTCCACACTCCGCGCAGGTGGTGGCTGCATGCCCTCCATGGCGTTGGACAGGCGGGCGAGGATGGTGTTGGTCTGGGCCAACATCCTCATTTGGCGGGTGGTGGTATCCCGCTGATGACGGCGGGTAACTCTCGCCTCCTCCCGCACTGCAGCGGTGTTGGCCTGCACAGCAGCGGTGTTGGCCTCCACCGCAGCTGTCATCCTGGTTAATAAAGTGGGTGTGGTCTCCTGAGCCACCAAGCAGGTGACTATGGCCTTTGAGTTGCCACTAATTTCCCCCAGGCTCTGTGAGACATGTTTGTCCCGGTCCGCATGCAGGGTGAGGGCATGCTGCACAGAGGTGGAGGTGGATGCCATGCTGTCCACCAGACGACGCACCTCTCCCACCATGTCCCCTATATGGCGGGTCTGCAGGGCCTGCTCCTCCAGCAGACCGCCACGGATGCTGGAGGATATATGCCTCGTTTTGGACTGAGCCTTCCTGGGAGGAGAGGATCGGACACGGACAGAGGGAGAAGGGGAGGGGTCCACAATGGAGGGGCTTGCCCTGGAGGGGGAGGACGTGCTGGGCGGGGGGGTGGTGGGTTGGTCAGGGATGGTGGTATCCTCCTGGAGGGAGCCAGAGTCCTCCTGGATGAGGAAAAAGGAATCCTCCTCGCAAACAAGTTCCTCCACCATACTTGGCCCCGGTAGGATCTCCTCCTGGACCAGCATAGACAGAATGTCCATGGGGCCTGACTGGACCCCTGGCTCTGGTATGGATGGGCTGGGTCGATCCGCAGCCGAAGACGGCCCAGCTTCATCATCATCATCACCACCTGTGGATGACACCAAAACGAAATATTTTGCTGGTGCAACACACTTCTCACATGTTCACTTCTACCCCCTCCCATGATGCACAGCAGATATGAAACAAAAATAATACTTCCATCTTCACTTCTACCCACAAATATGTTCACTGCTACCCCCTCCCATGATGCACAGCAGATATGAAACAAAAATAATACTTCCATCTTCACTTCTACCCACAAATATGTTCACTTCTACCCCCTCCCATGATGCACAGCAGATATGAAACAAAAATAACTTACCAGTCCCCAAGTTCCCAACAGTGGAGTCGTACCCTGCAAGTCCCTCCACCTGCTCCTGCACAAACGTTTGGGCAATAAGCTCCTCCTCCTGATTGAGGCGGATCTTACATTGTGGGCCACCTCCCGTGCCACCGGTATATTTTTTGATCAGAGCCAGTTTATCCCGGACCCTGCGCCTCATATCGTTGAGCTTTTTCTGGATGTCATCCCAGGTACGCTCTTCATTACCCAGGGCATTGATGTCCAGGGCTATGGCTTCATAGATAGCCCTCCTTTGGGCAACAGTGGTGTTTGCCCGCTGGGCACCATATAGAAGCTCTTTATGTTGCTGGAGTGCAGCAATTAAGATGTCCATCTCCGCAGCCACAAAGTTGGCCTTCCTTTTTTTGGTTCCTTTAGGAGGTGCCATCTCTTGAAAATGGGCTGAATTTCCTTGCTCAGGGGGGGTAGGAAAAAGCAGGATGAAATTCAGCAAAGAACCTGCGCAAGTCTGCTCCTATTTATTTGCTCAATGCAAGCAGCTGAGCATGATTTGCCCTGAAAGTATGCCAGGCGCAGTTTGACGCATGCGCAGACGACAGCGCTCTAACTGCGCATGCGCGCAAACGGCGCAAACCTCTGCTGAGCCGAAAATTCCTCATTTACATAGGGGCACACCCACTTTGACTTGCACGGCCTTGCGCCCTCAGCTTTGCCTTAAACAGGAGCAAATTAACTGAACAAACGATTCCTGAATCAGGTGGCAATTTGGCAAAATTGCTCCAGCGCAGAGAAATTCAGCTGAGCAGCTCAGGTGTAAGTAATGGGCAAATCTACCTGAATCTGGGCCAATGTGTTGTTAAAGGAGAAAACTTACCTTAATATAGTCCTCCTGCAGGACTTGTATTATGGCAGAACAGGTGTCTGGAATAATGAGACCCAGAGCCTGGGGGGAGATGCCTGTTGAGAACTTGAGGTCCTGCAGGCTTCCGCCTGTCGCCAGGTAGCGCAACGTGGCAACTAGCCTCTGCTCAGCAGTGATGGCTTCCCACATAACGGTGTCCTGCCTGGTGATATAGGGGGACACCAAATCCAAAAGATGCTAAAAAACGGGGTCTGTCATCCGGAGAAAATTCCTGTAGTCATCAGGGTTATTCTCCTGGATCTCCCGCAGCAGAGGCATGTGACAGAACTGGTCATGCTGAAGCAACCAATTCTTGGTTCAGGAACTCCTCCTCACTCTGTTCATGGACTGGACTTGGGTTAAAGCATGAAGCCCAACACCAAGCACAGCACAAACTCGGCGACGAAAACGTACACGCAACATGGCTAGAAAACGGTCGGCCGGTCAGAACGAACTAAAATAACTCACTGAAGAACAGCAAGGCCTATGAAGAACGACCTGGAAATCAGTAACGAACGGACAAGATCGCACTGGAAAAACAGATAAGAACTCACTACACGCACTGAAGGACAAATACGAACCCACAAGCACAAACAGAACATCAGAAAACGATATTTAAATCATGAAGACTGAAAAGCGCGAATCGTCTCTCACCAAACTTTTGCTAACACGAGGATCAGCAAAAGCAGCCCAAAGGGTGGCGCCATTTTAAAGGAACGTCCCCTTTATAGTCCCGTCGTACGCTTTGTACGTCACTGCGCTTTGGACGGGCGTTTTTTTGCACGAACGTGTGTATGCAATTCAGGCTGGAGAGGAATCACGTCGTGAAAAACGACGGGTTTTTGAACAACAGGAAAAACGATAGTGTGTACGTGGCATGTGGTTCTGAGGTATAGTTTTATAGAATTTCTAGCATAAATTATGTGTGCCTCAGTACAGCAGAAGGATCAAAGAGGCCACACATCCACATAGTTATTTTCATATAATTTAGCAGAACTAAACTCAGAAGCTGTCAATATAAGTAAATGTAGCACTACCCTAGGAGGAGCTGCTGGTTTGTTTTGGGTGGCACATTTACCTCGTGGCTCTCCGAATTCCTAGGGGTGTATGGTGCATATAGCAGAAGTAAAGCAATGTCCGCAACAGGTGTTCTTTGCTGTGCTCTTTATTACCCAGCCAGGTAAAAACAACAAACTTGTGGTGAAGAAAGTAAAGTTGAAGGAAGAAGAAGAATAGCAAATTCAGGCGTAGTAATAGGGAAACGGTCCTGCTCCCACATGTAACACTTATTTGCACCACTCCTACCTGAGTGGGGATAGTGTACCTGGACAGGCCTCTCTCACTGATCTGGCAGCCAGAGTATCGTTAGAACTTTTGAGAAGAAGTCTCTGCCACAGCCTCTTCTGGAATGGATTCAGTAAGAAACCTCTGCCACAGGCCCTTCTGATTGTAGTTACGGAGATGTACCTCCTTAGTGAAATTACGCCTGGATCTCCTCCTAATTTCTTGCAGGTACCGACTGACAGGTGACCAGCCTCCCAATGTCCGGATACCTCGATCCCCGGTGGATTGTCGAGACCCTGTTGGATTGCCAGCCTCTCATTGTGTCACGTACCTGGTAGAAGTCTGATGTGATGAGGTCGGCCTCCCTTGTATCTCCAGCTCAGAATCCCTCTGAGGATAAGACAGGTGACGGTTCTAGTTAGGAGGAACACGAGTGCCTGTGAGTGTTGCTTGGAGTGCTGTCAGGTGGAGGTGAAGACAGAAGACACTGGTAGAGCAGCAAGCACCGGGCAAGTGGTGTGGAGAGAACAGCTGGAGTTAAAGGGGAACTCCAACCCACTTGCAGAGTCAGGGTGAACAAGTAGCAGGAACTTCCGGAATGCAGAGGTCAGAGGATAGCTGGGTTCGGTAACAGACATGCAGCGAGGTACACAGGGATCAGCAGGAGCAAGGTCAAATGGATAGCCAGGATCAGGAGCCAGGTATTCAGGAGGAATCAGAGTCCAGAGGTAGAGTCAAGCAAGCCGGGTCGGTAACAGGAATCTGGCAGAAAATACAGGCGTCAGGAAATCAGGGAACTGCTGAAGACCAGTCAGCACCGCCTGATGGTCAGAGCTCTCTTTAAATAGGCATCAGGAAGGATCAGGAACGCCTCCTGCGTGTGCACGCTGTCCGTTGCGCATGCGCAGTAGCGCACTGTGGCGGCTATAGTATCCTTTGTATGCGCGCCATTGGTCGTAAAGTCCGCTGTGCACATATGCGCAGGTGTGCGCGCATGCGCACCTGCGCGCGCCAATGAAGACTCCGTCCTTTCCTTACACATTGGCTCTCCTCAGATGGACTCCCCACCGAACAGCTATATCGCTTGGGATTTTCAGGATTGGGAACCCGGTCGACCACTGGGCTCCCTGCCATGACTCAAATGTTCCGGACCCATAAGGTCCTGGAATTAGGAACTCCACGTGGCACGCACGCCCCGTCCAGGTAGGCCATAACGCCGGGGCGCCGTGGTGCAGACACCCTAAAGGTGGATGCCACACTTGAAGAAGAAGACCCAGAACTAATGACGTCTGCCCCATAAAAACCCTCCCCCAGTATGCACAGCGAGGCTCAACCCTCCTGATTGGCTGCTGGGAAAGAGCACCCAAACATTGACTCCACTGCTGCCACCTACTGCACTGGGGTGGGAAGAACACCCCAGTACAACAGAATGAGCCCACAGCACAGGCTAGCTGAGACAGAGACCTAATTTGAACATTTTAACCAGATCAGAGTTTAACTACACTCTAATCTCCCTCTAAACTTAAATAGCACCGGTACTTTGAAGTAACCAGGCTCTACACACTCCTCCCACCTGAATAGACACTGTTCTCAGTGTCCAAACAAAAGGTATTCAAGCCTGAATACCTGGCCTGAATCTGCTTTAATAATATAAAGAAACGATAGAAAGATAAAGAAATAAAACAGTATAAAACATTCTGTGTACAATCCTTACAATATCAGTTTAAAACAACAAAACATTCCTGACTATCTATCCTACCCCATTCTCCGATACTTTTGATAGTAGAACACGACCTTTAAAAATATAAAATGGAAGAACATATATACAAATATACATTACTATACAGTTACAGTCACCAAGGGTGAAACTGAAGCTGCACCTTCCCCAGTAAAAGGTGAAACCTCTATTTCCTTCCAGAGAGACACATCAGAAAAAAAACTAAGTGCTAAGAATTTCTCTAAAATGCAAGGCTCTTGAGAAATATATTTACAAGTTAGTCTCTGCGGTGGTAGAAGTTGCAGAACACTACCCCTAGCGGTCAGTGCACTGGTACTACCATCATAAGGCAGTCCACGCTCAAATCAGAGCAATCAGGAGAAAAAAAGAAATAAAAAAAACTTTTTCCTCTTCTTCTTTTCTCTTTCTTGTGCTGTGGAGAAGCCGGCGGGACCCTATTCTTACTAACTCATTCCCCCCGAGGTTCTGCACATAAAACCAAATGTGGATCCGGTGGAAATGAAAACAAAACTGAAAAGGGCGATCATTCCCGTCTGTAACTTCTTTAAAGCAGCAAACAAAAGTGACAATGCGGGCATTGGGCCTACTTGTAAAATCTTGGATCAGGCAAGGTAATAATGTCTCCTCTCTTATTTGTGGTGGTAATGGAATAAACTTGATCCACCTTTCCAGGACATTTGAGAACCACCTTGTCACTGTAAACCTCCGCCATCCGTACTTCATGATCATGAGATTTCTACATTTTAATGATAATACCCAGTGCCATTCCTGAAATCATCCAAATTATGACAGGTTTTTCAAAATTTGTGAAGTATGGTAAACGTAATCCTCAGTTCCTGCCGTCACACACCTTCACACCCCTTATGCCACTGCCTGCTCTGTAACTGACCCTAGCTTGTTATTCGACCACGCTTCTGTCTACTGATTCTGTACATACATCTGCCTGATCTGATACTGACCCTGGACTGTTATTCGACCATGCTTCTGCCCAACGGTTCTGTAATAACTCTGCCTGATCTGTAAATGACCTTGGACTGTTTGACCATGTTTTTTGCCTGCCTCATGGACTGATCATGTACCCTGCTACTAGACTAGTGGGATTCAACACAGGAGTCTCACATATGTGAGGGGCTCCAGAATTGTTTTTCCTATATTCATTCCTATATTAGGGTCTGGAGACTCGGGAGTCCTCAAAGAGATTTGGGTGGTAGAAGCCTCTACCCCTGTCCCCATTCTGTCCTGAGCGAGGCCCTACTTCTGCCTGCTGCCTGTAGGACTTACTGCCATTATGTCTCTGCCTGTCGCATTGACCACACCACATGTCCCTGCCTACTACCAGGGCCAAAATTTTTGGCACTGCTGACAATATCTCTGCCTGCACTGACCATGGACCATATCCCTGCCTGCTGCCTGAACAATTGTGTATACCGTTGCTGACCAAGTCCCTGCCTGCTGCCTGGACCAGTGCTATCATGCTGTGTACAACTGCACTACTAAAACCACAGGTAATCTTTTGTTTAAGCTTAGCTCAGCATAATGGATTTTGGGGTGTAATTCTTGGTATGTGCATGCTATGGGCCTGATTCCCAAAAGAGATACGCAGACTTAACTGCTGTTCAGTCTGTGCCTAACTTTGGAAACGATTCTCAAAAGGCTTTTTCCAAAGTTAGGCAGAAAATCTGACATGTGTAAGACACTTACACGGTCAGATCTTAGGATGCAGTACCGCATCCGCCGCTGGGGGCATTTCTCATGGAAATGCAGCTTTGAGTATGCAAATGAGGACTTAAGCAGATTCTCAAAGCATTTCAGCATTGTGATTTCTGCGTAAGTTCCGATTTTGCTTGCGCAAAACTAGGGCTGGTTTTACAATGTGTAAAGTTAGTCACACCTTGTAAAGGCCCATTCAAGCGACGGCATTTGGTATGCATTCCTGAGGGAGAACTCCACGGCAATTTTTAAATTCAAAACCGGCATGGGTTCCCCCCCCAGGAGCATACCAGGCCCTTAGGTCTGGTATGGGTTGTAAGGAGACCCCCCCCTCAGCCGAAAAATCGACGTAGGGGGTCCCCCTACAATCCATACCAGACCCGTATCCAAAGCACGCTACCCGGCCGGTCAGGAAGGGAGTGGGGACGAGCGCGTGCCCCCCCCTCCTGAGCCGTGCCAGGCAGCATGCCCTCAACATGGGGGGGTTGGGTGCTCTGGGGCAGGGGGGCGCACTGCGGGCCCCCCCACCCCAGAGCACCCTGTCCCCATGTTGATGAGGACAGGACCTCTTCCCGACAACCCTTGCCGTTGGTTGTCGGGGTCTGCGGGCGGGGGCTTATCGGAATCTGGGAGTCCCCTCAAATAAGGGGGCCCCCAGATACCGGCCCCCCACCCTAAGTGAATGGATATGGGGTACATCGTACCCCTACCCATTCACCTGGAGGCAAAAAGTAAAAGTTAGTAAACACACAACACAAGGGTTTTTAAAATAATTTATTATTCTGCTCCGGAGGCCCCCCCTGTCTTCTTTATTAGCTCTAATACCAGGGGGGCTTCTTCTTCCGCTCTCCGGGGGTCTTCTTCCACTCTCCGGGGGGGTTTCTTCTTCCGCTCTCCGGGGGGGGCTTCTCCGCTCTCCGGGGGTCTTCTTCTATCCTCGCCGCTCTCCGCTGTTGACTCGGCGAACCCCGGTTCTTCTGCAGCTGTCCGGTGCCTTCTTCTTCAGCGCTGGCTGCCTGCTATCTTTGTGTGTTAGCTCAATTAGTAACAGGCAGCCAGCGCGGTCTTCTGTGACGTCAGGTTCTTCTCTTCTGTTCTTCTCCCCTCTTCCGATGTTGACTCGTCGCCTCTTGACACTGCAATGATGGAAGCGCGCCTTGCATCCCATTTATATAGGCATCACCGTCCCATCATGCTCCGGCAGGTACCCACGTGGTGGGTGCCTACCCACGTGCACCCACCACGTGGGTACCTACCGGAGCATGATGGGACGGTGATGCCTATATAAATGGGATGCAAGGCGCGCTTCCATCATTGCAGTGACAAGATGCGACGAGTCAACATCGGAAGAGGGGAGAAGAACAGAAGAGAAGAACCTGACGTCACAGAAGGCCGCGATGGCTGCCTGCTCGTAATTGAGCTAACACACAAAGATAGCAGGCAGCCAGCGCTGAAGAAGAAGGCACCGGACATCTGCAGAAGAACCGGGGTTCGCCGAGTCAACAGCGGAGAGCGGCGAAGATAGAAGAAGACCCCCGGAGAGCGGAGAAGCCCCCCCCCGGAGAGCGGAAGAAGAAACCCCCCCGGAGAGTGGAAGAAGACCCCCGGAGAGTGGAAGAAGACCCCCGGAGAGTGGAAGAAGAAGCCCCCCCTGGTAATAGAGCTAATAAAGAAGACAGGGGGGGCCTCCGGAGCAGAATAATAAATTATTTTAAAAACCCTTGTGTTGTGTGTTTACTAACTTTTACTTTTTGCCTCCAGGTGAATGGGTAGGGGTACAATGTACCCCATATCCATTCACTTAGGGTGGGGGGCCGGTATCTGGGGGCCCCCTTATTTGAGGGGACTCCCAGATTCCGATAAGCCCCCGCCCGCAGACCCCGACAACCAACGGCAAGGGTTGTCGGGAAGAGGTCCTGTCCTCATCAACATGGGGACAGGGTGCTCTGGGGTGGGGGGGCCCGCAGTGCGCCCCCCTGCCCCAGAGCACCCAACCCCCCCATGTTGAGGGCATGCGGCCTGGCACGGCTCAGGAGGGGGGGGCGCTCGCTCGTCCCCACTCCCTTCCTGACCGGCCGGGTAGCGTGCTTTGGATACGGGTCTGGTATGGATTGTAGGGGGACCCCCTACGTCGATTTTTCGGCGTAGGGGGGTCTCCTTACAACCCATACCAGACCTAAGGGCCTGGTATGCTCCTGGGGGGGGGGGAACCCATGCCGTTTTTTTCTTTGAAAATTGGCATGGAGTTCTCCCTCTCAGGAATGCATGCTGAGCGACGCTGTCATTTTTTTTATAATTATTTGTTTTCCCGGCGCGTATATTTTTTTTCACCCGTCGCAACTTTAGTGTCCCGTCGCAATCTTCAAAGCCGCCCGGCGTCAATTACGTTCGCGCGCTGCACGTCGGGAAAATTACGTCACACGCATGCGCAGTACGGCCGGTGCGGGAGCGCGCCTCATTTAAATTTTAAACGCCCCCCGGAGAGGAGGACCGCCTTGCGACGACAGCACTTAAGTTACACGGCCTGAAATTTCTAGGTAAGTGCTTTGAAGATCGGGCACTTAGGTAGAGATTTTAAGTCAGTGTAACTTAACTGCTGAAAGTTAAGTTAGGCAGCTTTTTTGGGAATCAGGCCCCATGTGTCCCTGGAACACCTGACAGTTTTCCTTGCATGTTGAATCTCTGTATGTGGCCAGGCTGTGTATAAGTCTCACACATTTGGTATTGCCATACTTATGAGGAGTAGCAGAATGTATTTTGTGGTGTAATTTTTGCTATGTACATACAATGTGTTGGAAATATCTTATAAATGGACAACTTTGCGTAAAAAAAAAATGCGTTTTCATTTTTTTCCACATCTTCCAAAAACTTCTGGAAAAAATTAACCGTTCAAAAGACTCATTGGGGCTGATTTACTATTGTTAGTGCGCTGCGCTGGTTCATGCCTTAATTAGTGCGCTGGGTGAAGCCTTAATTAGGCGCATGAACCAGCGTAGCAGCCGGCGCATTGCAAGTAATATGTAAAGCCGCGCCGAACTCCCTATAGAAGTCTATGGGAGAAATCAAAAGTGTTCATTTTAAAGGCTAATCTGCAAGTTTTGTCCTAAAAAGTGTTTGGGACAGTGTCCTGCCCAAGGGGACATGTATCAATGCTTTTTTTATTTTTTAAAACGGCCGTTTTTTCGGGAGCAGTGAAATTAATAATGCTTAAAGTGAAACAAAAAAAATGAAATATTCCTTTAAATTTCGTACCTAGGGGGGGTGTAATGTCAGCATGTGAAATAGCGCATTTTTCCCGCACTTAGAACTGTCCGTGCACAATATGACATTGTGAAGGAAAAAAGTCATTTAAAATTCACACGCAGCTATAATGAATTGTCGGCTCTGACAATTCAGAGATGATTCATTCATAAAACAAAAACAAAAAATGTGTAGGGGTTCCCCCAAATTAAATTACCAGGCCCTTCAGGTCTGGAATGGATATTAAGGGGAACCCCGCCGTAAAAAAAAAATGGCGTGGGTTCACCGCAAATATCCATACCAGGCCCTTCAGGTCTGGTGTGGATTTTAAGGGGAACTCCACCCCAAATTTAAAAAAAAAATGGCGTTAAGTCCCCCTAAAAATCCACAGAAGATTTTATTAAAAGATTTGTCAAAAACCGGCTACTGTCATTTTTAACACTTTTGTCACTTTTTTTGGGGGTGAAATGGTAGAGGTACAATGTACCCCATTACCATTTCACATAGGGGGGGGCGGGATCTGGGGGTCCCCTTTGTTAAAGGGGTTTTCCAGATTCTGATAAGCCCCCCGCCCGCAGACCCCCACAACCACCGGGCAAGGGTTGTGGGGATGAGGCCCTTGTCCCCATCAACATGGGGACATCCTCCCCATGTTGAGGGCATGTGGCCTGGTGCGGTTCAGGAGAGGGGGGGCCGCACTCTGTCCCCCCCTCTTTTCTGCGGCCGGCCAGGTTAACGTGCTCGGATAAGGGTCTGGTGTGGATTTTTAGGGGGACTCCACGCCATTTTTTTTTAAATTTGGGGTGGAGTTCCCCTTAAAATCCACACCAGACCTGAAGGGCCTGGTATGGATATTTGGGGGGACTCCATGCCATTTTTTTTTGTTTTTACGGCGGGGTTCCCCTTAATATCCATTCCAGACCTGAAGGGCCTGGTAATTTAATTTGGGGGGACCCCCATACATTTTTTTTTTTTTAGTTTTAATGAGCAATGACTGTATTCTTTATAGCCATGAGTACTTTAAAATTACTTTTTTTTTCACTTCAGAAATGACATCTTGTACAGGGACAGTTCTAAGGACGGGAAACATGCGTGTAAACCCCCCCCCCCCCCTGTATGAAATTTAAAGGAAAATTTGACTTTTATTATTTCACTTTAACCACTTCCATACCGCGCCTATTCTGGCACTTTTCTCCTTCATGTAAAAATTATATTTTGTTCCTGGGAAATTACTCAGGACCCCCAAACATTATCTATAATTTTTTAGCAGACACCCTAGGGAATAAAGTGGCGGTCATTTTTTATTTGATTTCCAACTGTATTTGCGCAATAATTTTTCTAACGCCTTTTTTTTTGGCCCAAAAAAAAAACACGGTTCATGAATTAAAAAATAACAAAACAGTAAAGTTAGCCCAATTTTTATGGATAATGTGATGTTACATATGATGTTACACCGAGTAAATAGATACCTAACATGTCACGCTTTAATATTGCAAACACTCATGGAATGGCGCCAAACTTCAGTACTTAAAAATCCCCATAGGCGACCTTTTTTTTTTCAGGTTACCAGTTTATAGCTACAAAGAATGTCTAGTGCTAAAAGTATTGCTCTCGCTCTAACGCACGCGTCAATACCTCACATGAGTGGTTTGAACGATGTTTACATATGTGGGCGGGACTTGCGTAAGTCCCGCCCACATATGTAAACACTGTTCAAACCACACATGTGAGGTATTGACGCGTGCGTTATGACTAAAGCTTTAGTTTAGTCGTATAAGTTTGTGTAAGTAGAGTTAGTGTTTAGTGCATATTAGTTTTCGTATTTGTAGTCCTCGTCCTTGTCTGCGTCCTTCAGTCTAAAAAAAAAAAAAAGTTTTAGCTGTAGTATTTTAGTTCCTGTTTAGTAGCTGTCTGTGTCGTAGTCTACGTCTTTGTCCGTGTAAAAAAAAAAAAAAAAAAAGTTTTAGGTGTAGTAGTTTTATTCTAGTTTAGTAGCTGTCTACGTCTTTGTCTGCGTCTTTGTCTGCGTGCCTGTCTTGCTAAAAAAACAAAAAACACTCCTTTCTCACATTTCCCCCCCCCAATAAAGTTTACCCCCCCACATGAGCAGCATACGTGGCCGTGGCAGCAGGGGTAGGTGAGTTACTCCCAGTGCTGGGTCGCTGCCAGCACGGGGTACCTCTCGCGCCCCTACTAGTGGTAGTGGATCAGGTGGAAGGGGAGTCCGCCTCATCCGCATTTTTTTTCCCTCGGGCAGCCGCCCGATATTGCCTTCTCAGGCTCCAGTAGTGTTGGAGTATATGGGGCACAGCAGTGCCACTGAGTCGTCAGTCCCGACTCCCAGTATCACCACCAGTACACCGGTGCCTTTAGGACCCGCCCCCAAGAGTCCAGCCTCTTACTGTTTGACAGCGACAGTGAGAGGGATATCTTGGGGGAGGCCCTGCATCAGGCAGACATCCAGTTCTGTCCTGATGGTCAGGACCTTTTGGAAGGGATGATGGAGGAGGATGGGGTACCTGCTGTCAGTATCCCAGAGACATCCCTTCCAAGTGGTGCTGGTGTTTTTGGGCAGGAAACACCCGCACCTAGTCAGACCCAGGCGTCGGTGAGGGGACAGCGGAGCCAGGCGAGCGGCTCCATGTCAGCTGTTTCCCTCAGACCACCACATTTCAGCCCTGGGTCTGACAAATCTGGGGGCGAAGAGGAGGGTGACCCAACATGGGTGCCACCTGCCTTGTCAGTTCACAGCAGCAGTGACGACGAGGAAGGTAGGCACCCTGGGGAAACGGTGCGCCAGGTCACCAGGGAGACCAGCGTCAGGGTCTCCACTGGTGATGGCAGCAGGAGGTGTCAGCAGCAGCAGCAGCAGCATGCAGCTCCACCTGTGTGCACGGAGTCCCAGCAGGTGCAAGTCAGCGTCACCCCATCTGACAGGAGGGCGGCGCTGAAGTCACCTGTCTGGGCCTACTTCACCCTGGTAGCAGATAACCAGACCATAGCCATCTGCCATATCTGTCGTGCCAGGGTGAAGAGAGGGAAGTGCTTGGCTCGGGTGGGTACCACAGCTCTGAACCAGCATCTGCGAATCAACCACTGGCGGGAGTATGACCAGATGAAGCGTGGTGGTGGTAGCAGCGCCACCACCACAAGTGTGCAGGGTACAGCAGCCCCTGCCACAGCTTCATCTGTTCCCAGCAGGTCATGCCCCCCCGCTCCCTCTAGTAGAGATACTGGTACCGACAGCGAGACCTCTACTTCCACAGCACCCTCCTCTTCTGTGTCCTGCACTGCCGTCCGGCGCCAGGCGTCGCTTTCCGACGCCTTCGAACGCACCACTCCCTTCCCCCCTGGAGACCGACGTGTGCGTTCCCTCAATGGGCTCCTGGCAAGGGTTATTGCCCAACATCTGCTTCCCTTCAACATTGTTGACTGCAACCCCTTCAGGCAGATGTTGGAGCAGGCCCAACCCCAATGGCGTGTCCCCAGCCGCCATTTCTTTGCCAGGACTGGTGTCCCTGCCCTACACCAGCACATTGTGCAGAATGTAACCCTGTCGCTGGATCACGCTGTCAGCGACAGGGTGCATCTCACAATGGATGGCTGGACCAGCAGGCATGGGCAGGGCCAGTACATCAGCTTCACGGCCCATTGGGTTTCCCTCCGAGGCGCCGGGGAGGGATCGGCGGCATTAGATTTTGTGGTGCGCCCTGGGGTGTCCAGGGGAGAACTGCTGGTCTCCCTCAAGCCACTGTTTCCGCAGCTGCTGAGCCTCGCAGCAAGCGCCCCCGTAGCTACTAAAGTGTGGGGCACGTGCGCTGTCAGGCCGTGCTCCAGCTTGTTAGTTTAGGGGACCGGAGACACACTGGACAAGAAGTGCTGACCGCACTTCAGGCTCAGGTCCAGAAGTGGCTGACACCCCGAAGGCTCCAGGCAGGTATGGTTGTCTGTGACAACGGCAGCAACCTACTCTCCGCCCTCCAGGCTGGCAGTCTGACCCACGTGCCCTGTCTGGCACATGTCCTCAACCTCGTGGTGCAGAAGTTCCTGCGCACCTATCCCGGGTTGAGTGACATTGTGCTAAGGGTACGTAGGATTGCCAGCCACTTCAGGTGCTCCCCAACCGCTACCGCGTCCCTGTCCAAGTTGCAGCGGGACAACAGCCTGCCCCTTCACAGGCTGATTGTGGACAGTGTGACGCGGTGGAACTCCACCCTCCACATGCTGGAGAGGTTGTGGGAGCAGCGAAGGGCGGTGAAGGAATACCTGCTGGAGCAAGGCACTGCCGGGCCATCACAAACACTCCCGTACATCACCAGTGCGGAGTGGGGGCAGATACACCAGGTCTGCCATGTGTTGGCCCCTTTCGAGCAGGCGACCAAGATGGTCAGCAGGGAGCATGTCGGCCTCAATGACGTGCTCCCTATAGTGTTCCTGCTGGACAGGGCACTAGATCGCCTGCTCGAAGCTGGGGAGAGTGCCTTGGTGGAGCAGGAGGAGGCAACACTGCTCCACCAAGACCAGGCCCAGGACGAGGAGGAGGAGGATGATGATGATGAGGAGGTTACTGGTGACGTCCTGGAGTCAGGGCCTGGTCAGGAGGGAGAGCCGATGTTGGGGGCACCGATAGTCCGGGGGTTGGGCATCTCTGAGCGCAAGCAGCAGCGCCTCCAGCATGAAGAGTCAGACGTCATGGACCCAGGCAGCCATGAGGAGTCACAGCGGGCTGTGCTCTTCCCCATGGCTGCCCACATGCTGAGATGCCTCAGGAGGGACCCCCGGGTTAAGACTATCAAGGAGAGGGATGAATTTTGGATGGCCACCCTTTTAGAGTCAAGATGCAAGGGGAAACTGGAGCAGTTCCTCCCAGCCAGCCGGAGGCAGCACCGGATGGAGGAACTGCAGGCACGCATAATCAGCCGGTTGGAGCAGGCAACTCCCCGGCCTCCAGTTGTCCCCCCTCATCTCACCCAGCAGGTGGCTTCACCCAGCAGCAGCAGCAGCCGAGCAGGGGACCTAATGGGTGAGAGGAGGATGTTCTTCCAATCTGAGCGACCCAGTACCAGCAGCAGCAGCAGTCACCAGCGGCTGGCCCGCATGGTGGCAGACTACATGGGGTCCGTCGGTGCTTCTGACAGTATGAGCACCGACAACCCCATGGAGTACTGGGTTGCCAATCTGCCGCGAGCTTGCTCAGTATGCGCTGGAGTTATTGTCTTGCCCCCCCTCCAGCGTACTATCTGAGCGGACATTCAGCGCGGCAGGTGGGGTGGTCACGGACAAGAGGACCCGTCTGTCCACAGACTCCGTGGACAGACTCACATTCATCAAGATGAATGAGTCCTGGATCGGCGGTGACTTTCTGGCACCCGCCGTCGGTTCAGGGCGCTGAAGGGTCCCTTGTCAGTCATTCCCTCTCCTTGGCTCTCCCTCCACTCTTGCCCGAGTGATTTGACACTATATTGTCTACTATTACTACTACTGCTGCTGCTCACGACACCTATGTCACAAGTTATTTGCCACTATATACTACTATTACCACTGCTGCTGCTGCTGTTCATGGCACCTCTTGCCCGAGTGATTTGACACTATATTGTCTACTATTACTACTACTGCTGCTGCTCACGACACCTATGTCACAAGTTATTTGCCACTATATACTACTATTACCACTACTGCTGCTGTCAAGTCTTGCCCAAGTGTTTAGATGCTATCTAGTACTATTACCACTACTGCTTGTAAATGTTGCCTGTGTGATAATTACATTATATTTTAATACTACTGCTGCTGCCTTCATGCTGAGTAATGCTTCATGACCTCTCTGGCATAGCGGATCCACCAACAGCCTCCGCTACAAGCTACCAGACCGGATCCTAACAGCAAGTGTGACTAAAACACTGAATTTTATGTTAAACCCTGGTTTGCGGCCTTTATACTGCAACCATTAGCCTGTCTGCAAGAGCAAATCAGCACTCTCTCTCTCTTTCTCACTCTCTCTCTCTCTATATCTATATATATATTGTAGCTTTTGTTATAGTAATTTTTCAACAGTTTAGTTTGTGTTAGTAGTGTCTGTGTCCGTGTATTTTAGTTTGTCTTAGGTTTGTGTTAAATAAAATAATAGTATAAAATGTTTTTGGTTATTATGAAGTTAGATGTGTTGATGTTGATGTTGATGTGTTAGATGTGAAGTTAGATGTGTTGAAAAACCTAACAATCTCAATAAGAAAGGAAACATTTTAAAAGAATAACATTTTTTAAAACAAGAAAAAAAAATTTACATATATTTTTGCATGAGCTTGTCAAGCTCAGCCATCGCGTCCAAATTCTTCCGGCGATTTGAGCGGATTTTGTCATTGGTCCTCTGGATGAGACTGTGGTTTTCTTCCATCTTTTTGAAAACTGTTAGGATATAAGAAAAAAAAAACTTAGGATTAAATGCTGTCCATTTTTATATCTACATCTTATTGTTGAAATGTTATTAATCTTTGTGCACATATTTACCCTCCTGCCTGGGGCTCACATGAACCGTCTCATCCTCCTGCTCCTCTTCTCCATCACCCGATTCACCAGGAGTTTGGGGGGACCCGATTCACCAGGAGTTTGGGGGGGGGGGGGTTGCAGCTCCTCCTCTTGCTCCTCAACAGGAGCTGGGGGTGGTAAACACTGGGAGGGCCCTGGCTGCTCCTCATCCCTCTCCTCCTGTGCATCCTCCTCCTGCTTCTCCTGTGCATCCTCCTCCTGCACCTCCTCTTCATCCTCCTCCTCCTCTGTGGCCTGTCGCCTTGTGCGCTTGGGGCGCACAGATGGTAGAGGAGCTCCTATAATAACACAATGTTCATATATGAAAAAAATTATTTCTAATAACGTATGCAAATTCTGTGTACTCTGCTGTATTGTATATGAATACAAATTTATTTATATAGACAGTTAACCAATGGGATAATGTTATATTAAAGGGTCTTGCTGGCACTACAGGGGACTGAGTGTGAGCTGGGCTGCCACCATGGTAAAATGAGCTGTTTGTGTTTCCTTTGTATTATTCTGACGATCTCATGTTAAAACTAGAAAAGATACAATTTCTGGGGAAATTGTGCGGCGTGGTCTTGCCTCCACCAATACTCCTGACTGGAGACGGTGCCCCTGGAGATGTAAATGTGATCCAACCGTGTGTCGATCCGATTCGGTCCATTGCCCCATCAAAAACTAGCCCATCAAAACTGCACCATCAAAACTGCACCATCCTATTTGCCCCATCAAAAACTGGCTGCTATGGAGGGTTGCTATGGACTGGTTGCTATGGACGGGTTGCTATGGAGTGGTTGCTATGGAGTGGTTGCTATGGAGTGGTTGCTACGGACTGATTGCTATGGACTGGGTGCTATGGACTGGTTGCTATGGAGGGTTGCTATGGACTGGTTGCTATGGAGGGTTGCTATGGACTGATAGCTATGGACTGGTTGCTATGGACGGGTTGTTATGGACGGTTGGTATGGACTGGTTGCTATGGACGGTTGCTATGGATGGTTGCTATGGACTGGTTGCTTTGGACTGGATGCTATGGAGGGTTGCTATGGAATGGTTGCTATGGACGGTTTCTATGGAGTGGTTGCTATGGAGGGTTGCTATGGACGGATTGCTATGGACGGTTGCTATGGACTGGTTGCTATGGACGGTTGCTATGGACTGGTTGCTATGGACTGGTTGCTATGGAGTGGTTGCTATGGACGGTTGCTATGGACTGGTTGCTATGGACTGGTTGCTATAGACTGGTTGCTATAGACGGTTGCTATGGACCGGTTGCTATGGAGTGGTTGCTATGGAGTGGTTTCTATGGACTGATGGCTATGGACGGTTGCTATGGACTGGTTGCTATGGACTGGTTGCTATGGAGTGGTTGGTATGGACGGTTGCTCTGGATTGGTTGCTATGGACTGGTTGCTATGGACGGTTGCTATGGACTGGTTGCTATGGACTGGTTGCTATGGACGGTTGCTTTGGACTGGTTGCTATAGACGGTTGCTATGGAGTGGTTGCTATGGAGGGTTGCTATGGACTGGTTGCTATGGACTGGTTGCTAGGGACTGGTTGCTATGGACTGGTTGCTATGGACTGGTTGCTAGGGACTGGTTGCTATGGACTGGTTGCTATGGACGGTTGCTATGGACTGGTTGCTAAGGACTGGTTGCTATGGACGGTTGCTATGGAGTGGTTGCTAGGAAGTGGTTGCTAGGGACTGGTTGCTATGGACTGGTTGCTATGGACGGTTGCTATGGACTGGTTGCTATGGACGGTTGCTAGGGACTGGTTGCTAGGGACTGGTTGCTATGGACTGGTTGCTATGGACGGTTGCTAGGGACTGGTTGCTAGGGACTGGTTGCTAGGGACTGGTTGCTATGGACTGGTTGCTAGGGACTGGTTGCTAGGGACTGGTTGCTATGGACTGGTTGCTAGGGACTGGTTGCTATGGACTGGTTGCTATGGACTGGTTGCTATGGAGTGGTTGCTATGGACTGGTTGCTATGGAGTGGTTGCTAGGGACTGGTTGCTATGGACTGGTTGCTATGGACTGTTGCTATGGACGGTTGCTAGGGAGTGGTTGCTATGGAGTGGTTGCTATGGAGTGGTTGCTCTTGACGGTTGCTATGGACTGGTTGCTATGCATGGTTGCTATATGCAGAGCATGCAGAAGTTACGCAAAGCCAAAAAAAAAAGGATTTTTGTACTCACCGTAAAATCCATTTCTCTGAGTTCATAGACGGACACAGCCTTCATTGACCTTAGGGTTATGCTTCTTCCTACCAGGAGATTTAGGCAGAATTCTACAGCACTTAAGGTGTTAAAAACTTTCCTTCATGCTGCTCCTCCCAGGGGGCGTGGCTCCCCCAGGCATAACCCACACCCTGCTTTAGCAGCCTCAGTTTGTTGGTCGCTGTCGCCTACTTTACACCTTCCCTCCTCGGAAGCTTCTTCCTCGCCTGCTGCGCAGAGTAGAAGCTGTAGGGATTCTATCGGTCCTGATTGCCCCAGATTGGCCGCGTCGCTTCTGGTACGCGGACCAGGTGCGTCTGCTGGCAGACGCCCCCTAGCGTCTTCCCCTGGGAATTGATTTTCTGTTACAGGGTCCAATCTTCCACCCTGTTTCACAGCCACCGGCCTTAGCGGCGTGGCTGTTGAGAGCCAGGGGCTTAAGGACCGAGGCCTATTGGGCTCGGTGGTCTCTACCGTGCTGCCTGCACGGAGGTCTACCTCACGTAGGTTTTTTCCTCATACATGGAAGGCCTACTTCTCTGTTTGTGGGGAGATGAACTGGCACTCTCGTACATGCGTTGTGTACAGGATTCTGCTGTCTTTGCAGCAGGGAGTGGTTCAGGCTCTCGCCTTACGTACGGTTAGGAGCCAGAGTGTTCTATGAGGTAATTTTTACCTCAGACAGCGACCGTCTTGGAAATCTCCTTGGTAACGCTGTGATTCTTTTCTGAGGTAACAGACAAAGCAGTCAGTGCTGCTGTGTTCTATGAGGTAATTTTTACCTCAGACAGCGACCGTCTTGGAAATCTCCTTGGTAACGCTGTGATTCTTTTCTGAGGTAACAAAGCAGTCAGTGCTGCTGTGTTCTATATTGTCACAAAAGGTGATTTTATTTCTGGTAGCAATTACCTCGATCAGACGGGTGTCTGTCTGTTCTGGTGGCCTTGTCTTGCAAGGCTCCCTGCTTGGTCATCCGTAAGGACGAGGTGGTGCTGCGGCCGCAGCCGTTTTTCTCCCTAAGGTCGTTTCGGCTTTTCACTTGGATGTGGACATTGTTCTTCCATCCTTGTGTCCTCAGCCGAAGAACCCGAAGGAGGCCACTTTACATTCTTTGGATGTGGTTCGGGCCCTTCGAGTTTACTTGTCGGCGACAGCTCCGTTCCGGATGTCGGACTCGCTGTTCGTGTCTGTGTCCGGTCCCAGTAAGGGCCTGGCAGTTTCGTCGGCCACCATTTCCAGGTGGATCCGACGGATTGTGCTTCAGGCCTACGCCCTGAAGGGGCGGGCGCCTCCCTTTCGGGTCACGGCGCATTCGACCAGGGCGATCGTGGCCTCTTGGGCTTCCGACACCAAGCCTCTGTGTTACTGGTGTGTAAGGCTGCGACCTGGTCGTCGGTCCACGCTTTTTCAAAGTTTTATATGGTGGATGTGAGTGCATCTTCGGATGCCTCCATTGGCCGCAGGGTGTTACAGGCGGCAGTTTAAGGTTGGAGTTCCTCCGTTGAGTAACTCCGGTTTTTGTTTGGGGTGTAACCTGTTTTTGCTGTGTTATTTTTCCCACCCCTCGAATTTTTTTGACACTGCTTGGGGACGTCCCTAAGGTCAATGAAGGCTGTGTCCGTCTATGAACGAAAGAGAAAAAAGGATTTTTGTACTCACCGTAAAATCCATTTCTCTGAGTTCATAGACGGACACAGCACCCACCCCCCCAATCCAATTTGTTGTATAAGGAATGGGATACACCGCAAAAGGCTTTTACTGTTCCTAAAAGCTTTGCTACCCGTTACCCCCTGGAGGAGGACTTTTTAAAAAAGTGGGTCACTCCTCCGTCGGTGGACCCTCCTGTGTCCAGACTGAGTAAGGCTACTACGTTGCCTGTGGAGGGGGCTCCTGCTTTCAAGGACCCCGCTGATAGGAGAGTGGAGGCCGTGGCCCGCTCCCTGTTCTCGGTGGTGGGTTCGGCGGTAAGGCCGGCTCTGGCCGGCGCCCTGGTTGCTCAGACGCTAACTGAAAGGGCGAAGCTCCTGCTGCAGGATCTGGAGGTCCAGGGTGCTTCCGAGTCCTCTAGGGACCTGGCTGAGCAGTTGATTCAGGGTCAGAAGTTTCTCTGTGAGGCGGCTATGGATTCGATTCCTTTGCTTTCCAGGGCTTCTGTCTACGCAGTGGTTCTGCGCCGCCTTATATGGCTGAAGTGCTGGTCGGCTGACCAGTCCTCGAAAAAGGCCTTGGTGGATTTGCCCTTTAAGGGCGGACGGCTCTTTGGGGCATCCCTGGATGACATCATTAAGGATGCCACTGGAGGTAAGAGCACCTTGCTCCCTCAGTCGGGGAAGGGTAAGGAACCTCGCCGCAAGCAAGGTCCTACTTTTACTACCCCTATATAATCCCCTTACAGCTGTGAGGAGTTTTAATTACCTCAGCGTTTCCTAGGAAACCAATGTAAACAAATGCAAACTCTAAGCAGAGACTCAGATCCTGGATTTATTTTTTAATACTTGTCCTTCAAATGGTTGCATTTTAAAAACTATAAATCGTACAGCGAATATCTTTATATTTTACGAATCACAAGACCCAGACCTACATTTTGATGTATAGTATGTCTCTGAAATAATAAAATTCAAGGCACAGTCGCAGTTTACAAATTCCAAAGCAGATTTAAGTTTTCTAAACTTTGACCTCCATTGAAATAATGGATGGCATAGGTTGCAAACAAATTATCATATTGTGAAAACAGTTTGATCAATTACTTAGCCGTGAACACTTCTGGTGGCAGCAGGGATAGCTGAACGTTTTGATATAAGATTTGTGTAGGTCGGCTTGAAAATGAGGGAGTGGTCGCAGTTTACAAATCATGTGCTGATTTTTCCGTTTCTGACATTCCACACTCTAGCTCTCCCCATTCATTCCTATGGGAAAATTTTGCCGCAAAAATGACAATATTTCGAACGATTCAGCGAAACGTTCCACAACGTAATAGCCCACCGATCGGGAACAATCCGCACGATTCGATATATTACTCGTCTATGTAGTGTAAAAACTGTGGGAGGAGTTAGGGTGGCAAATTTGGCTATAATAAGAATAATAAGAACTAGAAAAGATACAATTTCTGGGGAAATTGTGCGGCGTGGTCTTGCCTCCACCAATACTCCTGACTGGAGACGGTGCCCCTGGAGATGTAAATGTGATCCAACAGTGTGTCGAGCCAGTTCGGTCCATTGCCCCATCAAAAACTGCTCCATTAAAAACTACCCCATCAAAACTGCACCATCCTATTTGCCCCATCAAAAACTGGTTGCTATGGAGGGTTGCTATGGACTGGTTGCTATGGAGTGGTTGCTATGGAGTGGTTGCTATGGAGTGGTTGCTATGGAGTGGTTGCTACGGAGTGGTTGCTACGGAGTGGTTGCTATGGACTGGTTGCTATGGACTGGTTGCTAGAGACTGGTTGCTATGGACGGTTGCTATGGTCGGGTTCCTATGGACGGTTGCTATGGACTGGTTGCTATGGACGGTTGCTATGGACCTGTTGCTATGGACCTGTTGCTATGGACCTGTTGCTATGGATGGGTTGCTATGGACTGGTTGCTATGGACTGGTTGCTATGGACCGGTTGCTATGGACTGGTTTCTATGGACTGATGGCTATGGACGGGTTGCTATGGACTGGTTGCTATGGACAGTTGCTATGGACTGGTTGCTATGGACTGGTTGCTATGGACTGTTGCTCTGGATTGATTGCTATGGACTGGTTGCTATGGACTGGTTGGTATTGACGGTTGCTCTGGATTGGTTGCTATGGACTGGTTGCTATGGACTGGTTGCTATAGACGGTTGCTATGGAGTGGTTGCTATGGAGTGGTTGCTATGGAGTGGTTGCTATGGACTGGTTGCTATAGACGGTTGCTATGGAATGGTTGCTATGGAATGGTTGCTATGGATGGTTGCTAGAGACTGGTTGCTATGGACTGGTTGCTATGGTCTGGTTGCTATGGACGGGTTCCTATGGACTGGTTGCTATGGATGGTTGCTATGGACCGGTTGCTATGGATTGGTTGCTATGGATTGGTTGCTATGGACTGGTTGCTATGGACGGTTGCTATGGACCGGTTGCTATGGACTGGTTGCTATGGACCGGTTGCTATGGACTGGTTGCTATGGACTGGTTGCTATGAACTGGTTGCTATGGACTGGTTGCTATGGATTGATTGCTATGGACTGATTGCTATGGACTGGTTGCTATGGACTGGTTGGTATTGACGGTTGCTCTGGATTGGTTGCTATGGACTGGTTGCTATAGACGGTTGCTATGGACTGGTTGCTATGGACTGGTTGCTATGGACTGGTTGCTATGGAGGGTTGCTATGGTCTGGTTGCTATGGAGGGTTGCTATGGTCTGGTTGCTATGGACTGGTTTCTATGGACTGGTTGCTATGTATGGTTGCTATATGCAGAGCATGCAGAAGTTACGCAGAGCCAAAAAAAACTGAGCCATATCACCTCACAGTGTGTGGGAGGAGCTATAGAAAGCCCTCACAGATGTGTGTATGAAGGATTTTACCTCAGCGTCTCCTAGGAAACCAATGTAAACATATGCAAACACACTCGAGTCTCAAACTGGCGGCCCTCCAGCTGTTGCAAAACTACAAGTCCAATGAGGCATTGCAAGAATGACAGTTACCAGCATGACTCCCACAGGCTCCCACTTTACAACAGCTGGAGGGCCACCAGTTTGAGACCCTTGCAAGCAGAGGAAAGTTCCCTCAGCCTTGTGTGGGAGGAGCCAACTCACCTCACAGCTGTTTGTGAGGTGTTATTAAACTCCTCAGCGTCTCCTAGGAAACCAATTGTTTGGTTTGCAGGCTCTCTGTAAACACAGCAGAAATTGAGGATTTTTTTTTTAATACTTGTCCTTCAAATTAAGGTATTTACCTCACAGAAAACACCTCACAGCTACCTCACAACTGTGTGTATGAAGGTATTTACCTCACAGAAAACACCTCACAGCTACCTCACAACTGTGTGTATGAAGGTATTTACCTCACAGAAAACACCTCACAACTACCTCACAACTGTGTGTATGAAGGTATTTACCTCACAGAAAACGCCTCACAACTACCTCACAACTGTGTGTATGAAGGTATTTACCTCACAGAAAACGCCTCACAACTACCTCACAACTGTGTGTATGAAGGTATTTACCTCACAGAAAACACCTCACAACTACCTCACAACTGTGTGTATGAAGGTATTTACCTCACAGAAAACACCTCACAACTGTGTGTATGAAGGTATTTACCTCACAGAAAACGCCTCACAACTACCTCACAACTGTGTGTATGAAGGTATTTACCTCACAGAAAACACCTCACAACTACCTCACAACTGTGTGTATGAAGGTATTTACCTCACAGAAAACACCTCACAACTGCCTCACAACTGTGTGGGAGGAGCTATAGAATCCCCTTACAGCTGTGCGTGAGGAGTTTTTATTACCTCAGCGTCTCCTAGGAAACCAATGTAAACATAAGCATGCAGCCTCTAAGCAGAGACTCAGATCCTGGATTTTTCTTAAATACTTGTCCTATTCAAATGGTTGTATTTTAAAAACTATGAATCGTACAGCGAATATCTTTATATTTTACGAATCACAAGACCCAGACCTACATTTTGTTGTATAGTATGTCTCTGAAATAATAAAATTGAAGGCACAGTCGCAGTTTACAAATTCCAAAGATGATTTTAGTTTTCTAAACTTTGACCTCCATTGACTTCCATTGAAATAATGGATGGCGTAGGTTGCAAACAAATTATCATATTGTGAAAACGGTTTGATCAATCACTTAGCCGTGAACATGTGTGGAGGCAGCAGGGATAGCTGAACGTTTTGATATAAGATTTGTGTAGGTCGGCTTGAAAATGAGGGTGTGGTCGCAGTTTGCAAATTATGTAATGATTTTTCATTTTTAGAAATCCCACACTCTACCGCTCCCCATTCATTCCTATGGGAAAATTTTGCCGCAAAAATTACAATATTTCGCGAACGATTCGGCGAAATTTTCCACACAGTAATAGCCCACCGATCGGGAACAATCCGCACAATTCGATATATTACTCGTCTATGTAGTGTAAAAACTGTGGGAGGAGTTAGGGGGGCAAATTTGGCTATAAGAATAATAATAATATATATGTGAGATAACAATAAGTGCTCTTGCTATGCAAGACCACTAAATAAGAATAACTAGAAAAGATAAAATTTCTGGGGAAATTGTGCGGCGTGGTCTTGCCTCCACCAATACTCCTGACTGGAGACGGTTGCCCCTGGAGATGTAAATGTGATCCAACCGTGTGTCGATCCAGTTCGGTCCATTGCCCATCAAAAACTGCTCAATCAAAAACTAGCCCATCAAAACTGCACCATCAAAACTGCACCATCCTATTTGCCCCATCAAAAACTGGCTGCTATGGAGGGTTGCTATGGACTGGTTGCTATGGACGGGCTGCTATGGAGTGGTTGCTACGGACTGATTGCTATGGACTGGGTGCTATGGACTGGTTGCTATGGAGGGTTACTATGGACTGGTTGCTATGGAGGGTTGCTATGGACTGATGGCTATGGACTGGTTGCTATGGACGGGTTGTTATGGACGGTTGGTATGGACTGGTTGCTATGGACGGTTGCTATGGACGGTTGCTATGGATGGTTGCTATGGACTGGTTGCTTTGGACTGGATGCTATGGAGGGTTGCTATGGACGGATTGCTATGGACGGTTGCTATGGACTGGTTGCTATGGACGGTTGCTATGGACTGGTTGCTATGGACTGGTTGCTATGGAGTGGTTGCTATGGACGGTTGCTATGGACTGGTTGCTATGGACTGGTTGCTATAGACTGGTTGCTATAGACGGTTGCTATGGACCGGTTGCTATGGAGTGGTTTCTATGGACTGATGGCTATGGACGGTTGCTATGGACTGGTTGCTATGGACTGGTTGCTATGGAGTGGTTGGTATGGACGGTTGCTCTGGATTGGTTGCTATGGACTGGTTGCTATGGACGGTTGCTATGGACTGGTTGCTATGGACTGGTTGCTATGGACGGTTGCTTTGGACTGGTTGCTATAGACGGTTGCTATGGAGTGGTTGCTATGGAGGGTTGCTATGGACTGGTTGCTATGGACTGGTTGCTAGGGACTGGTTGCTATGGACTGGTTGCTATGGACTGGTTGCTATGGAGGGTTGCTATGGACTGGTTGCTATGGACTGGTTGCTAGGGACTGGTTGCTATGGACTGGTTGCTATGGACTGGTTGCTATGGACTGGTTGCTATGGACGGTTGCTATGGACTGGTTGCTCAGTACTGGTTGCTATGGACTGGTTGCTATGGACGGTTGCTATGGAGTGGTTGCTAGGAAGTGGTTGCTAGGGACTGGTTGCTATGGACTGGTTGCTATGGACGGTTGCTATGGACTGGTTGCTATGGACGGTTGCTAGGGACTGGTTGCTAGGGACTGGTTGCTATGGACTGGTTGCTATGGACGGTTGCTAGGGACTGGTTGCTAGGGACTGGTTGCTATGGACTGGTTGCTAGGGACTGGTTGCTATGGACTGGTTGCTAGGGACTGGTTGCTAGGGACTGGTTGCTATGGAGTGGTTGCTATGGAGTGGTTGCTATGGACTGGTTGCTATGGAGTGGTTGCTAGGGACTGGTTGCTATGGACTGGTTGCTATGGACTGTTGCTATGGACGGTTGCTAGGGACTGGTTGCTAGGGAGTGGTTGCTATGGAGTGGTTGCTCTTGACGGTTGCTATGGACTGGTTGCTATGCATGGTTGCTATATGCAGAGCATGCAGAAGTTACGCAAAGCCAAAAAAACTGAGCCATATCACCTCAGTGTGTGGGAGGAGCTATAGAAAGCCCTCACAGATGTGTGTATGAAGGATTTTACCTCAGCGTCTCCTAGGAAACCAATGTAAACATATGCAAACACACAGAGGAAAGTTCCCTCAGCCTTGTGTGGGAGGAGCCAACTCACCTCACAACTGTTTGTGAGTTGTTATTAAACTCCTCAGCGTTTCCTAGGAAACCAATTGTTTGGTTTGCAGGCTCTCTGTAAACACAGCAGAAATTGAGGAATGTTTTTTGAATACTTGTCCTTCAAATTAAGGTATTTACCTCACAGAAAACACCTCACAACTACCTCACAACTGTGTGTATGAAGGTATTTATCTAACAGAAAACACCTCACAACTACCTCACAACTGTGTGTATGAAGGTATTTACCTCACAGAAAACGCCTCACAACTACCTCACAACTGTGTGTATGAAGGTATTTACCTCACAGAAAACGCCTCACAACTACCTCACAACTGTGTGTATGAAGGTATTTACCTCACAGAACTCACCTCACAGAAAACACCTCACAACTGTGTGGGAGGAGCTATATAATCCCCTTACAGCTGTGAGGAGTTTTAATTACCTCAGCGTTTCCTAGGAAACCAATGTAAACAAATGCAAACTCTAAGCAGAGACTCAGATCCTGGATTTATTTTTTAATACTTGTCCTTCAAATGGTTGCATTTTAAAAACTATAAATCGTACAGCGAATATCTTTATATTTTACGAATCACAAGACCCAGACCTACATTTTGATGTATAGTATGTCTCTGAAATAATAAAATTCAAGGCACAGTCGCAGTTTACAAATTCCAAAGCAGATTTAAGTTTTCTAAACTTTGACCTCCATTGAAATAATGGATGGCATAGGTTGCAAACAAATTATCATATTGTGAAAACAGTTTGATCAATTACTTAGCCGTGAACACTTCTGGTGGCAGCAGGGATAGCTGAACGTTTTGATATAAGATTTGTGTAGGTCGGCTTGAAAATGAGGGAGTGGTCGCAGTTTACAAATCATGTGCTGATTTTTCCGTTTCTGACATTCCACACTCTAGCTCTCCCCATTCATTCCTATGGGAAAATTTTGCCGCAAAAATGACAATATTTCGAACGATTCAGCGAAACGTTCCACAACGTAATAGCCCACCGATCGGGAACAATCCGCACGATTCGATATATTACTCGTCTATGTAGTGTAAAAACTGTGGGAGGAGTTAGGGTGGCAAATTTGGCTATAATAAGAATAATAAGAACTAGAAAAGATACAATTTCTGGGGAAATTGTGCGGCGTGGTCTTGCCTCCACCAATACTCCTGACTGGAGACGGTGCCCCTGGAGATGTAAATGTGATCCAACAGTGTGTCGAGCCAGTTCGGTCCATTGCCCCATCAAAAACTGCTCCATTAAAAACTACCCCATCAAAACTGCACCATCCTATTTGCCCCATCAAAAACTGGTTGCTATGGAGGGTTGCTATGGACTGGTTGCTATGGAGTGGTTGCTATGGAGTGGTTGCTATGGAGTGGTTGCTATGGAGTGGTTGCTACGGAGTGGTTGCTACGGAGTGGTTGCTATGGACTGGTTGCTATGGACTGGTTGCTAGAGACTGGTTGCTATGGACGGTTGCTATGGTCGGGTTCCTATGGACGGTTGCTATGGACTGGTTGCTATGGACGGTTGCTATGGACCTGTTGCTATGGACCTGTTGCTATGGACCTGTTGCTATGGATGGGTTGCTATGGACTGGTTGCTATGGACTGGTTGCTATGGACTGGTTGCTATGGACCGGTTGCTATGGACTGGTTTCTATGGACTGATGGCTATGGACGGGTTGCTATGGACTGGTTGCTATGGACAGTTGCTATGGACTGGTTGCTATGGACTGGTTGCTATGGACTGTTGCTCTGGATTGATTGCTATGGACTGGTTGCTATGGACTGGTTGGTATTGACGGTTGCTCTGGATTGGTTGCTATGGACTGGTTGCTATGGACTGGTTGCTATAGACGGTTGCTATGGAGTGGTTGCTATGGAGTGGTTGCTATGGAGTGGTTGCTAGGGACTGGTTGCTATAGACGGTTGCTATGGAATGGTTGCTATGGATGGTTGCTAGAGACTGGTTGCTATGGACTGGTTGCTATGGTCTGGTTGCTATGGACGGGTTCCTATGGACTGGTTGCTATGGATGGTTGCTATGGACCGGTTGCTATGGATTGGTTGCTATGGATTGGTTGCTATGGACTGGTTGCTATGGACGGTTGCTATGGACCGGTTGCTATGGACTGGTTGCTATGGACCGGTTGCTATGGACTGGTTGCTATGGACTGGTTGCTATGAACTGGTTGCTATGGACTGGTTGCTATGGATTGATTGCTATGGACTGGTTGCTATGGACTGGTTGCTATGGACTGGTTGGTATTGACGGTTGCTCTGGATTGGTTGCTATGGACTGGTTGCTATAGACGGTTGCTATGGACTGGTTGCTATGGACTGGTTGCTATGGACTGGTTGCTATGGAGGGTTGCTATGGTCTGGTTGCTATGGAGGGTTGCTATGGTCTGGTTGCTATGGACTGGTTTCTATGGACTGGTTGCTATGTATGGTTGCTATATGCAGAGCATGCAGAAGTTACGCAGAGCCAAAAAAAACTGAGCCATATCACCTCACAGTGTGTGGGAGGAGCTATAGAAAGCCCTCACAGATGTGTGTATGAAGGATTTTACCTCAGCGTCTCCTAGGAAACCAATGTAAACATATGCAAACACACTCGAGTCTCAAACTGGCGGCCCTCCAGCTGTTGCAAAACTACAAGTCCAATGAGGCATTGCAAGAATGACAGTTACCAGCATGACTCCCACAGGCTCCCACTTTACAACAGCTGGAGGGCCACCAGTTTGAGACCCTTGCAAGCAGAGGAAAGTTCCCTCAGCCTTGTGTGGGAGGAGCCAACTCACCTCACAGCTGTTTGTGAGGTGTTATTAAACTCCTCAGCGTCTCCTAGGAAACCAATTGTTTGGTTTGCAGGCTCTCTGTAAACACAGCAGAAATTGAGGATTTTTTTTTTAATACTTGTCCTTCAAATTAAGGTATTTACCTCACAGAAAACACCTCACAGCTACCTCACAACTGTGTGTATGAAGGTATTTACCTCACAGAAAACACCTCACAGCTACCTCACAACTGTGTGTATGAAGGTATTTACCTCACAGAAAACACCTCACAACTACCTCACAACTGTGTGTATGAAGGTATTTACCTCACAGAAAACGCCTCACAACTACCTCACAACTGTGTGTATGAAGGTATTTACCTCACAGAAAACGCCTCACAACTACCTCACAACTGTGTGTATGAAGGTATTTACCTCACAGAAAACACCTCACAACTACCTCACAACTGTGTGTATGAAGGTATTTACCTCACAGAAAACACCTCACAACTGTGTGTATGAAGGTATTTACCTCACAGAAAACGCCTCACAACTACCTCACAACTGTGTGTATGAAGGTATTTACCTCACAGAAAACACCTCACAACTACCTCACAACTGTGTGTATGAAGGTATTTACCTCACAGAAAACACCTCACAACTGCCTCACAACTGTGTGTATGAAGGTATTTACCTCACAGAAAACGCCTCACAACTACCTCACAACTGTGTGTATGAAGGTATTTACCTCACAGAAAACACCTCACAACTACCTCACAACTGTGTGTATGAAGGTATTTACCTCACAGAAAACACCTCACAACTGTGTGTATGAAGGTATTTACCTCACAGAAAACGCCTCACAACTACCTCACAACTGTGTGTATGAAGGTATTTACCTCACAGAAAACACCTCACAACTGCCTCACAACTGTGTGGGAGGAGCTATAGAATCCCCTTACAGCTGTGCGTGAGGAGTTTTTATTACCTCAGCGTCTCCTAGGAAACCAATGTAAACATAAGCATGCAGCCTCTAAGCAGAGACTCAGATCCTGGATTTTTCTTAAATACTTGTCCTATTCAAATGGTTGTATTTTAAAAACTATGAATCGTACAGCGAATATCTTTATATTTTACGAATCACAAGACCCAGACCTACATTTTGTTGTATAGTATGTCTCTGAAATAATAAAATTGAAGGCACAGTCGCAGTTTACAAATTCCAAAGATGATTTTAGTTTTCTAAACTTTGACCTCCATTGACTTCCATTGAAATAATGGATGGCGTAGGTTGCAAACAAATTATCATATTGTGAAAACGGTTTGATCAATCACTTAGCCGTGAACATGTGTGGAGGCAGCAGGGATAGCTGAACGTTTTGATATAAGATTTGTGTAGGTCGGCTTGAAAATGAGGGTGTGGTCGCAGTTTGCAAATCATGTAATGATTTTTCATTTTTAGAAATCCCACACTCTACCGCTCCCCATTCATTCCTATGGGAAAATTTTGCCGCAAAAATTACAATATTTCGCGAACGATTCGGCGAAATTTTCCACACAGTAATAGCCCACCGATCGGGAACAATCCGCACAATTCGATATATTACTCGTCTATGTAGTGTAAAAACTGTGGGAGGAGTTAGGGGGGCAAATTTGGCTATAAGAATAATAATAATATATATGTGAGATAACAATAAGTGCTCTTGCTATGCAAGACCACTTAATAAGAATAACTAGAAAAGATAAAATTTCTGGGGAAATTGTGCGGCGTGGTCTTGCCTCCACCAATACTCCTGACTGGAGACGGTTGCCCCTGGAGATGTAAATGTGATCCAACCGTGTGTCGATCCAGTTCGGTCCATTGCCCATCAAAAACTGCTCCATCAAAAACTAGCCCATCAAAACTGCACCATCAAAACTGCACCATCAAAACTGCACCATCAAAAACTGGCTGCTATGGAGGGTTGCTATGGACTGGTTGCTATGGACGGGCTGCTATGGAGTGGTTGCTATGGAGTGGTTGCTACGGACTGATTGCTATGGACTGGGTGCTATGGACTGGTTGCTATGGAGGGTTACTATGGACTGGTTGCTATGGAGGGTTGCTATGGACTGATGGCTATGGACTGGTTGCTATGGACGGGTTGTTATGGACGGTTGGTATGGACTGGTTGCTATGGACGGTTGCTATGGACGGTTGCTATGGATGGTTGCTATGGACTGGTTGCTTTGGACTGGATGCTATGGAGGGTTGCTATGGAATGGTTGCTATGGAGTGGTTGCTATGGAGGGTTGCTATGGACAGATTGCTATGGACGGTTGCTATGGACTGGTTGCTATGGATGGTTGCTATGGACTGGTTGCTATGGAGTGGTTGCTATGGAGTGGTTGGTATGGACGGTTGCTATGGACTGGTTGCTATGGACTGGTTGCTATGGACTGGTTGCTATAGACTGGTTGCTATGGAGTGGTTGCTATGGACCGGTTGCTATGGAGTGGTTGCTATGGAGTGGTTGCTATGGAGTGGTTGCTATGGAGTGGTTTCTATGGACTGATGGCTATGGACGGTTGCTATGGACTGGTTGCTATGGACTGGTTGCTATGGAGTGGTTGGTATGGACGGTTGCTCTGGATTGGTTGCTATGGACTGGTTGCTATGGACGGTTGCTATGGACTGGTTGCTATAGACTGGTTGCTATAGACGATTGCTATGGAGATGTTGCTATGGAGGGTTGCTATGGAGGGTTGCTATGGAGGGTTGCTATGGAGTGGTTGCTATGGAGGGTTGCTATGGAGTGGTTGCTATGGAGGGTTGCTATGGAGGGTTGCTATGGACTGGTTGCTATGGAGTGGTTGCTATGGAGGGTTGCTATGGAGGGTTGCTATGGACGGGTTGCTATGGACTGGTTGCTATGGACTGGTTGCTATGGAGGGTTGCTATGGACTGATGGCTATGGATGGGTTGCTATGGACGGTTGCTATGGACTGGTTGCTATGGACTGGTTGCTATGGAGTGGTTGCTATGGAGAGTTGCTATGGAGGGTTGCTATGGAATGGTTGCTATGGACAGTTGCTATGGACAGTTGCTATGGACTGGTTGCTATGGACTGGTTGCTATGGACTGGTTGGTATGGACTGGTTGCTATAGACGGTTGCTATAGAGTGGTTGCTATGGAGGGTTGCTATGGACTGGTTGCTATGGACTGGTTGCTAGGGACTGGTTGCTATGGACTGGTTGCTAGGGACTGGTTGCTAGGGACTGGTTGCTATGGACTGGTTGCTAGGGACTGGTTGCTATGGACTGGTTGCTATGGACGGTTGCTATGGACTGGTTGCTAGGGACTGGTTGCTATGGACTGGTTGCTATGGACGGTTGCTATGGAGTGGTTGCTATGGAGTGGTTGCTAGGGATTGGTTGCTAGGGACTGGTTGCTATGGACGGTTGCTATGGACTGGTTGCTATGGACGGTTGCTATGGACTGGTTGCTAGGGACTGGTTGCTAGGGACTGGTTGCTAGGGACTGGTTGCTATGGACGGTTGCTATGGACTGGGTGCTATGGACTGGTTGCTAGGGAGGGTTGCTATGGACTGGTTGCTATGGAGGGTTGCTATGGACTGATGGCTATGGACTGGTTGCTATGGACGGGTTGTTATGGACGGTTGGTATGGACTGGTTGCTATGGACGGTTGCTATGAACGGTTGCTATGGATGGTTGCTATGGAACTGGTTGCTTTGGACTGGATGCTATGGAGGGTTGCTATGGACGGATTGCTATGGACGGTTGCTATGGACTGTTTGGTATGGACGGTTGCTATGGACTGGTTGCTATGGACTGGTTGGTATGGACGGTTGCTATGGACTGGTTGCTATGGACTGGTTGCTATAGACTGGTTGCTATGGAGTGGTTGCTATGGACTGGTTGCTATGGACGGTTGCTATGGACGGTTGCTATGGACTGGTTGCTTTGGACTGGATGCTATGGAGGGTTGCTATGGAATGGTTGCTATGGACGGTTGCTATGGAGTGGTTGCTATGGAGTGGTTGCTATGGACTGGTTGCTATGGACGGTTGCTATGGACGGTTGCTATGGAGTGGTTGCTATGGAGTGGTTGCTATGGACGGTTGCTATGGAGTGGTTGCTATGGACTGGTTGCTATGGACTGGTTGCTATGGACTGGTTGCTATGGAGTGGTTGCTATGGAGTGGTTGCTACGGACTGGTTGCTATGGACTGGTTGCTATGGACTGGTTGCTATGAACTGGTTGCTATGGAGGGTTGCTATGGACTGGTTGCTATGGAGGGTTGCTACGGACTGATGGCTATGGACTGGTTGCTATGGACGGGTTGCTATGGATGGTTGCTATGGACTGGTTGCTATGGACGGTTGCTATGGACTGGTTGCTTTGGACTGGATGCTATGGAGGGTTGCTATGGAATGGTTGCTATGGACGGTTGCTATGGAGTGGTTGCTATGGAGTGGTTGCTATGGACTGGTTGCTATGGACGGTTGCTATGGACGGTTGCTATGGAGTGGTTGCTATGGACGGTTGCTATGGAGTGGTTGCTATGGAGGGTTGCTATGGAATGGTTGCTATGGACAGGTTGCTATGAACAGGTTGCTATGGACTGATGGCTATGGACGGGTTGCTATGGACGGGTTGCTATGGACTGGTTGCTATGGACTGGTTGCTATAGACGGTTGCTATGGAGTGGTTGCTATGGACTGGTTGCTATGGACAGTTGCTATGGAGTGGTTGCTATGTAGTGGTTGCTATGGAGTGGTTGCTATGGAGTGGTTGCTATGGACTGGTTGCTATGGAGGGTTGCTATGGAATGGTTGCTATGGACAGTTGCTATGGACTGGTTGGTATTGACGGTTGCTCTGGACTGGTTGCTCTGGACGGTTGCTATGGACTGGTTGCTATAGATGGTTGCTATGGAGTGGTTGCTATGGAGTGGTTGCTATGGAGGGTTGCTATGGAATGGTTGCTATGGACTGGTTGCTATGGACTGGTTGCTATGGTCTGGTTGCTATGGTCTGGTTGCTATGGACTGGTTGCTATGGAGGTTTGCTATGGTTTGGTTGCTATATGCAGAGCATGCATATACGCAGGGCCAAAAAAAACTGAGCCATATCACCTCGCAGTGTGTGGGAGGAGCTATAGAAAGCCCTCACAGATGTGTGTATGAAGGTTTTTACCTCAGCGTCTCCTAGGAAACCAATATAAACATATACAAGCAGCTAAGCAGAGGAAAGTTCCCTCAGCCTTGTGTGGGAGGAGCCAACTCACCTCACAGCTGTTTGTGAGCAGTTATAAAACTCCTCAGCGTCTCCTAGGAAACCAATTGTTTGGTTTGCAGCCTCTCTGTAAACACAGCAGAAATTGAGGAATGTTTTTTATTACATGTCCTGTTCAAATGGTTGTATTTTAAAAACTATAAATCGTACAGCGAATATCTTTATATTTTACGAATCACAAGACCCAGACCTACATTTTGATGTATAGTATGTCTCTGAAATAATAAAATTGAAGGCACAGTCGCAGTTTACAAATTCCAAAGCAGATTTTAGTTTTCTAAACCTTGACCTCCATTGACTTCCATTGAAATAATGGATGGCGTAGGTTGCAAACAAATTATCATATTGTGAAAACGGTTTGATCAATCACGTAGCCGTGAACACATCTGGTGGCAGCAGGGATAGCTGAACGTTTTGATATAAGATTTGTGTAGGTCGGCTTGAAAATGAGGGAGTGGTCGCAGTTTACAAATCATGTGCTGATTTTTCATTTTTAGAAATCCCACACTCTAGCTCTTCCCATTCATTCCTATGGGAAAATTTTGCCGCAAAAATGACGATATTTCGCGAACGATTCGGCGAAACGTTCCACACAGTAATAGCCCACCGATCGGGAACAATCCGCACGATTCGATATATTACTCGTCTATGTAGTGTAAAAACTGTGGGAAGAGTTAGGGTGGCAAATTTGGCTATAATAAGAATAATAAGAACTAGAAAAGATACAATTTCTTTGGAAATTGTGCGGCGTGGTCTTGCCTCCACCAATACTCCTGACTGGAGATGGTGCCCCTGGAGATGTAAATGTGATCCAACAGTGTGTCGATCCAGTTTGGTCCATTGCCCCATCAAAAACTGCTCCTTCAAAAACTACCCCATCAAAACTGCACCATCCTATTTGCCCCATCAAGGACTGGTTGCTATGGACTGGTTGCTATGGACTGGTTGCTATGGACTGGTTGCTAGGGACTGGTTGCTAGGGACTGGTTGCTAGGGACTGGTTGCTATGGAGTGGTTGATATGGACTGGTTGCTATGGACTGGTTGCTATGGACGGTTGCTAGGGACTGGTTGCTAGGGACTGGTTGCTATGGAGTGGTTGCTAGGGACTGGTTGCTATGGACAGTTGCTATGGACTGGTTGCTATGGACTGGTTGCTATGGACTGGTTGCTATGCATGGTTGCTATATGCAGAGCATGCAGAAGTTACGCAGAGCCAAAAAAAACTGAGCCATATCACCTCACAGTGTGTGGGAGGAGCTATAGAAAGCCCTCACAGATGTGTGTATATGAAGGATTTTACCTCAGCGTCTCCTAGGAAACCAATGTAAACATATGCAAACACACTCTAGCAGAGGAAAGTTCCCTCAGCCTTGTGTGGGAGGAGCCAACTCACCTCACAGCTGTTTGGGAGGTGTTATTAAACCCCTCAGCGTCTCCTAGGAAACCAATTGCTTGGTTTGCAGGCTCTCTGTAAACACAGCAGAAATTGAGGATTTTTTTTGAATACTTGTCCTTCAAATGAAGGTATTTACCTCACAGAAAACACCTCACAACTACCTCACAACTGTGTGTATGAAGGTATTTACCTCACAGAAAACACCTCACAACTACCTCACAACTGTGTGTATGAAGGTATTTACCTCACAGAAAACACCTCACAACTGCCTCACAACTGTGTGGGAGGAGCTATAGAATCCCCTTACAGCTGTGCGTGAGGAGTTTTAGTTACCTCAGCGTCTCCTAGGAAACCAATGTAAACATAAGCATGCAGCCTTTAAGCAGAGACTCAGATCCTGGATTTTTCTTAAATACTTGTCCTATTCAAATGATTGTATTTTAAAAACTATAAATCGTACAGCGAAGACCCTTGCTCTAAGCAGAGGAAAGTTCCCTGAGCCATATCACCACAGTGTGTGGGAGGAGCTATAGAAAGCCCTCACAGATGTGTGTATGAAGGTTTTTACCTCAGCGTCTCCTAGGAAACCAATATAAACATATACAAGCAGCTAAGCAGAGGAAAGTTCCCTCAGCCTTGTGTGGGAGGAGCCATCTCACCTCACAGCTGTTTGTGAGCAGTTATAAAACTCCACAGCGTCTCCTAGGAAACCAATTGTTTGGTTTGCAGCCTCTCTGTAAACACAGCAGAAATTGAGGAATGTCTTTTATTACATGTCCTGTTCAAATGGTTGTATTTTAAAAACTATAAATCGTACAGTGAATATCTTTATATTTTACGAATCACAAGACCCAGACCTACATTTTGATGTATAGTATGTCTCTGAAATAATAAAATTGAAGGCACAGTCGCAGTTTACAAATTCCAAAGATGATTTTAGTTTTCTAAACTTTGACCTCCATTGACTTCCATTGAAATAATGGATGGCGTAGGTTGCAAACAAATTATCATATTGTGAAAACAGTTTGATCAATCACTTAGCCGTGAACACGTGTGGAGGCAGCAGGGATAGCTGAACGTTTTGATATAAGATTTGTGTAGGTCGGCTTGAAAATGAGGGTGTGGTCGCAGTTTGCAAATCATGTAATGATTTTTCATTTTTAGAAATCCCACACTCTACCGCTCCCCATTCATTCCTATGGGAAAATTTTGCCGCAAAAATTACAATATTTCGCGAACGATTCTGCGAAATTTTCCACCCAGTAATAGCCCACCGATCGGGAACAATCCGCACGATTCGATATATTACTCGTCTATGTGGTGTAAAAACTGTGGGAGGAGTTAGGGGGGCAAATTTGGCTATAAGAATAATAATAATAATAATAATATATATGTGAGATAACAATAAGTGCTCTTGCAATGCAAGACCACTTAACTAGAAAAGATACAATTTCTGGGGAAATTGTGCGGCGTGGTCTTGCCTCCACCAATACTCCTGACTGGAGACGGTGCCCCTGGAGATGTAAATGTGATCCAACAGTGTGTCGAGCCAGTTCGGTCCATTGCCCCATCAAAAACTGCTCCATTAAAAACTACCCCATCAAAACTGCACCATCCTATTTGCCCCATCAAAAACTAGTTGCTATGGAGGGTTGCTATGGACTGGTTGCTATGGAGTGGTTGCTACGGAGTGGTTGCTCCGGAGTGGTTGCTACGGAGTGGTTGCTATGGAGTGGTTGCTATGGACTGGTTGCTAGAGACTGGTTGCTATGGACGGTTGCTATGGTCGGGTTCCTATGGACGGTTGCTATGGACCGGTTGCTATGGACCGGTTGCTATGGAGTGGTTGCTATGGACTGGTTGCTATGGACTGGTTGCTATGGACGGTTGCTATGGACTGGTTGCTATGGACTGGTTGCTATGGACTGATGGCTATGGCCGGGTTGCTATGGACTGGTTGCTATGAACAGTTGATATGGACTGGTTGCTATGGACTGGTTGCTATGGACTGGTTGCTATGGACTGGTTGCTATGGACGGTTGCTCTGGATTGATTGCTATGGACTGGTTGCTATGGACTGGTTGTTATGGACTGGTTGGTATTGACGGTTGCTCTGGATTGGTTGCTATGGACTGGTTGCTATGGACTGGTTGCTATAGACGGTTGCTATGGAGTGGTTGCTATGGAGTGGTTGCTATGGAGTGGTTGCTATGGAGTGGTTGCTATGGACTGGTTGCTATAGACGGTTGCTATGGAATGGTTGCTATGGACAGTTGCTATGGAGTGGTTGCTATGGAGTGGTTGCTAGAGACTGGTTGCTATGGACGGTTGCTATGGACTGGTTGCTATGGAGGGTTGCTATGGTCTGGTTGCTATGGACGGGTTCCTATGGACGGTTGCTATGGACTGGTTGCTATGGATGGTTGCTATGGACCGGTTGCTATGGATGGGTTGCTATGGAGTGGTTGCTATGGACTGGTTGCTATGGACTGGTTTCTATGGACGGTTGCTATGGACTGGTTGCTATGGACTGGTTGCTATGGACCGGTTGCTATGGACTGGTTGCTATGGACTGGTTGCTATATTACTCGTCTATGTGGTGTAAAAACTGTGGGAGGAGTTAGGGGGGCAAATTTGGCTATAAGAATAATAATAATAATAATAATATATATGTGAGATAACAATAAGTGCTCTTGCTATGCAAGACCACTTAACTAGAAAAGATACAATTTCTGGGGAAATTGTGCGGCGTGGTCTTGCCTCCACCAATACTCCTGACTGGAGACGGTGCCCCTGGAGATGTAAATGTGATCCAACAGTGTGTCGAGCCAGTTCGGTCCATTGCCCCATCAAAAACTGCTCCATTAAAAACTACCCCATCAAAACTGCACCATCCTATTTGCCCCATCAAAAACTAGTTGCTATGGAGGGTTGCTATGGACTGGTTGCTATGGAGTGGTTGCTACGGAGTGGTTGCTCCGGAGTGGTTGCTACGGAGTGGTTGCTATGGAGTGGTTGCTATGGACTGGTTGCTAGAGACTGGTTGCTATGGACGGTTGCTATGGTCGGGTTCCTATGGACGGTTGCTATGGACCGGTTGCTATGGACCGGTTGCTATGGAGTGGTTGCTATGGACTGGTTGCTATGGACTGGTTGCTATGGACGGTTGCTATGGACTGGTTGCTATGGACTGGTTGCTATGGACTGATGGCTATGGCCGGGTTGCTATGGACTGGTTGCTATGAACAGTTGATATGGACTGGTTGCTATGGACTGGTTGCTATGGACTGGTTGCTATGGACTGGTTGCTATGGACGGTTGCTCTGGATTGATTGCTATGGACTGGTTGCTATGGACTGGTTGTTATGGACTGGTTGGTATTGACGGTTGCTCTGTATTGGTTGCTATGGACTGGTTGCTATGGACTGGTTGCTATAGACGGTTGCTATGGAGTGGTTGCTATGGAGTGGTTGCTATGGAGTGGTTGCTATGGAGTGGTTGCTATGGACTGGTTGCTATAGACGGTTGCTATGGAATGGTTGCTATGGACAGTTGCTATGGAGTGGTTGCTATGGAGTGGTTGCTAGAGACTGGTTGCTATGGACGGTTGCTATGGACTGGTTGCTATGGAGGGTTGCTATGGTCTGGTTGCTATGGACGGGTTCCTATGGACGGTTGCTATGGACTGGTTGCTATGGATGGTTGCTATGGACCGGTTGCTATGGATGGGTTGCTATGGAGTGGTTGCTATGGACTGGTTGCTATGGACTGGTTTCTATGGACGGTTGCTATGGACTGGTTGCTATGGACTGGTTGCTATGGACCGGTTGCTATGGACTGGTTGCTATGGACTGGTTGCTATGGACTGGTTGCTATGGACAGTTGCTATGGACTGGTTGCTATGGACTGGTTGCTATGGACTGGTTGCTATGGATTGATTGCTATGGACTGGTTGCTATGGACTGGTTGCTATGGACTGGTTGGTATTGATGGTTGCTCTGGATTGGTTGCTATAGACGGTTGCTATGGACTGGTTGCTATGGACTGGTTGCTATGGACTGGTTGCTATGGAGGGTTGCTATGGACTGGTTGCTATGGTCTGGTTGCTATGGACTGGTTTCTATGGACTGGTTGCTATGTATGGTTGCTATATGCAGAGCATGCAGAAGTTACGCAGAGCCAAAAAAAACTGAGCCATATCACCTCACAGTGTGTGGGAGGAGCTATAGAAAGCCCTCACAGATGTGTGTATGAAGGATTTTACCTCAGCGTCTCCTAGGAAACCAATGTAAACATATGCAAACACACTCGAGTCTCAAACTGGCGGCCCTCCAGCTGTTGCAAAACTACAAGTCCAATGAGGCATTGCAAGAATGACAGTTACCAGCATGACTCCCACAGGCAGAGGCATGATGGGACTTGTAGTTTTACAACAGCTGGAGGGCCACCAGTTTGAGACCCTTGCAAGCAGAGGAAAGTTCCCTCAGCCTTGTGTGGGAGGAGCCAACTCACCTCACAGCTGTTTGTGAGGTGTTATTAAACTCCTCAGCGTCTCCTAGGAAACCAATTGTTTGGTTTGCAGGCTCTCTGTAAACACAGCAGAAATTGAGGATTTTTTTTTTAATACTTGTCCTTCAAATTAAGGTATTTACCTCACAGAAAACACCTCACAGCTACCTCACAACTGTGTGTATTAAGGTATTTACCTCACAGAAAACACCTCACAACTGCCTCACAACTGTGTGTATGAAGGTATTTACCTCACAGAAAACACCTCACAACTGCCTCACAACTGTGTGGGAGGAGCTATAGAATCCCCTTACAGCTGTGCGTGAGGAGTTTTTATTACCTCAGCGTCTCCTAGGAAACCAATGTAAACATAAGCATGCAGCCTCTAAGCAGAGACTCAGATCCTGGATTTTTCTTAAATACTTGTCCTATTCAAATGGTTGTATTTTAAAAACTATAAATCGTACAGCGAATATCTTTATATTTTACGAATTACAAGACCCAGGCCTACATTTTGATGTATAGTATGTCTCTGAAATAATAAAATTGAAGGCACAGTCGCAGTTTACAAATTCCAAAGATGATTTTAGTTTTCTAAACTTTGACCTCCATTGACTTCCATTGAAATAATGGATGGCGTAGGTTGCAAACAAATTATCATATTGTGAAAACGGTTTGATCAATCACTTAGCCGTGAACACGTGTTGTGGCAGCAGGGATAGCTGAACGTTTTGATATAAGATTTGTGTAGGTCGGCTTGAAAATGAGGGAGTGATCGCAGTTTACAAATCATGTGCTGATTTTTCAGTTTCTGACATTCCACACTGTACCTCTCCCCATTCATTCCTATGGGAAAATTTTGCCGCAAAAATGACGATATTTCGCGAACGATTCGGCGAAACGTTCCACAAAGTAGTAGCACACCATTCTGGAACAATCCGCACGTTTCGATATATTACTCGTCTATGTAGTGTAAAAACTGTGGGAGGAGATACCGTTTAAAATTTGGCTATAATAATAAGAATAATAACTAGAAAATGCATTCCCTGAGGAAAATGCGAGTGGGAATGCTGAATTGCTGAGCCCGCACCAAAGCCATTCACCATAACCACTACACTATCTTTAGGACACACAGATCCTTTCTCGATCTGCAAAGTAGAGAGTATGCTGACTTCCTGGTCGCCCCTCCCCCCTCAAGAGGTTTCCCCTCCCCCCAGGTCAGTGAGGAGGAATATTGCACTGAGGTAGAAAGCTATTTATGGAAAGAAATTCCATTACAAACGCCTTTTAATTCACAGACCAATACATTAATTACGCCTCCAAACAAAACGTAATAAATCCACAACCGTACATGCGATCGATACAGCGACTTCAACGTTTGAAAGACACGGCCCTTGTGAACGCATCGATATGAAATTTATGTTGATAAACTTAAAATTGTGGCCATGCCAGCGATTTAGAAAAGAGCGTCTTTGTGTGTTTTGCAGGAAAATTTTTAAAATTTTTAACATGACGGTCAATGAGAGTGGTTTTGTCGCTCTTGTCCTTTAGAAGCTCCTGGAACTAAAACTAAAATACGTATCACAAAACTGATCACATTGCCTGAAACCAGACAAGCATACCTACGTTTTGATATATAAATTGTGTATGACAAGTAGATCTTGTGGGCGTGAGAGCAATTTGTTCCCTCTTTTTTTAAAGATAATTTTTGTTTTCAAAGATCTCCACTGTAAAGGTCACATGACACACTCTAAATCCCTTCCATAGGGTTACATTATAACCGATTCCATTTTCTGAAAAAATCGCTAAACGTAAATTGCGTTTTCATAAAAACCGTAAAAGATATCAATCTGAAAAGTCATGTTTGGATAGCTGAATATTTTGTGACCGCTTTAAAGTTTGTTTGGTGTCTGTAAGTGAAAGTATGAAGGAGCTGAAACTTTTGGCAGAACGTGGGTTTTGAAGCGGTAAAAAGCATGTTCTCATTGACTTCAATGTTAAAAAAAAGTGTCTAAAAGCTTAATATTTTAAAAAGTATAAATAGTACAAAAAAACTTGAAGAAGTCCCATCGTTAGCTGAACGAGACGAACATTTTAATAGTTGAATGGTCTCAATAGCTGAAAGTATGCAGAAGTTACGCAGAGCCAAAAAACGTACGGAATAAAGGATAAAATTAAAATTAAGAATAACTAGAAAATGCATTTCCTGAGGAAAATGCGAGTGGGAATGCTGAATTGCTGAGCCCGCACCAAAGCCATTCACCATAACCACTACACTATCTTTAGGACACAGAGCTCCTTTCTCTATCTGCAAAGTAGAGAGTATCCTGACTTCCTGGTTGCCCCTCCCCCTCAAGAGGTTTCCCCCCCTCCCCCAGGTCAGTGAGGAGAAATATTGCCCTGAGGTAAGGAAAGCTATTTATGGAAAGAAATACCATTACAAACGCTTTTTAATTCACAGACCAATACATGAATTACGCCTTCAAACAAAACGTAATAAATCCACAACCGTACATGCGATCGATACAGCAACTACACCGTTTGAAAGACACGGCCCTTGTGAACGCATCGATATGAAATTTATGTTGATAAACTTAAAAATGTGGCCATGTCAGCGATTTAGAAAAGAGCGTCGTTGTGTGTTTTGCAGGAACATTTTTTAGACTTTTTAACATGAGAGTCTATGAGAGAAGATTTCAGGCTGTTGTCCTTTAGAAGCTCCAGGAACTAAAACTAAAATACGTATCACAAAACTGATCACATTGCCTGAAACCAGACAAGCATACCTACGTTTTGATATATAAATTGTGTATGACAAGTAGATCTTGTGGGCGTGAGAGCAATTTGTTCCCCCTTTTTTTAAAGATAATATTTTTTGTGGATGATCTCCACTCTAAAGGTCACATGACACACTCTAAACCTGCTCCATAGGATTACATTATAACCGATAAAAAAATCACTAAACGTAAATTGCGTTTTCACAAAAACCGTAAAAGATATCAATCTGAAAAGTCATGTTTGGATAGCTGAATATTTTGTGACCGCTTTAAAGTTTGTTTGGTGTCTGTAAGTGAAAGTATGAAGGAGCTGAAACTTTTGGCAGAACGTGTGTTTTGAAGCAGGAAAAAGGATGTTCTCATTGACTTCAATGTTAAAAAAAAGTGTCTAAAAGCTTAATATTTTAAAAAGTATAAATAGTACAAAAAAACTTGAAGAAGTCCCATCGTTAGCTGAACGAGACGAACATTTTAAAAGTTGAATGGTCTCAATAGCTGAAAGTATGCAGAAGTTACGCAGAGCCAAAAAACGTACGGAATAAAATTAAAATTAAAATTAAGAAGAAGAACTAGAAAATGCATTTCCTGAGGAAAATGCGAGTGGGAATGCTGAATAGCTGAGCCCGCACCAAAGCCATTCACCATAACCACTACACTATCTTTAGGACATACAGCTCCTTTCTCTATCTGCAAAGTAGAGAGTATGCTGACTTCCTGGTCGCCCCTCCCCCCTCAAGAGGTTTCCCCTCCCCCCAGGTCAGTGAGGAGGAATATTGCACTGAGGTAGAAAGCTATTCATGGAAAGAAATACCATTACAAACGCCTTTTAATTCACAGACCAATACATGAATTACGCCATCAAACAAAACGTAATAAATCCACAACCGTACATGCGATCGATACAGCAACTTCACCGTTTGAAAGACACGGCCCTTGTGAACGCATTGATATGAAATTTATGTTGATAAACTTAAAATTGTGGCCATGCCAGCGATTTAGAAAAGAGCGTCTTTGTGTGTTTTGCAGGAATTTTTTTTAGACTTTTTAACATGACGGTCAATGGGAGGGCGTTTGAGGCACTTGTCCTTTAGAAGCTCCTGGAACTAAAAGTCAAATGCCTATCGCAAAACTGATCACATTGCCTGAAACCAGACAAGCATACCTACGTTTTGATATATAAATTGTGTATGACAAGTAGATCTTGTGGGCGTGAGAGCAATTTGTTCGCCCTTTTTTTAAAGATAATTTTTGTTTTCAAAGATCTCCACTCTAAAGGTCACATGACACACTCTAAACCTGCTCCATAGGATTACATTATAACCGATAAAAAAATCACTAAACGTAAATTGCGTTTTCACAAAAACCGTATAAGATATCAATCTAAAAAGTCATGTTTGGATAGCTGAATATTTTGTGACCGCTTTAAAGTTTGTTTGGTGTCTGTAAGTGAAAGTATGAAGGAGCTGAAACTTTTGGCAGAACGTGTGTTTTGAAGCAGGAAAAAGGATGTTCTCATTGACTTCAATGTTAAAAAAAAGTGTCTAAAAGCTTAATATTTTAAAAAGTATAAATAGTACAAAAAAACTTGAAGAAGTCCCATCGTTAGCTGAACGAGATGAACATTTTAAAAGTTGAATGGTCTCAATAGCTGAAAGTATGCAGAAGTTACGCAGAGCCAAAAAACGTACGGAATAATAAAATTAAAATTAAAACTAGAAAATGCATTCCCTGAGGAAAATGCGAGTGGGAATGCTGAATTGCTGAGCCCGCACCAAAGCCATTCACCATAACCACTACACTATCTTTAGGACACACAGCTCCTTTCTCTATCTGCAAAGTAGAGAGTATCCTGACTTCCTGGTCGCCCCTCCCCCCTCAAGAGGTTTCCCCTCCCCCCAGGTCAGTGAGGAGGAATATTGCACTGAGGTAAGGAAAGCTATTTATGGAAAGAAATTCCATTACAAACGCCTTTTAATTCACAGACCAATACATTAATTACGCCTCCAAACAAAACGTAATAAATCCACAACCGTACATGCGATCGATACAGCGACTTCACCGTTTGAAAGACACGGCCCTTGTGAACGCATCGATATGAAATTTATGTTGATAAACTTAAAAATGTGCCCATGTCAGCGATTTAGAAAAGAGCGTCTTTGTGTGTTTTGCAGAAACATTTTTTAGACTTTTTAACATGACTCTTGTCCTTTAGAAGCTCCTGGAACTAAAACTAAAATACGTATCACAAAACTGATCACATTGCCTGAAACCAGACAAGCATACCTACGTTTTGATATATAAATTGTGTATGACAAGTAGATCTTGTGGGCGTGAGAGCAATTTGTTCCCCCTTTTTTTAAAGATAATATTTTTTGTGGATGATCTGCACTCTAAAGGTCACATGACACACTCTAAACCTGCTCCATAGGATTACATTATAACCGATAAAATATCACTAAACGTAAATTGCGTTTTCACAAAAACCGTAAAAGATATCAATCTAAAAAGTCATGTTTGGATAGCTGAATATTTTGTGACCGCTTTAAAGTTTGTTTGGTGTCTGTAAGTGAAAGTATGAAGGAGCTGAAACTTTTGGCAGAACATGTGTTTTGAAGCAGGAAAAAGGATGTTCTCATTGACTTCAATGTTAAAAAAAAGTGTCTAAAAGCTTAATATTTTAAAAAGTATAAATAGTACAAAAAAACTTGAAGAAGTCCCATCGTTAGCTGAATGAGACGAACATTTTAAAAGTTAAATGGTCTCAATAGCTGAAAGTATGCAGAAGTTACGCAGAGCCAAAAAACGTACGGAATAAAATTAAAATTAAAATTAAGAAGAAGAACTAGAAAATGCATTCCCTGAGGAAAATGCGAGTGGGAATGCTGAATTGCTGAGCCCGCACCAAAGCCATTCACCATAACCACTACACTATCTTTAGGACACACAGCTCCTTTCTCTATCTGCAAAGTAGAGAGTATGCTGACTTCCTGGTCGCCCCTCCCCCCTCAAGAGGTTTCCCCTCCCCCCAGGTCAGTGAGGAGGAATATTGCACTGAGGTAGAAAGCTATTTATGGAAAGAAATTCCATTACAAACGCCTTTTAATTCACAGACCAATACATTAATTACGCCTCCAAACAAAACGTAATAAATCCACAACCGTACATGCGATCGATACAGCGACTTCACCGTTTGAAAGACGCGGCCCTTGTGAACGCATCGATATGAAATTTATGTTGATAAACTTAAAATTGTGGCCATGCCAGCGATTTAGAAAAGAGCGTCTTTGTGTGTTTTGCAGGAAAATTTTTAAAATTTTTAACATGGACGGTCAATGAGAGTGGTTTTGTCACTCTTGTCCTTTAGAAGCTCCTGGAACTAAAACTAAAATACGTATCACAAAACTGATCACATTGCCTGAAACCAGACAAGCATACCTACGTTTTGATATATAAATTGTGTATGACAAGTAGATCTTGTGGGCGTGAGAGCAATTTGTTCGCCCTTTTTTTAAAGATAATTTTTGTTTTCAAAGATCTCCACTGTAAAGGTCACATGACACACTCTAAATCCCTTCCATAGGGTTACATTATAACCGATTCCATTTTCTGAAAAAATCGCTAAACGTAAATTGCGTTTTCACAAAAACCGTAAAAGATATCAATCTGAAAAGTCATGTTTGGATAGCTGAATATTTTGTGACCGCTTTAAAGTTTGTTTGGTGTCTGTAAGTGAAAGTATGAAGGAGCTGAAACTTTTGGCAGAACGTGTGTTTTGAAGCAGGAAAAAGGATGTTCTCATTGACTTCAATGTTAAAAAAAAGTGTCTAAAAGCTTAATATTTTAAAAAGTATAAATAGTACAAAAAAACTTGAAGAAGTCCCATCGTTAGCTGAACGAGATGAACATTTTAAAAGTTGAATGGTCTCAATAGCTGAAAGTATGCAGGAGTTACGCAGAGCCAAAAAACGTACGGAATAAAATTAAAATTAAAATTAAGAATAACTAGAAAATGCATTCCCTGAGGAAAATGCGAGTGGGAATGCTGAATTGCTGAGCCCGCACCAAAGCCATTCACCATAACCACTACAGTATCTTTAGGACACACAGCTCCTTTCTCTATCTGCAAAGTAGAGAGTATCCTGACTTCCTGGTCGCCCCTCCCCCCTCAAGAGGTTTCCCCTCCCCCCAGGTCAGTGAGGAGGAATATTGCACTGAGGTAGAAAGGTATTTATGGAAAGAAATTCCATTACAAACGCCTTTTAATTCACAGACCAATACATTAATTACGCCTCCAAACAAAACGTAATAAATCCACAACCGTACATGCGATCGATACAGCGACTTCACCGTTTGAAAGACACGGCCCTTGTGAACGCATCGATATGAAATTTATGTTGATAAACTTAAAATTGTGGCCATGCCAGCGATTTAGAAAAGAGCGTCTTTGTGTGTTTGCAGGAATTTTTTTTAGACTTTTTAACATGACGGTCAATGGGAGGGCGTTTGAGGCACTTGTCCTTTAGAAGCTCCTGGAACTAAAAGTCAAATGCCTATCGCAAAACTGATCACATTGCCTGAAACCAGACAAGCATACCTACGTTTTGATATATAAATTGTGTATGACAAGTAGATCTTGTGGGCGTGAGAGCAATTTGTTCGCCCTTTTTTTAAAGATAATTATTGTTTTCAAAGATCTCCACTCTAAAGGTCACATGACACACTCTAAACCTGCTCCATAGGATTACATTATAACCGATAAAAAAATCACTAAACGTAAATTGCGTTTTCACAAAAACCGTATAAGATATCAATCTAAAAAGTCATGTTTGGATAGCTGAATATTTTGTGACCGCTTTAAAGTTTGTTTGGTGTCTGTAAGTGAAAGTATGAAGGAGCTGAAACTTTTGGCAGAACGTGTGTTTTGAAGCAGGAAAAAGGATGTTCTCATTGACTTCAATGTTAAAAAAAAGTGTCTAAAAGCTTAATATTTTAAAAAGTATAAATAGTACAAAAAAACTTGAAGAAGTCCCATCGTTAGCTGAACAAGATGAACATTTTAAAAGTTGAATGGTCTCAATAGCTGAAAGTATGCAGAAGTTACGCAGAGCCAAAAAACGTACGGAATAATAAATTAAATTAAAATTAAGAATAATAAAAACGAATATCAATACTGGGAATGCTTATTAAAGCATTCCCACTAATAATAAAAAACGAATATCAATACTGGGAATGCTTATTAAAGCATTCCCACTAATTAAAACTAGAAAATGCATTCCCTGAGGAAAATGCGAGTGGGAATGCTGAATTGCTGAGCCCACGCCAAAGCCATTCACCATAACCACTACACTATCTTTAGGACACACAGCTCCTTTCTCTATCTGCAAAGTAGAGAGTATGCTGACTTCCTGGTCGCCCCTCCCCCCTCAGGAGGTTTTCTCCCCCCCCCCCCCAGGTCAGTGAGGAGGAATATTGCACTGAGGTAGAAAGCTATTTATGGAAAGAAATTCCATTACAAACGCCTTTTAATTCACAGACCAATACATTAATTACGCCTCCAAACAAAACGTAATAAATCCACAACCGTACATGCGATCGATACAGCGACTTCAGCGTTTGAAAGACACGGCCTTTGTGAACGCATCGATATGAAATTTATGTTGATAAACTTAAAATTGTGGCCATGTCAGCGATTTAGAAAAGAGCGTCTTTGTGTGTTTTGCAGGAATTTTTTTAGACTTTTTAACATGACGGTCAATGGGAGGGCGTTTGAGGCACTTGTCCTTTAGAAGCTCCTGGAACTAAAAGTCAAATGCCTATCGCAAAACTGATCACATTGCCTGAAACCAGACAAGCATACCTACGTTTTGATATATAAATTGTGTATGACAAGTAGATCTTGTGGGCGTGAGAGCAATTTGTTCGCCCTTTTTTTAAAGATAATTTTTGTTTTCAAAGATCTCCACTCTAAAGGTCACATGACACACTCTAAACCTGCTCCATAGGATTACATTATAACCGATAAAAAAATCACTAAACGTAAATTGCGTTTTCACAAAAACCGTATAAGATATCAATCTAAAAAGTCATGTTTGGATAGCTGAATATTTTGTGACCGCTTTAAAGTTTGTTTGGTGTCTGTAAGTGAAAGTATGAAGGGAGCTGAAACTTTTGGCAGAACGTGTGTTTTGAAGCAGGAAAAAGGATGTTCTCATTGACTTCAATGTTAAAAAAAAGTGTCTAAAAGCTTAATATTTTAAAAAGTATAAATAGTACAAAAAAACTTGAAAGTCCCATCGTTAGCTGAACGAGATGAACATTTTAAAAGTTGAAATGGTCTCAATAGCTGAAAGTATGCAGAAGTTACGCAGAGCCAAAAAACGTACGGAATAAATAAAATTAAAATTAAAATTAGAAGAAATAATAAAAAACGAATATCAATACTGGGAATGCTTATTAAAGCATTCCCACTAACTAGACAATGCATTCCCTGAGGAAAAATGCGAGTGGGAATGCTGAATTGCTGAGCCCGCACCAAAGCCATTCACCATAACCACTACACTATATTTAGGACATACAAGCAGTGTTCCTTCAGTACTTATAAAGCCTAATATCACACAGCTCCTTTCTCTATCTGCAATATAGAGAGTGTCCTGACTTGCCTGGTCGCCCCTCCCCCCTCTTTCTCCACATGAGGTGGGGGAGGAGGACTGCACTGAGGTAAGGAAAGCTATTTAGGGAATCAAAATACCATTAGAAACGCTTTCATCCACACGCAAAATCAGTTATCGTAGCCTTCAAACAAAACGTAATAAATCCACAACCGTACATGCGATCGATACAGCGACTACACCATTTGAAACACAAGGCTTTTGTGAACGCATCGATATGAAATTTATGTTGATAAACTTAAAAATGTGGCCATGTCAGCGATTTAGAAAAGAGCGTCTTTGTGTGTTTTGCAGGAATTTTTTTTAGACTTTTTAACATGACGGTCAATGGGAGGGCGTTTGAGGCACTTGTCCTTTAGAAGCTCCTGGAACTAAAAGTCAAATGCCTATCGCAAAACTGATCACATTGCCTGAAACCAGACAAGCATACCTACGTTTTGATATATAAATTGTGTATGACAAGTAGATCTTGTGGGCGTGAGAGCAATTTGTTCGCCCTTTTTTTAAAGATAATTTTTGTTTTCAAAGATCTCCACTCTAAAGGTCACATGACACACTCTAAACCTGCTCCATAGGATTACATTATAACCGATAAAAAAATCACTAAACGTAAATTGCGTTTTCACAAAAACCGTAAAAGATATCAATCTGAAAAGTCATGTTTGGATAGCTGAATATTTTGTGACCGCTTTAAAGTTTGTTTGGTGTCTGTAAGTGAAAGTATGAAGGAGCTGAAACTTTTGGCAGAACGTGTGTTTTGAAGCAGGAAAAAGGATGTTCTCATTGACTTCAATGTTAAAAAAAAGTGTCTAAAAGCTTAATATTTTAAAAAGTATAAATAGTACAAAAAAACTTGAAGAAGTCCCATCGTTAGCTGAACGAGACGAACATTTTAAAAGTTGAATGGTCTCAATAGCTGAAAGTATGCAGAAGTTACGCAGAGCCAAAAAACGTACGGAATAAAATTAAAATTAAAATTAAGAAGAAGAACTAGAAAATGCATTTCCTGAGGAAAATGCGAGTGGGAATGCTGAATTGCTGAGCCCGCACCAAAGCCATTCACCATAACCACTACACTATCTTTAGGACACACAGCTCCTTTCTCTATCTGCAAAGTAGAGAGTATGCTGACTTCCTGGTCGCCCCTCCCCCCTCAAGAGGTTTCCCCTCCCCCCAGGTCAGTGAGGAGGAATATTGCACTGAGGTAGAAAGCTATTATGGAAAGAAATACCATTACAAACGCCTTTTAATTCACAGACCAATACATGAATTACGCCTCAAACAAAACGTAATAAATCCACAACCGTACATGCGATCGATACAGCGACTTCACCGTTTGAAAGACACGGCCCTTGTGAACGCATCGATATGAAATTTATGTTGATAAACTTAAAATTGTGGCCATGCCAGCGATTTAGAAAAGAGCGTCTTTGTGTGTTTTGCAGGAATTTTTTTTAGACTTTTTAACATGACGGTCAATGGGAGGGCGTTTGAGGCACTTGTCCTTTAGAAGCTCCTGGAACTAAAAGTCAAATGCCTATCGCAAAACTGATCACATTGCCTGAAACCAGACAAGCATACCTACGTTTTGATATATAAATTGTGTATGACAAGTAGATCTTGTGGGCGTGAGAGCAATTTGTTCGCCCTTTTTTTAAAGATAATTTTTGTTTTCAAAGATCTCCACTCTAAAGGTCACATGACACACTCTAAACCTGCTCCATAGGATTACATTATAACCGATAAAAAAATCACTAAACGTAAATTGCGTTTTCACAAAAACCGTATAAGATATCAATCTAAAAAGTCATGTTTGGATAGCTGAATATTTTGTGACCGCTTTAAAGTTTGTTTGGTGTCTGTAAGTGAAAGTATGAAGGAGCTGAAACTTTTGGCAGAACGTGTGTTTTGAAGCAGGAAAAAGGATGTTCTCATTGACTTCAATGTTAAAAAAAAGTGTCTAAAAGCTTAATATTTTAAAAAGTATAAATAGTACAAAAAAACTTGAAGAAGTCCCATCGTTAGCTGAACGAGATGAACATTTTAAAAGTTGAATGGTCTCAATAGCTGAAAGTATGCAGAAGTTACGCAGAGCCAAAAAACGTACGGAATAATAAAATTAAAATTAAAACTAGAAAATGCATTCCCTGAGGAAAATGCGAGTGGGAATGCTGAATTGCTGAGCCCGCACCAAAGCCATTCACCATAACCACTACACTATCTTTAGGACACACAGCTCCTTTCTCTATCTGCAAAGTAGAGAGTATGCTGACTTCCTGGTCGCCCCTCCCCCCTCAAGAGGTTTCCCCTCCCCCCAGGTCAGTGAGGAGGAATATTGCACTGAGGTAGGAAAGCTATTTATGGAAAGAAATTCCATTACAAACGCCTTTTAATTCACAGACCAATACATTAATTACGCCTCCAAACAAAACGTAATAAATCCACAACCGTACATGCGATCGATACAGCGACTTCACCGTTTGAAAGACACGGCCCTTGTGAACGCATCGATATGAAATTTATGTTGATAAACTTAAAATTGTGGCCATGCCAGCGATTTAGAAAAGAGCGTCTTTGTGTGTTTTGCAGAAAATTTTTTAGACTTTTTAACATGACGGTCAATGAGGGTTGTCTCTTGTCCTTTAGAAGCTCCTGGAACTAAAACTAAAATACGTATCACAAAACTGATCACATTGCCTGAAACCAGACAAGCATACCTACGTTTTGATATATAAATTGTGTATGACAAGTAGATCTTGTGGGCGTGAGAGCAATTTGTTCGCCCTTTTTTTAAAGATAATTTTTTGTTGCAAGATCTGCACTCTAAAGGTCACATGACACACTCTAAACCTGCTCCATAGGATTACATTATAACCGATAAAAAATCACTAAACGTAAATTGCGTTTTCACAAAAACCGTAAAAGATATCAATCTAAAAAGTCATGTTTGGATAGCTGAATATTTTGTGACCGCTTTAAAGTTTGTTTGGTGTCTGTAAGTGAAAGTATGAAGGAGCTGAAACTTTTGGCAGAACGTGTGTTTTGAAGCAGGAAAAAGGATGTTCTCATTGACTTCAATGTTAAAAAAAAGTGTCTAAAAGCTTAATATTTTAAAAAGTATAAATAGTACAAAAAAACTTGAAGAAGTCCCATCGTTAGCTGAATGAGACGAACATTTTAAAAGTTAAATGGTCTCAATAGCTGAAAGTATGCAGAAGTTACGCAGAGCCAAAAAACGTACGGAATAAAATTAAAATTAAAATTAAGAAGAACTAGAAAATGCATTCCCTGAGGAAAATGCGAGTGGGAATGCTGAATTGCTGAGCCCGCACCAAAGCCATTCACCATAACCACTACACTATCTTTAGGACACACAGCTCCTTTCTCTATCTGCAAAGTAGAGAGTATGCTGACTTCCTGGTCGCCCCTCCCCCCTCAAGAGGTTTCCCCTCCCCCCAGGTCAGTGAGGAGGAATATTGCACTGAGGTAGAAAGCTATTTATGGAAAGAAATTCCATTACAAACGCCTTTTAATTCACAGACCAATACATTAATTACGCCTCCAAACAAAACGTAATAAATCCACAACCGTACATGCGATCGATACAGCGACTTCACCGTTTGAAAGACACGGCCCTTGTGAACGCATCGATATGAAATTTATGTTGATAAACTTAAAATTGTGGCCATGCCAGCGATTTAGAAAAGAGCGTCTTTGTGTGTTTTGCAGGAAAATTTTTAAAATTTTTAACATGGACGGTCAATGAGAGTGGTTTTGTCACTCTTGTCCTTTAGAAGCTCCTGGAACTAAAACTAAAATACGTATCACAAAACTGATCACATTGCCTGAAACCAGACAAGCATACCTACGTTTTGATATATAAATTGTGTATGACAAGTAGATCTTGTGGGCGTGAGAGCAATTTGTTCGCCCTTTTTTTAAAGATAATTTTTGTTTTCAAAGATCTCCACTCTAAAGGTCACATGACACACTCTAAACCTGCTCCATAGGATTACATTATAACCGATAAAAAAATCACTAAACGTAAATTGCGTTTTCACAAAAACCGTATAAGATATCAATCTAAAAAGTCATGTTTGGATAGCTGAATATTTTGTGACCGCTTTAAAGTTTGTTTGGTGTCTGTAAGTGAAAGTATGAAGGAGCTGAAACTTTTGGCAGAACGTGTGTTTTGAAGCAGGAAAAAGGATGTTCTCATTGACTTCAATGTTAAAAAAAAGTGTCTAAAAGCTTAATATTTTAAAAAGTATAAATAGTACAAAAAAACTTGAAGAAGTCCCATCGTTAGCTGAATGAGACGAACATTTTAAAAGTTAAATGGTCTCAATAGCTGAAAGTATGCAGAAGTTACGCAGAGCCAAAAAACGTACGGAATAAAATTAAGAAGAAGAATAATAAAAAACGAATATCAATACTGGGAATGCTTATTAAAGCATTCCCACTAACTAGAAAATGCATTCCCTGAGGAAAATGCGAGTGGGAATGCTGAATTGCTGAGCCCGCACCAAAGCCATTCACCATAACCACTACAGTATCTTTAGGACACACAGCTCCTTTCTCTATCTGCAAAGTAGAGAGTATCCTGACTTCCTGGTCGCCCCTCCCCCCTCAAGAGGTTTCCCCTCCCCCCAGGTCAGTGAGGAGGAATATTGCACTGAGGTAGAAAGGTATTTATGGAAAGAAATTCCATTACAAACGCCTTTTAATTCACAGACCAATACATTAATTACGCCTCCAAACAAAACGTAATAAATCCACAACCGTACATGCGATCGATACAGCGACTTCACCGTTTGAAAGACACGGCCCTTGTGAACGCATCGATATGAAATTTATGTTGATAAACTTAAAATTGTGGCCATGCCAGCGATTTAGAAAAGAGCGTCTTTGTGTGTTTTGCAGGAATTTTTTTTAGACTTTTTAACATGACGGTCAATGGGAGGGCGTTTGAGGCACTTGTCCTTTAGAAGCTCCTGGAACTAAAAGTCAAATGCCTATCGCAAAACTGATCACATTGCCTGAAACCAGACAAGCATACCTACGTTTTGATATATAAATTGTGTATGACAAGTAGATCTTGTGGGCGTGAGAGCAATTTGTTCGCCCTTTTTTTAAAGATAATTTTTGTTTTCAAAGATCTCCACTCTAAAGGTCACATGACACACTCTAAACCTGCTCCATAGGATTACATTATAACCGATAAAAAAATCACTAAACGTAAATTGCGTTTTCACAAAAACCGTATAAGATATCAATCTAAAAAGTCATGTTTGGATAGCTGAATATTTTGTGACCGCTTTAAAGTTTGTTTGGTGTCTGTAAGTGAAAGTATGAAGGAGCTGAAACTTTTGGCAGAACGTGTGTTTTGAAGCAGGAAAAAGGATGTTCTCATTGACTTCAATGTTAAAAAAAAGTGTCTAAAAGCTTAATATTTTAAAAAGTATAAATAGTACAAAAAAACTTGAAGAAGTCCCATCGTTAGCTGAACGAGATGAACATTTTAAAAGTTGAATGGTCTCAATAGCTGAAAGTATGCAGAAGTTACGCAGAGCCAAAAAACGTACGGAATATAAATTAAAATTAAAATTAAGAGAATAATAAAAAACGAATATCAATACTGGGAATGCTTATTAAAGCATTCCCACTAACTAGACAATGCATTTCCTGAGGAAAATGCGAGTGGGAATGCTGAATTGCTGAGCCCGCACCAAAGCCATTCACCATAACCACTACAGTATCATTAGGACATACAAGCAGTGTTCCTTCAGTACTTATAAAGCCTAATATCACACAGCTCCTTTCTCTATCTGCAATATAGAGAGTGTCCTGACTTGCCTGGTCGCCCCTCCCCCCTCAAGAGGCTTTCTCCACATGAGGTGGGGGAGGAGGACTGCACTGAGGTAAGGAAAGCTATTTAGGGAATCAAAATACCATTAGAAACGCTTTCATCCACACGCAAAATCAGTTATCGTAGCCTTCAAACAAAACGTAATAAATCCACAACCGTACATGCGATCGATACAGCGACTACACCATTTGAAACACAAGGCTTTTGTGAACGCATCGATATGAAATTTATGTTGATAAACTTAAAAATGTGGCCATGTCAGCGATTTAGAAAAGAGCGTCTTTGTGTGTTTTGCAGGAATTTTTTTTAGACTTTTTAACATGACGGTCAATGGGAGGGCGTTTGAGGCACTTGTCCTTTAGAAGCTCCTGGAACTAAAAGTCAAATGCCTATCGCAAAACTGATCACATTGCCTGAAACCAGACAAGCATACCTACGTTTTGATATATAAATTGTGTATGACAAGTAGATCTTGTGGGCGTGAGAGCAATTTGTTCGCCCTTTTTTTAAAGATAATTTTTGTTTTCAAAGATCTCCACTCTAAAGGTCACATGACACACTCTAAACCTGCTCCATAGGATTACATTATAACCGATAAAAAAATCACTAAACGTAAATTGCGTTTTCACAAAAACCGTAAAAGATATCAATCTGAAAAGTCATGTTTGGATAGCTGAATATTTTGTGACCGCTTTAAAGTTTGTTTGGTGTCTGTAAGTGAAAGTATGAAGGAGCTGAAACTTTTGGCAGAACGTGTGTTTTGAAGCAGGAAAAAGGATGTTCTCATTGACTTCAATGTTAAAAAAAAGTGTCTAAAAGCTTAATATTTTAAAAAGTATAAATAGTACAAAAAAACTTGAAGAAGTCCCATCGTTAGCTGAACGAGACGAACATTTTAAAAGTTGAATGGTCTCAATAGCTGAAAGTATGCAGAAGTTACGCAGAGCCAAAAAACGTACGGAATAAAATTAAAATTAAGAATAATAAAAAACGAATATCAATACTGGGAATGCTTTAATAAGCATTCCCACTGATAACTAGAAAATGCATTCCCTGAGGAAAATGCGAGTGGGAATGCTGAATTGCTGAGCCCGCACCAAAGCCATTCACCATAACCACTACACTATCTTTAGGACACACAGCTCCTTTCTCTATCTGCAAAGTAGAGAGTATCCTGACTTCCTGGTCGCCCCTCCCCCCTCAAGAGGTTTCTCCTCCCCCCAGGTCAGTGAGGAGGAATATTGCACTGAGGTAGAAATCTATTTATGGAAAGAAATTCCATTACAAACGCCTTTTAATTCACAGACCAATACATTAATTACGCCTCCAAACAAAACGTAATAAATCCACAACCGTACATGCGATCGATACAGCGACTTCACCGTTTGAAAGACACGGCCCTTGTGAACGCATCGATATGAAATTTATGTTGATAAACTTAAAATTGTGGCCATGCCAGCGATTTAGAAAAGAGCGTCTTTGTGTGTTTGCAGGAATTTTTTTTAGACTTTTTAACATGACGGTCAATGGGAGGGCGTTTGAGGCACTTGTCCTTTAGAAGCTCCTGGAACTAAAAGTCAAATGCCTATCGCAAAACTGATCACATTGCCTGAAACCAGACAAGCATACCTACGTTTTGATATATAAATTGTGTATGACAAGTAGATCTTGTGGGCGTGAGAGCAATTTGTTCGCCCTTTTTTTAAAGATAATTTTTGTTTTCAAAGATCTCCACTCTAAAGGTCACATGACACACTCTAAACCTGCTCCATAGGATTACATTATAACCGATAAAAAAATCACTAAACGTAAATTGCGTTTTCACAAAAACCGTATAAGATATCAATCTAAAAAGTCATGTTTGGATAGCTGAATATTTTGTGACCGCTTTAAAGTTTGTTTGGTGTCTGTAAGTGAAAGTATGAAGGAGCTGAAACTTTTGGCAGAACGTGTGTTTTGAAGCAGGAAAAAGGATGTTCTCATTGACTTCAATGTTAAAAAAAAGTGTCTAAAAGCTTAATATTTTAAAAAGTATAAATAGTACAAAAAAACTTGAAGAAGTCCCATCGTTAGCTGAACGAGATGAACATTTTAAAAGTTGAATGGTCTCAATAGCTGAAAGTATGCAGAAGTTACGCAGAGCCAAAAAACGTACGGAATAATAAAATTAAAATTAAAATTAAGAATAACTAGACAATGCATTTCCTGAGGAAAATGCGAGTGGGAATGCTGAATTGCTGAGCCCGCACCAAAGCCATTCACCATAACCACTACAGTATATTTAGGACATACAAGCAGTGTTCCTTCAGTACTTATAAAGCCTAATATCACACAGCTCCTTTCTCTATCTGCAATATAGAGAGTGTCCTGACTTGCCTGGTCGCCCCTCCCCCCTCTTTCTCCACATGAGGTGGGGGAGGAGGACTGCACTGAGGTAAGGAAAGCTATTTAGGGAATCAAAATACCATTAGAAACGCTTTCATCCACACGCAAAATCAGTTATCGTAGCCTTCAAACAAAACGTAATAAATCCACAACCGTACATGCGATCGATACAGCGACTACACCATTTGAAACACAAGGCTTTTGTGAACGCATCGATATGAAATTTATGTTGATAAACTTAAAAATGTGGCCATGTCAGCGATTTAGAAAAGAGCGTCTTTGTGTGTTTTGCAGGAATTTTTTTTAGACTTTTTAACATGACGGTCAATGGGAGGGCGTTTGAGGCACTTGTCCTTTAGAAGCTCCTGGAACTAAAAGTCAAATGCCTATCGCAAAACTGATCACATTGCCTGAAACCAGACAAGCATACCTACGTTTTGATATATAAATTGTGTATGACAAGTAGATCTTGTGGGCGTGAGAGCAATTTGTTCGCCCTTTTTTTAAAGATAATTTTTGTTTTCAAAGATCTCCACTCTAAAGGTCACATGACACACTCTAAACCTGCTCCATAGGATTACATTATAACCGATAAAAAAATCACTAAACGTAAATTGCGTTTTCACAAAAACCGTAAAAGATATCAATCTGAAAAGTCATGTTTGGATAGCTGAATATTTTGTGACCGCTTTAAAGTTTGTTTGGTGTCTGTAAGTGAAAGTATGAAGGAGCTGAAACTTTTGGCAGAACGTGTGTTTTGAAGCGGTAAAAAGCATGTTCTCATTGACTTCAATGTTAAAAAAAAGTGTCTAAAAGCTTAATATTTTAAAAAGTATAAATAGTACAAAAAAACTTGAAGAAGTCCCATCGTTAGCTGAACGAGACGAACATTTTAATAGTTGAATGGTCTCAATAGCTGAAAGTATGCAGAAGTTACGCAGAGCCAAAAAACGTACGGAATAAAATTAAAATTAAGAAGAATAATAAAAAACGAATATCAATACTGGGAATGCTTATTAAGCATTCCCACTGATAACTAGAAAATGCATTCCCTGAGGAAAATGCGAGTGGGAATGCTGAATTGCTGAGCCCGCACCAAAGCCATTCACCATAACCACTACACTATCTTTAGGACACACAGCTCCTTTCTCTATCTGCAAAGTAGAGAGTATCCTGACTTCCTGGTCGCCCCTCCCCCCTCAAGAGGTTTCTCCTCCCCCCAGGTCAGTGAGGAGGAATATTGCACTGAGGTAGAAAGCTATTTATGGAAAGAAATTCCATTACAAACGCCTTTTAATTCACAGACCAATACATTAATTACGCCTCCAAACAAAACGTAATAAATCCACAACCGTACATGCGATCGATACAGCGACTTCACCGTTTGAAAGACACGGCCCTTGTGAACGCATCGATATGAAATTTATGTTGATAAACTTAAAATTGTGGCCATGCCAGCGATTTAGAAAAGAGCGTCTTTGTGTGTTTGCAGGAATTTTTTTTAGACTTTTTAACATGACGGTCAATGGGAGGGCGTTTGAGGCACTTGTCCTTTAGAAGCTCCTGGAACTAAAAGTCAAATGCCTATCGCAAAACTGATCACATTGCCTGAAACCAGACAAGCATACCTACGTTTTGATATATAAATTGTGTATGACAAGTAGATCTTGTGGGCGTGAGAGCAATTTGTTCGCCCTTTTTTTAAAGATAATTTTTGTTTTCAAAGATCTCCACTCTAAAGGTCACATGACACACTCTAAACCTGCTCCATAGGATTACATTATAACCGATACAAAAATCACTAAACGTAAATTGCGTTTTCACAAAAACCGTATAAGATATCAATCTAAAAAGTCATGTTTGGATAGCTGAATATTTTGTGACCGCTTTAAAGTTTGTTTGGTGTCTGTAAGTGAAAGTATGAAGGAGCTGAAACTTTTGGCAGAACGTGTGTTTTGAAGCAGGAAAAAGGATGTTCTCATTGACTTCAATGTTAAAAAAAAGTGTCTAAAAGCTTAATATTTTAAAAAGTATAAATAGTACAAAAAAACTTGAAGAAGTCCCATCGTTAGCTGAACGAGATGAACATTTTAAAAGTTGAATGGTCTCAATAGCTGAAAGTATGCAGAAGTTACGCAGAGCCAAAAAACGTACGGAATAATAAAATTAAAATTAAAATTAAGAATAACTAGACAATGCATTTCCTGAGGAAAATGCGAGTGGGAATGCTGAATTGCTGAGCCCGCACCAAAGCCATTCACCATAACCACTACAGTATATTTAGGACATACAAGCAGTGTTCCTTCAGTACTTATAAAGCCTAATATCACACAGCTCCTTTCTCTATCTGCAATATAGAGAGTGTCCTGACTTGCCTGGTCGCCCCTCCCCCCTCTTTCTCCACATGAGGTGGGGGAGGAGGACTGCACTGAGGTAAGGAAAGCTATTTAGGGAATCAAAATACCATTAGAAACGCTTTCATCCACACGCAAAATCAGTTATCGTAGCCTTCAAACAAAACGTAATAAATCCACAACCGTACATGCGATCGATACAGCGACTACACCATTTGAAACACAAGGCTTTTGTGAACGCATCGATATGAAATTTATGTTGATAAACTTAAAAATGTGGCCATGTCAGCGATTTAGAAAAGAGCGTCTTTGTGTGTTTTGCAGGAATTTTTTTTAGACTTTTTAACATGACGGTCAATGGGAGGGCGTTTGAGGCACTTGTCCTTTAGAAGCTCCTGGAACTAAAAGTCAAATGCCTATCGCAAAACTGATCACATTGCCTGAAACCAGACAAGCATACCTACGTTTTGATATATAAATTGTGTATGACAAGTAGATCTTGTGGGCGTGAGAGCAATTTGTTCGCCCTTTTTTTAAAGATAATTTTTGTTTTCAAAGATCTCCACTCTAAAGGTCACATGACACACTCTAAACCTGCTCCATAGGATTACATTATAACCGATAAAAAAATCACTAAACGTAAATTGCGTTTTCACAAAAACCGTAAAAGATATCAATCTGAAAAGTCATGTTTGGATAGCTGAATATTTTGTGACCGCTTTAAAGTTTGTTTGGTGTCTGTAAGTGAAAGTATGAAGGAGCTGAAACTTTTGGCAGAACGTGTGTTTTGAAGCGGTAAAAAGCATGTTCTCATTGACTTCAATGTTAAAAAAAAGTGTCTAAAAGCTTAATATTTTAAAAAGTATAAATAGTACAAAAAAACTTGAAGAAGTCCCATCGTTAGCTGAACGAGACGAACATTTTAATAGTTGAATGGTCTCAATAGCTGAAAGTATGCAGAAGTTACGCAGAGCCAAAAAACGTACGGAATAAAATTAAAATTAAGAAGAATAATAAAAAACGAATATCAATACTGGGAATGCTTATTAAGCATTCCCACTAATAACTAGAAAATGCATTCCCTGAGGAAAATGCGAGTGGGAATGCTGAATTGCTGAGCCCGCACCAAAGCCATTCACCATAACCACTACACTATCTTTAGGACACACAGCTTCTTTCTCTATCTGCAAAGTAGAGAGTATCCTGACTTCCTGGTCGCCCCTCCCCCCTCAAGAGGTTTCTCCTCCCCCCAGGTCAGTGAGGAGGAATATTGCACTGAGGTAGAAAGCTATTTATGGAAAGAAATTCCATTACAAACGCCTTTTAATTCACAGACCAATACATTAATTACGCCTCCAAACAAAACGTAATAAATCCACAACCGTACATGCGATCGATACAGCGACTTCACCGTTTGAAAGACACGGCCCTTGTGAACGCATCGATATGAAATTTATGTTGATAAACTTAAAATTGTGGCCATGCCAGCGATTTAGAAAAGAGCGTCTTTGTGTGTTTGCAGGATTTTTTTTTAGACTTTTTAACATGACGGTCAATGGGAGGGCGTTTGAGGCACTTGTCCTTTAGAAGCTCCTGGAACTAAAAGTCAAATGCCTATCGCAAAACTGATCACATTGCCTGAAACCAGACAAGCATACCTACGTTTTGATATATAAATTGTGTATGACAAGTAGATCTTGTGGGCGTGAGAGCAATTTGTTCGCCCTTTTTTTAAAGATAATTTTTGTTTTCAAAGATCTCCACTCTAAAGGTCACATGACACACTCTAAACCTGCTCCATAGGATTACATTATAACCGATACAAAAATCACTAAACGTAAATTGCGTTTTCACAAAAACCGTATAAGATATCAATCTAAAAAGTCATGTTTGGATAGCTGAATATTTTGTGACCGCTTTAAAGTTTGTTTGGTGTCTGTAAGTGAAAGTATGAAGGAGCTGAAACTTTTGGCAGAACGTGTGTTTTGAAGCAGGAAAAAGGATGTTCTCATTGACTTCAATGTTAAAAAAAAGTGTCTAAAAGCTTAATATTTTAAAAAGTATAAATAGTACAAAAAAACTTGAAGAAGTCCCATCGTTAGCTGAACGAGATGAACATTTTAAAAGTTGAATGGTCTCAATAGCTGAAAGTATGCAGAAGTTACGCAGAGCCAAAAAACGTACGGAATAATAAAATTGAAATTAAAATTAAGAACTAGAAAATGCATTCCCTGAGGAAAATGCGAGTGGGAATGCTGAATTGCTGAGCCCGCACCAAAGCCATTCACCATAACCACTACACTATCTTTAGGACACACAGCTCCTTTCTCTATCTGCAAAGTAGAGAGTATCCTGACTTCCTGGTCGCCCCTCCCCCCTCAAGAGGTTTCCCCTCCCCCAGGTCAGTGAGGAGGAATATTGCACTGAGGTAGAAAGCTATTTATGGAAAGAAATTCCATTACAAACGCCTTTTAATTCACAGACCAATACATTAATTATGCCTCCAAACAAAACGTAATAAATCCACAACCGTACATGCGATCGATACAGCGACTTCACCGTTTGAAAGACACGGCCCTTGTGAACGCATCGATATGAAATTTATGTTGATAAACTTAAAATTGTGGCCATGCCAGCGATTTAGAAAAGAGCGTCTTTGTGTGTTTTGCAGGAAAATTTTAAATTTTTTTAACATGGACGGTCAATGAGAGTGGTTTTGTCGCTCTTGTCCTTTAGAAGCTCCTGGAACTAAAACTAAAATACGTATCACAAAACTGATCACATTGCCTGAAACCAGACAAGCATACCTACGTTTTGATATATAAATTGTGTATGACAAGTAGATCTTGTGGGCGTGAGAGCAATTTGTTCGCCCTTTTTTTAAAGATAATTTTTGTTTTCAAAGATCTCCACTCTAAAGGTCACATGACACACTCTAAATCCCTTCCATAGGGTTACATTATAACCGATTCCATTTTCTGAAAAAATCGCTAAACGTAAATTGCGTTTTCACAAAAACCGTAAAAGATATCAATCTGAAAAGTCATGTTTGGATAGCTGAATATTTTGTGACCGCTTTAAAGTTTGTTTGGTGTCTGTAAGTGAAAGTATGAAGGAGCTGAAACTTTTGGCAGAACGTGTGTTTTGAAGCAGGAAAAAGGATGTTCTCATTGACTTCAATGTTAAAAAAAAGTGTCTAAAAGCTTAATATTTTAAAAAGTATAAATAGTACAAAAAAACTTGAAGAAGTCCCATCGTTAGCTGAATGAGACGAACATTTTAAAAGTTAAATGGTCTCAATAGCTGAAAGTATGCAGAAGTTACGCAGAGCCAAAAAACGTACGGAATAAAATTAAGAAGAAGAATAATAAAAAACGAATATCAATACTGGGAATGCTTATTAAAGCATTCCCACTAATAATAAAAAACGAATATCAATACTGGGAATGCTTATTAAAGCATTCCCACTAATAATAAAAAACGAATATCAATACTGGGAATGCTTATTAAAGCATTCCCACTAATAATAAAAAACGAATATCAATACTGGGAATGCTTATTAAAGCATTCCCACTAAAAAACGAATATCAATACTGGGAATGCTTATTAAAGCATTCCCACTAATAATAAAAAACGAATATCAATACTGGGAATGCTTATTAAAGCATTCCCACTAATAAAAAACGAATATCAATACTGGGAATGCTTATTAAAGCATTCCCACTAATAATATATATGTGAGATTACAACTAGAAAATGCATTCCCTGAGGAAAATGCGAGTGGGAATGCTGAATAGCTGAGCCCCCACCAAAGCCATTCACCATAACCACTACACTATCTTTAGGACACACAGCTCCTTTCTCTATCTGCAAAGTAGAGAGTATGCTGACTTCCTGGTCGCCCCTCCCCCCTCAAGAGGTTTCCCCTCCCCCCAGGTCAGTGAGGAGGAATATTGCACTGAGGTAGAAAGCTATTTATGGAAAGAAATTCCATTACAAACGCCTTTTAATTCACAGACCAATACATTAATTACGCCTCCAAACAAAACGTAATAAATCCACAACCGTACATGCGATCGATACAGCGACTTCACCGTTTGAAAGACGCGGCCCTTGTGAACGCATCGATATGAAATTTATGTTGATAAACTTAAAATTGTGGCCATGCCAGCGATTTAGAAAAGAGCGTCTTTGTGTGTTTTGCAGGAAAATTTTTAAAATTTTTAACATGGACGGTCAATGAGAGTGGTTTTGTCACTCTTGTCCTTTAGAAGCTCCTGGAACTAAAACTAAAATACGTATCACAAAACTGATCACATTGCCTGAAACCAGACAAGCATACCTACGTTTTGATATATAAATTGTGTATGACAAGTAGATCTTGTGGGCGTGAGAGCAATTTGTTCGCCCTTTTTTTAAAGATAATTTTTGTTTTCAAAGATCTCCACTCTAAAGGTCACATGACACACTCTAAACCTGCTCCATAGGATTACATTATAACCGATAAAAAAATCACTAAACGTAAATTGCGTTTTCACAAAAACCGTATAAGATATCAATCTAAAAAGTCATGTTTGGATAGCTGAATATTTTGTGACCGCTTTAAAGTTTGTTTGGTGTCTGTAAGTGAAAGTATGAAGGAGCTGAAACTTTTGGCAGAACGTGTGTTTTGAAGCAGGAAAAAGGATGTTCTCATTGACTTCAATGTTAAAAAAAAGTGTCTAAAAGCTTAATATTTTAAAAAGTATAAATAGTACAAAAAAACTTGAAGAAGTCCCATCGTTAGCTGAACGAGATGAACATTTTAAAAGTTGAATGGTCTCAATAGCTCAAAGTATGCAGAAGTTACGCAGAGCCAAAAAACGTACGGAATAATAAAATTAAAATTAAAATTAAAACTAGAAAATGCATTCCCTGAGGAAAATGCGAGTGGGAATGCTGAATTGCTGAGCCCGCACCAAAGCCATTCACCATAACCACTACACTATCTTTAGGACACACAGCTCCTTTCTCTATCTGCAAAGTAGAGAGTATGCTGACTTCCTGGTTGCCCCTCCCCCCTCAAGAGGTTTCCCCTCCCCCCAGGTCAGTGAGGAGGAATATTGCACTGAGGTAAGGAAAGCTATTTATGGAAAGAAATTCCATTACAAACGCCTTTTAATTCACAGACCAATACATTAATTACGCCTCCAAACAAAACGTAATAAATCCACAACCGTACATGCGATCGATACAGCGACTTCACCGTTTGAAAGACACGGCCCTTGTGAACGCATCGATATGAAATTTATGTTGATAAACTTAAAATTGTGGCCATGCCAGCGATTTAGAAAAGAGCGTCTTTGTGTGTTTTGCAGGAAAATTTTTAAAATTTTTAACATGGACGGTCAATGAGAGTGGTTTTGTCGCTCTTGTCCTTTAGAAGCTCCTGGAACTAAAACTAAAATACGTATCACAAAACTGATCACATTGCCTGAAACCAGACAAGCATACCTACGTTTTGATATATAAATTGTGTATGACAAGTAGATCTTGTGGGCGTGAGAGCAATTTGTTCGCCCTTTTTTTAAAGATAATTTTTGTTTTCAAAGATCTCCACTGTAAAGGTCACATGACACACTCTAAATCCCTTCCATAGGGTTACATTATAACCGATTCCATTTTCTGAAAAAATCGCTAAACGTAAATTGCGTTTTCACAAAAACCGTAAAAGATATCAATCTGAAAAGTCATGTTTGGATAGCTGAATATTTTGTGACCGCTTTAAAGTTTGTTTGGTGTCTGTAAGTGAAAGTATGAAGGAGCTGAAACTTTTGGCAGAACGTGTGTTTTGAAGCAGGAAAAAGGATGTTCTCATTGACTTCAATGTTAAAAAAAAGTGTCTAAAAGCTTAATATTTTAAAAAGTATAAATAGTACAAAAAAACTTGAAGAAGTCCCATCGTTAGCTGAATGAGACGAACATTTTAAAAGTTAAATGGTCTCAATAGCTGAAAGTATGCAGAAGTTACGCAGAGCCAAAAAACGTACGGAATAAAATTAAAATTAAAATTAAGAATAATAAAAAACGAATATCAATACTGGGAATGCTTATTAAAGCATTCCCACTAATTAAAATTAAGAAGAAGAATAATAAAAAACGAATATCAATACTGGGAATGCTTATTAAAGCATTCCCACTAATAAGTGCTCTTGCTATGCAAGACCACTTAATAATATATATGTGAGATTACAATAAGTGCTCTTGCTATGCAAGACCACTTAATAATATATATGTGAGATTACAATAAGTGCTCTTGCTATGCAAGACCACTTAATAATATATATGTGAGATAACAATAAGTGCTCTTGCTATGCAAGACCACTTAATAATATATGTGAGATTACAATAAGTGCTCTTGCTATGCAAGACCACTTAAAAAGGGCCTGATGGAGTACACGGGATTACTATGATAACCCCACGCCTAGCACAGGAATTTAGTGGTAATTGCGTTATAAAATACCACCCCTTCCCCTTTAACCACTTAAGGACCGCCTCATGTACATATACGTCAGCAGAATGGCACAGTCAGGCACATGTACGTATATATACGTCCTCTGCTTGACGTGGGTCGGGGGTCCGATCGGGACCCCCCCCCGTACATGCGGCGGTCCCCGTGGCTTCAGGAGCGATCCGGGACGACGGCGCGGCTATTCGTTTATAGCCGCTCCGTCGCGATCGCTCCCCGGAGCTGAAGAACGGGGAGAGCCGTGTGTAAACACGGCTTCCCCGTGCTTCACTGTGTCGGCGCATCGATCGCGTCATTCCCTTTATAGGGAAGACACGATCGATGATGTCATTCCTACAGCCACACCCCCTACACTAGTAAACACACACAAAGTAAACCCTAACTCTTACAGCGCCCCCTCTGGTTAACTCCCAAACTGCAACTGTCATTTTCACAATAAAGAATGCAATTTAAATGCATTTTTTGCTGTGAAAATGACAATTGTCCCAAAAATGTGTCAAAATTGTCCGAAGTGTCCGCCATAATGTCGCAGTCACGAAAAAAATCGCTGATCGCCGCCATTAGTAGTAAAAAAAATAAAATAAATAAAAATGCAAAAAAACTATCCCCTATTTTGTAAACACTATAACCAACCGATAAACGATTATTGCGATTTTTTTTACCAAAAATAGGTAGAAGAATACGTATCGGCCTAAACTGAGGAAAAAAAAATGTTATATATGTTTTTGGGGGATATTTATTATAGCAAAAAGTAAAAAATATAGCATTTTTTTCAAAATTGTCGCTCTATTTTTGTTTATAGCGCAAAAAATAAAAACCGCAGAGGTGATCAAATACCACCAAAAGAAAGCTCTATTTGTGGGGAAAAAAAGACGCCAATTTTGTTTGGGAGCCACGTCGCACGACCGCGCAATTGTCTGTTAAAGCGACGCAGTCCCGAACTGTAAAAACCCCTTGGGTCTTTAGGCAGCATTTTGGTCCGGGGCTTAAGTGGTTAACCCACCACACCACCACTTTTATTCCATGGTTTAACTTGATGGAATAATGTATTTTTTCAACAGTACTATGAATACCTTGGGTGGTGATATATGTTACCACAACATGGCGTCTGGGTTAACAACATCTGCCCTAAGGTTAATTACATATGACCTTACATAACTGTCACCAATAACTTACCTGGATGAAATTCATCTCGGATCTGTCTGACCCGGGCCATGTGGCGCCTCTTTAGGTCAGACCACTTTTTTAGGATGGCCATGTGGTCATGTGTGCGGCCATGAACTTTACGTAATAGGGAGCGGACTATTTTTTTTTGTCGTGCTGGCTCTGGGTTTGATCATATCCCTGTTGCAGGAACCTCTGCAAGATGAAGAACAAAGTATATTATAATACTTTTGTTTAAACCCTTATGGATATATGACCTAAATGTATGGTATTCAACAATTGGAAGCATTCTCGCCTTATTAATCACTGACAGGGGTAACATGACAGATTTTATATCTTGCCATTTTGGTCGCCACCTTTTTTGCATAAATATAGCAGCCATTATCATTTGCATAATTATGTATATATGAGTAACATCACAGGATACACGTATAGGGGAGAAATGAGTTGCTATTCATCTGACCGCTATAATTATTTTTTGACCCTTATACTGGGCCTGTACAATAGATTATTTTTTTTCATCCCTATCTTTATATATGAACAATAATATGTTTGTTTCTTTTGACTTTTTGATGAATTAATTTTGAATAAATAATGGAGTTGATGTTATTTAAAAACTACAACTACCAGCATGCTCTGATACACCACGTAGCTCACCGTCACCAGCTGTACCACAATTATACTTTAACTCCCAGCATGCCTGGACAGTCAATGGCTGTCCGGTAATACTGGGGAGTTGTTTTGCAACAGCGGGAGACACACTGTTTGGGAAATACTAATATCTGATCTTATATCCTAACTTTTAAACTAGTCTAAAATGCAGTTAAAGATAATGAAATAACAGTGGTGAAATTACTTACACTAATCAGCAGTTTTTCCTCACTGGATGAAAAGTTACTCCCCACCATCTTCGCTTCGCTGGGCAGCACAAAATAGCAATCCGAAAATCGACTGGCAAAGATCCAGGAAATGATCTCCGTTTTCGCGTGTTCTTCGCGCGCATGCGCGGACAAGAATTTCGCAATCAATTTCGCATTCGCATTAGCGAAATTTGGCAAATTTTTTTTTTTTAAATATCACGAATATTCGATTTTAACGAATATTTCACGAATATTCGTCTATATATTCGTGAAATATCGCGAAATCGAATATGGCGTATTCCGCTCAACACTAGTCCCCATGTCGATAGGGACAAGAGCCTCTTCCCGACAACCCTGGCCGTTGGTTGTCGGGGGATGCGGGCGGGGGGCTTATCAGAATCTGAGAGCCCCCTTTAATAAGGTGGCCCCCAGATTCCGGTCCCCCCACCCTATGTAAATGAGTCTGGGGTACATTGTACCCCTACCCATTCACCTGGGGAAAAAATGTAAAAAAATAATACACCACACACATTTAAAAATTAATTTATTAGTCAGCTGGGGGTCTTCTGCCGGGGCCCCCCCACCACCACCCCATTAGGCCCCGGGCTTCGCCGTCTTCCGCCAGGACCCCCTTCACCATGAAGCTCCTTGCTTATGGGGGAGGGTCCCGGGCTTCATCGGTTTCTGGGGGGGTGCACCTACCCCCCCTCTTCCGCCGGGACTCTCTTCACCATGAAGCTCCTTGCTTATGGGGGAGGTTCCCGGGCTTCGTCGGTTTCTGCGGGGGGTGCACCTGGAGCCCCCTTCACCATGAGGCTCCTCCTTGCCTATGGGGGAGGGCTCCAGGCTTCGTCGATTTCTGCCAGGGGGGGGGTGCTGTAGCCACCCCGTGCTGTTTTCTGCCGGAGCCCCCTTCACCATGAGGCTCCTCCTTGCCTATGGGGGAGGGCTCCGGGCTTCGTCGATTTCTGCCGGGGGGGTGCTGTAGCCCCCCCGTGCTGTTTTCTGCCGGAGCCCCCTTCACCATGAGGCTCCTCCTTGTCTATGGGGGAGGGCTCCGGGCTTCGTCGTTTTCTGCCGGGGGGGGTGCTGTAGCCCCCCGTGCTGTTTTCTGCCGGAGCCCCCTTCACTACTAGGGCTCCGGGCTTCGTCGTTTTCCACCGGAGGGTGCCACCCTCCGGGCTTCTGCGGTGCCTTCCGCTTCTGCCTGGCTCCTCCGGGAGCTCAGGGCTTGTCTTCTCCCTTCTCTTCCATTCGATGTTGACACAACGAGGTCCCGCACTGGAATGCCGTCTGAGCGGCGGGCATCGACTTATATAGGGCAATGCCACCATGTGACCTCAACCCATTTGACATCACATTCCCATCATGCCCAGGGAATGTGATGTCACATGGGTTGAGGTCACATGGTGGCATTGCCCTATATAAGTCGATGCCCGCCGCTCACACGGCATGTCAGCGCGGAACCTTGTCGTGTCAACATCGAATAGAAGAGAAGGGAGAAGACAGCGCAGACAAGCCCTGAGCTCCCGGAGGAGCCAGGCAGAAGAGGGAACAGGAAAGAAAGCGGAAAGAAAGCCCTAGCTCCGCAGGGGAGACAGGCAGAAGAGGGAACAGAGAAGAAAGCCCTGGCTCCGCAGGGGAGACAGGCAGAAGATGGAACAGAGAAGAAAGAAGCGGAAAGAAAGCCCTGTCCCCCGGATGAGACAGGCAGAAGAGGGAAGACAGCAGAGAAAAGACTGGAGAGTTGGCGCACCCCCGGCAGAAGACCAGGAACAAGACCGGAACCCTGGCGGAAGGCACCGGAAAGACCGGGGGATAGGCGCCATCCCCCGGCAGAAGTCCCCGAAGTCCGGATGCCCCCCCCTAATGTAAAAGAGCTTAAATGGGGTGGGGGCCCCCGGCGGAAGGCTCCGGAGAGGACCGAGGGATGGCGCCCTCCCCCGGCAGAAATCGCCGAAGCCCAGGGTTCTGGCGGAAAATCGGGAGAGAAGAAACCCCCTCTTCAAAAAGAGCTAAAGAAGAAAGGGGGGGGGGGGCCCCCCGGAGCTGACTAATAAATTATTTTATTCTGTGTGGTGTGTTTTTTACTTTACATTTTCCCCCAGGTGAATGGGTAGAGGTACGATGTACCCCATACTCATTCACATAGGGTGGGGGGCCGGCATCTGGGGGCCCCCTTATTAAAGGGGGCTCGCAGATTCCGATTAGCCCCCGCCCACATACCCCGACAACCAATGGCAAGGGTTGTCGGGAAGAGGCTCTTGTCCCTATCGACAGCACACACTCCCCCATGTTGAGGGCATGCGGTCTGGTATGGCTCAGGAGGGGGGGGCGCTCGCTCGTCCCCACCCCCATTCCTGTCTGGGCCAGACTGCGTGCTTGGGATGAGGGCTTGGTTTGGATCTGGGGGGGAACCCCGCGCCGATTTTCGGCGTGGGTTTAACCCTTCACGTTCCAGACCAAGCCTAAGAGCCTAATGTAGCCCTGGAGGGGGACCCGCGCCGATTTCAAGTTTGAAATTTGGCGCGGAGTTCCCCTTCATGGTCAGCGCAGGCTGAAAACCGTTCGGAGATTCCCGTGCGCCGCGTCACGCAGCGCAATCACGGGTACGCCGCTTGGTATTTATCAAGATTTTCTCGGTGTACTGACAAGGCGCGCGGGAATCCCTGAAATTTCCCTGTACGCATGCCCAGTATGAAAATGAACCTCCCGAGGTTCAGGCGCACTGTGTACAGGGATCGGTTCCCTAAAATCACTTTCACTTTCAATTCGGCCCGCCAAACACATTCAAACACATGTCACTTCACTTCCCCTGCATCACCCCACCTCCCCCCCTAATAAACTCCCGCCCGAACCCCCGCAATTTACATTTCAATGTGCCGTGCGCCAGGTCTATCAGGCGCACCATGCGCCCTCTCCTGGGCGCACTGAGCACTTTAGTAACTATTGAAATACACTGCACTAGCAGCGTATTTCAATAGTAAATGTCAAAACGGCTGCTACTCCTGCTTTTACTCCATGAGTCATGGAGTAAAGGCTTGGTAAATCAGCCCCATTATGTCTCATAGATTATACGTTGGGGTGTTAGCTTTCCAAAATGTGGTCATTTTGTGGGCATTTTCAGGTCCATGTCCTGGTGCTCCAGGGCCTTCAAAAATGTAATAGGAGGTCAAGAAATGAGATGTGTAATTTATGCTCCTAGAACGCCTGAAGATGCTACTTCAATGTAGGTCCTCTGTATGTGGCCAGGCTGTGTAAAAGTCTCACACATTTGGTATTTCCATTCTCAGGAGGAGTAGCAGAATGTATTTTGGGGTGTCATTTTTGCTATGTACTTGCTATGTGTTGGAAATATTTTATAAAAGCTTCAGGGCCTTCAAAAGTATAATAGGTAGTCAACTAGTTAGAGGTGTAATTTATGCTCCTAGAACACCTGATGGTGCTCCCTGCATTTTGGGTCTCTGTATGTGGCCAGACAGTGAAAAAGTTCCACACATGTGGTATCGTACTACTCAGGAGGAGTAGCAGAATGTGTTTTGGGGTGTGTAAGATTGGGGTGATCAGACGGTAGGTGCGTTTTTAGTGAGTACGCCAGTCCAGAACTGAGTTTTTAAGGGCCTGGTAGCCCACTTTTATTTAAAAGCACAAAAAAGTTCACAAATACATCAGTAGCCCTCGCAGGGGGTACCACCATTACTGTATCTTGCATACTCAACAGTTTAGCCGCCTGACTTTCATTTTTGCCATTCAGCTGTTTCAGGCCTGTAGCCTAGGCCTAAGTTCTGTTCCTCAGAACAAACAGAGGGGCTGACTTACCATTGTCACTGCGCTGCGCCGGTTCATGCCTTAATTAGTGCGCTGGATGAATCCCTAATTGGACGCATGAACCGGGCGCAGCAGCAGCGCAATGCAATTGATAACTAAAGCCGTGCCGAACTCCCTATTAAAGTCTATGGGGGAAATCAAAAGTGTTATTTTAAAAGGCTAATCTGCAAGTTTTGTCCTAAAAAGTGTTTGGGGACCTCAGTCCTGCCCCAGGGGACATGTATCAATGTTTTTTTTATTTTTAAAAACTGACGTTTTTTCGGGAGCAGTGAATTTAATAATGCTTAAAGTGAAACGATAAAAGTGAAATATTCCTTTAAATTTCGTACCTGGGGGGGGTGTAAAGTCAGCATGTGAAATAGCGCATTTTTCCCGCACTTAGAACTGTTCTCTTCTTTTTGCGGTTCTTCTTTTCTTCTTTCATTCGGGTTTCTTCCTCTGCTTCTTTCTTGGGTCTTCTCGTCTCATCTTGCCCGACGTCTTCTCCCATGTTCCTCTCCTTCCGTCGGCCTTCTCATCCACATCTTGCCCCGTGTCTTCTCCTATCTTCTTCTCCGTCCGTCGGCCTTCTCGTCCACATCTTTTTCTTCCCCGGACGCAGCACTTGAAATTGAATTTGCCATTGTGTGCCGCTCCTGGGACCCGCCCCCCTCTGACGCCACAAGTAAACTTATTAGAAAGTCATGTGCGTCAGAGGGGGGCGGGGTCACAGAGCGTCACACGGTGGGGGAATTCAATTTCAAGCGTGCCGTCCGGAGAAGAAGAAGCCGCCGCACTATGCGGACGAGCTTCCAATTGAAGTTCCCGCCATGTGACGCTCATGTGACCCCGCCCCCCTCTGACGCACATATACCACACGCGGACTTTCATATGAGTTTACCTGTGGCGTCAGAGGGGGGCGGGGTCTCAGGAGCGGCACACGGCGGGTCTTCAATTTTAAGCGCAGCGCCCAGAAGAACAAGAAGATGTGGACGAGAAGGCCGACGGACAGAGAAGAAGATGGGAGAAAACGTCGGGCAAGATGCGGACGAGAAGACCCAAGAAAGAAGCAAAGGAAGAAACCTGAATGAAAGAAGAAGAACCACGGAAAGAAGATTTTATTAAAAGATGTGTCAAAAACTGGCTACTGTCATTTTTAACACTTTTGACACTTTTTTTTGGTGAAATGGTAGGGGTACAATGTACCCCATTACCATTTCACATAGGGGGGGGGGCAGGATCTGGGGGTCCCCTTTGTTAAAGGGGTCTTCCAGATTCTGATAAGCCCCCCGCCCGCAGACCCCCACAACCACCGGGCAAGGGTTGTGGGGATGAGGCCCTTGTCCCCATCAACATGGGGACATCCTCCCCATGTTGAGGGCATGTGGCCTGGTGCGGTTCAGGAGATGCGGGGGACCGCACTCTGTCCCCCCTCTTTTCTGCGGCCGGCCAGGTTAACATGCTCGGATAAGGGTCTGGTGTGGATTTTTTGGGGGACTCCACGCCATTTTTTTTTAATTTGGGGTGGAGTTCCCCTTAAAATCCACACCAGATCCACGTCATTTTTTTTTAAGGCAGGGTTCCCCTTAATATCCATTCCAGACCTGAAGGGCCTGGTAATTTAATTTGGGGGGGCCCCCACACATTTTTTTTTGTTTTAATGAGCAATGACTATTTTTTATAGCCATGAGTACTTTTAAATTACTTTTTTTTTCACTTCAGAAATGACATCTTGTACAGGGACAGTTCTAAGCACGGGAAACATGAGTGTACCCCCCCCCTCCCCCTGTATGAAATTTAAAGGAATATTTCACTTTTATTGTTTCACTTTAACCACTTCCATACCGCGCCTATTCTGGCACTTCTCTCCTTCATGTAAAAATTTGATTTATTTCCTGGGAAATTACTCAGGACCCCCAAACATTATATATATTTTTTTTAGCAGACACCCTAGGGAATAAAGTGGCGGTCATTTTTTATTTGATTCCCAACGGTATTTGCGCAATAATTTTTCTAACGCCTTTTTTTTGGCCCCAAAAAAAAAACGGTTTCATGAATTAAAAAATAACAAAACAGTAAAGTTAGCCCAATTTTTATGGATATGTGAAAGATGATGTTACACCGAGTAAATAGATATCTAACTTGTCACGCTTTAATATTGCACACACTCATGGAATGGCGCCAAACTTCGGGACATAAAAATATCCATAGGCGATGCTTGATTTTTTTTTACAGGTTACCAGTTCAGAGTTACAGAGGAGGTATAGGGCTATAATTAGTTCTCTCGCTCTAACGCACGTGTCAATACCTCACATGTGTGGTTTGAATGGTGTTTACATATGTGGGCGGGACTTACATGCATTATCGCTTCTGAGTGCGAGCTACTAGGGACAGGGGCGTTTTATTTTTTTTATTTTTTTTTTACCTAATATTTATCTTTTTGCACTTTTTTGTCCCTTTTTTTTATTTTGGATCACTTTTATTCCTATTACAAGGAATGTAAACATCCCTTGTAATAGGACTAGTGTGTGACAGGTCCTCTTTATGGAGAGAGGCAGGGTCAATAAGGCTGGAAAGCATGGTATTGAAAAAAAAAAAAAGATCTCATGCTTTCAGCTGCAATCATGTTCGTTCAGCACAGTGGTGTATTGTAAAGCACTTTGACCTAGCAGCAAAAGGGTCGCTGGTTCGAATCCCGCCCGTGACACCATCTGCCTGGAGTTTGCTCTCCCTGTGCCTGCATGGGTTTCCTCCCACACTATAAAAACATGCTGTAAATCGGATCCGGTCTAAATAAGCCCTAATATGCAGTAGTATATTTAGGTTTTGTGCTCTCCTAGGCCTCACTACATTTCTGCACCTCCTAATAGAAAAATGACCCACCCTTCCTGTCAAGGCCACACCCTGTTTTTGTATGACCCGCCCAGGAATTTTCAGGGGACACACACACTAGTTCTGGGGGGGAGGGGGGCACTGGATTCCCTTAATTTGCATAGTTTTTCTCCCACTTCCTGTTTGGCTATGGGGCAGGAAGTGAAGGCAAATCTCCCCGATTGGACACAGATAATACAAAATAAACTGACAGGGCCTATAACCCTCCCTCACTCTATCCAAAATTAAAGAAAATAAAGTGTTGATTATAGTTCTAGTTTAAGCACAAATTTCAGAGAGTTTTATTGAGAGGCCTAAGAAAATATAACCATGCCAATAGGCCAGGATACAGTGTTTCTAATATGTATGAATGTGTGTGTTAGGGCCCCCCACAAACACCACCCAATGTTAAATAAACAATTTTCTTAATTTGCAAATAAGTATTATCTGCTCATTTTTGGGGGATGCCTTCACCCCTAATAGGGTGAAGACACCTCACAAATGTCACTTTCTACTTCAAATTCATTCACTTCCTGTCACATAGCCAAACAGGAAGTGAGGTTAAAACCTTACTAATGTCTTTTGTTGGGGACACAGATCAATCTAAATAGTTTCCCATTATGAAAATTGCATTTTTGCTGTGTACACCCCAAATTATTAGGGATCTTGGACTTTAGGGGTCTATTTACTAAAGGCAAATCCACTTTGCATTACAAGTGGACAAGCAAGGAAGAAAACAAAAAAACGTTGCTTCTACAGGATTGGATGTTAAAACCGTGAGTGCTTCCTCTCTGATTTTCAGCGACTACACTTGTACTGCAGAGTGGCTTTGCCTTTACTAGACCCCAAGCTAACTAATCATTTGGGGTGTACACAGCAGTGCAATTTGCTTAATGGGGACACTAGTTAGATTGACCCCAAGAAAAGACATTGGTAGGGTTTTTTTTTTTTTTTTTTTTTTTTCCCACGTCAGACATAACCACAGCAAGAGACCTGCTCATGATTTTATTCATAATTCCGTCTCTATTTCAGGTATAGCATCATTTGTGGTAGTTTATTTTTTTTTTTTTTTTATTTTTTTTGCTTGATTCTATATTTGTTATTCTACTATTTGCATATTGTTTAATTTTTTTTTTTTTTTTTAAACATAGCTTCTTTCAGCCCTTTAACAATTTAAACGGGCTAGAGCGTTCCTCATATATACGAGGTCCAACATGCTATCATTACGTGATACCGTGGCGCAACACCCCATTCTAGTCCCTTCCCTCCCCCCCCCCCCCCCCACTACCCTTCCCACCCCTCCCGGACCATCTCCCGACTCCACCTAGTATTTTTATTTCCTGTAATGCTGCATTCTTATTCCTCTCTCATATTTTCTGCGTATTTCCGAGACTTTTTGAAATCAATCCATGTTTCCCAGATATCCTTATTTCCTGCCTTGTTCTTTTCGCCACCGTATTTTACTTTCTCCCTCCTATAAGTACCCTCTACAGAGTCTATCCACTCCCATATTTGCGGGCTTGCCGGGTTTCTCCATTTTAGGGGTATCAATCGTTTCGCAGAGTTCAACAGATGCGGAATTAGTGATCCCCTATATTCATTCACTGGCGTTTCTCCCCCATGAAAGAGGACTATCCAAGGGTTATTTTCCAATTCTTTTTTAGTTATCTCTTTTATCAGAGCCAAAACTTTTCCCCAGAACGTTTTGATTTTTACGCAGTCCCACCACAGGTGGGCCATCGTTCCTCTTGCCTCACATCCTCTCCAACATTCCTCTGACTCCCCTACTCCAAATTTGGCCATTTTATCTGGGGTATTGTACCATCCTGTCAGACACTTGAAGTTCATCTCGGCGGTTTTTACATCAACCGCCGAAGTATGAGTCAAATTAAGGATTCTCCCTATGGTCGTCTTCCCCCTTGGGACTCCTAAGTCTCTCTCCCATTTCTGTATGTAGTTTAGCGTATCCGACTCGTCTATTTTCTGCAAATATTTATATACTTTGGAGATATTTCCTTTTGAGCTTTCGGTACTGCACATCTGTTCCAGTGTAGTGTACTCCTCTCGTGACCTCAATGGGTGTGGGAGGCACTTAACGAATGACACCAACTGGAGGTATCTCCACTCGCTGAGTGCCTCCATTTCAATCCTGATTTCGTGAAGGGTCATAATTTTGCCCTCTAGTGTTATGTCTTTTAACTGTGTTCTATTTTTAATCCACTTACCACCTATCTCTTTAGTCCCAGGTACAAAATATTCGTTTTCTTTCAAATCTATAAGGGGTGAGTAGAATTTAGTTTTTAATTGTTTGTGTAATCGATCCCATATCCTTAAAGCATTATGTGTAATTGCGTGTGTTGACGTGTGTAGGGTTCTACAATGTGGGGGGTTCCAGATTAATCTCCCTAACTGTGCCCTCGCTAACGTGCATTCAATATTTATCCACCTTTTATCCTGTGACTCTTTAGCCCATTCTATGACCCGTGTGAGGACCGAAGCGTTATAGAGTTTGGACAGAGACTCTGTGTTTTTTATTGTTCCATATGTATTTCATTAGAAGGGAGTTAATTATTTTAATATATGACGGAGGCAAATAAATTGGGACCATTTGGAATTTATACAAAATTTTGGGGATAAGTACCATTTTTACCACATTTATCCTCCCAAACCACGATATTGGTCTATTGTATATAGTTTTAATTTCTCTTTTAATTTCGTCGAGAAGGGGGATAAAGTTTATTCTATATATTTTTTTCAAAGTATTTGCCATTTTTATACCCAAATACTTTATCTCTCTTTGCCAGGAGAAATTGTATTTCTTCCGCAAATATAGTTCTTCGTCTTTGTGGATATTAATATTCAAAATCTCAGTTTTTGTTGTATTCATTTTAAAGTTTGAGACCTCGCCATATTGTTTTAAGGTATCCATTAACTTCGGGAGAGTGACTCTTGGGCTGCTTATGTAGAATAATAAATCATCTGCGAAGGCTGACAGTTTATGCTCGTCTTCACCTACTTCTACCCCATAGATTTCTGGGTTTTGTCGGACCATTGCCAGGAGGGGTTCCAATGATAGGACAAAGAGGAGGGGGGATAGGGGGCATCCTTGCCTAGTCCCATTTTTCATCTCAAAAGGAGCGGATAAGGATCCGTTAATTTTGATCCTTGCACACGGGTGGAAATATAGGGTTTTGATTCTCCTTATCATCCCTGGACCTATTCCTATGAATTCTAGGGTTTGTATCAGGAATCCCCAGTCTACCCTGTCGAAAGCTTTCTCAGCATCGACCGACAGGAATAGACCGGGGGTCCCACTTTCTTTGATCTGCTCAAGGAGAAGGAGCGCCCTCACACCATTGTCTTTTCCCTCCCTCCCAGGTATAAAACCTACCTGGTCTGGGTGGACGATGGCTGTCATCGCTCCCTTCATTCTTTCCGCTAAAATTTTTGCATACAGTTTCGTATCTGCGTTCAGGAGTGAGATCGGTCGATAACCCGAGCAAGTCGTATTATCCTTTCCCTCTTTTTTGATCACTGTAATCGTTGCTGTTAAAGCCTCTCTACTCATTTCATAATCAGTTCCAAGGCCATTAAAGTATTGGCAGAGTCTGGGGATTAAGATGGTGCTGAACTTTTGTAGGTAGGCAGATGTAAAGCCATCTGGCCCTGGGCTTTTCCCCTTAGGAGTGTTTTTTAAGGCCTCCCTTATTTCCTGTTCCGTTATTGAACCTTCCATCTCTTCTACCTCCTCTTCTTCTAATTTTGGGAGATTGGCTAACTGTAGTATTTCCCTACTCTTATCCATTTTTTCGCGTGGGCACCTGATCTTTTGTTGGATATCGTAAAGTTCTTCATAGTAGCCCCGGAATACTTCTGCTATTTTATTTGTCGCATGTACTAAGTCACCATTCCTGTCCCTGATTTTTTCTATAAAATTCCTAGTTTTCTTTTTTCTTACCATTCTGGCCAAATTTTTACTAGGTTTGTTTCCCCAGACATATCTTTCTCTCTCTGTCCGGTCTATATATTTCTTAGTTTCTTGTTCCGCCAGAGCTCTATATTCATCCCTTCTTATACTCAACTTATGAAATATTTCCCTCTTTTGCCCCTGTGATTTATGCTCCTGTTCTAGCCGATATATCTCCTCCCTTAGTGTTTTTAATTTACTCGTTCTTATTTTGTTTTTCCTTGCCCCTTCTACAATAAAGATTCCCCTTATATACGCTTTATGGGCCTCCCAAAGGGATGCTCTTGAGATACCCTCCTTGTCGTTCTCCTGAAAATAACATTCCAACTCTTTCTGTATCCTCTCCACTACCTCCTCGTCCCCCAACAGACTCTCATCCAATCTCCATTCTGGTGGTGTGTCTTTTTGTATAGAAGTTTTTATTTTTAAGGTTATAGGGGCGTGGTCTGATAACGTCATGATCTCACACCTTGCTTCTATCACACTCTCCAGAAGTCTGTGGTCGACGAGGACATAGTCGATCCTCGAGTACGTCCCATGCACAGGTGAGAAAAACGTGTAGTCGCGGGCCCTCGGATTGAGGATCCGCCATACATCCACCATTTGATTTTGTGTCATTTGTTTTATCAGTATTTTTAGTTGCTCACGATTTGTCCCCTGTGCACAGGACGTACTATCGAGGCTTGGACTCATACAGAAATTGAAATCTCCCATCAAAACTACATGGCCCTCTTCAAATTCTTTTAGTTTTCTCATGATTTTACTAATATATTTAACCGAGTTTACATTGGGGGCGTATACATTAGCTAGGGTATAGATCTCTCCTCCAAGTTTTATTTTCAGGAACAGAAATCTCCCCTCCGGGTCTGTTTGTCTATCCACCAATGTGAATCGGATTCTACGAGCGAATCCAATAGCAACCCCCCGGGATCGCGATGAGATTGTATCCCCATAATACCATATCGGGTATTCTGTTGAGTAGAGCTTTATATTGGATTCCAAGGTAATATGGGTCTCTTGAAGATGGGCAATATCTGTTTTATACTGTGTTAATTCACAGAGAATTTTGTGTCTTTTAATATGGGAATTTAGTCCCTTTACATTATATGAGAGAAACTTGACATCTGTCATATATCTTTTTATTTTTTTTTTATTTTTTTTAAGTGTTTGGAATATTTTCTTGTGAAGTCGGTCAGATGGTCTCCCTGCCCCCCCCGCCCCCCCACTCTTCCCATTCCCTCCCCCTCCCTCCTCCATCCCATCTCCCCTCCCTCCCCCTCTCCCCTCCCTCCCTCCTTCCCCATCCCATCCCCCCTCCCTCCCTCCTGGCCTATTCTTGGCCTATGAGCCTTGGAAGGGCAATTCCTCGCCTTCACCCTCAACTCCTCTAATTGTGGTGGTGCTCGGGCACTCCCTTGACTCCCCCCCCTCCCCCTCCCCCCCCCGGTCCATAATCCCGGAGATCCAGGCAATTCAGAGCCCCACTAATCCACCCAAGTCGACAAGTCGGGGGGTTCTAGCTGCATTTTAGAGCAGAAATCATTCAGTTCTTCTGGAAATCTTAGTCGAGCCGTCTTACCTCCCTTAATGCCTATTAGGCATGCCGGGAAGCCCCATTGGTACTTTATATTTTGTGCCCGCATCAGCTCTAAGAGTGGTTTCAATTGTCTTCTCCTTGCCAGCGTTTCCTTAGATAGGTCAGAGAATATTTGTAAGTCAGTCTCTCTGTATCTCAGGGGGGGTTTCCCCCTAAGTCTTCTCCAGATTTCTGCTTTATCAACAAAATTCTTGAACCGGACAACAACATCTCTTGGCCCGTATCTATCTATCATCTGGGGATTCCCCACTCGATGCACTCTTTCAATTTTGAGGGGCTTCGTTTCTGCTGGTCTCTCAAGTAAAGGGCAAAAAATTGTATTCATGATCTCCATGAGGTCTTCCTCCTTTTCCTCTACTATCGCTCTGACTCTAAGGTTCTGTCGCCTGTTGTGATTCTCCTGGTCCTCTATCCTGTAGGCCGCCACTCTCTGGCTCTCGGTCAGGGCCCTAACCTGCCCTTTCAGGGTGTTTATTTCTTGATCCTGTTCCTCTAATCTCCTTTCTGTCTCTACTACTCTTTCTCTGAGTCCTCCGAGGTCCACTCTCACCTTATTGATCTCTGTCTTTATGACATTTTCCATCCTTAATAGCATAGCATTCATTTCTGCCTTTGTGGGGGGCTGTGTGTCCTGTAAGTCCGAGACCAACACTTCCGTGTTATTATGATCTTGCTCGCTTTCTATTGTAGTTTCACTTTTAGAGCTCTCCGCACTACTTGCTCCCTTTTTTAGGTAAAGGTAGGGTTTTAACCTCACTTACTGTTCAGCTGTGTGACAGGAAGTGAAGCCAATTTTAAGAAAAGGGACACAAAGCTCAACCCAAAAAAAACACAAGCAGGGGTTCTAACACTCACTTGGCTTCCCTGAAACACCCATAATTAGAATAGGATTGCCTTGCGCTACATTTAAGCACAGTGCTGTAAATCAGCACTTCAAGCCTGTCCACCAATACCCCCCCCCCCCCAACAGGCCATGTTTGCAGGTTTTCCTTCATCTTGCACATGTGCTTTAAAAGACAGTCTGGACAGCAATTCTTAATAAGAGAAATCCACAAAACATGTCCTGTCGGGGGTACTTGAGGGCTGAGGACCACTGCAGTAAAAAGAAAATACTTACCACTTTGTCTTTAATTTCCTGGTGATTAAACATGGCAGCAAACTTTTCATGCGTGCACCAGGAAAGAAGCTTAGACAAAAATCACACCTAATTTGTTAGGCCAAACCTATTTCAGCTGCAGCTGTCCAAATCTGTAGCATGAAAAAGTAACAAAAAACAAACTTCAAAATTTGAAAGTAATTTTTATTGGTCAACAAAACAAGGAAAGCAAAAAAGACAAACAAACAAAAACACACACACACACACAAACAAATAAATTTAAAAAATCAAAATAAACATAGGTTAACCGTCCCAACATCTTCAGAAATATTTTTCAAAATAAGGCAGCAGAGACAAATACATCAAATTGAACATCATTTAAAAATAAACAAAAAACATTGGGAAAATAAACATGCTCCAAAACACATTTCTGTTTAGCAACAACATTCCTGCCAGCCTGCCCCTCTCAGGGCAGCTGAGGACTGCTCTATCCACGCTTTTTATAACATGTGCATGTGTGCTAGTAATGAAGCAATTGAAATCACATGAACAAATGTCAGTCTCTAGTTTGGGTGAGTGGTTACACCTAGTAAGGATGTCCTTAAATTACTAACCCACCCACGCTCTATGAGCATGCTCAGAGACATCCAAGTGATTTTCACCCTCAAAAAGAAAGTAAAAAATTTCTAACTGCCTGAGCATGCTCAGTTCAGCTCACATGCAGGAACAAAGCTGCAATGGCTGCTGAAAGCATGAGAGCTGTGTTTTTTCCCCCCTGAACTCATGCTTTCCAGGCTGAAGGAAGAGGAGGTCTTAGTGAATTATTACGTAACAAAAATAAATAATAATAATTAAAACGCCCCTGTCCCTAGTAGCTCCCAGTCAGAAGCGAACACGCACATTTTTTTTTTCAGGTTAACAGTTTAGAGTTACAGATGAGGTCTAGTGCTAAAAGTATTGCTCTCGCTCTAACGTACGCATCAATACCTCACATGTGGGGTTTGAACAATGTTTACATATGTGGGCGGGACTTGCATTTGTTAATTTTTAACCACTTGAGCCCCAGACCATATTACTGGTCAATGACCGGGCCAGTTTTTGCGATTCGGCACTGCGTAATTTTAACTGACAATTGCGCGGTCGTGCGACGTGATTCCCAATCAAAATTGGCGTCCTTTTTTTCCCACAAATAGATTTTTTTTGGTGGTATTTGATCACCTCTGCATTTTTTCTTTTTTTTTGCTATAAAACAAAAATAGAGCGACATTTTACAGACATTTTACAAAACAAAATCATTTTTACTGTTTGCTATAATAATTATCCCCAAAATTATCTAAAAATAATATTTTTTTCCCTCAGTTTAGGCCAATACGTATTCTTCGACATATTTTTGGTTCCAAAAAATCGCAATAAGCGTTTGATTGGTTTGCGCAAAAGTTATAGCGTCTACAAAATAGGGGTTAGTTTTATGGCTTTTTTATTAATATTTTTTTTTTACTAGTAATGGGGATCAGCGATTTTTATCGGTTGTGCGACATTATGGCGGACACATTTTTGGGACCATTGGCATTTTTCTAGCGACCAATGTTCTAAAAATGCATTGCTTACTATAAAAATGTCACTGGCAAGGAAAGGGGTTAACACTAGGGGCGAGGGATCCCTGGGTGTGTTCTAACTGTAAGGGGGGTGGGACTGACTAGGGGAAATGACAGATCGCTGTTCATACATTGTAGAAGACAGGCAGAAGAGGGAACAGAGAAGAAAGCGGAAAGAAAGCCCTGGCTCCGCGGGGGAGACAGGCAGAAGAGGGAACAGAGAAGAAAGCGGAAAGAAAGCCCTGGCTCCGTGGGGGAGACAGGCAGAAGAGGGAACGCCAAGACAGCAGAGAAAAGACCGGGGGTGCGCACCCCCGGCAGAAGACGAGGAACAAGACCGGAGCCCTGGCGGAAGGCACCGGAAAGACCGGCAGAAATCGGCGAAGCCCAGGGCCCCCGCGGAAGATCGGGAGAGAAGACACCCCCCTTGTGAAAGAGCTTAAAGAAGAAAGGGGGGGCCCCCGGAGCTGACTAATAAATTATTTTAAAAATGTGTGTGGTGTGTTTTTTTTACTTTACACTTTTCCCCCAAAAAGTACCCCATACTCATTCACATAGGGTGGGGGGCCGGCATCTGGGGGCCCCCTTTAATAATTATTAAAGGGGGCTCGCAGATTCCGATAACCCCCCGCCCGCATACCCCTACAACCAACGGCTAGGGTTGTCGGGAAGAGGCTCTTGTCCCTATACACAAGAGTGCTTGAGGGCATGCGGTTTGGTACGGCTCAGGAGGGGGGGGGCGCTCGCTCGTCCCCACCACCATTCCTGTCCGGCCAGACTGCGTGCTTGGGATGAGGGCTTGGTCTGGATCTGGGGGGAACCCCGCGCTGGTTTTCGGCGCGGGTTTAACCCCTCACGTTCCAGACCAAGCCTAAGAGCCTGGTATGCACCTGGAGGGGAACTCGCGCCGGTTTTTGCTTTGAAATTTGGCGCAGAGTTCCCCTTCATGGTCAGCGCAGGCTGAAAATAGGTCGGAGATTCCCGTGCGCCACGTCACGCACAGGAATTACAGCTACGCCGCTTGGTATTTACCAATATTTTCTGTAGTGGTTGCAGCAGCTGCACACGCAGCAGAGGGCCATCAATGAGTACCTGTGCCAATATGGCAGCAGAACTGGCTCAGGGGAGCTTGGTTTTTTCCCACGCCAGTGGGCCTTGATCAGGGATGCATGCACTGTCCTGTCACCATTTGAGGAGGCCACGAGGATGGTGAGCAGTGACAGTGCATGCATCAGTGAGACTGTCCCTCTTATTCACCTGTTGAAGCACACGCTACGTGGAATAATGGACAGGGCCCTTGAGGCAGAACAGAGGGAGGAAGAGGAGGACTTCCTTACCTCTCAAGGCCCCCTTTATCGAGACAGTGGTCCTGCATGCCCGCCTACAACACAGGAAGAGGACGAGGAGGACGAGGTGGAGGAGGAGGAGGAGAATGATTGTATCAGCAGCATGGAGGTGGAGCCTAGCACTCAGCAGCAGCAGTCTTCAAGGGATCACTTACAGTCCCAAGGAACCCGTGGACTTTTGCGTGGCTGGGATGAGGTGGCTGCGGATCCAGTCATCCTCAGTCACCCAGAGGACTGTGCCCCGAATGCCTCAGCAAACCTATGCTGCATGGCCTCCCTGATCCTGTTCATGTTCGTGGTATCAAAGAGAGGGATCATTACTGGCTGGCAACTCTCCCTGATCCACATTACAAGAGCAAGGTTGCAGAGCTTATCTTGCCGTCGCAGAGGGAGCAGAAGATGAAACATCTTCGGGAGGCCTTGCAGAAGGCTCTGTGCAACGCGTTCCAAGAACCTGGGGGATTACCAAATCCTGGTCCTGGACAACGTGTTGCTGAGGCTTCGGTGAGTCACAGAATCAGCGGTGGAGAAGGTGGCCGTCTGACCGATGCGTTTAGACAATTTTTTAGTCCGCAGCCCCAAGGTATGACCGGTTCCAGCAACCATCGCCAGCGTTTGGTTTACATGGTGCGTGAATACCTAGGGGCAAGATCAGACTTGGACACCTTCCCCATCAAAAATCTTCTGGCTTACTGGGTCTTGAGGATGGATCACTGGCCAGAGCTTGCACAGTACGCAATTGAGCTACTGGCTTGCCCTTCATTCAGCGTTCTTTCAGAACGCACATTCAGTGCTGCTGGAGGCTTTGTGACCGATCACAGGTTGCGCCTCTCCACCGACTCCGCCGATCGACTGACCTTCATAAAAATGAATCAGGCTTGGATCAACACCAGCTACCAAGCACCTGATGCAGATGTAACTGAATCATTTTTTTTAACTTACAGATCCCTTGGAGACTGCCTATGCTGATGCTGAGTGACTGTCCTGTTATGCTGCTGACTGAATATCCTTTTCCTCCTCACTGATCTTGCTGATAGCTACTAAGAACATTTTTGTTTCTGGGCTCCACCACCAGTGCCTAAGGACCAATTTTTCTGCCCCTGTTTAACAGGGGCGTCTAATAACAATTTTTAATGCAATACTTTGCATGTGGCTCTTTGCTGCGCTCCAATTACAGTATCTGTGAAGGGGTTGCAGTGTTGTGTTGTGCCTAAGGCCCAATTTGTATGCCCCTGTTTAACAGGGGCGTCTAATAACAATTTTTGATGCAATACTTTGCATGTGGCTCTTTGCTGCGCTCCAATTACAGTATCTGAGGGGTTGCAGTGTTGTGTTGTGCCTAAGGCCCAATGTTTCTGCCCCTGTTTAACAGGGGCGTCTAATAACAATTTTTGATGCAATGCTTTGCATGTGGCTCTTTGCTGCGCTCCAATTACAGTATTTGAGGGGTTGCAGTGTTGTGTTGTGCCTAAGGCCCAATGTTTCTGCCCCTGTTTAACAGGGGCGTCTAATAAAAAAAAATTATGCAATACTTTGCATGTGGCTCTTTGCTGCGCTCCAATTACAGTATCTGAGGGGTTGCAGTATTGTCTTGCGCCTAAGGCCCAATGTTTCTGCCCCTGTTTAACAGGGGCGTCTAATAAAAAATTTTGATGCAATACTTTGCATGTGGCTCTTTGCTGCGCTCCAATTACAGTATCTGTAAGGGGTTGCAGTGTTGTGACACCGCCACCAGTGCCTAAGGCCCAATTTTTCTGCCCCTGTTCTAGTAATTTTCTTTGTTTGATTCTTTTCTAATTTGAGTTCATTCTAGCTTTCTCCTACGTTATCATAGTGTCATGTTTATTTTCCTGTACTAAATACTCATCATTGTCAATGTAAACACCACAAATCTAGATTTGTTCTTTTAGGCAGCATTGATATAATAAGAAGCCAGACATTGTTGAGTATCCAAAAATATTTATTGTATCACACTTAAAATGTGTCATTTTCATTTTTTTTTTTAATAGAAATTGTTTTTTTTTTTTTTTAAGAACACAGGGCCATATTCTCGTAGATCGGCGCATATTTACTCAGGTGTAGCGCATCATAGTTGCGCTACGCCGGCTTAACTTGGAGAGAGCTCTCCCATATTCCCGTACCACATGCGTCCTACGTTGCGCTCGCGGAGCTGAAATGTGTCGGCGTAAGTAGGCGCAAGTGACGGTAGGAGGGATGTGGGCGTGAAGAATGCTAATGAACCGTGACCCCATGCAAATGATGTCCAGACCGAACGGAGCATGCGCCGGACGTGCCCCGCCCTCTGCGCATGCGCAAAACAACAGTAGGCGTAAATCCCTGCTGAGTTGGGCCGGCCCAGTGCATAAAAGCGTCACCACATGCGCCCAACGAGTGCAAAGTGACTCCATTTATTCTGTTGGTGGTGTCCGTGAGATTTTGCTCTTTAGCTTTGCAATGCCTGGACCCAGGAAGGAAAGGAGAAAAAAAAATTTCAGCCAAGATGAGAGGGCCATCGTAGTCTCTGCCATGGAGAGATACGATTCAAGACTCCATGGTGCTGACAGTGGCAGCACAAGTAAAACCAAAAAGGAGGAGATCCTTAGGAAAGTGACTGCCCAGGTCAATGCCTTAGGCCATGAGGCAAGGACCCCCCAGGAAATTCTGAAAAAAATGAATGACCTGCGTGGTGTGGTCAGGAACAAGATGGCCATCATTGCAAAGCATGCCAGGGGCACAGGAGGGGGGCCACCCTGTTCTACCCGGCTCACTCAAGAGGAGGAAGTGATTGCCCACTGCCTTCGGAGGGAGCAGGTGGAGGGCCTGGAGGGCCATGACTCAAGTGAGCCACCCATGAGGACAGGTAAGTGTGTTTTATCTTCTGGTGTGTTGCATGTGTGGTGGGGGTGGTGGGTTATGTGACAAGTGTGTGGGTCCACCAACATGTGAATGTTTTGTGTCATCCACAGGTGAGCAGGATGAAGCGGGGCCATCCAATGCTGCCAGTGGCCGTCACAGACCATCATCCACTGAGCAGTCTGCTTCTGTGACTGACCTCCTGGGAAGCCAACAGGCCTTGGTGGAGGGGAGTGGTCAGTCCTCCGCGCAGGAGGTTGTTGAGGAGGAGGTCCATGAAGAGGAGGTCCAGGAAGAGGTGGTCCAGGAAGAGGTGGTCCACAGCGAGCAGGAGGTCTTCATTTTTTTGGAGGAGTCGCATGTGGTGGCAGGACCATCACAAAGCCCCCGCATCTCCAGCCCCTCAGGGTCCTCCAACACCCTCTCCAGTCCCTCCCGTCCCATCCCCCTCATCTCCAGCCCCTCCAGGTCCTCACTCTATGCAAGGGGCCCAGCCACTCCTGTCCCCAGGAGGGCTACCCACAGGACAAGGGGTGCGGCAGAAATGCTGCATGAGAATCTGGCCAGGCAGCAGGACCAGCAAACCCGTCATATGGGGGAAATCTTGGTGGAGTTGAGGCGCCTGTCCGACAGCTTGGCCTCCTCGGGAGCAGTACCAGATGCTCTCCAAGATGTGGCTGGAAACTGCGCAGCCACAATCACCAGCCTGGGTGAGCTGCAGACTACAACTGCCGAACTTGTGGGGGAGGTCAGGTGCCTGCGAAGGGCTGTTCAGGCCCAGACAGCTACCCAGGAGTCATTGCTCACCCGCATAGCACTAGCTTTGGAGGGCAGACAGGCAGGCAGGGAGGCACCTGGGAATGTTCCTCCACCTGGAGATGTTCCTCCACCTGATGCCCCAGCTCCCCCCAGGCAAGTGAGGGCCAGGAACCTGGGCACCAGGCGTAGCCTGCGCCGGGGCAAGTGATTATTTATTCTTCATTTGCTCTGGTTAAGAGCTTATTTTATTATTTGATCTGGTTAAGAGCTTATTTTATTATTTGCTCTGGTTAAGAGCTTTTTTTTTAATTTTGGGTGCTGCACACAGGCAGTGTTGCAGAGTACAGTGTGAATGGTGTGTGAATGTGGGGTGGTGACATTCCTGCCAGTAAGGGGTGTCACCCTCGGGCGCTGGTGATAAGTTCTCCCCAGGTCCGTATGAATGACGTATGAATGGACAGCAACATCATTGGGGCCTTGACGCGGCGTTGCTGCTCCTTAGTACCGTGCGGTGTACTTCGGTCTAATCCAATGTTCTGTGCATGTGGGGTGTGTGTTAGGGACCACAGTGGTGTGCATGCGTGCATTTTCTGTGTGCCATGTTTAATGTTTGTGTTTAACGTTCAAAGATTCGCTCCACGAGACATCTCCTGACTGCTGTACCATCAGCAGACGGGGTAGCCTCGGTTAGGGGGGGACATGGTGGTTGGGGGGTCAGGTCATCACGTAGGTCAATCTGCAGGCCCTTTCTCACTGCGAAGTTGTGCAGCACGCAACATGCAGCGATGATTTGGCACACGAAGTTGGGGGAATACAGCAGGGTACCCCCAGTCTTATCCAGGCATCGAAATCGTGACTTAAGGAGGCCAAATGTTCGCTCAACCACTGCACGGGTGCGTGCGTGTGCTTCGTTATATCTTCTCTCTCCTGGTGTTTGCGGATTGCGGAATGGAGTCATGAGATGAGGTCCCAGGGCATATGCAGAGTCACCTGGAAGGGAAAAGACAGGAGGATGTTAGTAATGCATGTGCCCCTCGTGATGTCTGCATCATGGGGGGGGACAGTCATACCTGACACCCATGTCACTCACCAACCAGCCAACTGTCCCCATACACATTCTGCTCAAATTGTCTTGGGATGTCACTTTGCCTGAATATAAAGCTGTCATGGCTGGATCCGGGGTGTTTTGCACGGACGTGCCATATGAGGCCATGTGCATCCACGATCACTTGGACATTGATAGAATGCCAATGTTTTCTGTTGCGGTATATGTGCTCGGTCTCGTGGGGGGGCTGTATTGCCACATGGGTACAATCAATTGCACCCACAGTGCGTGGGAAACCATCAATTAGGCAGAAATCTGTCATTGCCTTCAGCCGCATGTCCTCCTGGGTGGGTCTGATTATGTGGTGCGACATGCGTCGGAGTATTGCGGGGACAACTTGGTGCACGCATCTACTCATGCTGGTTTGGGATATCCCAACCACGTCTCCACTGGTTCTTTGAAAAGAGCCTGTGGCAAGAAAATGCAATGTTGCCAGGACCTTCACCAGTGGCTGCACTGCATGGGATCGTTGTGTTGGGCTGCTGATGTCATTCTTCAGGGCTCTGGTAATTTCAAGGATGGCATCAGGGCTGAATCTATAACGGTGATACACATCCACATCAGCCATGCCAAAGAGGCTAATGCGCTGTGGGTAGATCCTCTCACGTGCCCTCCTCCGTGCCCTCCTCCTTCTAAGTGCCTCTTCCTCCTCACACACTAGCAGTGCTAAGACCACGCCTGCCCCTGGCATGTTGGCATACGAATGTGTTGTCCGCAAAATTTGGTTGCTCAGCTCGTCCGGGATGGTGCTGCTGTATTTGCTTTTTTCAAGCTAACTTACTCAGGTCTGGAGCAAAGTTAACCGAGCTTTATAAGGGGTAACTTTCAGCCGGACAATCGTCTTACGCGCACAGCGCGTAGCCTAAGCCGATCGTGCGTAGGTTCGGGAATCAGCGCATCTACATCATTTGCATATTTGAATACTAATTCTATGGCAGCCTAGGATGCCATCAGCTGAAATATACGCCTACGCTGCGTAAACTTAAACTAGTTAAGACGGACAGGAGTAGCCTGATTTCTGGCGGATCTGGTTCTGTGACTATGGCGCATAGATAGGACGGCGCATCCTTACACGCACGCCGCGCATCTCCATATACGCCGGTGTAACTTGTTTGAGAATATGGCCCTATATTTTTGCATTTAAATACTTGTCTACATCTATTGTTTTTTTTTTTTTAAACCCTCCCCAGAACATCAATAAGATTCTTCAGGTTTTGCTCCACCTTTCTGTTGTTCTTTATGATCTTCTCGAGGGCGAGGTTTGTGTCCTCTATTTGTGCCCTGCAGGACACTATCTCCCCAATTAGCACCTGGGCACTGTAGGTGTCTAACCCGCCCCCAACAGCTCGTACATCTGAAATTTGGAAAAAAATACATGTATTAAAATTATGCAGGCCTACATGTATTACCTGAAGCTGTGCTGTATGACACTGACCTGATGTGGTGGCATTTTGAACTTCCTGCACATCCGGCGAGGGTGGGGCTTGGCTCTGTGTGGGGTTGGTCGGCTCCACTGCTGCAGCTTGATTGCGGCCTATGAGATTGTAAAAAAAGGGATACATGAATCAAAAAGATTAGAGGCCTAAAAGAGGAATATCAATCATTCTTTTTAAAAAGTGTGGTACAATTGTCTGTTTTTACAATCCTTCTAAGCTTAACACAGGATTTTATCCATTACCAAAGCTGCTGCATTTCTCTATCTTTGGCCAAGTTTCCTACATGGAAAAACAACAAGTATACACTGGATCACCTCTGTGTGACACCCTAACTAGGTTGTTCTTGTGACCAACACTTATTGCCGATCCTGACCTCCCTGGGGCCCAAAGCAAAATTACATGGCACATTAAAAATGAGAAGCGGGGGGCGCTGACGACAGTGACATGTCACATTAAAGAAAGTTGAGAAGTGGGGGGAGGGGGTGTTCTGCTGTCGGAAATGACATCTTACATTAAATTGAGAAGCAAGGGGTGCTGACTTCTTGCCTCTTCTCCCATGCAGCCAGCGAGTTGAGAAGCGGGGTGAGGGGGCAAAAATGACTTCTTACCAGGCGGGGGCCTCTAGTTATTTGGGGGGCCCTTCGCAGCTTTGCGGGGCCCTAAGCGGCTTGCATAGTGAGCCTATAGGGCGGATCGGCCATGTCAACCATTGTGCTACTGAGTCCATATGTGTAATCAACTGCTGTGCTGAGCATACTCTCCTTTTACTATATATTGACTTAAGTTGGATTATTTAAATCTAGTTAATAACACATCTGCATTAAATAAAAAATTGGTCTCACCATAAAAAGATCTAAAATAGAATGAACAACCAATTATTATGCCCACAAACATGAACCTTGAAACATCTATTCTTGAACTGTAAATATACACAACCTGAAATAAAAAGCACATGCCGCAAAATAATAAAAACAAATATTCAGAGTACACATGAAAATTACTTACGTCTTCTGAGGACTCTTCGAATTCTCTCCAGCTGTTCCGGCTCTCGTAGTTTCAAATCAGACCATTTCTTGCGCAACTGCTCCCTGGACCTCTGCACCCCGAATTTTGCATAGAGAGTCCTCCGTACCTTCTCCATGATCTGGGCCTTAAGTTTATTGGGGTTCTTGTAAGGCCCTTTTTTGCCGTCATAGTCCTCCTTTTTAAGAACAGCCACCATCTCAACCATCTCCTCGAATCTCATGTTGGTGGCTTTGTACCTCCTGCTCCTCCTGGTGTGTGCCTGGCCTCTCTCCTGCCTAGTTGCAGCTTGCTGTCTCTCCTCCATCATGTCTTCAGACTCTTGCATTGACCGACTGAAAAGGGGCGTGTCAATCACTAGAACGATAGTCATGGGCGTAGAAACGTGCGGAGCTTCTCACATGCGCAGTGTATAAAGGGATATTGCGTGAATGAGAACGTTGTTCACAGTCGGTAGAAAACGTTGGAAAAACGATTGTGCAGTACGACGATACGAAACTTGATTTTTGGACTTTATGATCAGTGGATGAGTTTGTGGGTTAGATATGGGGAGAAAGCTAAGGCTTGACTGACATTAGTTTTTTTTGCAAAAATTTTGACTTGCAGAAATAATGGAGGCCTTCAGAGAATAGGAGTTCTTTACATAATTTGTTCAAAGGGGGCCCCGGATGGCAACCCCCCTTTTTTCTAGAATATTTCTTTCCCAAAAAAATAATTTATTGAGCCAAGATCTGGCATTGTAATGCCCCCCCTCCACCCCTAAAATAATCGACATATTGTTGCCACACAGCACGGACTGTGTTCTGAGAAACAGTAGTAGATACAAACTGAAAGGCAGGTTAACCTTGTAACTGAAAATCATTCTCGGTTACATGAAGTGATTAAGATATTATAAATATCATTCACATGTCCTAGTTGTGCACTAGTTTTTTTTTTTAACCTTCCTCCCCACAGATAGAAAGCAGGAAACTGTGCACGGTTCAAAAATGTATGGACTCATAAGGCGGGTCTGAGCATTTTGGAATGCTAAATGACCGTTCCGTTTTATGTAGGATCTGTAATTTTTGTTAGACCTCAACAGTTTAACTGTTCTAAGAAATAGTGGCAAAAACTATGGGTGAGGAAGAGAAAAACTCTGTCGCTGTTCTTTCCTGTCGTGTGACAAATATAAAATAATCTGTTTGTTTGTATGGAGTTGTCTAGAAGCCAAGGGTGATATTGATTTGAAGTGAATGAAGTGATTGTTTGTATGAAGTGATTGTTTGTGATTATATGAAGGTACAGGAAAGTCTTGTACCTCTTTGAGCCAAGGTGTTCTATGAGTTAATGTGAAAACTTACAAATGCTGACAGTGAGGGTCAATGGACACCCCAGACCAAAAAGATGAGTGAACCCTGCTTTTAACATACTGTAAGAGAGGCCGAAATGGCAAACGGTTATTGTCATTACATTTTGTTATCAGTGACTAAGGCCCCATACACACCATAGAATCCATCCGCAGATAAATCCCAGCAAATGGGTTTCAGCGGATAGATCCTATGGTGTGTACATGCCAGCGGATCTTTATCCGCGGATATATCTCCCCTGGGATGGATTCCAGCAGATCGGATATTCGCTGACATGCAGAACAAATCCATCTGCTGGAATCCATCCCAACGGATGGATCCGCTGGTCTGTACAGACTCACCAAATCCATCCGTCCGAAGGGATCCCCCGCATGCGTCGCAATGATTCAACGCATGCGTGGAATTCCTTATATGACAGCGTCGCGCACGTCGCCGCGTCATAATCGCGGCGACGGCGCGACACGTCATCGCCAGAGGATTTCGGCGCGGATTTCAATGCGATGGTGAGTACACGCCATCGCATAGAAATCTGCTGATATCCTCGAGAGGATTTATCCGCGGAAACGGTCCGCTGGACCGTATCCGCGGATAAATACTCCCGTGTGTATGGGGCCTCATAGTTAATCGGTGTCTGGAGTCCATTGGCTAATACAAAAACAAAGCATTTGAAAAATGTTGAGTGTGAGTGAAGAGGAGCTCCTCCACAGAAGTTCCTCAGGGTTCTCTGTGAGGAAATTGCCCCTCCTTTCGTACTTGTGAAGGGAAAGAGGAGTTTGGAACGAATTAAAATATTCTGTGTGACTTGGTTGGTTGAGCATTCCGGAATATTAAAAGGAACTTGTGCATTTATTATTTGTATTGTTTATATTGCTAGGTAAACATTGTATATGTATGTAGAAGTTCTGTTTTTTTTTTTGGAAAGAGATGGGTTGGAAATGGCAGAGCACTAATTTGAACATGCTAGGGTCAGAGCAGATGGGAGAAGAAAGATGGCAAGTCCGAACTTCCCCTAGTCCTCAGGTGCAAGCCACAGCCCAAATAAAATACCCCCCCCCCCCGTTTGTGACAGAAACAGGACACCCAAGTGAGATAGGGGACAAGGAAAAGAGGCAGGATGAGCTGAGACCTGACTGTATATAGGACTCATCCAATATACACCCAATAGGAGCCACACTGGGATCAGGGGTGGATCCAATAAAATTAGTTGGCATTATGCCAAATAGGTATTTTTTTAATAGGAAGTTTATTTTGAAAAACTGATTTTTGCACATTAACAGCCACATATTAGGGTATCTCCGTGCAAAATATTGCCATTTGGCATTTGGCCAAAAATCAGGGAGTGTTTTATAAACACAGCATTTGAGGAACATAACACTTTAAAGGGTCACTAAAGGAAAACATTTTTTTTATCTAAATAGCTTCCTTTACCTTACTGCAGTCCTGGTTTCATGTCCTCATTGTTTGTTTTTGCTTTGAAGTTGCTGTCATTCTGCTGTGATCTCCACACTTCCTGCTCGTCTGTTTCCTTATAACCACAGTACTGGGAGCTTTCTCACGGTGGTCTAAGCTGTCATTACTGTGTGTCTAAAACTTCCCAGAACCAATCAGATTAATTTTAAAAACAAAACACTGCCCTGGATTTGTTTGTTTTTGTTCTGTGTGTCTCTCTACTTCACAGAAACATGAAGCCAGTTTAAAAGTGAAAGTGAAACTAGAGGCACATTATATGATTGATTTTTATCTACTTTTAATCATTTTTAAAAGGAATCAGTTACCTTTTATGTCTCTATACCCTGTAAACAGTCATTTCAGCAAAAAAAAAAAAAAAAATCCTTTAGTGACCCTTTAAATGCTTATTAAGCTTAATCTGTGTATTGGTAAGCGATTGTAGTGATGCTGACACCCTGTTATGAGGCATAGTCAATAAAAGTATAGTTTAAAATTTTTAGAAGAGGGGGATACTGGATATCACCCTAGAACACCTTTTTAAACCCTGTAGCTGCTTTATACAGGACTTGAGGGAAATTAATAGTTTAGTTATACTTGGAGCACCAGTTTTTACCTGATGTGCCATACAACAGCCACATCATCTAATGCTACCCATTTCACTTCATAGTGATTGGTTTAGCAAATATGTTTTAGCGTCCTGGTGGACGAGGAGAGGGCATCCCCTTGTGGACGCAGCCAATCTTTTGGAAATGTATCCTTCACGGCTGATGACTAACCTGGTGGATAATATCCACAGGGTTATGTACCTTTGTTGTCTACGCAATTATGCTCCAGACCACATTGCAAGCCCACCTGCGAGACCACACCTTCACATAGATCGGCCCTGCTGCAGTATGTAGTTACTCTTTGGAGGCCGGTTGTAAGGACGGGTTGAGTTTGCACCCAGAAGGACACTCTGTATTCAGAGTCATTGGATCCTTTACTTGGGGGTCGGTAGATTTATTTATATATAGAGACAGAGGGTTTTTCTTGGTTTCACTTAAAGGGCCAGAAGTTGTTTTACGTCGGCAGATAAATCAACCAAGCAATAAGTTAGATTGATTGGCTGTTTTTTAGCTTTCCAGGTTCTTGCTGAGGTAGCCATCCTAGCATTTGAGGCTCACATGTGGAAGCAGACCAGGCGGCTAAGGATGCCCCGGACACTTGATGGTTCTGTGCAACTCACAGAGTCCACCTAGTTCTGGCCCAGTATAGCTGGGAAAAATAATTAAACTTTAAGGACCCCGGAACGAGAAGAACAAGTGGTCCATAGGGGGCATCTTTGGAATCAATATGATCTTTTGTGTCTGCCAGCCACTCAGACCCCTCCACAGCCCTGCAGCCTGACACATGGAACATGTCTTCAGTCACAAGTAGTTATGGCTGACCTGGTAAATGAACATAGGATAAGAGGCACAGTTGGTTTTATAATATACCACTTCTTGTTATACCTGCTACCAAAGGTGTTACCAAAGGCTGAACCTCCCTTCCGGAAATATGAAAGATATATCCGGGTGTCCAAGTAAAGGTATCTGAATAGTGCTGTGGTTGTAGCACCCAGATTTGGCCTCCTCGTTATGTTTGTATGCAGGGGACAATTGTAGGACTATGGCAGGTGTCCTCACCAAAATGAAAACGGTGGAGAGCTTTGCCCTGTGTTTTTTTTCCAAGGGTGGTCCCGATCCAGGTTCAGGGTATACCTCCTGAGCAATGGTAGGGTAGGGTAGGGGATGGCAACATCATTTACCCTATGCGGACCAACTATAATGTTACCTAAAGTATTCACACCTGTCTGCTCAAAGGTTGGGCGGATATGGAGTTATTCCAAAGGCTATGATTTTAAATGCCTTTTTGGGATTAAATAGGAGAACAGGGTGAGGTAGTGTCACAGCATGACTGTATATATATATTGCTCAACGGGACACTTGTCCCAGGTCATTTATGACTTCCACTGTTTTTCCTGATATTCTGCACACAAGGGTTTTTAAGATTCTGCTGTTATTAGAGTACATTTGCAGAATCAGCTACTAGAGCAGCCAGCACATACCCAAATGCCAGTACTAACACTATAGTACAATAACACTGCTAGATCATTCATTTAGATCTCCAGACACATACCACAGAGAGGTTTGGGCGGGGGATGACTTGGAAAAGTCATAAGTGGACTTTTCCTCAAAGAGGGGAAGCCATGCATCCCCGCAGCTAGTCCATGCAACCCCACAGCTAGTGCACCTTTGTTTATAGCCCAATACCATGAGGTAGGTCATAGAGGTTGGCAGAACACATGTGAAATTTTACTGAAAGATTTCTTTATCGCAAACCTACCCAAGCTTGTTAAAGCATATGTGTCACGGTGCATCACATGTATCAGGAATAATCCAAATACACCACACAAGGTGAAACATGAACACCTCCCATATCCCATACTACACCTTTCACTCATCTTTAAATAAATTTCACCCACATGCCAAAAAAGGGACAGAGCAAGAATACCTTTTGGTCATCATGGATGTGTTCTCACGATGGGTGAAAGCATTCAAATCCACAAGAGAAGATGTACAGACAATGGTGCGCATACTCACGCAGGAAATCATTCCTAGGTGGGGATGTCCATTGCACATAGGAGAACTACAGGGGGATATTTCCATAAATGGGATAAATCGTTACCAGTAGTTCTTGCGGAGATCAGAATGACCTGGTAAAGCCACAGGGTAGTTTTCATTTGAGATTCTTATCGGTAGACCCTTTCCCACCCCTTGGGCCAGAACACCCCTTATCTTAGAAGCAGGAGATCTTGATCAGATAAGGGAGGAAAAAATGTCAGAAAGTTAATTTAGTCCAAGTTGAAAGAAATGTTGCTTGCACATCTCTTCTTTCCAACACATCCCTTTGGACCTCCTACCACTAGAAGTCGCGGTGAACCGGAAAGCCATCCTAGTGGAGAATTCCCAAGCCTGGATCCATGCCAGTCAAGTAAAAAAGGTCAAGGTGGATTGTGCGAAGCAAGACAAGACACAGCTAAAGCTTCAGTTCCAGACCCAGGAGGTGAAGCAGGTGTTGTAAATCCTCGAAAAGCAAATACAGCAAAATGACTTTGTTTACTGCTCAGGATTCTGAGAAACTTTGGACAGTCCTGGGGGTGACCATGCTTTCAGTGTTCCCCCAACATGGATTATAACTAACTGTATATACCACCCAGAAGATTTAGGTGTCATAAAAGACATCTGTGGAAAAGGAACTAACTCTAGCCATGCTGAAAGACATGCTAGAATAAAAAGAGAAAATCGGTGAAAGTTTTACAGACAAAATGTTATTGTTAAAGTTTAAGTTTAAATATGCTTATGCTAGGAAATCAGGATATGACAAATGTTGGATATGTAGTAAATTCCACCTGGGTACCACTAGAATCCCTTTAAGGCTTCACTCCTCTTCTAAAAAGGTACCCCACTTGTTTGTCTTACTGATGTCACAAGAACATTTTCAGACAACACTTTTGTGTTCCAAGCCATGGGTAGAAGCCACTCCCCAGATTTGTGCTTTAAGTTAGGTAATTCCACAAGAAGTGCTACAGCTTGCCAACATGCTGCTACTTAAATTTCCATCAGCATCACGGTATAGCTCCTTCTTCCGTACCCCAGACCCTTTATTCCTAAACGCCAACCCACCTCTACAGTAGGACAATTGTTGTCAATTATAGCATTCTCCGGTCTTGTTTATGAGCTAAGGAGAATTTTTCAAAGGTTGCCTTTAGCCCTTAAATTATACATACCGTACATCTGTTGCAAGGATGTTATCCTCGGATCCTTTTAGAATCCCAGGGATGGTGTTATTTAGCGGCCCTGGTCCCAGTAAATAGGGATATTAGGTCATAGTAAAAGAGTACACCTTCTTAAAGCTAGTTTATACCCGAGGTATCCTCTCAAACATATTAATAATTTGGCCTGGGCCTGATTCCCTTCTAGTACAGGTTAGGAAATAGATTAAATGAATAGGCCAGGGATATTGCCAAAACATGAACCCCCTTTGGAGCGGGAAGGTTTGGATTCCGTGGCATTTTTTGTGCTCACCCTTATAATGATCCTAATCTTTGCAGTAATACTCTACGTATGCTTTTAGTGTTGTATGTGCATAGTGGAAATGGCCCAGCGCCCCCCTAAGGATATACTGCCTTATGCAATGTATCTGGAAGCCTATAAACATGCTTAAGTGGGTTTCTAAACACTCCGAGTGAGTAACTTGTATAGCGCTGCAAATGCGAACTAAATCACCTCAAGGTGCTGTATCCAATACCGTCGTCTAGTCACGCTTCACAATAGATGTGTCTTAGTTTTTTTCTGAAGGCCCGATGGTTCACTTCCATCTGAATGTCTGTGTGTAGAGCGTTCCATAGCCACGGTCCTTGGACTGCGAGTCTTCGTTCTCCTTTAGATTTGTAGCGGGACTTGGGGGCTTATAGTTATTAGAAATCACATATAAGTTGTAATTCTCTATATTGCTAGGTGTATTACCCCATACCCCATATGTATATGTAAGCTAGGTCACCATATAATCTGTAGGAATTCATTTTTATGAATTAAGAGGGGACTGAAGGAATATGAACCGTTGTGACTCCATCTTAGAATAAGTATCCATTTTAGGGACAATTGTTCAAGTCATATAATCTACTGCATATTGTTCCTCGCACACACATATCTCAGTAAACGCTTTATTTGGGAAGAAGTCTTGTTCCTTGATAACATATGATTTCTTGTTATTGACGCTTGCTTATCTTTATACTTCTATAAGTTATCTTATTGTTTTGTAGTTTGTAGACAGGATTCTTTCCTTGAGTCTGTCCTTGTTATGCATTTCATTGTACTGTTATGAGAACATGTCTGCATATAACCTTGTTTTATTATACTGACATATTTACGCTTGCAACTACAGTTTTATGCTTTGTAATGCTTGTAAAATCGTATATAAGCCATGATCAAATAAATAAGATTAGATCACTCTGAATCTATGTCTCCGTGTGCATTAATGGTTCAGAGGGATTCTACGGCGCGGTACTGAGATCGAACGAACAACTGGGTCATATCTTGGTCATACTGAACCCCACCCTTTCACTAAATACCTTTGAATGTCTACTTTCCAAAAAAGGGTTATTTGGGGGGCATTTGTATTTTCCTGGTTTGTTAGGGTCTCAAGAATTGAAATAGGCCACCAGTACATCAGATGTGATAATTTTTTTATGATTTGCACTATTGCTTGTAGAATCTAAAACACAGACCAAATAATTCCCACAAATTTTGGGTTATTTTTATCAAAGATATGTAGCAGTATAAATTGTGCCCAAAATGTATGAAGACAAATTTATAATTTGCAAAATTATATCACAGAAACTAAGAAAATTGTGTTTTTTTTTCAAAATTTTCGGTCTTTTTTTATTTATAGCGCAAAAAATAAAAAAACCCAAAGGTGATCAAATACCACCAAAAGAAAGCTCTATTCGCATGAAAAAAAGGACAAAAAAATTATTTGGGTACAGTGTTGCATGACTGAGTAATTGTCATTCAAATTGTGAGAGAACTGAAAGTTGAAAATTGGTCTGGGCAGGAGGGGGGTTTAAGTGCCCAGTCAGGATTGGCACTGTCTGTGGCTCAGGTTTGCAAGATCGCAACATGGTCATCAGTGCATACATTCACAAAATTCTACCACGTGGATGTAGGTCAGCAAGAGGATGCCGCCTTTGGATGCAGTGTTCTGCAAGCAGCGGTATAGGTCCTCGCATCTGACAGAGGTCTACTTTGTTTTTGTGTGTCTCCCTCCCCTCAGATGACATTGCTTTGGGACATCCCATATAGTAATTACTATGGTGCTCTGTGTCCCATGATGTACGATAAAGAAAATAGGATTTTTATAACAGCTTACCTGTAAAATCCTTTTCTTGGAAGCACATCACGGGACACAGAGGTCCCTCCCCTCTTATTGGGATATTTATATATATATTGCTTTGCTACAACAACTGAGGTACTCCATGTATGGGATGGGTTATAAAGGAGGGGGGACTTCCTGTCTTGATTATGCCAGTGTCCATTAGTGTTGCTCACGAATTGCGAATATTCGTTACGAATATGGCATATTCGAATATTCGCGAATAACTCGAATTTCCGAATATTCATATTTTTTCAATTTTATTTTTAAAACAGATCACATCCTAGTGATCTCCATCGACGTCTAAAAGCATTGCTGGTATGATTAGAGACCCTGGGCCGAGTAGCAATCGCGAATATTCGATTTCCGAATATTCGCGAATACTTTCTCCGCCCTTCTTTTGCATCAGAGCCAATCAGAGTTCTCCTACCACAGTTGTCATAGGAGAGAGTGGAGTGTTTCTGTGCGTTTTTCCAGTGTATCACATCTTCAAAGAATTTTCCATCTTTTGTCCCGTGTCATCATCATTTGCATTTCACCTCTTTAACCACTTAAGGACCAGCCCATGTACATATACGTCCACAATATGGCACGTACAGGCACATGGGCGTATGGGTACGTCCTCGCCTATTAGCGGGTGGGGGGTCCGATCGGGACCCCCCCCGCTACATGCGGCGGTCGGGTCCGCTCGGGGAGCGATCCGGGACCACGGCGCGGCTATTTGTTTATAGCCGCTCCGTCGCGATCGCTCCCCGGAGCTGAAGAACGAGGAGAGCCGTGTGTAAACACGGCTTCCCCGTCCTTCACTATGGCGGCGCATCGATCGCGTCATTCCCTTTATAGGGAAGACACGATCGATGACGTCAGTCCTACAGCCACACCCCCCTACAGTTGTAAACACACACTAGGTGTACCCTAACTCCTACAGCGCCACCTGTGGTTAACTCCCAAACTGCAACTGTCATTTTCACAATAAAGAATGCAATTTAAATGCATTTTTTGCTGTGAAAATGACAATGGTCCCAAAAATGTGTCAAAATTGTCCGAAGTGTCCGCCATAATGTCGCAGTCACGAAAAAAATTGCTGATCGCCGCCATTAGTAGTAAAAAATAAATAAAAAATAAAAATGCAATAAAACTATCCCCTATTTTGTAAACACTATAAATTTTGCGCAAACCAATCGATAAACGCTTATTGCGATTTTTTTTACTAAAAATAGGTAGAAGAATACGTATCGGCCTAAACTGAGGAAAAAAAATGTTTTTATATATGTTTTTGGGGGATATTTATTACAGCAAAAAGTAAAAAATATTGCTTTTTTTTCAAAATTGTCGCTCTATTTTTGTTTATAGCGCAAAAACTAAAAACCGCAGATGTGATCAAATACCACCAAAAGAAAGCTCTATTTGTGGGGAAAAAAGGACGCCAATTTTGTTTGGGAGCCACGTCGCACGACCGCGCAATTGTCTGTTAAAGCGACGCAGTCCCGAACTGTAAAAACACCTTGGGTCTTTAGGCTGCATATTGGTCCGGGGCTTAAGTGGTTAATGAGAATAATAACTGTTTAACATAAAGACATTTAAGAGATGTCAACGTAAACGGTTTACTTGTATTTTCCAAATCTATGGTTATTCAATATTTATTAAACTAATCAATATACAAATTGGTCAAAGTAAACCCTCAAATCTATATAATAATGTATTTATTTTATTAATACCTTGTTAGTTGCAGGGTCCATTACGTAAAACCACACTTTTTCCAAAGGGCAGGTGAAATTGAATGTTTCAAAATTTCGCAATCAATTTCGCATTCGCATTAGCGAAATTTCGCAATCAGTTTCGCATTCGCATTAGCAAAATTTTGCAAAAAATTTTTTTGATAAAATATTACGAATATTCGATTTTAGCGAATATTTCACGAATATTCGGCTATATATTCGTGATATATCGCGAAATCGAATATGGCGTATTCCGCTCAACACTAGTGTCCATCACCTGAAGGTGGGCGTATAACCCATATAGTAATTACTATGGTGCTCTGTGTGCCGTGATGTACTTCCAAAAAAAGGATTTTACAGGTAAGCTGTTATAAAAATCCTATTTTTCACTTTATGTGCTGGTGACTATCAAAAAAGATAGAAGATGAAGGAAAATCTACAGTGAGGACACAAACAACAACAAAAGTTTGTCAGGATTCTTGTCTTCCACTAAGGATAAGTGTTTTTATCGTTGAAGTGTTTCTATTGCAGACTACTATTGTATCACTACCTGTCATGGCAATATTATGTCACCATATTACAAACCGAAGGAGCTGCTGGTTTGTTTTGGGTGGCATGTTACCTCTAGGGGTGTATGGTGAATATAGCAGTAACGGAATGTCCACGACAGGTGTCCTTTTCTGTGCTCTTTATTACCCACCCGGGTAAAAACAATAAAACTTGTGGTGAAAGGTAGTGATAAAGTAGAAGGAGAAATAGCAGACTCAGGCGTAACAATAGGGAAACAGTCCTACTTTCAACAACACTTTTAGGTAGATTCAGGTAGATTGGCGCATATTTGGGCCAGCGTAACGCAACGTATATGCGCTACGCCGGCATAAGCCGGAGAGCAAAGTGGATGATTCACAAAGCACTTACTCGCCAATGTGCGCCGGCCGAACTTAAAATTGGAGGCTTAAGCCGGTGTAAGTGGAAGTGGGTGTGAACTTATGTAAATGATTGTGTGAGTGTGGTGCAGTGGCTTACGCCCGGCCTAACTTCAACGAAGCATGCGCAGTGATGTCCAAGCCGGAGAGCTTTCTTGTGCGCATGCGCGCATCTAGGTCGGCCGAACTTCCCGTTGTACGCCGGCCTATTGGCTTGCGTCGAGCGCATAAATACGCCCAGACATGCGTCCGTCCGATGCAAAATTACATCCTGCTTTCCCCCCTGAGCGTGGTAATTTTTCCCCGGGGGGTGTTTTTTTTTCTGTCTGATGGCTGCTCCTGTCAGCAAGAGAAAAAAATTTTTTACTGCCCAGGAGAGGGCTATCATCATCTCTGGGATGGAGGAGTTTGATGAGTTCCTCCATGGACCTGAAAGCCGAAATACCACCCGTGCCAGGAAGCAGGAGATCCTGGACACCATAGCCACTAGGGTCAATGCCCTTGGCAATGTCCCCCGCATTGCAAAGGACATCTCCAAAAAGATCAACGACATGCGGCTTCGTGTGCGGGAGAAACTGGCCAAAATAAACAAACACCGGACTGGCACTGGGGGTGGACCACCCTGTGATGTAGAGCTGACCCCGGAGGATGAGAGGATCGCCCAGTGTCTGCATAGGGAGCAGGTGGAGGGTGTTGAGGGGTTTGATTCCCGGGAAGAGGTCTTGAGGACAGGTAAGTGTGTTTTATATTTCCTATCTGGTGTGTAGAATGTGTGGGTGGGGGAAGGGAACATGTGACAAGTGTGTGGGTTCCCCAACATGTGACTGCTTTATGTCATCCACAGATGTGCAGGAAGGGGCGGGCACATCTGGTGTCGGTGGCCGTCCCACCACATCGTTCGAGGAGCCTCAGGAAGACCCCCAAGATGCTGTGGTGGTGGGGACTGTCCACACCTCTCCTATTGAGGTGGTGTTGGATGATTCAGTGGACCTTGGCCAGATTGGGCTTATCATTGAGGAGTCCATGTTGATGGTTGGGCCCTCTAACACCTCCACCCCCATGATAGGAAGCCCTTCTGCATCACCCACCAGCAGGGGAACCACCTCAAGGGGCTCCCCATACACCCGCTCAGTCGCCTCTTCTGGCCCCAGGAAGGCGACCAGGAAGAAGAGGGGTGTAGCGGTGGATGTACAGGACCAGATTGCCCAGGATCAAAGCCAGCAGACCCGGCATATGGGGGATATCACCGGGCATCTGCAGAAGATAGCTGAGAATGCTGGACAACTAAGGGAGGCAGTGCAGGAGGTGAGCTGCAACAGCTCTGCAGTAGCCATCTGTGTGGTTGACCTGCAGGCCACCACTGCCAACCTGGTCACCAAAGTGGATTGCCTTATTGATGCTGTTAAGGCAAATACCACTGCCGTACAGGAGGAGGGGAGACGGAGGCAGCGGACTGAGAGGGCAAACCTCACCCGCCAGCTGAGGATGCAGGCCCAGACTAACCAGTTCCTCAGCCGGATAGCCGTTGCCTTTTGGAGCCAGGCAGCCGTCACCTGCCAGGACTGGGCCACCTGCGGATGAGCCCCCTCCAGATCTAACACCCCCCCCTATCCCAGGCTCCCCCCAGGCAGCTGAGGAGCCAAACACCTGGCACCAGGCGCAGCCAGCGGAAGGGAAAATAAATGCCCTTTTTTTTTTTCTGCTCAGGTGATGAGCTTTTTTTGTTTGTTTTCCATTGATTTCTGCAAGCACACGGTGAGGAGTGCTGCTACAGTGTGACTGGTGTGTGAATGGGGGGGGGTGTCACTCCTGCTGGCAAAGGGGTGTCACCCTCTGCCTTGTGAAAGGTGTATGAATGTACAGTGACATAATTGGAGCCTTGGCTTGGCGTTGCTGCTCCAAAGTCCCGTGCGGTGTACTTTGGTCTAATCCAATTTGATGAGGATGTGATGTGGGAGCACAGTGGTGTGCATGCATGCATTCTCATTGTGACATGATTAATGTGTGTTTTTAACGTGAAAAGATGTCTTCTGTGAGGCGACTTCTGATTTCTGCTCCCACAGCAGACGGGGTACCCTCGGGCAGGGGGGGATTGCGTGGTTGGGGGGTCAGGTCATCACGTATGTCAATCTGCAGGCCCCTTTTCACAGGGAAGTTGTGCAGCATGCAACATGCACCGATGATCTGGCACACAAAGTTTGGGGAATACAACAGACTGATCCAGGCATCGGAAACGGGACTTCAGGAGGCTGACACCATCCCCTTGTCCTGCAAGTGTGGGTGCTCAGCTTGCTCAGCTCGTCCGTAACAGTGCTGTAGCTGCTCTCCAGCTGACCTGTGTCCGTCTGGTGCAAAGTTATTCCACCTTTTTGATGGAATAACTTTAGGCCTGACGTAACACTTGCGCGCACCGGGCTTAGCCTGCGTCGGGCGCACTTACATTCGCGAATCGGCGTATCTCCGTAATTTGCATATTTAAATAGGAAATCAATGCGAGCGGAAGATACGTTGCGCCTAAATATGCGCCCAAGTTAGGCCGGCTTAGAAAAGTTGCGTCGGTCGGGTGAAGCCTATTTTCAGGCGTATCTTGTTCTGTGGGTATGGAACAAAAGCGCTCCGGCGCACATTTACACCTACGCCGCGTATCTGTAGATAAGCCGGCCTAACTCTTACTGAATCTACCTATTTGTCTTCTTCGCCACTCTAGCTAGAGTGGGTATAGCGTACCTGGACAGGCCTCTCTCACTGACCTGGCAGCCAGAGTATCACTCGGAACTTAGAGGAAAAGTCTCTGCCACAGACCTCCTTAGGATTGAGATAGCGGAGGTGATCCTCCTTAACAGTGGCGGTTGGTGAAGTTTTAGGATAGGGGGGCGCAAAACCCCGCCCCTCCATGTTTTGTTCCTCCCATTTCTCGTAAGCCACGCCCCTTGCTTCCACTTGCTTCCACTCATAGTTTCAGGAGTATACAGCTCAGCATCACAGGACAGAGTATATAGCCCCAGCATCACAGGACAGAGTATAAAGATATATGGTATATAGCGCAGCCTTACAGATTGGCGCAAACCAACTGAAAAATGACACTGTTAAAAATGAGGGGTTCCCCCTATAATGAGGGGTAGCCACCTGTAAATCACACATATCTGCATTCTGCAACCTGTAAATAGCACGTATCTGCATGCTGCAACCTGTAAATCGCACATATCTGCACTTTGCACCCTGTAAATAGCACGTATCTGCATTCTGCATCCTGTAACTAGCACATATCTGCATTCTGCACCCTGTAAATAGCACATTTCTGCATTCTGCACCCTGTAAATAGCACATATCTGCAACCTGTAAATAGCACATATCTGCATTCTGCAACCTGTAAATAGCACATATCTGCACCCTGTAAATAGCACATATCTGCATTCTGCAACCTGTAAATAGCACATATCTGCATTCTGCAACCTGTAAATTGCACATATCTACATTATGCACCCTGTAAATAGCACATTTCTGCATTCTGCACCCTGTAAATAGCACATATCTGCAACCTGTAAATAGCACATATCTGCATTCTGCAACCTGTAAATAGCACATATCTGCACCCTGTAAATAGCACATATCTGCATTCTGCAATCTGTAAATAGCACATATCTGCATTCTGCAACCTGTAAATTGCACATATCTGCATTCTACACCCTGTAAATAGCACATATCTGCATTCTGCAACCCCCCCAATCAGGTCAGCTACAGTGCTACACTATACAAATGGCAGGGTTGTGATGGACACAGCAATCACCCCCCCCCCCCCCCCCCCCCAGACTAACACAGGGTGGCAGGGCAGACAGACACACTCCTCCAGGCTCCAGCCTCTTCTTCTTCTTACAAGTGCAACACTACCATAGTTGCCAACATTTGAAAAAAAATTCCAGGGACACTTTGCAGCACAGCTATTAATTAATTACCACACTCACTTCCCCGAAGCTCCACCCACTCCGCATAATCTTCGCCTACTTATCAGATTACAGCAGGGGTCTCAAACTCAAATTACCTGAGGGCCACAAGACAAGTTTTCATATGCCATGGGGGGCCGCATTCAAACTTCAAAAACAACAGTACTGGTGTCAGCGAACACATTATTAACCCCCAGCACTGGTGTCAGCGAGCGCATTATTACCACCAGCACTGCTGTAAGTGGACGCATTTTTACCCCCAGCACTGGTGTCAGTGGATGCATTATTAACCCTGACCACTACACTGCACACCGACCACTGCACACTGACCACTGCACTACACAATGGCCACTACACTGCACACTGACCACTACACACTGACCACTCACCATCAGGGCACAGCACATTAGGTCACAGAGCCCAGCACATTAGGGTACAGGGCACAGGACACAGCGCACATCAGGGTACAGAGCCTGGCACATCAGGGCACAGGACCCGGCACGACAGGGCACAGGACACGGCACGACAGGGCACAGAGCCCGGCACATCAGGGTACAGAGCCCGGCACATCAGGGTACAGAGCCCGGCACATCAGGGTACAGAGCCCGGCACATCAGGGTACATGGGGCACATCAGAGCACAATCGGGGCACATTAGGGTACATGGGGCGCATCAGAGCACATGGGGCGCATCGGAGCACATGGGGCGCATCGAAGCACATCAGGGTACATGGGGCACATTCAGGGTACAAACAGGGTACATGAGGGCACGTACATGGGGCACATCGGGGCACAATCGGGGTACATGGGGGCACAATCGGGGTACAATCAGGGTACATGGGGCACATTAAGGCACATGGGGAACATGAGGTCACAATCGGGGTACATGGGGAACAAACAGAGCACATGGGGCACAATCAGGGTACAGGTCAGCGTTTACTTGTTTTTCTCTTTTCTTCACATGCAGAGTAGAGCAGGAAGCGTCTGTCATATGTTCGATTCTCTGTCTCGCGCTGCAGCTGCTCCCCGCCCCCCGCTCTCTTCTCGTCCATCCCAGGTGATATCACAAGCAAATAGGGATGGATGAAAAGAGAGAGGGGGGGCACCGGGGGGCGGGGAGCAGCTGCAGCGTGAGACAGAGAAGTGAACTTATGACAGAGACGCTTCCTGCGCTACTCTGCATGTGAAGGAAATCTACTCCCCCCACTTCCGCTCTGCCTGCGGGCCATTTATAACTGGTCCGCGGGCCGCAAATGGCCCGCGGGCCGGTACTTTGAGACCACTGGATTATAGGGTCTACTCAATAAAGAGAGAATTACAGGAAATTGATACAACCTCTGTGATTGTGTAAGAGGGGAGAGGAAGTCCTTAGGGTAAGGGAAGGTCCAATATAAAGGACTACAAGTATCAGCACGCCTCCTGCCTTGTACACCTATGACTCACTGCCTGTGATTAGTGCAGTGCTGACTTCCTGGTGGGCTCTGCACATGGGCTGTGTGAAAACACTGGAACTCATCCTTAGTCAGAGACTGCAGACATGGTACAGGAGATGGTCAGAGAGTGTGCGGACATAATTGGGCTGAAATTGCACAGAATGCACAGCGTGTTCCTGTGTTTTTCAGTGTGAACCTGGACCTGTGACCTGGAACCCACACTTTGCTAACTTGCCTGGAAAGGGGGCATTAGTATGGGCACCTGGAGCAATTTGCCACATCTCTTCTGGGATGCCAAGGGCCACCCCCTCTGTGGCAGACAGCAGCTTTAATTTGGGGGGAGGAATATGTGCTAAGGGGGTGGATTTCATATCCAAGCCCCCTTGCACCATACATCATAAAGTGCCCCCTAGAACATATCCTTTCCCCCAAAATTACTCACAGTAAACTGTAACCCGTAGGCATGACCCCCTCCCTCCCCCTCTGGAAGGCTCACTTACTTTGCATTAGGACATGTGTCATCTTGTCAGACGAGCAGCTTTTCTCGGCAGCAGCGTGGTGAGCCTCCTTCTCCTCCCCTCCTCCTCCTCTGTGTACACAGGAAACATCACACAGCAGGAGAAGGAGGGGGGCGGGCTCAGTTCACTCCGTCTCACTCTGCAATGTGTGTGTCAGGAGTCAGGACCAGGCAGCCGGGGACTGCAGGGAGATATATAAACATACTGCCGCACCTGCCTTCCCCACTAGCCGGGACAAGTCCCGGCAGGCTAAATTAGCCGGGACTAGGTCCTATTTGACGGGACTGTCCCTTTAAAAACGGGACAGTTGGCAAGTATGCACTACTACAAGTCCCAGCATTAAAAAAAAAGGCATGACCACTCATCCTCCTTGTAGTTCTGCATTGTTTCCTGGGGCTCAGGTGCATGCTATCCACCATCTTTGTCCAGTTTTTCTCTCAGTGCTGGGACTTGTAGTCCCATAGAAGGTGGATTGCATGCACCTGAGCCCCAGGAGAAGATGGAGAACAACAAGTCCCAGCAGGTTATAATATAAGGCTCCGAGGTGGATGGATGTCCGGACACCCATCAATCTCGGAGCCTCAGGTCTCCATCGTCTCCCGGGGCTCAGGTGCATGCAATCCACCGTCTTTGTCCAGTTTTTCTCTCACTGCTGGGACTTGTAGTTCTCCATCTTCTCCTGGGGCTCAGGTGCATGCAATCCACCATCTATGGGACTACAAGTCCCAGCAGTGAGAGAAAAACTGGACAAAGACGGTGGATTGCATGCACCTGAGCCCCAGGAGAAGATGGGGAACTACAAGTCCCAGTAGGTTATAATATAAGGCTCCGAGGTGGATGGGTGTCCAGGGCGAAGATGGCAAACTGCGCCCTCCCCCCATTTTTAGGAAAGAATCAATGTTGTTTCACTAAGTGGCTGTGTTTGATGGCACAGTGGCTGCGTTTGATGGGCACAGCTGAGTGGCTGCGTTTGATGGGCACAGTGGCTGCGTTTGATGGGCTCAGTGGCTGCATTTGATGGCACAGTGGCTGTGTTTGATGGGCACAGTGGTGACAATTGATGGCACAGTGGCTGCGTGTGTTGGCACAGTGGCTGCATGTGATGGGCACAGTGGCTGCGTTTGATGGGCGCAGTGGCTGCGTTTGATGGGCGCAGTGGCTGCGTTTGATGGGCACAGTGGCTGCATGTGATGGCACAGTGGCTGCGTTTGGTGGCATAGTGAGGCTGCAATTAATGTGTTTTTTTTAGAAAGCAAGCGTGGCTCAAAATAACACAAAAACATTTTTTTTAACTGCCATTTTTTATTAACCACTTACCCCCCGGACCATATTGCTGCCCAAAGACCAGAGTACTTTTTGCGATTCGGGACTGCGTCGCTTTAACAGACAATTGCGCGGTCGTGCGACGTGGCTCCCAAACAAAATTGGCGTCCTTTTTTTCCCACAAATAGAGCTTTCTTTTGGTGGTATTTGATCACCTCTGCGTTTTTATTTTTTGCGCTATAAACAAAAATAGAACGACAATTTTGAAAAAAATGAATATTTTTTACTTTTTGCTGTAATAAATATCCCCCAAAAATATATAAAAAAACATTTTTTTTCCTCAGTTTAGGCCGATACGTATTCTTCTACATATTTTTCGTAAAAAAAAATCGCAATAAGCGTTTATTGATTGGTTTGCGCAAAAGTTTTAGCGTTTACAAAATAGGGGGTATTTTTATGGCATTTTTATTAATATTTTTTTTTACTAGTAATGGCGGCGATCAGCGATTTTTTTTTCGGTATTGCGACATTATGGCGGACACTTCGGACATTTTTGACACATTTTTGGCACCATTGCCATTTTTATAGCGATCAGTGCTATAAAAATGCATTAGATTACTATAAAAATGCCACTGGCAGTGAAGGGGTTAACACTAGGGGGCGGGGAAGGGGTTAAGTATGCCTGGGTGTGTTCTTACTGTGGGGGGGGGTGGCCTCACTAGGGGAAACACTGATCTTCTGTTCATACAATGGACATGAACAGAAAATCAGCATTTCCCCTGCTGACAGGAACGAGAGCTGTGTGTTTACACACACAGCTCCCGTTCCCTGCTCTGTACCGAGCGATCGCGTGTGCCCGGCGGCGATCGCGCCCGCCGGGCACACGCACGGGAGTCGGGGGCGAAAGGGGGGCGCGCGCGCGCGCCTCCGGCGGCGCACGTGCGCCCCTAGTGGCGGCTAGAAGGCAGGACGTCCATTTACGTGGTCTCGCCTAGGAGAGCCACCTTGTGGACGTATAATGACGGTGCGGCGACGGCAAGTGGTTAAAAAAGTGATGGTCACCTCAGTCAATTGCATGCACCTGAGTCCCAGGAGACGGTGGAGAACTACAAGTCCCAGCAGGTTATACATACAATAAGGCTCTGAGGTGGATTGCATGCACCTGAGCCCCAGGAGAAGATGGGGAACTACAAGTCCCAGCAGGTTATAATATAAGGCTCAGAGGTGGATGGGTGTCCAGACATTCATCCACCTCTGAGCCTTATATTATAACCTGCTGGGACTTGTAGTTCTCTATCTTCTCCTGGGGCTCAGGTGCATGCAATCCACCATCTTTGTCCAGTTTTTCTCTCACTGCTGGGACTTGTAGTTCTCCATCTTCTCCTGGGGCTCAGGTACATGCAATCCACCATCTTTGTCCAGTTTTTCTCTCACTGCTGGGACTTGCATACTTGCCAACTGTCCCGTTTTTAAAGGGACAGTCCCGTTATTTGGGACCTAGTCCCAGCTAATTTAGCCTGCCGGGACTTGTCCCGGCTATTGGGGAAGGCAGGTGCGGCTTCTGGGTCTCAGCAGGGACCTGAGCCTGCGCTGTGTGTTTGGGATGCAAAGCTCCTTTCTGTCCCCTCCCCTCCTTCCAGTCTCGTGCTGTGCGGGGTCCTTGTTATCTCTGACTCAGCCTCCCCCTCCAATCAGCAGCGCGGTGTGCTGTGAGACCTGGGAGGCGGAGCTCACTGTAGCTCCTGTCGGCTGGAAGGGAGGAGGTGAGTGAGCTGAACTTTTCTGGGAGAAGTTTCCTAGGGTGGATAGTAGTAGTTACAAACTTTCAAGGAGATTTTTTCTTAGGAGAAGGATCAAAGGAGATAGTGAGGGGGAGGGGGCTGAGGTCTGCAGCCCAAACACATTTTGACAGATCACTTCTAAGCAGGAACACTCTGGGGGTTATTTACGAAAGGCAAATCCACTTTGCACTACAAGTGCAAAGTGCACTTGAAATTGCACTGCAAGTGCACTTGGAAGTGCAGTCGCTGCAAATCTGAGGGGTAGATCTGAAATGAGGGGAAGCTCTGCTGATTTTATTATCCAATCATGTGCAAGCTAAAATGCTGTTTTTTATTTACCTTGCACATCCCCCTCAGATTTACAGCGACTGCACTTCTAAGTGCACTTTGCACTTGTAGTTTGCACTTGTAGTGCAAAGTGGATTTGCCTTTAGTAAATAACCCTCTATGTGCAAACCTCATCCAATCCAATTGCTCAGACTAGATAATGTGGAGTCATTTATAGCCATTCATGTAACCTGTGTGTGTATGTGGTGAGTTCACACCTCTGATTGTACATGTATACAGGTTCTGAGTCTGTACAATCAGAGGTGTGAACTCACCACTTACACACAGGTTACATGAATGGCTATAAATGACCCCACATTATCTAGTCTGAGCAATTGGATTGGATACAGAGTGCTATAAACTGGATTACATAGATCTGTACTTACATCTAGTACTGTTGTATGATTCATTGTTTTAAATGTTTTTAGTGGATGAGTTTTTTTTTATTATATACATCGCTATCTGACCACTTCTCAGTCCCCCTCTCCTGTACATACTGCCCCCAGCTTGCATCACCCCCAGATCACATCATACAGACATCACTCCGAGCGAAATACCCCCCCCCCCCCGCTGAGGGACATCATTCCATGGTCACTTACCTTCCCTTATCTTCCCAACATCACTTCCTGATTACCCCATAGACACCACAAGATGTCCCTCCCCATTATGCCACCGCCATACCCTCCAAACTCCTCTCCCGTACTAACTGTGCCCATCATACCCTCTGCACTCCTCCTCTCCTGTACATACTGCCCCAGCATACCCTCTGCACTCCTCCTCCTCTCCTGTACATACTGCCCCAGCATACCCTCTGCACTCCTCCTCCTCTCCTGTACATACTGCCCCAGCATACCCTCTGCACTCCTCCTCCTCTCCTGTACATACTGCCCCAGCATACCCTCTGCACTCCTCCTCTCCTGTACATACTGCCCCTGCATACCCTCTGCACTCCTCCTCTCCTGTACATACTGCCCCCATCATACCCTCTGCACTCCTCCTCTCTTGTACATACTGCCCCAGCATACCCTCTGCACTCCTCCTCCTCTCCTGTACACACTGCCCCATCATACCCTCTGCACTCCTCCTCTCCTGTACATACTGCCCCCATCATACCCTCTGCACTCCTCCTCCTCTCCTGTACACACTGCCCCCATCATACCCTCTGCACTCCTCCTCCTCTCCTGTACACACTGCCCCCATCATACCCTCTGCACTCCTCCTCTCCTGTACATACTGCCCCATCATACCCTCTGCACTCCTCCTCTCCTGTACATACTGCCCCATCATACCCTCTGCACTCCTCCTCTCCTGTACACACTGCCCCCATCATACCCTCTGCACTCCTCCTCTCCTGTACACACTGCCCCCATCATACCCTCTGCACTCCTCCTCCTCTCCTGTACACACTGCCCCCATCATACCCTCTGCACTCCTCCGCCTCTCCTGTACACACTGCCCCCATCATACCCTCTGCACTCCTCCTCCTCTCCTGTACACACTGCCCCCATCATACCCTCTGCACTCCTCCTCCTCTCCTGTACACACTGCCCCCATCATACCCTCTGCACTCCTCCTCCTCTCCTGTACACACTGCCCCCATCATACCCTCTGCACTCCTCCGCCTCTCCTGTACACACTGCCCCCATCATACCCTCTGCACTCCTCCGCCTCTCCTGTACACACTGCCTCCATGATACCCTCTGCACTCCTCCTCCTCTCCTGTACACACTGCCCCCATCATACCCTCTGCACTCCTCCTCCTCTCCTGTACACACTGCCCCCATCATACCCTCTGCACTCCTCCTCCTCTCCTGTACACACTGCCCCCATCATACCCTCTGCACTCCTCCTCCTCTCCTGTACACACTGCCCCCATCATACCCTCTGCACTCCTCCTCCTCTCCTGTACACACTGCCCCCATCATACCCTCTGCACTCCTCCTCCTCTCCTGTACACACTGCCCCCATCATACCCTCTGCACTCCTCCTCCTCTCCTGTACACACTGCCCCCATCATACCCTCTGCACTCCTCCTCCTCTCCTGTACACACTGCCCCCATCATACCCTCTGCACTCCTCCTCCTCTCCTGTACACACTGCCCCCATCATACCCTCTGCACTCCTCCTCCTCCTCTTCTGTACACACTGCCCCCATCATACCCTCTGCACTCCTCCTCCTCTCCTGTACACACTGCCCCCATCATACCCTCTGCACTCCTCCTCCTCTCCTGTACACACTGCCCCCATCATACCCTCTGCACTCCTCCTCCTCTCCTGTACACACTGCCCCCATCATACCCTCTGCACTCCTCCTCCTCTCCTGTACACACTGTCCCCATCATACCCTCTGCACTCCTCCTCCTCTCCTGTACACACTGCCCCCATCATACCCTCTGCACTCCTCCTCCTCTCCTGTACACACTGCCCCCATCATACCCTCTGCACTCCTCCTCCTCTCCTGTACACACTGCCCCCATCATACCCTCTGCACTCCTCCTCCTCTCCTGTACACACTCCCCCCATCATACCCTCTGCACTCCTCCTCTCCTGTACATACTGCGGAGTGGGTGGAGCTTCGGGGAAGTGAGTGTGGTAATTAATTAATAGCTGTGCTGCAAAGTGTCCCTGGAATTTTTTTTCAAATGTTGGCAACTATGGACTTGTAGTCCCATAGATGGTGGATTGCATGCACCTGAGCCCCAGGAGAAGATGGAGAACTACGGGCCGCCACTGCTCCTTAATAGACTTTGGCCTGGATCTCCGTCAGGTAGTTTTACAGGTTACCGACTGTCAGGATGACCAACATCCAGCCGTCAAGTGTCCGGTTACCTTGATCCCCGGTGGTTTGTTGAGACCCTATTGGATCGCCAGCCTCTCTTGGCTCTCCTCATATGGACTCCCCACCGAAAAGCTTATTCTAAGAAGGAACCCGCTTGGGATCTTCCCGGGATTGGGGACCCAGTCGATTACTGGGGCCCAGTCACAACTCAAATGATATGGGCCAACATGGTCCCGGAACCAGGAACACTGCGCGGCACGCGCACCCCGGCCTGGAAGGCCATTTCTCCGGGTTGCCGTGATGCAGTCACCCTAAAGGTGGGTGCCGCACTCGAAGAAGAACCCAGACCAATGGTGTCTGTCTCATAAATACCCTCCCCCAGCATGCACAGCGAGGAAAATCCCTCCTGATAGGCTGCTGGGGAAAAGCACCCAAACCTCGATTCCACTGCTCCCACCTATCGTCCTGGGGTGGGAACAGCACCACAGAAGCAACAGAATGAGCCCACAGCACAGCCAAGCTGAGACAGAGACCCAATTTGAACAGATTAACTGGATCAGAGCCAATTAACTCACTGATCCTGTTGTGGAAATTTAAAGATGTATTTGTTATGTATTGTCATAATGGCACCCATGGTTGGTTCTCCCTCAGCCCGCTCTAGAAAGCTGACTGGGGCAGACAGACTTGTGGAGATACACTTCCTGATTTGGAGAAGGGTGTTTGTGGAGGGGGGGTGTCGGCTGGCGAAAGGGCCCCTGTGTGATGCACAGATATTCGCCTTCTCGGTGCGTCCGCTCTGCAAACGCATTGTCAATTTAGCTGGTGTGCGCTCCTGTCATCTCTCAGTTCCTGATCAACACTGTTTTGTGATGTGCGCCTACACCTGCAGATAAGCTCCTCATCAGGAACTGTATCCTATTGTTATTGATTATTGCTGTATTGTTATTGATTATTGCTGTATTGTATTGTGGTGTTGTTGTATTATTTTGTTATTGCTGTATGGAATCCCTGTTGGAGGGGTTTTCATACATGGGCATCTGCTGGGTGAAGCTGACACCCTGTGAGCTCACTTCCTACTGAGTCTTTTAATTAAACTGCCTGCATCCGTCTAAGCATTGTTCCAATCACATGTCTGTGATTGGTTCTTTTGAATGTATACACCATGTCTGATTGGCTGTTTTGTAAAGCCACCACCTTCTTTTGTTACTCTAATTGACATAAATAAAGGGAAAAGGGGCTTGAAGTCAGAAGAGATGATGACTGAGAGCTGAATGGAATGAGAACATGCTGGTGTGAGGTCTCTTGCTTGTATGAATGGCAGAGAATGATGGTGAGTGAATCTATTTAGTTTAATTATGCATTATTTCATTAAGATGGATTCTGTGCTTAATAGCACAGGGCAAAATGGCGGTATGCTCTGCGTACAGCCCAGCTTTTTGCCACGACAGTTAATTGGCGAGCCAGGTAGGATCAGACTGGGCCCCTTTGGGTATCGGTTATGTTCCGATGCGTGGGGGACTCTTCTCTGCGAAAGAATAAATTTGACGTTTTAATGAAATAATGCTTGTGCGATTGGACGTGTGTATGTGTGCGATTGGACGTGTGTATGTGTGCGATTGGACGTGTGTATGTGTGCGATTGGACGTGTGTATGTGTGCGATTGGACGTGTGTGCGTGTGCGATTGGACGTGTGTGCATGTATGATTTTGTCATGGACTAAAAGTTTGATTTGGATGTGTGTGTGTGTGTTTAGGATTGAATATGTGTATGATTGCGTGCATTTGTGAAATCGAGTGGATTTGATTGTACATGTATGTATGTATGTATGAATTATGTGTGAATGCCTGGATGCTGTATGATTGAACAGATTGAAGTTATGTGCCCATGGTATACAGTAAAGCTGTTTGGAAAAGCTATTGTGTAAGACAGCAGCATTATGCCATGTGCTTTGGTGGGGGAAGGGCGATTTGTTTGAGCAGCATGGCTTTTAAAGATGGCTTCTCTGGCCATGAGGCTCGGGGGAAGGGCGGCTTGTTTGGGCCACCATGCGGCGGACAGTGTTGGATCTCTGTGTTTCTTGAGAGTACAATTTTTAAGAGCAAAGTCATTTGTACTCAGAGTCTCAGGTAATCGTGCTAGAGAAAGGTCTGAGGGGAAAGAGGGAAATTGACCTGAGGTGTGCCGGGGTCACGTGGTCGGTATGCCTAAAAGGGGCCAAAAATAAACAGTAGGATGAGCTAGCAAAGAGATTGAAATGAAAGTAACCGTATATAACCACAAGCCCCCAATGCAAGAATGCCTGTGACAGACATGTGGAACTGGGATATGTCCGGAAAAGGAAGCTGACTACCGCCAATCTAACTTCTCAACAATGAAAATACAGACCCCTACGATGAAAAGCAGCAGAACTGCACCTGTACTAAAGCACGGCCCAGAGTGAATATTGAAGTGCTACCCTAGCTAGGCAGCAAGGAATGGCTGCGTGTCATGCCCTGTGTTAGCAGGGAAGGGAGTGCTAGGGAAAGGAGGGTGGCCTATCTCTGAGTACATCCGCGAAAGTCCAGTGCCCAGACTGTGCTGGGCACCGACTTGAAAAACCTGTTGAGTTGAAAAGTGGCAAAAGAATCAAACCGCAAGTAGGTACAGAATGTTTGTGAGAAAAGAACCCAGGATACTGAGATCGAAACGCCTGGAAGATATCCCAGGCCGAGTCAAGAGCTAGCAGGCTGAAATGAAAAGAACTTAAGATCAAGATTTATCTAACGAAGAGAAGGCAGTATCGGGAGGTTCAAGAGGGCTTGCCACCATGTATGGAACCCCGTAACCGGAGCAGGACGGACGGCGGCCAAATCTTCGATTTTTCTGCCCGTGACATGAAATTCTGCAAACAAGAACAACATTGTTAAAAACACACATGACCAACGAGCCCCAACTTACCTTAGGAAAAGGAAAACCCCACCTTCCCTAACCCCTGCCTACGCGGGTGTCTGTGATTGACACACTCAGTGACGTAGAGCAGGAACGAATACGTAGCACAAGACTGAAAACGTGTCAGTCTCAAGAACCTAGCGAGGCTGAGCAACCTGAGGTAAACTAGGCCAATTGAAAACGTAACACTCAAGCCTATGAACCTGAAGGCGTGTCAGGCAAGTGATGTAAGTGGTAAGATAACATGACGTACGAAAACGTAGTGATAGCCGTGAGAAGCGGATGAGGGGACTTGCCACTGCACAAGACAATTAGAAACGAAACATCTCAATCCGACAGTACCCTTGAACGTGACAGGTACCCAGCAGTGGAGAGTGGCCATGAACAAACGTGAGGAAATGAATGTGGCATGTGCCCAGACTATGAAAATGTAGGTAAGTGTAGGACTAGTGCAGCTGAACTGACAATGTGACAATACCATGAAATGCGAAGGCCGAGCAACCTGAGGCGTAGCAGGCAAATTACACTCAGGCCTGATGAACCTGAAGACATGTCAGGTCGTTGTGTGAGAAATGAAATGTTTAAGATGCATGAAACGTATGAGAAACGGATGAGGAGACTTGCCACCGTACAAGCCAATTAAAACGATCATCTCAATTCGTAAACACCCATAGACGTGATGGGTGACCCCCCCCCAGCGGTGGAACGCCATGAATCTAAAAAGAACATGCTAATACTACCAACTGAAACTAACACAACTGGAACCTGCATGAGAAACGTAAGGTTGCATGAGAAATAAACACATTCGAGAACATGAATAGTATGAGATACGAAAACATGAGAAGATAAATTGTATGAGAACATAAATTGCATGGAAACGTGAACACCCGAGAACCTGATTGCATGAGGAACGACAATACACTTGAGAACATACAATACCATGAAAATCGTAATCGTGTGAGAAGCGCAACTCGTATGAAAAGCGTAACTTGTGTGAAAAGCGTAACGTAAGAAAAGCGTAACGTATGAAAACATGACCAATGTAATTGTATCACAACTGAAACCTGCCAGAGAAACGTAAATGTTAGAGAACATGAATAGCATGAGAAACGTAACGTAAGACGAAACATGGAAATGTAAAAATTGCATGACAACATGACTCGCCCGAGAAGTGTAAACCCACGAGGACCTAACTCGCATGAAAAATGTCATCGCGTGAGGACACGCAACCACATGAGGACACGCAACCACATGAGGACACGCAACCACATGAGGACACGCAACCACATGAGGACACGCAACCACATGAGGACACGCAACCGCACGAGGACACGCAACCGCACAAGGACACGTAATCGCATGAAAACGTAATGCATGAAAAACGTGGTCGCATGAGGACATGAGCATGACAAACGTAATGCATGAGACAACATGATGCTTGAGAAACGTGGTCGCATGAGAACGTAAACACATGAGAACGTAATCGCATGAGAAACTACCCTGGGAAACATAACCGCATGCGAACTACCATGTGAACTGTAATGGCATGAGAACGTAATCGCGTGAGAACTACCATGTGAAACGTAATCGCCTGAGAAACGTAAACACATGAGGACATGACTCATGAGAAACGTGATCGCATGAGAACTACCATGCGAAATGTAGTCGCATGAGAACTACCATGCAAACCGTAATCGCATGAGAAACGTAAACACAAAAGGACATGACTCGTAAGAGAAACGTGATTGCATGAAAAACGTGATCGGATGAGAACTACCATGTGAAACGTAATCGTATGAGAAATGTAATCGCATTAAAAACGTAAACACATGAGGACATGACTCATGAGACACGTGATCGCATGAGAACTACCATGCGAAATGTAGTCGCATGAGAACTACCATGCGAACCGTAATCGCATGAGAAACGTAAACACAAGGACAAGACTCGTGAAAAAAACAAGATCGCATAAGAAACGTGATCGCATGTGAACGTAACTGCACAAGAACCACCATGTGAAAAGTAATCGCATGAGAACGTAATCGCATGAGAAACGTAAACACATGAGGACATGACTCATGAGACACGTGATCGCATGAGAACTACCATGCGAAATGTAGTCGCATGAGAACTACCATGCGAACCGTAATCGCATGAGAAACGTAAACACAAGGACAAGACTCGTGAAAAACCAAGATCGCATGAGAAACGTGATCGCATGTGAACGTAACTGCACAAGAACCACCATGTGAAAAGTAATCGCATGAGAACGTAATCGCATGAGAAACGTAAACACATGAGGACATGACTCATGAGACACGTGATCGCATGAGAACTACCATGCAAAATGTAGTCGCATGAGAACTACCATGTGAAACGTGATCGCATGAGAAACGTGCACACACAAGGACCCGACTCGCATGAGAAACGTGACTGCATGAGAAACGTGACTGCATGGGAAACGTAAACGCATGGGAAATGCAACGCATGGGAAACGCAACGCATGGGAAACGTAACGCATGGGAAACGTAACGCATGGGAAACGTGATCGCATGCGAAGATTGCATGGAAAACGTGATCGCATACGAGATTGCATGGAAAACGTGGTCGCATGAGAAGATCGCATGGGAAACATGATCGCATGAGAAACATAATCACATGAGAAAATCGTATGAGAAGAACGCAAGGGAAACGTAATCGCCTGAGAAACGTAAACGCATGGGAAATGTCACCGCATGAAAAACGTCATAGCATGAGAAAAACACCATGAGAACGTCATCGCATGAGAAAAACACCATGAGAACGTCATCGCATGAGAAAAACACCATGAAAACGTCATCGCATGAGAAAAACACCATGAGAAACGTCATCGCATGAGAAAAACACCATGAGAAACGTCATCGCATGAGAAAAACACCATGAGAACGTCATCGCATGAGAAACGTCATCGCATGAGAAAAACACCATGAGAACGTCATCGCATGAGAAACGTCATCGTATGAGAAAAACACCATGAGAAACGTCATCGCATGAGAAAAACACCATGAGAAACGCCATCGCATGAGAAACACCACCGCATGAGAAACGTTACCGCATGAGAAACGTCACCGCATGAGAAACGTCACCGCATGAGAAACGTCACCGCATGAGAAACGTCACCGCATGAGAAACGTCACCGCATGAGAAAACTGACTGAAAAAAGCACTCACTAACTGAACACTGATCACACACCCACTCCAACCAAATCCTAGCAGAAAGGTGAACCACCGCCCCCTCTCGCCGCCAGTAAGGCCCGGGATGTGAGCCCCCCGCAAGACCCCCAAACATGCCCAGGATAAGAGCTGGGTGATGGGCGCCCCCCCCCCCCCTCGTGCTACTGGAGTGAGCGTTTGAGACACAACGGAGGAGTAGGCTCAGCCAGGGAGGGTAAAGGAAGATTTAATTTAGCACCTGCATGGACCAGCGACGGGCGGCTCCCTTCAGCCGATAATATGAAATATAGTATTTAAAGCATAAATATAAAAATCTGTACATGCAGAATGGAGTGGATTACAGCAGCAGACTCAGTTAGTAAATAAATCCATAGGGTTCAACACCATGGTGCTTATTTGCACGGCCTGGTCCAATCATAGAATCTAGTTATCTCTCAGCTTCACCTCCTACACAGTGCACTGTTGTTGGATGAAAAGTGTGCTTAGTCCAACACTATGTTCAGTTCCAAAGCCACAGCCTGCAGTCCCTGGGGCAAGAGGCCAAATTGCAGCCAAGAATAAAGATCTAGGGGAGCAATCCATCCACAGAAATGTTCTCAGTGTATCATTGCAGGAGGGAGTAATACAGCGGGCGGGCGGAGGACCCCCCCCCCTCCCCCCGGCGTGAACACCGGAGGAAGCGGCGGGCGGCTCCCCGCATGCTGGAGGGAAAGAACAGCGGGCGGAGGTCCCCCCCTCCCCCCAATGTAACCACAGGAGGGAACGGCAGGCGGAGGGAGCAACACAGCGGGCGGAGGTCCCCTCCCCCGGCGTGAACCGAGAGAAGCGGCCGGCGGCTCCATGCTAAAGGGAGCAATGCAGTGGACAGAAGTTCCCCCTCCCCCCGGCGTAAAACACCGGGAGAAGCGGGCGGACGGGTAGCTCGCTGCACGCCAAAGGAGCCATGCACGCGACCCCTGGGAGAAGCGGGCGTGCAGCTCCTCAGCATAGCCAGGTGGAGCCCCAACAATGCGGATCGCATTTCCTTTGGCTGCTAGCATGAAAAGAGTTTTTTTTAAGGTTTTAAATGTGACCTCTTTGTGAATTTCTTAAATGGCTTGTTATGAAAGGTGATGCCACGGTGTGTACATGAACTTTGAGAAAAGTGTTTATTTTATGTTGTGTTTCATATAACTAACTGAAATTTTTTGAATGTGCTGTGTTGGCAAAAGGTCCGATTTGAAGCAGCCTCAAATGCGGCTCTGGGGGGTTTCCCACCATCCCTGTGCTCAGTGTGAGGGGTTCCCACCATTCCTGTGCTGCGCTCATTTTGAGGGGTTCACACCATGAAAAGGTCCGATTTGAAGGAGCCTAAAATGTGTGCCTTGTTGGTTGGTTGTTTTTAGAAAATGTTTTTGGTGTTCGTTTTTGATGTTCCATGTGTTGTCTTTGTGGAGAGATTCTAGGCAGATTTTTGGGGGCTGCATTTGGCAGCCATCTTGTTTGCTATGGTCGTTGGCGGCCATTTTGTGAGGTGCAGTCTGTTTGCTCTGTGGGTCATCCTGGGTCATCTTTTGGGTGTGATACCATGTGACTGAGCAGTGGAATTTTTGCAGCCTTTGGGGCAGATTTTGATGTTTAGGGTGATTTCGAGGCGCAGTTAAATTGTTTTTTGCAAGCGTAAATGGCGCCATTGTTTGCTTGGTTTGTCGCCATTTTGAGATGCAGTTTAAAGCGCTATCTTTTGAATAGTGCTTGCGTGCTAGGGCTAATTTATATAAAAGATCTGACTAACCTATCGGCTGACTTTGCAGTATAAGAATGGAGGCTTTTGTGTAAGAATTTCGTTTTTTGGGTGAAAAGACTGCTTTGCATGCACTGAATTTTAATGGATTGTGGAACTGGTTTGAATGCATTTTTGTGCACAGCGATGTGCGTTGCTTTTGGATTTGAATATTTGGGAATTTCCCTGCAGATGGGAGGAGATTGTTTTACCTTTCCTGAACCAAAAGAATTTTGTTTTAAAAGGAGAGTCCGTTCTGGCTTTGTTTACTATTGGATAATACTTCCAGGGGATATTTGTGGTCCATGGAGTTTTTTTGATGAAGATAGACTTCCCCTCCCTCTTCCTGTCATTATGTAAATAAACCAGAATTGGGTTTTACGAGCTGAGCATACAGCAGGAAGTCCTTTTTCAGCATTTATATATAAGCAGGAAGTCAGTGGGAGGAGTTTTTGAAGTCTTCTGAAAGATTAGCAATGGTATTTGTGTCCTGAAAGGACAACGGAAAATATTTTGGCGTTTTTAAAGGTTTTTGTGAAATGTTATACTGTAAATACAGTTTTGGGTATGCGAGAGCAAAACAGGAGGGCTTCACCATTATTGTTTTATCTAGACGCAGGTAGAAAGAAGCCATAATATTGTTTTGAAAAGTGGAGGATTTCATGGTGCGTTGTAGTTTGCCTGGCGAACACATTTTAGGAGGCTTTATATCGTGAGACAGGTCTGGCCGTGTACAATAATCGGAAATCCTGTGCGCGATTGTATTAGCATAAATGTGAGGAGTAGTACGCTAATTGCCCTGCTCAGGCCGTGTAGAATAATCGGAATGCAGGGATCGGTTATGATTTTAAAGGCGCAAGCCATAACCGCTCCGAAAATAAGCGCATTGGTTTTCTGGACGCAGATTCACCAATAAAAAAGCGATTAATCGTCGTGGGATGTGCCGCCCATGCAGTGCACCAGTCAGACAGCTGCACGCATATGAAGTCTGGGTTTGGGGCTCCGGACATGAGACCCCTTAAAGAATGACATAGGTGGTCAGAGGGTACAGTAAGGTGTACTCCTTTGGAAGGTACTCTGGCTGGAGGTACGAGACCTCAGAATAAAGATACCTTGGATGTAGTTCAGATGTGGCTTCAGAAATCTGTAATGATGAGTGTGGATGGAGGCGTGGTGACCCTCAAAGGAGAGCTATACATAGCCGGTCTATGCAAGGCTCTCACGCTATTCTCATATTTTCCCATTGTATTTTCTTCTATTGCTGAAAGTGAAGGCAGAATTCCGGCTGGTTTTTGTTTTTTTCATTTTTGTTTTGGATACTATGAATATCTCCCCCACATTTGTATGTAGTAACGTGAATATGTACGAATTTACCGCGGCGATCCTTGGATGCGTTGCGGCTGTTGTATTTTTGTAGAAACGGGGAAAGTAGAAACGGGGAAAGTAAGAGTTACACAGAATTTCGTTTGAATCGGTTTTGAAAGAATGTCATTGAAAATTTACAGGAATGTCATTTTTGTTTGCCATTCTCTGCAGGATAAATATGAGGGATGAAGTAATGATTTCTGCTTAAGTATTTTTCAGGTCCAAGAAGCTTCTGGAAGTTTCTGTACATAGAGAGCAGGTGTATGTAGACAGCTGTACACATGGATAAATACGAGTCTAAGGAGGTTAAAGTATCATAGGCTATTTCATTGTTTCTTCTTCCTCCAGTCTCTAATGAGGAAGAAAATGGGGGGATAAATAAATGTAAAAGTGACAGTTTTTCGAACTAATAACACTAATCTTTCTAATTCTAATCAAGTTTGTGCCAAGACTGTCTTTCTTTGATAGAGTTTGAATCGGCAAGCAGCAGTCTGGTGAAGTAGGTTCCCATTTTAGATGAACCTCCCAATGGTTCCAGGTATTACAGGAGATGGTAAGGTATTACAGGCGACGGTGAGCCACGCACAGATTGTGCAGTGAACACAGTCCCGAGGTCGGGGTCATTGTCATAAGGTTTGTTTGGAGGTCAACCGAAACCAGGGTCGTACTCCCCTCGCCAGCTGTCACGTCTTTTCTCAGGTGATGGGGTGAGTGCGATCACTGTAACATGAACTTCAAAGGGGTTCAGGAGAGTCTCTCCTGGACCCCGACACGGTAATTGGTTTTCATTTTTCCCAACCAGGTGACTGGGTCGTGTGTAAAGAAGCTTGATGGATGAGACCACGCCAGCCACTGCAAGAAGCGGCTCCTCCACATCAAAGAAATGAGTAGTATCTTCGTTTATTTTGTATTTGTTTGTTTAGTAAATTTTAGCAGAGGTAACGATGAAAAGCATCCCAAGTTATTATTTAAAGTCTATTCTATGACTAATTAAGAAAGTGAACGGGATGGATTGCGGGGTCTGTTCTGAGTCTCCACCGAGCTTTAGTGCCCAGCGATGACAGCGGTACATGCTATTTATGATGATTGGTATGAGGATTATTGACAAACTAGTGAGGACTCCGGACAGACACTTGTCAATGGAATTTAATGAGATGTCTTTAGAGGGTAGAATTGTTTTTTTGTTTTTATGGCTCTGTTCTTCAGTTGGGTATCTATAGCTTATTAAGGAAATTCCCCCAATGCAAGAGGTTCATGTGTGGTGGTGAAGCTGTCCCAGCATCCTATATCGCGGCCGATCGCAAGGATCTGATGGCGCAAGAGAAAGTAGGAATGACAGGGACAGCAAGACGGGAATTGTTCACCAACCCGGACCAGGTCTGGGCATGGCTTCCTGCATATACAAGGTGGGGGGGCTTGAGCTTATGATACGATTGAACAATTCACACCTATTGAGGATGGAATGTTTCATGTGACTGTTGAAGCTACAAGGAAGTTCTCACGGCCCAAGGGCGATTTCTGGGAATTCACAAGTAAAGATTGTTATACCTGGATCGGGGATACTGGGAATTGGAGTTCAGGCCCATATGGATAATGTTTGGGTCCCTGCAAGGCAGAGCCAGAGCTGTAGCTAAGTGAAGGTTGGGAGTCCTTTGAAGGGTCTGGGAATCTTTGGGGATTAATTTTTATTTTACAGCGGATCGTGGTTGATGGAAATGGGAATATATATACTCATGTCGTTTTTATTTCTATTCTTTCTATGTCGTGATGAGGCGCTCCTGTTGCCTGATTGGACGCGTGACCAGAGCTGGAGCAGATGACCACAGTTTCCTTGATGAGACGCCCCGAAGCCGGACCCACGTACAAGACACAGAGGACCCCAGACCGATCGATTACTACAGCTCACCAAGTTGTGCCCTCCTTATAAGTCATCCCTCCTGAAGAACAGAGTCTACATGTCAAGCCGTGTTTTCCTTTTTATGGACTGTAAAGACTGATTTAGTTTCTAGGTGTAAGAGGACTATCAAGATTGGAAGGACAAGTGGGAGCAATATGACAAAAAGGGAGGACTGTTGTGGAAATTTAAAGATGTATTTGTTATGTATTGTCATAATGGCACCCATGGTTGGTTCTCCCTCAGCCCGCTCTAGAAAGCTGACTGGGGCAGACAGACTTGTGGAGATACACTTCCTGATTTGGAGAAGGGTGTTTGTGGAGGGGGGGGTGTCGGCTGGCGAAAGGGCCCCTGTGTGATGCACAGATATTCGCCTTCTCGGTGCGTCCGCTCTGCAAACGCATTGTCAATTTAGCTGGTGTGCGCTCCTGTCATCTCTCAGTACCTGATCAACACTGTTTTGTGATGTGCGCCTACACCTGCAGATAAGCTCCTCATCAGGAACTGTATCCTATTGTTATTGATTATTGCTGTATTGTTATTGATTATTGCTGTATTGTATTGTGGTGTTGTTGTATTATTTTGTTATTGCTGTATGGAATCCCTGTTGGAGGGGTTTCCATACATGGGCATCTGCTGGGTGAAGCTGACACCCTGTGAGCTCACTTCCTACTGAGTCTTTTAATTAAACTGCCTGCAACCGTCTAAGCATTGTTCCAATCACATGTCTGTGATTGGTTCTTTTGAATGTATACACCATGTCTGATTGGCTGTTTTGTAAAGCCACCACCTTCTTTTGTTACTCAAATTGACATAAATAAAGGGAAAAGGGGCTTGAAGTCAGAAGAGATGATGACTGAGAGCTGAATGGAATGAGAACATGCTGGTGTGAGGTCTCTTGCTTGTATGAATGGCAGAGAATGATGGTGAGTGAATCTATTTAGTTTAATTATGCATTATTTCATTAAGATGGATTCTGTACTTAATAGCACAGGGCAAAATGGCGGTATGCTCTGCGTACAGCCCAGCTTTTTGCCACGACAATCCCCCTCTAAATTTAATGAAGCACCGGTACTTGGAAGTAACCAGGCGCTATAACATTAAATGAGAAGAAGTCTCCTCAAAGTAGCCACAGAAACTGGTTGAATATATACCTAATTTTCTGCACTGTCTAAAAAAATGTTTGGTTGGAGATATGTTTAAAGATGCATGTAGTGTAGTTATGTGTATGATGAGCTCCCTATATGTGGTCAAATCAATGATTATAGTTAAAAGTCCTTGGTAATCACTCTGACATCTTCTTGCAGGAGGAAAACAAGGATAAGTACCTGGACGAATTGTCTAATCAGTTGGGTTATTTTGAAAAGATTCTGTCAAAAAATGCTAATGGCATCAAGTTTCTGGTAGGAAATGGGGTAAGTATAATTAACTGTTCTTAGACATAGTAGTGGATCTAAAGACTTGTCTGGAAAAGAAGAGCTATTGGCTAGCCTGGTCTGTATCTTGAACCTCCCAGACTTTATCAGAGGGTTGGATCTATTTGATACCACAAAGCTTCCAAAGACACAAAGGGGCTGATTTACTATAAACAATGCGCTGCGTCGGTTCATGGCTCAATTGGTGCGCCGGATAAATCATTAATTGAGCGTGTGAACTGGCGCGTGTGAACTGGCGCAGCAGCAGGCGCAATGCAATAATAAATATGTAAACGGAAGCCGCAGAACACCCTTTAGAAGTCTATGGGAGAAATCAAAAGTGTTAATTAAAAAGTTTAATATGCAAGTTTTGTCATAAAAAGTGTTTGGGGACCTGAGTCCTGCCCTAGGGGACATGTATCAATGCAAAAAAAAGTTTTAAAAACAGCAGTTTTTCGGGAGCAGTGAATTTAATAATGCTTAAAGTGAAACATTAAACGTGAAATATTCCTTTTAATTTCGTACCTGGGGGGGGGGGGTGTATAGTATGCCTGTAAATTAGCACATGTTTCCTGTGCTTAGAACTGTCCCTGCACAAAATTACATTCTGAAGGTAAAAAAATCATTTAAAATCACTTGCGGCTATAATGAATTGTCGGATCCCGGCAATACAGAGACAGTCAAAAAAAAAGCGTGGGGGTCCACCCAAATTCATTTACCAGGCCCTTCAGATCTGGTATGGATATTAAGGGAAACCACACGTTCAATTAAAAAAAAAAATAACGTGACTCCACCCCAAATTTAAAAAAACAATGGCGTGGAGTTCCCCCCAAAAATCCACACTAGACCCCTTATCCGAGCATGCAACCTGGCAGGCCACAGGAAAAGAGGGTGGGATGAGAGAGTGCCCCCCCCTCCTGAACCGTACCAGGCCACATGCCCTCAACATGGGGAGGGTGCTTTGGGTTCCCCCCCAAAGCACCTTGTCCCCATGTTGATGGGGACAAGGGCCTCATCCCCACAACCCTTGCCTGGTGGTTGTGGGGGTCTGCAAGCGGGGGGGCTTATCAGAATCTGGAAGATCTCCCCCCTCCCTGTGTGAAATGGTAATGAGGTACCATTTCACAAAAAAAGGGTCAAAAATGTAAAAAAGACAATAGCCTGTTTTTGACAATGTCTTCTTTCCGCGCTTCTCCTCCCATCTTCTTCTTTTCTGCATTTGGGTTTCTTCCTCCATCTTGTTCTTCCTCTGCTTCTTCCTTCGGTCTTCTCATCCGCATCTTGCACCGGCTTCTTCGTCCCCGCTTGGTTCTCCAGACGACCTGCTTCCAATTGAAGTTCCCACAGTGTGACGCTTCTGCTCTTATGACAGTTATTTTATAACTGAGGACGCGGCGTCACCCGGTGACCCCGCCCCCCTCTGACGCCACGGGGAAAGCCATAGGGAAGTCCCTGTGAAGTACATGTGTGTCAGAGGGGTGTTGCAACGTCCTCAGTGATAAAATAACTGTCAGAAGAACAGAAGCGTCACACAGTGGGAACTTCAATTGAAAGTGGGTCTTTCGGAGAACCAAGCGGGGAAGAAGAAGCCGGTGCAAGATGCGGACGAAAAGACCGAAGGAAGAAGGAGAGGAAGAACAAGATGAAGGAAGAAACCCGAATGCAGAAAAGAAGAAGATGGGAGAAGAAGCGCGGAAAGAAGACATTAAAAAAGGAATTTTCAAAAACCGGTTATTGTCTTTTTTTTTACATTTTTGACACATTTTTTTGTGAAATGGTAGAGGTACAATGTACCCCATTACCATTTCACACCCGCCCGCAGATCCCCACAACCACCTGGCAAGGGTTGTGGGAATGAGGCCCTTGTCCCCATCAACATGGGGACAAGGTGCTTTGGGGGGGCATTTGGCCTGGTACGGTTCAGGAGGGGGGGCGTTCTCTCGCCCCCCCTCTTTTCCTGCGGGCGGCCAGGTTGCGTGCTCGGATAAGGGGTCTGGTGTGGATTTTTGGGGGAACTCCACGCTATATTTTTTTTAATTTGGGGTGGAGTTCCCCTTAAAATCCATACCAGACCTGAAGAGCCTGGTATGGATATTTGGGGGGAACCCCACGTAATTTTTTTTTATTTGACAGAAGCGTTCCCCTTAATATCCATACCTAGACCTGAAGGGCTTGGTAATTGAATTTCGGGGTACCCCCACGCTTTTTTATTTCCAGCAATGACTGTTCTCTGTATTCTTTATAGCCACGAGTACTTTTAAGTAACTTTTTTTTTCCTTCAGAAATGACATCTTGTACAGGGACAGTTCTAAGCACGGGAAACATGCACTCTTTCACAGACATACTATACCCCCCCCCAGGTATGAAATTTAAAGGAATATTTCACTTTTATTGTTTCTCTTTAACCACTTAAAGCGGTAGTTCACCCCCTCCCCGACACATTTTACCATCGAGACAGGCATTGTAGCGCGAGCTACAGTATGCCTGTCCCGATTTTTTTAACCCCGTACTCACCTTGTAGTCGTCCATCGTAGATTTCGGCTCCCGCGGGGAATGGGCGTGCCTATGGAGAGGGAGGATGATTGACGGCCGGCCCTGGCACGTCACTCTCCCCGAAGACAGCCGGAGTAGGTCTCGGCTCTTCACGGCGCCTGCGCACAGGCTATGCGCACGCGTCGTGAAGACCAAGCCTATTTCGGCTATTTCCGGAGAAGCGTGACGCGCCAGAGCCGGCCGTCAATCATCCTCCGTCTCCATAGGCACGCCCATTCCCCGGTATCTTCGATGGACGACTACAAGGTGAGTACGGGGGTAAAAAATTCGGGACAGGCATACTGTAGCTCGCGCTACAATGCCTGATTTTAGGGTAAAAGAAAAAAAAAAATTTTTTCCCGTCGATAGGGTGAACCCCCGCTTTAAGCACGCCTATTCTGGCACTTCTCTCCTTCATGTAAAAATTATATTTTGTTTCTGGAAAATTACCTAGAACCCCCAAACATTATATATATTTTTTTAGCAGACACCCTAGGGAATAAAGAGGCGGTCATTAAAACATTTTATCTCCAACGGTATTTGCGCAATAATTTTTCAAACGCCTTTTTTTTTTTTGCCAAAAAAAAAAAGGTTTCATGAATTAAAAAATAACAAAACAGTAAAGTTAGCCCAATTTTTTGGGATAATGTGAAAGACGATGTTACACCGAGTAAATAGATACCTAACTTGTCAGGCTTTATTGCACACACTCATGGAATAGCACCAAACTTAGGGACTTAAAAATCTCCATAGGCGACACTTGAATTTGTATTACAGGTTACCAGTTTAGAGTTGCAGAGGAGGTCTAATGCTAGAATTATTGCTCTCGCTCTAACGCACGCGTCATTACCTCACATGTGTGGTTTGAACAGCGTTTACATATGTGGGCAGGACTTACATGCACGTTCGCTTCTGAGCACCAGCTACTAGGCACAGGGGCGTTAATTTTTTTAATTTAATTTAATTTTTTTTTTTTGGCTATGGGGCAGGAAGTGAAGGGAAATCTCCGCAATTGGACAGGGATGGTACAAAATAAACTGACAGGGGCTATAACCCTCCCTTACTCTATCCCAAATGAAAAAAAAAATAAAGTGTTGATTATAGTTCTACTTTAAGCACAAATTTCTGATAATTTTATTGAGAGGACTAAGAAAATATAACCATGCCAATAGGCCAGGATACAGCGTTGCTAATATGTAAGAATGTGGGTTAGGGACCCCCACAAACACCACTCGATGTTAAATAAACAATTTTCTTCATTTTCAAAAAAATATCATCCCTTCCTCAGAGACCTTAGCAGCAGTACAAGCAACTTCCTGTAGGGGCGTGATGTCATACCTGTGTGCTGGCCACCGCTTTCCGAGAACCACATATGCACATATCCAATACACGGTGGTCGCGCATCTATGTGCAGGAACCCAATTTTTAGGGAAAGTGATAGTAAAGCAGATGCAGATTTCCAGGATTGGACTAACAAATGTTTCTAGTGAAAGGCAACTGGTGTTTTCTATTAAACAAGCGCTAAATGGGCCATTGACATACATGACAAAGGATCTGAGGAATGTGTCTTTGCAAATTTAAACTAAATGAAATCCTTTCTTATTTTTTCTTGGGGTTAGAGTGCAGAGGGATTAAAAGTTTGCTATTTTTTGGGGGATGTCTGCACCCCTGATAGGGTGAAGACAACTCCCAAATTTTGTCACTTTCTACTTCAAATTCATTCACTTCCTGTCACATAGCCAAACAGGAAGTGAGGGTAAAACCTTACTAATGTCTTTTCTTGGGGACACACAGATCAATCTAAATAGTTTTCCATTATGTAAAGTGCACTCTAGCATTTTGCTGCGTACACCCCAAATTCTTAGGGATCTTGGACTTTTGGATCTTGCAATTGCTGGAGATGGAGGTGGACAAGCAAGGAAGCAAAGAACAAAAAAAAAATCTTTGCTTCTACATGATTCGATGTTAAAATCATCAGTGCTTCCCCCTCGGATTTTCAGCAACTAAACTTGGACTGCAGAGTGGCTTTGCCTTTACTAAACACAAAACTACCTAACCACTTGCCCACCAGGTGAATTCTGGCACTTCTCTCCTTCATGTGAAAATCACAATTTTTTTGCTAGAAAATTAATCAGAACCCCCAAACATTATATATTTTTTTTTTAGCAGACATCCTAGGGAATAAAATGGCAGTCATTGCAATACTTTTTGTCACACCGTATTTGCGCAGCGGTCTTACAAGCGCACTTTTTTTGGATTAAAAACCACTTTTTTTAATTAAAAAATAAGACAACAATACATTTTGCCCAATTTTTTTATATATTGTGAAAGATAATGTTACGCCGAGTAAAATGATACCCAACATGTCACGCTTAAAAATTGTGCCCGCTCGTGGCATGGCGTCAAACTTTTACCCTTAAAAATCTCGATAGGCGACGTTTAAAAAATTCTACAGGTTGCATTTTTTGAGTTGCAGAGTAGGTCTAGGGCTAGAATTATTGCTCTCACTCTAACGATCGCGGCGATACCTCACTTGTGTGGTTTGAATACCGTTTTCATATGCGGGCGCTACTCGCGTATGCGTTTGCTTCTGCGCGCGAGCTCGTCGGGACGGGGCGCTTTAAAAAATTCTTTTTGGTTTTCTTATTTATTTTTATTTAGTTTTATAATTTTTTACACTGAAAAAAAAAAAAAAAAAAAAAAATTATCACTTTTATTCCTATTACAAGGAATGTAAACATCCCTTGTAATAGAAAAAAGCATGACAGGTCCTCTTAAATATGAGATCTGGGGTCAAAAAGACCTCAGATCTCATACTTAGACTTAAATGCAAAAAAAAAAAAAAAAAAAAAAAGTCATTTTTTCAAATGACAAAAAAAAAAATGTTTCTTTAAGAGGCTGGGCGGGACTGACGTTTTGACGTCACTTCCGCCCAGCAGAGCTATGAGGACGGGTGAAGGAGATTTCTCCTTCAATCCCGTCCCCGCTCAGCTGCTGGACACATCCGATCCCCTCCGCCGCTACCGACGGCTCCGGTAAGCGGCGGAGGGCGCGGGAGAGCGGCGGGAGGGGGGGGGGCCCCTCTCCCGCCACCGATAACGGCGATCTCGCGGCGAATCCGCCGCGGAGACCGCCGTTATCGTGTACACCACCGCCCCCTGAAAAGATGAATATCTCGGTTGTGGCAGCAGCTGCTGCCGTTATCGAGATATTCAACTTTAAAAAGAGGACGTCTTTTTGACATGGGGCGGTGGTCAAGAGGCTAATCATTTGGGGTGTACACAACAAAGTGTTGGAGTGCAATTTGCTTAATGGGCACACTAGTTAGATTGACCTGTGTGTCCCCAAGGAAAGACATTGGTAGGATTTTACCCTCACTTCCTGTTCAGCTGTGTGACAGGAAGTGAAGCCAATTTTAAGAAAAGGGACACAAAGCCCAACCAAAAAAACACAAGCAGGGGTTCTAACACTCACTTGGTTTCCCTCAAACACCCACAATTAGAATAGGATTGCCTTGAGCTAGATTTTAGAACAGTGCTGTAAATCTGCACTTCAATCATGTCCTCCAATACCCCCAACAGGCCATATTTGCAGGTTTTCCTTCCTCTTGCACATTGCTTTAAAAGACAGTCAATGGCATAGTAGTTTGGACACTAATTATAGATAAGATAAATCCACAAAACATGTCCTGTTGAGGGTACTTTAGGACTGAGGCTGAGAACCACTGCAGTAAAAAAGAAAAATTAAATACTTACCACTCTGTATTTTTCCTTTCCTGTTGACTATCCATGGCAGCACACAATCCATGCATATGCTATCATGAAAGCACCAGGGAAGGAACTTAGAGACACAATCACACCTGTTTTGTTTTGTTATGCCAATCAGCCTATTTCAGCTGCAGCTGGGAAAATCTGTAGCATGAAAAAGTAGCAAAAAACAAACATCAAAATTTGAAAGTAATTTTATTGGTCAACAAAACAGGACTTTGAGAACAGAGCAAGGAAAGCAAAAACAAACACAAATCAAATAAACAAAAAAAATAATAATAATATAAAAAAAACACATAGGTTAATTTGAGACACTAAACAGAATATGGTTTATGCAATAGAAATTAACAGGAGATAAAAGGACTGTGCCCACAAACAGACATCTATTAAGGATTTAAACATTAATTAGTCACAACATCTTGAGAAAGATTTAGCAAAATAATGCAGCACAGACAATTACATCAAAGTGAACAGCCTAAAAACAACATACATTGACAACCTCACAACCTCACCGTTTATGTTTCTGGAATATCCCTTTGTCAATCTGCTGATCTGCTGTGTATGACCCTGGCCTGGCTATTGTTTATGATTCTGTCATTTCCCATTATTGTACATATGTATCTGTTGTTATTTGTGGGTCTCTGTCTGTTGGTTGGTTTGTTGCACTGTGTCATATTGGAGGTGGTTGTATTTATATTATTCACTTACCTAAATAATTCATACTATTTTCACTTATATGTGTTTGGTGTTCCTCTGTTGCTAGCCAGTAGCCACACAGTTCTGGTCACACCTGGTACATGACAGTATACCAGGGCCATCTCTGACCAGAAGTGGCTGCACAGAGGAACCATCTTGGTTCAGGTTGCTTTGCTAAAATGAATTTGGATGTGATTCATATTATGCTCTGCTGGCGTCAGAGAGTAATGCATATCTCCGCCAGACACTGAAAGAGAGGACAAGTGATCAGCTGCTAGAAATCATTCGTTTTGCTCACTCCTGGGTTGATCAGGGCTATATGCTGTTTGGGGATGTCCAGCCTTTAATTCAAATCTGCACAGAGCTGGCTTTGCCTTGCATCCCAGAGGACCATGATGATTTTTTTCCCCCTATCAGTATTAATCAGGTCACATCGCTGGTATGGCTTCTGGAAGATTACTCCCCTTATTTTTTTGAACATTACACAGCCTGTTCTGAGCAGAGAATAATAGAATGTGTTGATTCTGTACAATCCCTTGTCAGATAGGCAGTATGTAACCCGTAGTTTGGGCAACCATTGCTCTTAGCATGGTTTGATATTTTGCAATCAGCCTTAGCTAGCCCCCAACAAACCATCTCTGCTGCCAGACACCTGCCTGCCCCAGGGTCTTTTTTCCCATCACCCATGATAACCCCTGCTCCAGTCCAATATACCCTGCTTCCCACCAAGTATCAATACCCTGTTTCTACTCCCTGCACCTATCCTGCCTTTAACCCACCTGCCTCTTCTTTACCACCTACAACTTCCTCACAAAAACTTCCTCTGGCTGCTGTTCCCTCTTCCGTGCCATTTCCCAGACCTTCTCTTCAGTATGCCTCACCTCCTACCTACAGCCCTGCAGTCACCTACAGATCTTCAGTGGCTAAGCCAAAGAAAAAAAAAGGAAGTTCTTTCCAACCCACAAGATCCTGCCAGTAACCCAACCTGTCTCCACACCAACCAACCTGCTCCAGTCTGCTTGCATGACAGCTGAACCTGATAACCCACCTGATTCTACCGAACCTCTGCCTGATATCCAGCCAGTTTGCCAGCCTGACGTTCCTGTGCCAGTTTGCCAGCCTGACGTTCCTGTGCCTGCCTTCCAGTCTGATGTCTCAGTACCTGCCTTCCAGTCTGATGTCGCAGTACCTGCCTTCCAGCCTTTCTTGGCATCTGCCTTCCAGTCTGATGTCGCAGCCTGATGTCTTGGCACCTGCCTTCCAGTCTGATGTCTTGGCATCTGCCTTTCAGCCTGATGTCTCGGGGCCTACCTTCCAGCCTGATGTCTCGGTGCCTACATTCCAGCCTGATGTCTCGGTGCCTACCTTCCAGCCTGATGTCTCGGTGCCTACATTCCAGCCTGATGTCTCGGTGCCTACCTTCCAGCCTGATGTCTCAGTGCCTACCTTCCAGTCTGATGTCCTGGTGTCTGCCTTCCAGTCTGATGTCCTGGTGTCTGCCTTCCAGTCTGATGTCCTGGTGTCTGCCTTCCAGCCCGAGGTGCCGGCGTTCCAGCCTGAAGAGCCAGTGCCAGCATTCCAGCCTGAAGAGCTAGAGCCAGCGTTCCGGCCTGAGGTTGTGGTTCCCCCGTTTCCCGGCCTGAGGTTGTGGTTCCCCCGTTTCCCGGCCTGAGGTTGTGGTGCCCCGTTTCCCGGCCTGAGGTTGTGGTGCCGTTTCCTGGCCTGAAGTTGTGGTGCCCGTTTCCTGGTCTGCGGAGCCTGCTGCCCAGCTCGATGACCCGGAGCCTGCTGCCCATGCCCAGCCTGATGTGTTCCTTCCTGCTGCCCAGCCTGATGTGTTCCTTCCTGCTGCCCAGCCTGATGTATTCCTGCCTGCTTCCCAGCCTGATGTGTTCCTGCCTGCCTCCCAGCCCGATGTGTTCCTGTCTGCTGCCCAGCTTGGTGTGCCCCTGTCTGCTGCCCAGCTAGGTGTGCCCCTATCTGCTGCCCAGCTTGGTGTGCCCCTGTCTGCTGCCCAGCTTGGTGTGCCCTTGTCTGCTGCCCAGCTTGGTGTGCCCCTGTCTGCTGCCCAGCTTCATTTGCCCCTGTCTGCTGCCCAGCTTGATGTGCCTGCTACTCAGCTTGAGGTTCCTGTGCCTGCTACCCAGCTTGATGTACTTTTTGCCCAGCCTGAGGTGTCTGTACCCGCTGCCCAGCTCAAGCTGCACTTTGCCCGGTTTAAAGTCATGGACCTTCCTCCTGCCCAACCTGATGTGACTTTGTCCGCTGCCCGGCTTGACGCTCTGGACTTTCCCCAACAAAGGCTAGTTGGAGTGTCCGGAGGTCGCTCCTTCGAGGGGGGGGTACTGTCAGGAAAGGTTCCATCCGCTGGTAATATCTATCATTTGGCATGCAGTACTGAGGTCCACCAGCAGGTGTCTCCTGGCAGTTTTGAACTTTCATGGGAACTTCTCCCTGCTTGTTTTATGTCATCCTTGGGCTGCAGTACTGGCGTCCACCAGCGAATGGATCCTGGCAGTGTGAAGCAGACAGCACCTTTTGCGCTCGGGTGTGACTTGAGGTCAATTACAGGCATTCCTATAAATACCCGGCAAGTGCAAACATACCTTGCCCTGGTATCGTCCTTGTGCCCTGATCTGTACCTGCTGCCTGATTATCTGAACCTGTTCCTGAAATCTGCTACCTGAGTTCCTGATCCTGTCTCCCTGTCCTGACCATCCATCCTCTCCCTGTCCTGTGTTCCTTACCCCATCTGCTGATCTCCCTGTGTATGACCTTGGCCTGGCTAACGTTAATGTTTTTGGAATATCCCTTTGCCCACCTGCCGATCTGCTGTGTATGTCCCTGGCCTGGCTATTGTTTATGATTCTGGCATTTCCCATTTATTGTACATATCTATCTGTTGTTATTTGTGGATCTCTGTCTGTTGGTTGGTTTGTTGCACTGTGTCATATTGGAGGTGGTTTTATTTATATTATTCACTTACCTAAATAAATCATAATATTTTCACTTATATGTGTTTGGTGTTCTTCTGTTGCTAGCCACACAGTTCTGGTCACACCTGGTACATGACAATATCTGTTTTGTAAAGACATAAATAAAATGCAACAATAAAAAAGACATTCAATAAGGACACCCAAATATACTCTGGCTGGCCCCCACACACAAACAATCTTAACCTCTTTTCAGGGCAAGGTAAAGACTGCTCTCTGCAAGCTTTATATAACATAGGCTTGTGTGCTAATGAGGCAATTGAAAACACATGCACAGTCCATGAAACACACAAAACGCAAGTTCACCCAATGTAGAGACTGAACTTTAAAGTGGGTACACCTGTTAAGGATGTCCTTAAATTACTAACCCAAAAAACATGCTCTATGAGCATGCCTAGAAACATCCAAGTGCTGTTCACACACAAAAAGCAACATCAAAAAATCTAAGTCCCTGGGCATGCTCAGCTCACCAGAAATGCAGCTAGCAGAACATAAGGCAAACCCCTGTCCAAAATTAATCACATCATCCAGCATGCTACAAAATTAGAGATGGGACAAACATCACCTGGTCCGGGTGGGCAAACAAAAAGCCTAACATGGGCAAAAGTTATACCATAAATACCATTGCAATGGTGGGAATTGACATGTTAAATGAGTTGTAAAGAAAACCTTTTTTTCACCTTAATGCAATCTATGCATTAAGGTGAAAAAACATCTGATGACGCCGCCCCCCCAAGCCCCCGTTTTACTTACCTGACCTCTCTAAAGGATGGATTGAGAGCAGCGCAGCCAGTGACGCGGCGCGGCTATGGCCGCTCACTGTATCACAGGAGCGTGCCCGCAAAGACTCACCACCATGCGAGCGCTCTCTCATGACTGTGGTGAGTTCTTGCGGGGAGGACCAGAGACAGCCACCGAGGGACCCCAGAAAGACGTGGATCGGGGCCACTTTGTGCAAAACTAACTGCACAGTGGAGGTAAGTATAACATGTTTGTTTTTTTAAAGCAAACATTTTTTTTCCTATAGTAACCCTTTAATTTTGCTAGTCCCCACTTGGCTGGCTTATCTTCTAGTTATTGGCCTTAAAATGGGGATGGGGGCCCAGGTCCCACCCTAAGGGACATACAGTACCTGCCACCGTTATTGTACTTTCAGCGTGATCTCATCGCTCTGGTTCTGGGCGACAGGGTACTGTATATCTCGCGCTGGCTGCCGCAATAGGAAAAACACAGGAGAGAGAGAGAGCGGCCCCCATGATGGAGGGGGGGACATGCGGCGTATGGGCACAGGCAGCACTGGGCAGAAAGGCAAAGGCTCAGAGGCAGAGCTGGCTGGCTGTAGCGGAGGTGGAGCGGTACATCAGAGGCAGACTGGTGGTGGACGGTAACGATGTGACCGCAGGCACACAGACAGGTCACACTCACTACCAGTGGCACTGTGATGATCAGGAGTGTGCAGGGGATGTTTTCTTTCCTTCCTCCATTCCTCTACCACTGCTGTGCCAGTGCCTCTTAGGCCCCGTACACACGTCCGAGGAACTCGACGGGCAAAACTCATCGTTTTGCTCGTCGAGTTCTGTGTGAAGCTGCCGAGGATCTCGGCGAGCCAACTTTCCTCATTGAACAACAAGGAAATAGAGAACATGTTCTCTATTTGGCCCGACGAGGAACTCGTCGGCTTCCTCGGCGAAAAGTGTACACACGACCGAGTTTCTCGGCAGAATACGGGTCCGATCGAGTTTCTGGCTGAATTCTGTCGAGAAACTCGGTAGTGTGTACGGGGCCTAACACTGTACGGAGGGACTCTAGAGTGGAGCGGCTGCCTGTTGAGTTATTTGCTGAGAGGGAATAGGATCACTGGTGGCCGGGCGCTCTGGGTGGCAGTGCCCCCGCCTCTCTCCAGTGCGTCCTAGGCTGCTGCTTAGTGGTCCGCCGCCGAATGAGGAGCATAGAGATTTAAAAAAACAGAGCCGCAATCGCGGCTGAAAGCATGAGATCAGTGAATTTTTTTCCCGATATCATGCTTTCCAGCCTGGAAGAGAGGTGTTGGGTCCTATTGACCCCGCCTCTCTCCATAAAGAGGACCTGACACACACTGGGCCAAATCCTCAGCCAGGCGGCGTAACTTAACTTTCAGCAGTTAAGTTACACTGACTTAAAGTTTCTACCTAAGTGCCTGATCCACAAAGCACTTACGTAAAAATTTCAAGCCGTGTAAGTTAAGTGCCGCCGTCGTAAGGCGGTCCTCCTCTCCGGGGGGCGTTTACAATTTAAATGAGGCGCGCTCCCGCGCCGGCCGTACTGCGCATGCGTGTGACGTCATTTTCCCGACGTGCATCGCGCGAACGTAATTGACGCCGGGCGGCTTTGTGGATTGCGACGGGACACTAAAGTTGCGACGGGTGAAAAAAAAGACGCGCCGGGAAAACAAATAATTAAAAAAAAAAATGACAGCGTCGCTCAGCATGCATTCCTGAGAGGGAGAACTCCATGCCAATTTTCAAAGAAAAAAACGGCATGGGTTCCCCCCCCCAGGAGCATACCAGGCCCTTAGGTCTGTTATGGGTTGTAAGGAGACCCCCCCTCCGCCGACAAATCGACGTAGGGGGTCCCCCTACAATCCATACCAGACCCGTATCCAAAGCACGCTACCCGGCCGGTCAGGAATGGGAGTGGGGACGAGCGAGCGTCCCCCCCCTCCTGAGCCGTGCCAGGCCGCATGCCCTCAACATGGGGGGGTTGGGTGCTCTGGGGCAGGGGGGCGCACTGCGGCCCCCCCCACCCCAGAGCACCCTGTCCCCATGTTGATGAGGACAGGACCTCTTCCCGACAACCCTTGCCGTTGGTTGTCGGGGTCTGCGGGCGGGGGGCTTATCGGAATCTGGGAGTCCCCTTTAATAAGGGGGCCCCCAGATACCGGCCCCCCACCCTAAGTGAATGGATATGGGGTACATCGTACCCCTATCCATTCACCTGTAGGCAAAAAGTAAAAGTTATTAAACACACAACACAAGGGTTTTTAAAATAATTTATTATTCTGCTCTGGATGCCCCCCCTGTCTTCGTTATTAGCTCAATTACCAGGGGGGGCTTCTTCTTCCACTCTCCGGGGGTCTTCTTCCACTCTCCGGGGGTCTTCTCCGCTCTCCGGGGGGGGTTTCTTCTTCCGCTCTCCGGGGGGCTTCTCCGGACTCCGGGGGGCTTCTTCCATCTTCTCCCCTCTTCTGCTGTTGACTCGGCGAACCCCGGTTCTTCTGCAGATGTCCAGTGCCTTCTTCTTCAGCGCTGGCTGCCTGCTATGTTTGTGTGTTAGCTCAATTAGTAACAGGCAGCCGGCGCGGTCTTCTGTGACGTCAGGGTCTTCTCTTCTGTTCTTCTCCCTTCTTCCGATGTTGCCTCGTCGCCTCTTGTCGCTGCAATGATGGAAGCGCGCCTTGCATCCCATTTATATAGGCATCACCGTCCCATCATGCTCCGGTAGGTACCCACGTGGTGGGTGCACGTGGGTAGGCACCCACCACGTGGGTACCTGCCGGAGCATGATGGGACGGTGATGCCTATATAAATGGGATGCAAGGCGCGCTTCCATCATTGCAGCGACAAGAGGCGACGAGGCAACATCGGAAGAAGGGAGAAGAACAGAAGAGAAGACCCTGACGTCACAGAAGACCGCGCCGGCTGCCTGTTACTAATTGAGCTAACACACAAACATAGCAGGCAGCCAGCGCTGAAGAAGAAGGCACCGGACATCTGCAGAAGAACCGGGGTTCGCCGAGTCAACAGCGGAAGAGGGGAGAAGATGGAAGCCCCCCCCCGGAGTCCGGAGAAGCCCCCCCCCGGAGAGCGGAAGAAGAAACCCCCCCCGGAGAGTGGAAGAAGACCCCCGGAGAGTGGAAGAAGACCCCCGGAGAGTGGAAGAAGAAGCCCCCCCTGGTAATTGAGCTAATAACGAAGACAGGGGGGGCATCCGGAGCAGAATAATAAATTATTTTAAAAACCCTTGTGTTGTGTGTTTAATAACTTTTACTTTTTGCCTACAGGTGAATGGATAGGGGTACGATGTACCCCATATCCATTCACTTAGGGTGGGGGGCCGGTATCTGGGGGCCCCCTTATTAAAGGGAACTCCCAGATTCCAATAAGCCCCCCGCCCGCAGACCCCGACAACCAACGGCAAGGGTTGTCGGGAAGAGGTCCTGTCCTCATCAACATGGGGACAGGGTGCTCTGGGGTGGGGGGGCCCGCAGTGCGCCCCCCTGCCCCAGAGCACCCAACCCCCCCATGTTGAGGGCATGCGGCCTGGCACGGCTCAGGAGGGGGGGGGGACGCTCGCTCGTCCCCACTCCCATTCCTGACCGGCCGGGTAGCATGCTTTGGATACGGGTCTGGTATGGATTGTAGGGGGACCCCCTACGTCGATTTGTCGGCGGAGGGGGGGTCTCCTTACAACCCATAACAGACCTAAGGGCCTGGTATGCTCCTGGGGGGGAACCCATGCCGGTTTGGAATTTACAAATTGCCGTGGAGTTCTCCCTCGGTAATGCATACCAAATGCCGTCGCTTGAATGGGCCTTTACAAGGTGTGACTAACTTTACACTTTGTAAAAGCAGCCCTAGTTTTACACCAGGCAAACTAACACTTACGGCGAAAAAACTAGGCACAAAAGCTTTGAGGATCGCCCTAAGTGCTAATTTGCATACTAGAAGAGGCATTTCGACTCGAAATGCCCCCAGTGGCGGATGCGGTACTGCATCCTAAGATCCGGCAGTGTAAGTCCCTTACAGATGTCGGATCTTCTGCCTAACTTAGGAAAACTGCTTCTGAGGATCAGTTCCAAAGTTAGAACCAGAGATACGACGGCTTACGCCGGAGTATCTCTTTTGTGGATATGGCCCACTATTCCTATTACAAGGGGTGTATAAGTTCCTTGTAATAGAAATAAAAGTGATCACAAAAAAAAGGTAAAAAAAAGAGCAAAAAATTATGTAACAAAAAAAAAAATTAAAACGCCCCTGTCCCTAGTAGCTCGCGCTCAGAAGCGAACGCGCACGTAAGTCCTGCCCACATATGTAAATGCCATTCAAACCACACATGTGAGGTATTGCCGCGTGCATTAGGGGAAAAGCAATAATTCTAGCACTAGACCTCATCTGTAACTCTAAACTGGTAACCTGTAAAAAAGATTCAAGCGTCGCCTATGGAGATTTTTAAGTCCCGAAGTTTGGCGCCATTCCATGAGTGTGTGCAATATTAAAGCGTGCCAAGTTAGGTATCTATTTACTCGGTGTAACATCATCTTTCACATTATCCCCGAAAATTAGGCTAACTGTACTGTTTATTTATTTTTTTTATTCCTGAAATCGTTTTTTTTGCCCAAAAAAATGCATTTGAAAAATTATTGCGCAAATACCATTTAGAGATAAAACGTTGCAATGACCGCCACTTTATTCTCTAGGGTGTCTTCTAAAAAAATATATATAATGTTTGGGGTTCTGAGTAATTTTCTATTAAAAAAAATATGATTTTTACATGAAGCAGAGAAGTTCCAGAATAGGTGTGGTATGGAAGTGGTTAAATAAAACACTGGCATGGGTTTTTGTTACGCTGATCATGAAGGGAAACTCCACGTCAAATTTTAAATAAAAAAACGGCGTGGGTTCCCCTTCAGGAGCATACCAGGCCCTTAGGTCTGGTATGGATTTTAAGGGGGAACACCTACGCCGAAAAAACAGCATGGGGGTTCCCCCAAAATCCATACCAGACCCTTATCTGAGCACGCTGCCTGGCCAGTCAGGAATGGGGGTGGGGACGAGCGAGCACCCCCCCTCCTGAACCGTACCAGGCCGCATGCCCTCAACATGGGGGATGGGGACAAGGGCCTCTTCCCGACAACCCTATCCGTTGGTTGTCAGGGTCTGCGGGTGGGGGGCTTATCAGAATCCGGGACACCCCTTTAATAAGGGGGCCCCCAGATACCGGTCCCCCACATGGTACCCCTACCCATTCACCTGTGGGAAAAATGTTCATTTAAAAAAATACACTACACAGGTTTTTAAAGTAATTTATTAGTCAGCTGGGGGGCCCCCTCGCTTTCTTCTTTAAGCTCATTTACAAGCGGGGGGGGCCCGGACTTCTTCGCCGTCTTCTGCCGGGGGGCGGACTTCACCGCCGTCTTCTGCTGGGGGGGCGAACAATAATATATATCATATGCTCCTGAAGTGGAACCCACGCAGTTTTTTCATGGTCAGCGTAACTTAATAAATATTCGGCCATTCAGGTGCGCCTCTTCAACCCCCGCAAAGGCAGCTACGCCACTTGACATTTACCAAGATTTTGCCAGCGTAGTGAAGAGGCGCACCTGAATGGCCGAAAATGACGCTCACGCATGCGCAGTACACAAATACACCTCCCGCAGGTTTAAATGTACTAGCAGGCGCAGCTGCTGCTTTATGCAAAAGTCACGTTCACTTTCGATTCAGGCCGTATATGTTACACGAACACATGTCACTACACTTCCCCACATCATCCCACACCCCCCCCCCATAATAAACTCACTCCCAAACTCTTTTCATTTACATTTGTAGATGCCGTGCGCCAGGTCCATAGTGGTGCACCTCCTGGGCGCATTTGGCATAATAGTAAATACGGAATAGTGCTGCATTGCCGGCGCATTCCTTTAGTAAATACCGAAACGGCCGTTGCACGCGCTGATGCGCCCTGAAACATGCCGCATTTAGTTAGTAAATCAGCCCCAAAATGTCTATAAAAGTTACATATAATATTTGGACTCCTACTAAGTTCTACTGTTTGGCTGTAAGGCTGAAAGACTATCTTCTCTAGCAAATAGATGTTGATTCTCAGTGGTGCCATCAACACTTAGACCCCTTTCACACTGAGGCGGTTTTCAGGTGTTTTAGCACTAGAAATAGCCTCCAAATAACGCCTGAAAATGCCTCCCATTCATTTCAGTTTGTCTTTTCACACTGGGGCGGTGCGTTTAGCGGGACATTAGGAAAAGTCCTGCAAGCAGCATCTTTGGGGCGGTTTGTACACAGCGCTCCCAAAACGCCATGCCAATTGAAATGAAAGGGCAGCACTTCCAAAATGCCACAACACAGGCATTTTTTTACGACTTTTTTTGGGTTAAAAGCACCCCATTAGTATGCAAAAGCATTGCTTAAACAGCGCTAAAGCGCCCCTAAACCGAGCGGTGCTTTAGCGCTAACGCAGCCACGGCTCAGTGAAAGGGGTCTTAGCTAGAGTTGAGCGGACACCTGGATGTTCAGGTTCGGCGGGTTCGGCTGAACTTCGGAAAAAAGTCCGGGTTCGGGACCCGAACTTGACCCCGAACCCCATTGAAGTCAATGGGGACCCGGACTTTTGACTACTAAAATGTCTCGAGGGCTAGAGGGCTGCAAATAGCATCAAAATGTCGGTAAGAGCATGGCAAGTACTCTGCAAACAAATGTGGATAGGAAAATAACTTAAAATAACATAAAAATATATAAAAAGAACTGTTCCTGCACAAAGTGTCATTTCTGAAAGGAAAAAAAGTCATTTAAAACCGGCTTTGCAGCTATAATGAATTGTTGCTTCGGCAATTCAGAGAGGATTCATTCATAAAAAAAAAAAAAAAATAGCGTAGGGGTCCCCCCAAATTCAATTACCAGGCCCTTCAGGTCTGGTATGGATATTAAGGGGAACCCCGCCGTCAATTTAAAAAAAAAATGACGTGGGGTTCCCCCCAAGTATCAATTCCAGACCCTTCAGGTCTGGTATGGATTTTAAGGGGAACTCCACCCCAAATTTAAAAAAAAATGGCGTGGAGATCCCCCAAAATCCACACCAGACCCTTATCCGAGCACGTTAACCTGGCCGGCCGCAGAAAAGAGGGGGGGACAGAGTGCGCCCCCCCTCTCCTGAACCGTACCAGGCCACATGCCCTTAACATGGGGAGGATGTCCCCATGTTGATGGGGACAAGGGCCTCATCCCCACAACCCTTGCCCGGTGGTTGTGGGGGTCTGCGGGCGGGGGGCTTATAAGCGGGGATAAGCGGGGGGCTTATCAGAATCTGGAAGACCCCTTTAACAAAGGGGACCCCCAGATCCTGGCCCCCCCTATGTGAATTGGTAATGGGGTACACTGTACCCCTACCATTTCACGAAGGAAGTGTAAATTCTTGTAAAAAAAAACACACACACCGTAGAGTGTCCTTTATTAATAAAAAAAAAAAAGAAAAAAAATCCAGCGGTGGTAATCCACTCTCGATTCGGCTCCCCGCTCCAACGTTGTCTGTATCCAGCGACGGGTGATCTTTCCGGTCCAGCGATGAGAAATCCATCCATCCAGAGCAGCATCACCGACCTTCTCTCTCCGCTGGACACAGCCCAGCGGAATGACGCAGCCGGAGTTTTGACATTTCTTATATAGGGGAGGCGGGCCACCCGTCATGTGATTCCGCCCCCTCTGACGCAAGGGGGATGTCTGGGCTTTCCCAGTGACGTAGCAGAGTGTGCGTCAGAGGGGGATGGGGTCACGTGACGGGTGGCCCCGTCTCCCCTATATAAGAAATGTCAAAACTCCGGCCGCGTCATTCTGCTGGGCTGTGTCCAGCGGAGAGAGAAGGTCGGCGATGCTGCTCTGGATGGATGGATTTCTCATCGCTGGACTGGAAAGATCACCCGTCGCTAGATACAGACAACGTTGGAGTGGGGAGCCGGAGCCAGTGGATTACCACCGCTGGATTTCTTTTACAAGAATTTACACTTCCTTCGTGAAATGGTACAGTGTACCCCATTACCAATTCACATAGGGGGGGCCAGGATCTGGGGGTCCCCTTTGTTAAAGGGGTCTTCCAGATTCTGATAAGCCCCCCGCCCGCAGACCCCCACAACCACCACGCAAGGGTTGTTGGGATGAGGCCCTTGTCCCCATCAACATGGGGACATCCTCCCCATGTTGAGGGCATGTGGCCTGGTACGGTTCAGAAGAGGGGGGCCACACTCTGTCCCCCCTCTTTTCTGCGGCCGGCCAGGTTAACGTGCTTGGATAAGGGTCTGGTGTGAATTTTGGGGGGAACTCCACTCCATTTTTTTTATTTGGGGTGGAGTTCCCCTTAAAATCCACACCAGACCTGAAGGGTCTGGAATGGATATTTGGGGGGAACCCCACATCATTTTTTTTTTAAATTGACGGCGGGCCTGGTAATTGAATTTGGGGGGACCCCCATGCTATTTTTTATTTATTTTTTATGAATGAATCCTCTCTGAATTGCCGAAGCCGACAATTCATTATAGCCGCAAAGTCGGTTTTAAATGACTTTTTTTCAGAAATGACACTTTGTGCAGTGCCATTACATAGCCGAACCCCGGAACCCGAACCCGAACTTTCAGCAAATTATTCAGGTTCGGGTCCAAAAAAAAACAAAATTCGGTACGAACCCGAACTTTACAGTTCGGGTTCGCTCAACCCTAGTCTTAGCTGAAAACAAAATTTTAAAAAGCGCACCACAGTAATAAATAATAGCGTTCATTTGGGCTTTAACTATATTGTGTAAATAAATCGGCCTTTGGGACCCTGGCCTACTTTTCATCCAAATTTAATTTTTTGTTTCTACAGATTACATATGCTGACTATAACTTAATGGATACTCTGCAGTGCAATCTAGATGTTTCTCCAACATGCCTTTCTGCCTTTCCACTGCTATCAGCCTACCTGGAGCAAATTCTCAAGCGACCAAAACTAAATGAATACTTGAAATCTGATGGACGCAAGAGACGCCCCATCACCCCTAAGCACAAGTGAAAAGGAAGTTCACAAAACCCTTAACATGCTTTCTAGTTTTAGACCCCATTCACACTGGAATGTTTTTCATCTTGTTTCCTTGACTATTGTATAACAGATGTCCCCATTGCTGCTAAACCCATACTTCTACTCCACCTTATACCTTAACTTGAATAACGAGACCACACATTGTTTTGGAGTAAAACTTAGGCCATAGCAGCCTCCTTTATTTTTAAAATAACTTTTTTTCTAAATATTCAAATTTAAATTAACACATAACATTTTCTCTGAAACAATCCCATCAGTATCCTAGCGCTGGTCTTTGCAGGAACCTCCAACCACCATCTTGTAATATCTGCCACTGCAGTACCTCACCCTCTGACCGTAGGCCTCAAGCCGACAAGCTGGCTCAGAGACGACCACTAACCGCAGTGCCTCCATTAACATAAAACAGCTACACTTCGGTTAACTGAAACTACCACCCTCAGGACCCATACCACCCATACTCTGAACTCCTTCTTTGGGGTATCTTCCTTCCCCCGCAAAGACCAACACCCGCCACTGCCACGACTACATGCTCAGCGCCACCTGCATAAAGGAAAAAAAGAGAAAGCACAAACACAAACCAACCACCAGAAACAAATCACAAAGCCAAAAAACAAAGGGAGGGTGGGTGGGAACTTTCCTCACGTTGTGTTATCCCGGGGGAGGGACCGATTCTATTTAATACCTTCTGTCCCCTCCCCGCTCCCCGCTGCCCTCTTTAACCAATCCCTTCCCCACTAACTAAAACACTGTGTCCCTGTTAACCCTGTCATGTCCGGCCCTCCGCTCACTGCATTATTTTGTTTTCTGCTCCGGGCCTTTCTTATGCCTGACTACACTTAACAAGCAGAATCCTATTGTTTCTAACTATCTCTGTTTACATGTGCATGCTGAGTTGCCATATGCTAGAGATGTTCAGAAAAGTACAAGAGCCAGGAAATCACCAGCAATATGCTCTGCTCATGTGTGAATGCAGGTGTAGGCCCTGCTTTTTATCTGATTAAACTGCATCAATACCAGCATACAATAATCTATATCATACTTATGGAGAAATCACACCAATGCTTAATAAATGCTGTCCATTCCTGAACTGAAGAATTGGGATTGTCTGTGAAAAATTGTGAATATGAAAATGATGGTAGGCAGTCTCAGTTGGTGTAAAATATTGTGGTCTACAATTTCATTTTTAGTGCAAATATAAATGAAATGTATACAATATACTGTATGTATAATGTTATTGAAATATTAAACAACTACATGAAATTATATTATGAATGACAGTTATTTTCTTTTTTGTGCACAACAGCACATACTGGTAGCAGCTGTTTTTCGACAGGGGATTTTCAGGTGATTCACTTTTTGTTAAAAATATGTATGCAGCACTACCCCCGAAGGAGCTGCTGGTTTACATTTGGGCCCGCACGTTACCTCACCATTCTTTGTCTAGGGGACGAGAGTCTATAGAAACCTCAATGTCCACACAAGTTGTAAATCCTTTTCGTTTTATTTCATACAAACTTGCACAGGTAGAGGGATGGAGGGTCAGGGGAAGGTTCAGGCACTCGATGCAGATCACTGGGGAACTTTTAAGCTTCAAAAGTCACACTCACCCCTTTCCTCCGAGTGGGTACTACTCACCTGGATAGGCCCCTCTTACTGGCCTAGCAGCCGGAATGATGTACAGACACAAAAAAAAGAATAACAGTCTCTGCCACAGACTTTAGTGCGATAAAGAGATAAAGATGAACTGTTCAATAATCCTCTGCCACAGGATTTAGTATTCGGTTATCCAGCCTTACGGTTTAAAGCCTTTAAGCCGACCCGGCACACTGTAAGGTAATCCTCCAATAAGGTCACCAGGCCTTTCCTGAGATACCAGCCTTCCACTTGGTCCTCTCCAGGACAGGTCCTCCCCTGGTTTCCTCCATTGAGTGGCTTCCTCCCTTAGGACAGACAGCGCAGGACCACCTCCAAAGTGCAGGCCCCAGTCACGACACCTGGGCCTATATGGCAGGGATGCAGCCTCGGGCCAATGTGGCTGAAAATCAACCATCACATACCTCAAGCCAGGAGGGCCACAAGGCAAAAAGCCCCCATAAATGGTGTCTGCCCCCTTAAGTACCTTTCCCCAGCATGCCCAGCAGGGAGACCACTCCCACTGGGCTGTTCCCGGGGAAAAGCACCCAATACACTCTAGCCTGCTTGTATTCCAACATTGGCCTGGGGTGGTAATGCCACCTACAGGCAACAGTGGGAATTCATTTAAACACAGCCATAGCCGGAACAGAGGCTGATTTAGCCTTAATCATTCCAAAGTCTGAGCTAACTACCAGCTCAGACATACACTAAATTTAAACATAGAGCCTGGTCATCAGGAGCAGGGCGCTACATGTAATAGTTTAAATGTCAATAGCTTGGCCACTATAACAGTTAAACGATAAAATAGCTATCTCAAGAAGAATGGCAAAACTGGTTCTGTACACTGTTTACAGTACAGTCCAAGTAAGCCCAAATAATTAAGAGTTACAGGGAGGTTACCTAGACAATTTGTTTCAGTCTGGATTCAAATTCCGACAAACTTGTGGATATTCGGATGTATCCAAATCTCCAAATAGAATAGTGATGAATTTCTTTGAAATTCATTAAAATTTGTTTTGTTTATTAGGTTTCTAACGAATTCTAGATTTTCAGAATGATTAGAATTCGGATTAGTCGAAAAATTTTCGACCGATTCAAATTCTGTGTGAAGAATAACTGGTTGTTAAGCAGCGGGCTGGGAATCTGGCTGCCATGTCCTAACAACTGATCAGTCATCAGCTGTCAGCTGGCTTCCCCACTGACAGCTGAAATGTAAACAAAACAATGCCAGCAATATAAAATTAAGAAAAAAACAGTGTGGGGTCCCCACCAAAATCCATACCAGACCATTTTCTGGGCATGGAGCCTGGCAGGTCAGAAAAGGGGGGGTGAGCATGCGCCCCCACCACCTGAACCATACCAGGCCACATGCCCTTAAAATGGGGGGATGGATGCTTTGGAGCAGGGGGCTGCCCCAAAGCACCTTGTCCCCATGTTGATGGGGACAAGGTCCTCACCCCCAAAACCTTGGCCAGTGGTTTTGGGGGTCTGCGGGCAGGCGGCTTATCTGAATCTGGAAGCCCCCTTTAACAAGAAATAAATTGGGATAAAATCTTAGAAACAAAGAACGGGGAGAGATGGTTTTTCTTTAATAGCATATTAAATAAGGGCATTAGCCAGTGCATCCCATTTGGAAATAAAAGTTAAAAGAGCGAACAAAAGTCCTGGATGACTTAACTCCAATATAGAGATGGGTAAAGTAGTTATTCCTTTGCTACAGTGGAAACTATGGGCCAGATTCACAAAAGGGATACAACGGCGTTTCGCGCAAAGCACGTCGGGAAATTTGCGTCGGGCGGATTTAGGATATACCGCCGCAAATTTCCAGGTAAGTGCTTTGTGGATCGGGCACTTAGACAGAAAATTTGCGGCGGTGTAACCTAAATCGGTTACGTTACGCTGCGCCCGGGCTACGTGAATCTGGCCCTATGTGTGCAGAGGGTAAAGGTGCGGCAACTACGGTATGGGCCAACCACTACCCACAGTGAGACATGGAAAAAATAAAGAGATGGTGTTGCGCTCCAATAGCATAGAATGGTGTAAATGATAAAATGTATAAATAACCAAAATAGTATAATTGATAAATGAATGTGCAAATATGCAAATAGACTGACTGTGAAAGATAAAATCGCTATAAATGCTAAGATAAGGTGCATCCAAAGGTGAACTGAATGAATGTGCAAACAATGCAGATAGGTGACTCAGGTACATAAATAAAATCACAATGTGAATATAATAATATATGCAGTCACACAGGAAATCACAGGATGGTGTTAAGCTCCAATCAAAATTAATGACTGAACATAACTGATATAAAACAATGATGGATGAATAAAACAGTGAACTGAAGAAGAGTGCAAATAAATACAAATAGGTTACTGTATAATGTGAGTAAAATCACATTGTATGAATGGTGGATAGAACCACAAGATTGTTCAATTGTTACAAAGTGCAAATTGTGCAAATGGTGCAACTGCGACTCAGTCCAAGAGGTGATACAATTTGATCAAAAGAAATTGCAAGGTGCAAGAAGAGTGCTGGGTGCATAAATAAAATCGCAACGTGAAGATAATAATATATGCGGTTGCAGAGGAAATCGCAGGATGGCGTTATGCTCCAATCAAAATGAATGACTTAACATAACTGATATACAACAATGATAGATGAAAAAAAACTGTGAACTGAATAGGAGTGCAAATAAATACAAATAGGTGACTGTAAAATCTGAGTAAAATCACACCGTATGAATGATGGATGGAACCACAAGATTGTCCAATTGTTACATAGTGCAAATGGTGCAAATGCGACTCAGTTCAAGAGGTGATGCAATTTAATCAAAAGGAATTGCAAGGTGCGAGTAAAGTGCTTGGTGCTAAATGTCATCAGCATGTGGCAAGGTGACTTGTTGGTGAATCTTCGGTGTATGGTGACACCCGAAGGTGTGCTAGCAAATAACCTTACGGCAGCAAGGTAAGCAGCATTTAATAAAACCAATGGAATCGGTAGAGAGGATAACTACTATACGTCCTTCCTGTAGTGTGGCGGCTAGGGGGTTAAGGCTTCCTTCCAGACTGGCGTAACCAGAGTTATGGTCGCCCAGGGCAGAATTTTTTTTCCGCCCCCCCCCCCCCCTTATATAAACTCTGGTTATAAGGATAATTAAACACATGTAAAGGGCATTACATTTTTAATGTTGATAAAGAGCATTACATTTTTAATGGTGGTAAAGAGCAATACATTTTTTATGAAAAAACACTTTTATGAAAAAACAATAGAAACAAAATGACTGATGACGACTTTATTAATGCTTTAGGAAGTTATGAAAATCCAAACCACTGATGTGATACATGTGTTGCTACATACTAGATTGCCGCCATCACCTCCTGCTCCCACCACCACCACCTCCTGCCAGCTCTTGCCGCCATCACCTCCTGCTCTCACCACCACCTCCTGCACCCACCACCCCCACCTCCTGACACAATTGGCTCTTGCCACCATCACCTCCTGCCCCACCACCTCCTGCCAGCATTACCTTCTGCCACCATCACCTCACCCACCTCCTGCCATTGTGCCACCATTACCTTTTACACCATCACCTCCTGCCAGCATTACCTTCTGCCACCATCACCTCACCGACCTCCTGCCACAGTGCCAGCATAACCTTCTTCCACCATCACCTACTGCCACCACCAGCTTCTTTATTACCTTAAAGCTGGGCTGTGCTGTGCTGTGCTGGACTTGGCTGGACATGGCTGTGCTGTGCTGGGCTGGGCTCAGGGCTGTGCTGGGCTGGACTGGACAGGACTGGGTCCGCCAGTCCCGCGGGTGAGGTCACGGAGCTTCAGACTGGGTCACGGGTGCGACCCACGGTTGGCCACTTGAAGAGGACGTACCCATACGTGACGTATATCGGCGTTAGGCGGTCCTTAAGTGGTTAAACACTCAGCAGTTTATTCAAACATATACCAAACAGGGTACTCACATTTAAAACAGTAATGTAGTGTGTATCAGAAACGAGCAGCAAGCTCGCACCGTGCAAACATCATTTCCAGTGTCCTAGTGTCTGACGCATATCGTCACTGTCACGTGACTTCATCTCCGAAGATACACTGAAGATTCACCAACAAGTCACCTTGCCACCTGCTGATGTCATTTAGCACCCAACACTTTACTCGCACCTTGCAATTTCTTTTTATTAAATTGCATCACCTCTTGGACTATTTGCACTTTGTAACAATTGGACAATCTTGTGGTTCCATCCACCATTCATACGATGAGATTTTATAGCATAATTCTTTATTCAAAGATTTTTTTCAGTTATAACAAAACATATAAACAATATAAAAACAATATCATCTATATCAAGAGAGGGAATGAACCTATGTTACAGTAAAAAGAGGCAAATCTAGCAATCCGACCAGACTAGAAGGGAAAAAAAATAGATACAATCAGCAATTAAGACCTACAGCGTATCAAAATAACACTTCATAGGCTTGGGAATATAAACCCAAACAACAAAAGAAATAAAAGATGTGCCTAGTTAAAGCGGAGGTCCGTTCAAAAAAAAATGTAAAGTCAGCAGCTGCTAAAACTGTAGCTGCTGACTTTTAATAAGGACACTTACCCGTCCTAGTAGCCAGCGATGTCGGCCCCCGCCGAGGCTGATCCACGATCCTGGCAGCTCCAAGCGCCGCCATCCACAGTAAGGGAAACAGACAGTGAAGCCGTGCATGCGCGAGCAGAGCGGCGCTTTGTGAATGGGCCGACTGCTTTCTGGGATACACACAGTTCCCAGAATGCAGCGCGCCCCATTCACAAGAAGAAACCGAGGAAGAGAATCTACCGCGGAAGATGAAGAGGCAGATTCGGCACTTCTGCATAGCAACAGCTATTTAGGGTAAGTAAAAAAAATATTTTTTTTTTCATTTTTTTTTTTTTATTAATTTTTTGATTTTTGGTGGAACATTTTTTTTCAGGGTGGAACTCCGCTTTAAGCATATTACCACTATTGTTAACCTAAGGTACATTCCCTTCCTATTTCTGCCTGAATTCTTCCTTAATTTTACCTTCTCATCTCTTGATTAAAACAAAAAACAAAAATAAAATAAAAACTCTCCGCCGGCCCCATCCCCTCGGGGTCACGAGAGAAAAAAAAAACTATCTTACTTAAAGGCTTACACCAGGGGTCCAGTTCACGGTCCAGGGGGCCAGTTCACGGTCCCTCTACTGTCGCTACATCGACGATCTGCTCCTCGTCATTTCCGACGAGTCTGCAGATCTAGATGAGTGGCTAGTTTATCTCAATGACAATGAGCTCAATCTTCGGTTTACAGGTAACCTACAACCTACTACCATTGAATTCTTAGATCTAAAACTCACTGGGGCTGATGGTATTATTTCCACAAGTTTATTCAGAAAGAGTACTGCAGGTAATGCTCTGCTACGAGCTGACTCATCTCACCCTCCGCATACTATTAATAGTATCCCCTATGGGCAGTTCCTTCGCCTGAAAAGACTTTGCACCTCACCTGTGGATTTTACGAGTGAAGCTCTTGAAATGGCTCATAGGTTTAAAGACAGGGGATACTCTGCCACTGTGGTCAACAATGCCCTTCATAGGGTTAATGCCATTCCAAGAGACTCACTTTTGGACAACAGGAGATCTAGATCTAGATCTCCCAACTCCATGAACAATGAGCCAGCTCCGATCTTTTCTACCTCTTACAGTATGGAATTTTACAAAATTAAGCAGATCATTATCAAATATTTGCCTGTACTGTATAGTGATGCGTCTTACACATCCATTCTGTCGAAGGGTATTAAGACGGTCAGTCGTCGAGCCCCCACATTGGGGGGGGTTCTCTCACCTAGTCTCTTTGAGTCCAAACCCACTTCTTCAACTTGGTTGGACTTTGTGGGCACCTTCAAGTGCGGCACCAATGGGTGCAGATACTGCCCCCTAATGGGAGCTGGTAAAGTTATACGGTCATGCTCCAGTGGCAGAAATTTTTACATTAAGCAATACATAAACTGCAATACTAAGTTTGTGGTTTATGTAATTACTTGCAACATCTGCAATGTCCAATATGTTGGTAGGACCATTAGAAGACTACGTGACAGACTCAGTGACCATCTGTACGACATTGACAAAAATCACAATACCAATGTAGCCAGGCACTGGAACAACGTACATGACAAAAACATTTCCAGCCTGTCCATACAGGGTATTGAGAGGATTGTGTGTCCGGTTAGAGGGGGGGACAGATTCAAACTTCTTTGTAAACGGGAGGTATATTGGATATTTCACCTCAATTCTAGACAGCCTTGGGGCCTCAACTTTGATTGGGATGTTTCCCATTTCCATGATTGAGAGTAACATCTCTCTCCCCCCCCCCTCCCCTCTGCTTGGCATACTCACTGTTTTTGTCCTCTTTTTCTAATGTATTTATCATCACACGTACATAACCATGTTCCCACACCCAATATTATACTTGTCATCTTGTGGGAACACAAAGTGTCTTTTTTGATTTGTTGAGGCTCTATTACTTGTTCCTATGGTTTACACCCAAGTTGTTAATGGTAAACTCATTTACATTACCCACTTGCTGCTCACCTGCTGTTTATTTCGGCAGGTGGGCTACCATACGGGTTTCAGTGTAACTTCCCCAATTTAAGTTTGAGACTACATTCATATTTACATAATTATGCAATTTTGCTCACCTTTGCACTGTCCATACTTTGCATATCTCATTCATGAACAGGCGGGTCACCATATGGCTCTTGGTAATAATTTTTATCAAGACACCATAAATTAATATATGGGTTCTCGTGTGGCCTGTTAATATACAGGGTACGAGGGCTCTACGGGGGTTTTGGGAGGGGGGGGTTTTTTGTCGGGTGAACATGCAGGTTATGCATTAAACATTATTTTTAATCAGGCATTAGCGGTTGGATTGATGCCATATCTGGAGGTGATAACATATACAAGTCTTCTTCTACTGTAATTGGAGACACATTACACAGCTTCACCTTCACCAATATTATTAGTGCATCCTGCATCATTTTTCATCTACCTCTCATAATATATCCCCCCCCCACCCCTAGGTTCAATTAGCGCTTCATTATGAAGCATACACATTTCTATACAATCTATGTTACACATCCCATATTCATATGGGTATTGTATTCGTCCCTCATTATACATATACTATATAAAAACCTATTTTAGATATACCTATTCGCAATTTTGCGTTTTTATACCTCTTTAATCTTTGTTTCCTTTTTCTTTATTTTTCCCCTGGGTTTTAGGAGCAGTACGCTATACTGGTTTCATTGTATGGCTGATGAGGTACCATTATAGACAGTTTGACTTATGTCGACCCTTGTCCCTTGTCATATATAACCAGGTGCCACACCATTGCACAGGTTCTCGGGCTTTTTGCGCACTTGTTTATTTATCTGTTTGAATTTCTTTTCTATTCATGTGCTAGCCCCGTTCCTTATAAGATCCAATTGATTGTCCGGTTCGGTATAATAATCTTTTTATTTTTATTTTTAATATCGATGATTGACACCGGACTTTCATGCAGGATCATATCCATACTTGCTTGTATTCTTATTTACATTTGCCCTCGCGACTATTATGTCTTTTTAACGTATAGAGATGTCTATTCACACTCTTTACTTGTGCGAGGTCACTCACACAGTTCCTTAACCGGATAATAAATAAAAAAATATATATATAAAATAAAAAAAAAAAAAAAATATAAAAAAAAAAAAAAAAAAAAAAAACCCAACACTTATATGTATATGGTCGCTGGTCTGCTCTTTCAGAGCATAACCAGCTTCTTTATTATGTATACTCTTACATTCATGTATTAGACCTCTGAATGGATAAATATTTAGACAGATCGATTGCACATTACCACACTTGACCTCAGACTTTTGCACTAGATCATCATCTACCTAATGGTAAAATAACCGTTACCATGTTCATCACGATCACATTTATTGGGTAAGGCACCTTAACAGATGTTGTCATTACCTGCATGATGTTCACGCACATCATATCCATATGATTTTGTTTTCACTGACTCATTCATTATAAGGTCTTACTCACTATTGAACTTTAACTTAATGTCCATTCATGTAGCGATTCTCCCATCAATTTATTATTTGATTTTGCTATTTCACAGTTTATTCCCTAAAATAGGTCTATTTTGGCTTCACTAATTAATTTATTCCAATAACTTATGCATTTTTGAGTCACTAAATGACCACGGATCAGAGCACTTCTATATATATATATATATGTACATGTATACACATAATAGAGAATTTTTTTATTATTATAATTATTTCTTATTTTTTAAGTGAGACTATACCTATACATATATGTTGTGGTCTGATTTTGAGAAACTTTATAAGTAATTTTATGGGTATTTCTATTTTTATATATTTGTTTATCTTCATTGTCATTTCATTTTGATTTTCATTTATACACAGGTTTTTCACAAATCAATATGTGTTTTTCACGCTTTCTCCCTTTTTTACAAAGGGACACACTTGAGGGAGGTTTAACCCATATTTCAGCTGTTTAAAGTGCCGTTTGATTTACTGCTTGATTAACTTAATTGATTCCTCCCTGCTGTAGGCAGGGCTTTTCATCACATGATTGTATGTTTTGTGTATATATTTCATTTGTAGTGTGAACCTTGCTAGCCATGACTAAGCACTGACGCCAGTGCGAAACGTTGGCCATACTGATTTTTGTGGGCTTGCAGTGACTGTATGCACAGTTGAAAATAAAGACATCTCTTTTAAAGAAAATTTTGGAGTGCGGCTGTCCAGCTTTTGTTCTTTTGTTTTTTTTGCTATTACCGCATTGCCAGCACCCTGGTGGTTCAACAACCCCTGATCATCACGAGGCTCACCTGGAGCGGTGAGAATTCTGTCTGCAGACTGTTGGGGGGCCGGACTATAGTTTAAAAAACAGGAAAAAAACAATACAATATTTAAAATAAATAAAAATGTTATTTAACATAAACTTATTAGTATTTCACAGACTCCCCTCATCACAGAACCCCTCCACAACACAGACCCCCCTCATCACGGCACCACCCCATCACAGATTCCTCCCCCCATCAAAGATTCCCCCATATTAGGCCCCCCATCACAAGCCGTCCCAACACAAATTTCTCTCCATCACAAAGCCCCCCAACACAAACTCCTCTATATCACAAAGCCCCCAATAACAGACCCCCCACCACAAACTCCTCTCCATAAAAAAAAAACCCATAGCAGATCCTCCCCATTATAAAGCCCCCCAACACAAACTCCTCTCCATCACAAAGCCCTCAATAACAGACCACCCCATCATAGACCCCCCATAACAGATCCCCCATCACAGACTCCATCACAGATTTCCCCCATCAAAAAGCCCCCATATCAGGTCCCCCCCATATCAGATCCTCCCCATCACAGACTTCCCCCCATCACAAAGCCCACCCAACACAAACTCCTCTCCTCACATAGCCCCCCATAACAGGCCTCCACATCACAAATCTCCCACCCTATCACAGATCCCCCCATCGATATTACACTGCTGCCCCTTCTATAACATCCCAGCACTCCGCCTCTCTGCTACCTCAATCACACAAGACGCAAAGCATGGCATATCCGGACAAAGGGCGGGGCTTTGCTAGTGAAAGGCAGGTGTTTGATTGCTGAAACCGCCCCGCTGCTTAACTCAAAAGACCCGCCTTTTGTCCGGACCTGTCATGTTTCTCATATTGTGTGATAAAAAGGTAGCAGAGGGGAGGGGGATTGCTGCGATATTAATGGGGCAGTCCGCGGGCCGGGTAAATCACACTGACGGGCTGGATCCGGCCCGCGGGCCTTAGTTTGAGGACCCCTGGCTTACACAGTCAACCCCCCCAACCAGGTCTAACCACCAGGGCTGTCTTAATGAGAGGGCACACCTGGGTACTGCCCAGGGGCCCTAGCTGCATGTAGGGCCCCTGCACTTTCCCCAAAGCAGGGTGTAGGGGGGTCAGAGTGCAGGAGGGATATCTGGGGTGTAGAGGGGTCAGAGTGCTCGGGGGATAACTGGGGTGTAGAGGAGTCAGAGTGCTGGGGGGATATCTGGGGTATAGAGGGGTCAGAATGCTAGGGGGATATCTGGGGTGTAGAGGAGTCAGAGTGCTGGGGGGATATCTGGGGTATAGAGGGATTAGAGTGCTGGGGGGATATCTGGGGTGTAGAGGGATCAAAGTGCAGGGGGGATATCTGGGGTGTAGAGGGATCAGAGTGCAGGGGGGATATCTGGGGTGTAGAAGGGTCAGAATGCTAGGGGGATATCTGGGGTGTAGAGGGGTCAGAATGCTGGGGGGATATCTGGGGTGTAGAGGGATCAGAGTGCAGGGGAGATATCTGGGGTGTAGAGGGATCAGAGTGCTGGGGGGATATCTGGGGTGTAGAGGGATCAGAGTGCTGGGGGGATATCTGGGGTGTAGAGGGATCAGAGTGCGGGGGGGATATCTGGGGTGTAGAAGGGTCAGAATGCTAGGGGGATATCTGGGGTGTAGAGGGATCAGAGTGCAGGGGGAAAATCTGGGGTGTAGAGGGGTCAGAGTGATGGGGGGATATCTGGGGTGTAGAGGAATCAGAGTGCTGGGGGGATATCTGGGGTGTAGAGGGATCAGAGTGCTGGGGGGATATCTGGGGTGTAGAGGGATCAGAGTGCGGGGGGGATATCTGGGGTGTAGAAGGGTCAGAATGCTAGGGGGATATCTGGGGTGTAGAGGGATCAGAGTGCAGGGGGAAAATCTGGGGTGTAGAGGGGTCAGAGTGATGGGGGGATATCTGGGGTGTAGAGGGATCTGAGTGCAGGGGGATATCTGGGGTGTAGAGGAATCAGAGTGCTGGGGGGATATCTGGGGTGTAGAGGGATCAGAGTGCAGGGGGGATATCTGGGGTGTAGAGGGATCAGAGTGCTGGGGGGATATCTGGGGTGTAGAGGGATCAGAATGCTGGGGGGATATCTGGGGTGTAGAGGGATCAGAATGCTGGGGGGATATCTGGGGTGTAGAGGGATCAGACTGCTAGGGGGATATCTGGGGTGTAGAGGGGTCAGAGTGCTGGGGGGATATCTGGGGTATAGAGGGATTAGAGTGCAGGGGGATATCTGGGGTGTAGAGGGATCAGAGTGCTGGGGGGATATCTGGGGTGTAGAGGGATTAGAGTGCTGGGGGGATATCTGAGGTGTAGAGGGATCAGAGTGCAGGGGGGATATCAGGGGTGTAGGGGGATATCTGGGGTGTAGAGGGATCAGAGTGCTGGGGGATATCTGGAGTGTAGAGGAGTCAGAGTGCTGGGGGGCTATCTGGGGTGTAGAGGGGTCAGAGTGCTGGGGGGATATCTAGGGTGTAGAGGGGTCAGAGTGCTGGGGGGATATCTGCGGTGTAGAGGGGCCAGAGTGCTGGGGGGATATCTGGGGTGTAGAGGGATCAAAGTGCAGGGGGGATATCTGGGGTGTAGAGGGATCAGAGTGCTGGGGGGATATCTGGGGTGTAGAGGGATCAGAATGCTGGGGGGATATCTGGGGTGTAGAGGGATCAGACTGCTAGGGGGATATCTGGGGTGTAGAGGGGTCAGAGTGCTGGGGGGATATCTGGGGTGTAGAGGGATCAGAGTGCTGGGGGGATATCTGGGGTGTAGAGGGATCAGAGTGCGGGGGGGATATCTGGGGTGTAGAAGGGTCAGAATGCTAGGGGGATATCTGGGGTGTAGAGGGATCAGAGTGCAGGGGGAAAATCTGGGGTGTAGAGGGGTCAGAGTGATGGGGGGATATCTGGGGTGTAGAGGGATCAGAATGCTGGGGGGATATCTGGGGTGTAGAGGGATCAGAATGCTGGGGGGATATCTGGGGTGTAGAGGGATCAGACTGCTAGGGGGATATCTGGGGTGTAGAGGGGTCAGAGTGCTGGGGGGATATCTGGGGTATAGAGGGATTAGAGTGCAGGGGGATATCTGGGGTGTAGAGGGATCAGAGTGCTGGGGGGATATCTGGGGTGTAGAGGGATTAGAGTGCTGGGGGGATATCTGAGGTGTAGAGGGATCAGAGTGCAGGGGGGATATCAGGGGTGTAGAGGGATCAGAGTGCAGGGGGGATATCTGGGGTGTAGAGGGATCAGAGTGCTGGGGGATATCTGGAGTGTAGAGGAGTCAGAGTGCTGGGGGGCTATCTGGGGTGTAGAGGGGTCAGAGTGCTGGGGGGATATCTAGGGTGTAGAGGGGTCAGAGTGCTGGGGGGATATCTGCGGTGTAGAGGGGCCAGAGTGCTGGGGGGATATCTGGGGTGTAGAGGGATCAAAGTGCAGGGGGGATATCTGGGGTGTAGAGGGATCAGAGTGCTGGGGGGATATCTGGGGTGTAGAGGGATCAGAATGCTGGGGGGATATCTGGGGTGTAGAGGGATCAGAATGCTGGGGGGATATCTGGGGTGTAGAGGGATCAGACTGCTAGGGGGATATCTGGGGTGTAGAGGGGTCAGAGTGCTGGGGGGATATCTGGGGTATAGAGGGATTAGAGTGCAGGGGGGATATCTGGGGTAAGAGGGGTCAGAGTGCTGGGGGGATATCTGGGGTGTAGAGGGAATAGAGTGCTGGGGGGATATCTGAGGTGTAGAGGGATCAGAGTGCAGGGGGGATATCAGGGGTGTAGAGGGATCAGAGTGCAGGGGGGATATCTGGGGTGTAGAGGGATCAGAGTGCTGGGGGGATATCTAGGGTGTAGAGGGGTCAGAGTGCTGGGGGGGATATCTGGGGTGTAGAGGGGCCAGAGTGCTGGGGGGATATCTGGGGTGTAGAGGGATCAAAGTGCAGGGGGGATATCTGGGGTGTAGAGGGATCAGAGTGCTGGGGGGATATCTGGGGTGTAGAGGGATCAGAATGCTGGGGGGATATCTGGGGTGTAGAGGGATCAGAATGCTAGGGGGAAATCTGGGGTGTAGAGGGATCAGACTGCTAGGGGGATATCTGGGGTGTAGAGGGGTCAGAGTGCTGGGGGGATATCTGGGGTATAGAGGGATTGGAGTGCAGGGGGGATATCTGGGGTGTAGAGGGATCAGAGTGCTGGGGGGATATCTGGGGTGTAGAGGGAATAGAGTGCTGGGGGGATATCTGAGGTGTAGAGGGATCAGAGTGCAGGGGGGATATCAGGGGTGTAGAGGGATCAGAGTGCAGGGGGGATATCTGGGGTGTAGAGGGATCAGAGTGCTGGGGGATATCTGGAGTGTAGAGGAGTCAGAGTGCTGGGGGGCTATCTGGGGTGTAGAGGGGTCAGAGTGCTGGGGGATATCTAGGGTGTAGAGGGGTCAGAGTGCTGGGGGGGATATCTGGGGTGTAGAGGGGTCAGAGTGCTGGGGGGATATCTGGGGTATAGAGGGATTAGAGTGCGGGGGATATCTGGGGTGAAGAGGGATCAGAGTGCAGGGGGGATATCTGGGGTGTAGAGGGATCAGAGTGCAGGGGGGATATCTGGGGTGTAGAGGGATCAGAGTGCAGGGGGGATATCTGGGGTGTAGAGGGATTAGAGTGCTGGGGGGATATCTGAGGTGTAGAGGGATCAGAGTGCAGGGGGGATATCTGGGGTGTAGAGGGATCAGAGTGCCGGGGGGATATCTGGGGTGTAGAGGGATCAGAGTGCAGGGGGGATATCTGGGGTGTTGAGGGGTCAGAGTGCTGGGGGGATATCTGGGGTGTAGAGGGGTTAGAGTGCTGGGGGATATCTGGGGTGTAGAGGGGTCAGAGTGCTGGGGAGATATCTGGGGTGTAGAGGGATCAGAGTGCTGGGGGGATATCTGGGGTGTAGAGGGATCAGAGTGCAGGGGGGATATCTGGGGTGTAGAGGGATCAGAGTGCAGGGGGGATATCTGGGGTGTAGAAGGGTCACAATGCTAGGGGGATATCTGGGGTGTAGAGGGGTCAGAGTGCTGGGGGGATATATGGGGTGTAGAGGGATCAGAGTGCAGGGGGGATATCTGGGGTGTAGAGGAATCAGAGTGCTGGGGGGATATCTGGGGTGTAGAGGGATCAGAGTGCAGGGGGGATATCTGGGGTGTAGAGGGATCAGAGTGCTGGGGGGATATCTGGGGTGTAGAGGGATCAGAATGCTGGGGGGATATCTGGGGTGTAGAGGGATCAGACTGCTAGGGGGATATCTGGGGTGTAGAGGGGTCAGAGTGCTGGGGGGATATCTGGGGTATAGAGGGATTAGAGTGCAGAGGGGATATCTGGGGTGTAGAGGGATCAGAGTGCTGGGGGGATATCTGGGGTGTAGAGGGATCAGAGTGCAGGGGGGATATCTGGGTTGTAGAGGGATCAGAGTGCAGGGGGGATATCTTGGGTGTAGAGGGGTCAGAGTGCTGGGGGATATCTGGGGTGTAGAGGGATCAGAGTGCAGGGGGGATATCTGGGGTGTAGAGGGATAAGAGTGCAGGGGGGATATCAGGGGTGTAGAGGGATCAGAGTGCAGGGGGGATATCTGGGGTGTAGAGGGATCAGAGTGCTGGGGGGATATCTAGGGTGTAGAGGGGCCAGAGTGCTGGGGGGGATATCTGGGGTGTAGAGGGATCAAAGTGCAGGGGGGATATCTGGGGTGTAGAGGGATCAGAGTGCTGGGGGGATATCTGGGGTGTAGAGGGATCAGAATGCTGGGGGGATATCTGGGGTGTAGAGGGATCAGAATGCTGGGGGGATATCTGGGGTGTAGAGGGATCAGACTGCTAGGGGGATATCTGGGGTGTAGAGGGGTCAGAGTGCTGGGGGGATATCTGGGGTATAGAGGGATTAGAGTGCAGGGGGGATATCTGGGGTGTAGAGGGAATAGAGTGCTGGGGGGATATCTGAGGTGTAGAGGGATCAGAGTGCAGGGGGGATATCAGGGGTGTAGAGGGATCAGAGTGCAGGGGGGATATCTGGGGTGTAGAGGGATCAGAGTGCTGGGGGATATCTGGAGTGTAGAGGAGTCAGAGTGCTGGGGGGCTATCTGGGGTGTAGAGGGGTCAGAGTGCTGGGGGATATCTAGGGTGTAGAGGGGTCAGAGTGCTGGGGGGGATATCTGGGGTGTAGAGGGGTCAGAGTGCTGGGGGGATATCTGGGGTATAGAGGGATTAGAGTGCGGGGGATATCTGGGGTGAAGAGGGATCAGAGTGCAGGGGGGATATCTGGGGTGTAGAGGGATCAGAGTGCAGGGGGGATATCTGGGGTGTAGAGGGATCAGTGTGCAGGGGGGATATCTGGGGTGTAGAGGGATTAGAGTGCTGGGGGGATATCTGAGGTGTAGAGGGATCAGAGTGCAGGGGGGATATCTGGGGTGTAGAGGGATCAGAGTGCCGGGGGGATATCTGGGGTGTAGAGGGATCAGAGTGCAGGGGGGATATCTGGGGTGTTGAGGGGTCAGAGTGCTGGGGGGATATCTGGGGTGTAGAGGGGTTAGAGTGCTGGGGGATATCTGGGGTGTAGAGGGGTCAGAGTGCTGGGGAGATATCTGGGGTGTAGAGGGATCAGAGTGCTGGGGGGATATCTGGGGTGTAGAGGGATCAGAGTGCAGGGGGGATATCTGGGGTGTAGAGGGATCAGAGTGCAGGGAGGATATCTGGGGTGTAGAAGGGTCACAATGCTAGGGGGATATCTGGGGTGTAGAGGGGTCAGAGTGCTGGGGGGATATATGGGGTGTAGAGGGATCAGAGTGCAGGGGGGATATCTGGGGTGTAGAGGAATCAGAGTGCTGGGGGGATATCTGGGGTGTAGAGGGATCAGAGTGCAGGGGGGATATCTGGGGTGTAGAGGGATCAGAGTGATGGGGGGATATCTGGGGTGTAGAGGGATCAGAATGCTGGGGGGATATCTGGGGTGTAGAGGGATCAGACTGCTAGGGGGATATCTGGGGTGTAGAGGGGTCAGAGTGCTGGGGGGATATCTGGGGTGTAGAGGGATCAGAGTGCAGGGGGGATATCTGGGTTGTAGAGGGATCAGAGTGCAGGGGGGATATCTTGGGTGTAGAGGGGTCAGAGTGCTGGGGGATATCTGGGGTGTAGAGGGATCAGAGTGCAGGGGGGATATCTGGGGTGTAGAGGGATAAGAGTGCAGGGGGGATATCTGGGGTGTAGAGGGATCAAAGTGCTGGGGGGATATCTGGGGTGTAGAGGGATCAGAATGCTGGGGGGATATCTGGGGTGTAGAGGGGTCAGAGTGCTGGGGGGATATCTGGGGTGTAGAGGGATCAGAGTGCTGGGGGGATATCTGGGGTGTAGAGGGATCAGAGTGCAGGGGGGATATCTGGGGTGTAGAAGGATCACAATGCTAGGGGGATATCTGGGGTGTAGAGGGGTCAGAGTGCTGGGGGGATATCTGGGGTGTAGACGGATCAGAGTGCTGGGGGGATATCTGGGGTGTAGAGGGGTCAGAGTGCTGGGGGGATATCTGGGGTGTAGAGGGGTCAGAGTGCAGGGGGGATATCTGGGGTGTGGAGGGATCAGAGTGCAGGGGGCATATCTGGGGTGTAGAGGGATCAGAGTGCAGGGGGGATATTTGGTGTGTAGAGGGATCAGAGTGCAGGAGGGATATCTGGGGTGTAGAGGGATAGGAATGCTGGGGGGATATCTGGGGTGTAGAAGGGTCAGAGTGCTGGGGGGATATCTGGGGTGTGGAGGGGTCAGAGTGCTGGAGGGATATCTGGGGTGTGGAGGGGTCAGAGTGCTGGGGGGATATCTGGGGTGTAGAGGGGTCAGAGTGCTGGGGGGATATCTGGGGTGTAGAGGGGTCAGAATGCTGGGGGGATATCTGGGGTGTAGAGGGGTGAGAGTGCTGGGGGATATCTAGTGTGTAGAGGGATTAGAGTGCTGGGGGGATATCTGGGGCGTAGAGGGATCAGAGTGCAGGGGGGATATCTGGGGTGTAAAGGGGTCAGAGTGCTGGGGGGATATCTGGGGTGTAGAGGGATCAGAGTGCTGGGGGGATATCTGGGGTGTAGAGGGATTAGAGTGCTGGGGGGATATTTGGTGTGTAGAGGGGTCAGAGTGCTGGGGGGATATCTGGGGTGTAGAGGGATCGGAATGCTGGGGGGATATCTGGGGTGTAGAGGGGTCAGAGTGCTGGGGGGATATCTGGGGTGTAGAGGGGTCAGAATGCTGGGGGGATATCTGGGGTGTAGAGGGATCAGAGTGCAGGGGGGATATCTGGGGTGTAGAGGGGTCAGAGTGCTGGGGGATATCTGGGGTGTAGAGTAGGGTTGAGCGAACCCGAACTGTAAATTTCGGGTTCGGTACGGACTTTGTTTTTTTTTTTTACCCGGACCCGAACCCAGACATTTTGCTGAAAGTTCAGGTTCTGAGTTTGGCTATGTAACGGTGCGCTGCACGGCAGCCAAACGCCATTTGTTTTACTGCTGTGACTAAGAAGCCATCACAGCCATGCCTACTAATGGCATGGCTGTGATCGGCCAGTGCAGCATGTGACCCAGCATGTGACCCAGCCTCTATATAAGCTAGAGGCACACAGCACAGCTGGTCACTCTGCTTTAGCTAGGGTAGTAAAAGGCTGCTGCTGATCTGAGGGAGAGATTGAGATAGGACTATCCTGCTTCAGAAATCGACACCAGCACTGCATCTGTCCCTGTAAGATATTCTGCATTAGACAGTTTAGGGCAAGGTTCCCGTTTGTTGCTGTAGGGAGAGAATTATATAGGAGATACTCTGCATATTACACCAGTTCTGCATCTGTCCCTGTGATATACTCTGCATTAGACAGTTTAGGGCAAGGTTCCTGTTTGATGCTATAGGGAGAGAATTATATAGGAGCTACTCTGCATATTACACCAGCTCTGCATCTGTCCCTGTGATATACTCTGCATTAGACAGTTTAGGGCAAGGTTCCTGTTTGATGCTATAGGGAGAGAATTATATAGGAGCTACTCTGCATATTACACCAGCTCTGCATCTGTCCCTGTGATATACTCTGCATTAGACAGTTTAGGGCAAGGTTCCCGTTTGTTGCTATAGGGAGAGAATTATATAGGAGATACTCTGCATATTACACCAGCTCTGCATCTGTCCCTGTGATATACTCTGCATTAGACAGTTTAGGGCAAGGTTCCCGTTTGTTGCTATAGGGAGAGAATTATATAGGAGATACTCTGCATATTACACCAGCTCTGCATCTGTCCCTGTGAGATACTCTGCATATTACATCAGCACTGCATCTGTCCCCTGTGAGATACACCCTTTATATACTTTTCTTCTATTGTGCTATTCAAAAAACATCCATTTAGGGAAAAAATAAAAAATGTGCAGTGTTTCCTCCAGTGTTTGCTGTGTTTCCTCCATATCTGTAGGTGTGAGATAAACACTTTAGCTAGTGTTCTTCTATGGTTCTATTAAAAAAACACCCATTTAGGGCAAAAAAATATATTTTACAGTTTTTCCTCCAGTGTTTGCAGTATTGCCTGCATATCTGTACGTGTGAGATACACACTTTGCATACTGTTTTCTATTGTGCTATTCAAAAAAAAAATATTTTGGTCAAATAATTATTTTTTTTGGTGCGTTTCCTGCATATCTGTAGGTGTGAGATAAACACCTAAGCTAGTGTTCTTCTATTGTTCTATTCAAAAAACACCCATTTAGGGCAAGATCCTAAATTATTTGAAAAATGGGGAGAACGTCAAATAAGGGACGTGGCCACGGTCGCGGTGCTGCTGGTGGAGCTCCTGTTGCAGGGAGAGGACGTGGTCGATCTGTGCCAGCTACACTAAGGTGACCAGGTTTTTTAAAATGAAATCCGGGGACATATTTTTTCTTTTAATGGCAACAATGAGCGACTCTCTGCCCGTCGCCGCCCGCCTCACAGCCTCTCAAGTCTTACTCTTCGGGGCCCCGGCTACTACTGGATGGGGAGCGGAGGAAGATCACCGCCAGGGAAGGCAGGTGGCTGGCCAGGATTTGAGCCAAGGCAGAAGAACATGCGAGCAAACCTGAATGGGCATGCGCCCGAAACTGAAGAAATATTCCCTCCGCTCCGACCAGCACATGATCATCAGAAAGGGGCACAGATAATGGGGAAAAATACAACCCCCCTTTGCTAGTAGGCACGGTCGAGTGGGGGTGTATAATTACATATTTTTTTTTTAATTGCCTCTGCCCCCTATTAAATCCAATCTGGGGACAAAACCAGGGACAGACTTGGTCCGGGGACAGTGTCCTCAATCAGTAGACTGTCCCCTGAAACTGGGGATGTCTGGTCACCCTAAGCTACACGCACAAGTGAAACATCTTTCTCCATAGTTGCCAACATTGCAAAAAAAAAACGGGACACTTGTTTGCATGTAGGTGGAGCCTTGTTATAATTAGGGGCGAGGCATTCATTTGTGGGCGTGACATAGCGTAATAGAAAAATGCAGTGCGCACAGCGAAAAATAGGCATGGTTTACATGGGATAGTGGGCGTGGCTTGAATGGGCATGGCTTGGAAGGGGGTGTGTTTAGAGTCTGAGATGATGGAGGGATGGAGGGAGAAAGAAAGAAAGAAAGAGGGAGAGAAAGAAAGAGAGAAAGGGAGAAAGAAATATGGATGGAGGAACAGCAGGCCCAGATCCCACACCACAATATAAATATGTGTATTCCAGAAAGTTTAACAAGCTAGCAGATATAGATAATCCAAATACCTGGTGTTAGCGCTTCAATCATCCCGGCACCATGGTTGTTATGGTGTCAGAGTGATTGAAGCGCATTATTTCTATTATTACTTTGTAATAAAGAATGAAATTATTCAACTCACCATAATGCTGAATCATTGGAAGCCCTGAGCGTGTCATCTGCCACCAGATGCCATCAGGTGCCCCCAGAAGAGACCGTCCTTACATCAGGTGCCCCCAGCAGAATGCGTCCTTACATCAGGTGGCCCCAGCAGAGTCCGTCCTTACATCAGGTGCCCCCAGCGGAGTCCCTCCTTACATCAGGCATCCCCAGCCGAGTCCCTCCTTACATCAGGCATCCCCAGCCGAGTCCCTCCTTACATCAGGCATCCCCAGCCGAGTCCCTCCTTACATCAGATATTCCCAGCGGAGTCCCTCCTTACATCAGGTGTCCCCAGTAGAGTCCCTCCTTACATCAGCTGTCCCCAGTTACCAGTGGCGTCACTAGGGTTGGTATCACCCGGTGCGGACAAACATGGTGTTACCCCCCTCCCCCCATAGTCCTCCCTCATTACAGACCCCCTCCATCAGTATAGACCCTCGTCAGGATAAACCAACCCCTCCTCCATCAGTACAGACCCCCCTGGACAAACCAGCCCCATCTGTACAGACCCCCTCCAGGAGTACAGACCCCCCCAAAACCCAATCTGTACAGACCCCCCCCAGGACAATTCACCCCCGTCCATCTGTACAGACCCCCCCCCCAGGAAAATTCATCCTCCTCCAACTGTACAGACCCGCCCAGGACAATTCACTCCCCTCCAACTGTACAGACCGCCCCAGGACAATTCACCCCCTCCATCTGTACAGACCCCCCCAGGACAATTCACCCCCCAGGAGTACAGACCCCCCCATTCATGCATGTGGGCGTGCAGCCACCCAGAGAGTTGCTTGCTCAGACTGTCACTTACTCTCCGGGAGGCACAATGTGATAAGAGGCAGCCAGTGAGAGTGAGACAGCAGAGTCTCACTCTCAGACAGGGATAGCGCAGCGCTGGGACCCAGGACTCTCCATCGGGCCTCAGCACCGCTCAGGATGGTCACTGCGTTCGTCTCCGTGCCTTTCACAGAACCAATAGGCGGAGCCTGGATGGCTAGAAAGCGGCCAATAGAAATGGAGCTCCATTTCTATTACAATCGTTTTCATTGCCACCCGGGCTCCGCCTCTTGTTTCTTCCCCTACCAGCTGGTCTTCTGCAAAATGGCGACGGAGACAGAATTGACTAGTGCCACGGACCTCTAGCGGCGGGGGAAAAAAATAATATGTGACGAGATCCTTTGCTCGCCCGGTTCTGCTCTCCCGACACTCCTCTGCTACTATTGAGTCAGCTTGCAGATTGCAACGTCTGATGGTCCAGTCATCCAAGATTCCGGGATCCGAACTACAGCTATGTGCCGTTCAGACCCATTAAGAACAAACACCAGGCAGGCTGTATGTAAGTTCAAACAGGACTCTTTATTTCCAAGTACACAGCACACTTTTATACAGAATTTGGAACATCCCACCTCCAACAACCGCTTTCCTATCGGTCAATTGTAAAGTATATGCAGTCCTCACTCAGGTCCTCCTTAATCATGCAAATGAGGACTTGAAATAGTCAACAGGGATTGGTCCAATAGCTTGGATAGAAAGACTATTATGTGTATTGAGACAGAAGCCCCAGGGGGTAATCAATGTACACAATAGCCTGGTCTATTTAGCAGAACTTAATTACTACCTCTGAGAGGTTACATTCCTTTAGATATAACATGCCAATTCAATACTCCTGACAGGAGACTTCTGATCTTTAGAACAATACAAAGTCTTTTAGCGTAAACACATACATCTTCAAACACACATTCTAAAAGTCATTTAGTGGAGGTGACACGTGTACTCCCTATCCTGAGGGTGAAAGTGTCGCCACACGTCCGTGAGGCCAAAAGTATCAGCCCAGCTGTTTAATTCTGAGGAGGGGCGGGCCACCGCATGCAGTCTGTCCATGTCCTGTGACGGCACCATGTTAAAATCCCCAAAAAGAAACACTTCCTGAGTATCAAATCCCATCACAATCTGCATAATGTCATACAACAGTTGAGTCGTGGCAGGAGGAGGGAGGTACAGCCCCACCAGGACCAATCTCTTAGTGTGAATCAAAGCATGCACAATAACATATTTACCCCCCGGATCTGTACGAACATCCAGGACCTGAAAAAGATGATCGTTTGGTGGCAGAATTGAGACCCCTGACGTTCCAAGAGATAATAGAGATGTCAGCCATATCTACCGGTAGGAAATAAGAGAGCCTGGTCCTCAGTCCCCCCCCCACCACCCCAGACAGCCCCAGGGGCAAGGGAGGCACCCAAACCACCCTCCTGTGCAGGCACTTAGTGAAAAAAATTTGTATGGTACTGCATATACTGTACATTTGTAGAACAACAGAATTCCAAGCATAGAAGAGCAACTCCTGTGGTAAAAAAGATAACAAAATAAAACCAACAAAAAAAACCCTGATCTGCAACGGCAGAAACTGTTCCCACCCACCCCACATCCCCAGCAAGTACCAGTGATGTATCATATCCCCAACTCCCCACAACAAGAGTAGTCTATAGAGGGCGCACGCTTAAAGCGAAATAAAACCTCCAGCAGATCAACAGAGATGCTGGTAAGCAAGTATAGATTTGTTCTCCTGAGCAATCTCAGGGGCACTGACTTAGGTTGCATGTTTCAACTATAAAATCCACAATAAACAGTCAATTGTGCTGTCACAGTGCATTCCCCATAAAGTGATGGCTAAAAAAAATAAAAAAATAAAGTTTAATATATCAAAGAGGAACAGAAGTAGTAGTCCATCCAGGCGATGAGCCCCCCCAAACAATAAAATACAGGGGAGGGAGAAAACATAATAGTGAGGGCAGTCATGAACAGGCACAGCGGCAATCTGCACCGGGAGGTAAACCGCAGAGGAACCAAGACTGAGCAGCCATGTAGCCCGGGGGAAGCAGAAGGCGGGAAGAGCATCGGTCCAACAGTACGTGGCACCAAACATCCTCCGGGCCCGACCAGTACAGAAACACAGCCATGTAGGTTAGTCACAATCCATACCGACAGCACAAGAGCACACAACATCAACTGAGTGGATTTTACAGTCTCAATCTTCTCAATCTTCTAACAGGCAAACAGGCTGTAACCCAGCAATGGCTAGTGAGGAGGGGGCAGCGACTCCAGCCAGGCCGCAGCATCCCGGGGAGAGGTAAAGAACTGGACAGTCTCACCATCCTGGACCCTCAGCTTTGCAGGAAAAAGGATGCTGTATTTAATGTTCCGTGCCCGCAGCCCGGCCTTAACATGGTCAAAGGCTCGGCGGAGCTTCTGGGTTTCAAGTGAGTAGTCGGGGAAAAGAAGCAAGGTGCCATTCTGATACCGCAACTCACCCGCCTTGCGAGCAGCCCGAAGTACCTCATCCCGATCCCTAAAGTTGAGCAGCCGGAAAATCAGAGTGCGGGGACGGGCTCCAGGAGGTCCAGGGACCGGAGGGATCCGATGAGCCCGCTCCACTGTAAAATAATCAGAAAGCTGTGCCACCGGCAATAGGCCCCTCAGCAACTCCTCCACGAAGACCGTAGGATTCTTCCCTTTCCGCGCCCTCAGGCAGGCCGACCATCCGGAGATTGTTCCTCCTGTTTCGGTTCTCGGCATCGTCCACTTTGTATTCCAGTGCCCGCACCTTCGTCTGAAGAACACGGATGGAAGCAGTATGCTCCGCGACGTCGTCCTCCGTTTGCCCAACGCGCTCCTCCACCTCCGACACTCGTGAGCGGAGCTTGTCCATGTCTTGTCGGATGATACCGACATCCATCTGCACAGCCTCAATCTTCGTGGTCAGGGCGGCTTGGCAGGCAGCGATTGCCGCCATGACCTCCGGGAAACCGAGCCCCGTCCCGACCGACGGCTCGGCCGACTCCGTCTGAGATGCCATGCTGCGGCCACTCCTAGGGGAGACCACCACGTGCTCCTCCACCCGCGCGGCTGTATCTTCCACAGTCAGTGGAAAGTGAAGCCTCTTCCCCCTGTGTCTGGTCCGGTAGGGCATCCGGAGACAGGTTAGTGAGTTTCAGCCAAGACAGTAGCCCAAAGTACGGATAATAGGTGAAATTCCAGCAGAGCTCTGGATCCTGCTTCCTCCTAGATCACCATCTTGGCCACGTAATTATCTCCTAGAGATGTCCCGTCTCTGACAACCGCTTGTAACCTGCAGAACACAATAAAAGGTATTTCACAAGCCGGCTCCACTTAGCATTTTAATAGCCTGAGCTAAGCATTGAAGGGTCATTGTCTATTGACCTAATCAGGACAACTAAACCACTTGTAATGTGTCCAGTATCTCCTGCAATGAACTGTCAGTAATGTCCCATCTTCTGAAATACATGAATTAGGATTTCAAGTAGAAACACTCCAGCACTGCAAGGTCCATGACATTACTTCCCCTGGGAAACAGTCCAACAGCCGCAGTGGGACCCAAACGGGTCAACTCAAGGATGTTGGAAAAGTAGTCTTAGGCCTCGTACAGACGAGGGGATCTCCGCTGGAAACGGTCTGCCGGACCGTTTCCAGCGGAGATTCCTCCTCCGGATTTTGATCCGATGGCTTGTACACACCATCGGATCAAAACCCGCGAGGAATACATCCGCGGTGACGTGTCGCGCCGTCGACGCGACAATGACTTGGCGACGTGCGCGACGCTGGAAGGTAAGTACTTCCACGCATGCGTCGAATCATTACGACGCATGCGAGGGAGGGGAGCGGACGGATTGATCTGGTGAGTCTGTACAGACGACCGGATCAATCCGCTGGACACGATTCAAGCGGATAGATTTCTTAGCATGCTAAGAAATTTCTATCCGCTTGAAATCGATCGGCCGGACGAATCTCCGCGGATAAATATCCGCTAGGCCGTACAGACGACCGGATTTGTCCGCTGGAACTGATCCGTGGATCAATCCCAGCGGATAGATCCGGTCGTGTGTATGAGGCCTTAAGGTTCCAGGACTGTCTGCTGGGATGACCAGTCTGCCTTCCTGTTTTGAGGTCCTGGCCCATAATCGGACGGCAAGAGGCTCGCATTCAGTCCTCTCCAAAAGCCCCTGTCCCGGCTAGGTCTGTCACACATCTCCCCCTTTGGCAGGAGACTAACACTGGGAGAGACCCCAATTCCGGTAACCACCCAGTACCCCAGATAACTTGTCCCAAACAGAGCATTACTCACCCAGCCAATCTCTGCCTCTCTAAGAGAACACGCCTGTCGATGGGGAGAGGCCTGGACTGGCCCTTCCCCCTGGAGTCCTTTCAGCCGCTGGAGAGAAGACAGGGTGGCTGGGCTCAGTTCATCATGCTGTTGGGGATCTGGGCCAACTGGCCACCATTCCTGGGGTATACCAGTGGAGACTGAAGTCCCATCCACTGATGCTAGGTGAAAATCCCCCGGTGCTTGCAAAGCAAAGCCGACATTCTCCTGTCTCAGTGCCGCACCATTTTCTGGGGTTGTGTCCGTGGAGATCAGAGTCCCATCCACTACTAGTGTTGCTCACGAATATTCGCATTGCGAATATTCGACTCGAATATAGCATATTCGAGAAATCGCGCTATATTTCGAAATTCGCGGTGAATATTCGCAATTCCGAATATTCGATTTTTTACAATTTTTTTTTTAAAACAGATCACATCCTAGATATCTCCATCGACGTCTAAAAGCATTGCTGGTATCATTAGAGACCCTGGGCCGAGTAGCTGAAGCGTTCATTGAATTTTCCAGAAAGATCGCAATGCGATTATTCGGCAAACGCAATATCGCGCGATTACTTTCCTCGCCCCGATCTTCCGCATCAGAGCGATTTTTACAGTTTCATTTTTAAAACAGATCACATCCTAGTGATCTCCATAGACGTCTAAAAGCATTGCTGGTATGATTAGAGCCATTGGGCCGAGTAGCTGAAGCGATCATTTTATATTGCCGAATATTCGCAATGCGAATATTCGGCAATAGGAATATTGCGCGATTATTTGCTCCGCCCTTTTGCATCAGAGCCAATCAGAGTTCTCCTTCCACACTCGTCAGAGGTTAGCAACCAATAGGAACCTGCCTGCATGGACATTATATAAGCTCACTCCCAGCACCATTTCATTGCAGATTCAGAAGCTGGCTAGAGAGTGTGGAGGCTGTTTCTGTGTTCCTGTTTTCCTGTGTCTTTGTTCCTGATTGATTTAGATCATCACCAGCATTGCTATTTAGTGATTCCAGTGGATCTTTTCCAGTATATCAACTGCTTTTTTCAAAGCAATAGACCCAAGAGCTTTTTTCAAAGCTACGTTTTGTGCTGTTTTGTGCTGTTTTGTTCATTTGTGTTACTGTTTGATCCTGCAATCCTCGCTGTTCAGTGATATTTGCTAGAGATTTCAGAACACATTTTGCTGAGCTTTCTAAAATAGCTTTTCTAAAAGCTAAGTTTTGTTCATCTTGTGTTACTGTTAGATCTTGCAGGTTCGCTGTTCAGTGATATTTGCTAGGCATCTCAGTTCATATTTTGTTTAGTTTTTCCTAAAGAGCTTTTCTAAAAGCTAAGTTTTGTGTTCAGTTTAGTTAAATTTTGTGTAGTAAGTGTACACACTGTTAGTGTACATTTATTTCATCTAGCTTAGCTTAGTGTGTGTTTAGTGTCTGTGTTTTGTGTTTAAAAAAAAAAAAAAAGTTAGTGTTTGTTTAGTGCTTTTTTTTTCTTTCTTTAATTTTGTAGTCCTTGTCTTTGGTGTACTACTTTTCTTATAGTTTAGTAGCTGTCTGTGTACGTCTTTGTCTGCGTGCCTGTCTTGTAAAAAATACACAAAAACACATTTTGTTCACATTTCCCCCCCCCAATAAAGTTTACCCCCCCCCACACACATATCAGCAATAATGAGCGGCATCCGTGGCCGTGGCAGCAGGGGTAGGGGAGTTACTCCCAGTGCTGGATCGCTGCCAGCACGGGGTACCTCTCGTGCCCCTACTAGTGGTAGAGGATCGGGTGCAAGGGGAGTACGCCTGATCCGGGAGTTCTTCCCATCGGGCAGCCGCCCGATATTGCCATCTCAGGCTGAAGTAGTGGTGGACTACATGGGGCACAGCAGTGCCACTGAGTCGTCGGTCCCGACTCACAGTAGTACCACCATTACTCCGGTGCCTGTAGTACGCCCCCCCAGCCCCCAAGAGTCCAGCATCTTACTGTTCGACAGCGACAGTGAGAGGGATCTCTTGGGGGAGGCCATGCATCAGGCAGACCTCCAGCTCTGTCCTGATGGTCAGGACCTTTTTGAAGGGATGGATGAGGAGGATGGGATACCTGCTGGCAGTATCCCAGAGACATCCCTTCAAACTGGTGCTGCTGTTTTGGTGCAGGAAACAGCAGCACCTAGTCAGACCCAGGCGTGGGTGAGGGGACAGCGGAGCCAGGCTAGAGGCTCCATGTCAGTTGGTTCCCTCAGACCAACACATTTCAGCCCTTGGTCTGACATCTCTGGGGGCGAAGAGGGTGACCCATCATGGTTGCCATCTGACGCGTCGGCTCACTACGTCAGTGACGACGGGGAAGGTAGGCACCCTGGTGAAACGGTGCGCCAGGTCACCACCAGGGAGACCATCGTCAGGGTCTCCACTGGTGATGGCAGCAGGAGGTGTCAGGAGGAGGAGCAGCAGCAGCAGCAGCAGCAGCAGGCAGCTCCACCTGTGCGCACCGAGTCCCAGCAGGTGCAAGTAAGCGTCACCCCATCTGACAGGAGGGCGGTGCTGAAGTCACCTGTCTGGAATTACTTTACCCTGGTGGCAGACAACCCTACCGTGGCCATCTGCCGGATTTGTAAAGTGAGGGTGAAGAGAGGGAAGTGTTTGGCTCGGGTGGGTACCACAGCCCTGAACCAGCACCTGAGGATAAACCACTGGGCGGTGTATGACGAGATGAAGCGTGGTGGTGGTAGCAGCGCCACCACCACAAGTGAGCAGGGTACAGCAGCCCCTGCCACATCTTCATCTCTTTCCAGCAGGTCATGCCCCCCCGCTCCCTCTAGTAGAGGTACTGGTACCGGCAGCCAGACCTCTACTTCCACAGCACCCTCCACGTCTGTGTCCCGCACTGCCGTCCGGCGCCAGGCGTCGATTTCAGATGCCTTTGACCGCACCACTCCCTTCCCCCCTGGAGACCGACGTGTGCGTTCCCTCAATGGGCTCCTGGCAAGGGTTATTGCCCAACATCTGCTGCCCTTCAACATAGTTGACAGCAACCCCTTCAGGCAGATGTTGGAGCAGGCCCAACCCCAATGGCGTGTCCCCAGCCGCCATTTCTTTGCCAGGACTGGTGTCCCTGCCCTACACCAGCACATTGTGCAGAATGTAACCCTGTCGCTGGATCACGCTGTCAGCGACAGGGTTCATCTGACAATGGATGGCTGGACCAGCAGGCATGGGCAGGGGCGCTACATCAGCTTCACGGCCCATTGGGTTTCCCTCCGAGGCGTCGGTGAGGGATCGGCGGCAACCGATCTTGTGGTGCCGCCCCGGGGTGTCCAGGGGAGAACTGCTGGTCTCCCTCAAGCCACTTTCTCCGCAGCTGCTGAGCCTCCCAGCAAGCGCCCCCGTAGCTACTCAAGTGTGGGGCACGTGCGCTGTCAGGCCGTGCTCCAGCTTGTTAGTTTAGGGGACCGGAGACACACTGGAGAAGAAGTGCTGAAAGCACTTCAGGCTCAGGTCCAGAAGTGGCTGACACCCCGAAGGCTCCAGGCAGGTATGGTTGTCTGCGATAACGGCAGCAACCTACTCGCCGCCCTTAGTGCTGGCAGTCTGACCCACGTGCCCTGTCTGGCACATGTCCTCAACCTGGTGGTGCAGAAGTTCCTGCGCACTTATCCAGGGTTGAGTGACATTGTGGCAAAGGCGCATAGGATTGCCAGCCACTTCAGGCGCTCCCCAACCGCTACCGCGTCCCTGTCCAAGTTGCAGCGGGAGTACAATCTGCCCCTTCACAGGCTGATTGTGGACAGTGTGACGCGGTGGAACTCCACCCTCCACATGCTGAAGAGGTTGTGGGAGCAGCAAAGGGCGGTGAGGGAGTACCTGATGGAACTAGGCACTGAGAGGACTTCACCACAACTCCCTTTCATCGCCTGTGCGGAGTGGGGGCAGATAAACCAGGTCTGCCAAGTGTTGTCCTCCTTCGAGCAGGCGACCAAGATGGTCAGCAGTGAGCAAATCGGCCTCAATAGCGTGCTGCCAATAGTGTTCATGCTGGAGAGGACACTAGATCGCCTGCTCGAGGCTGGGGAGAGTGCCTTGGTGGAGCAGGAGGAGTCAGCAATGCTCCACCGAGACCAGGGCCAGGACGAGGAGGAGGAGGAGGAGGATGATGATGAAGAGGAGGAGGAGGTGGTTGCTGGTGTCGTCCCGGAGTCAGGGCCTGGTCAGGAGGGAGAGCCGGTGTTGGGGGCACCGATAGTCCGGGGGTTGGGCATGTCTGAGTTTGACCAGCAGCGCCTCAGGGATGAAGAGTCGCACCTCATTCACCTGGCCAGCATTGAGGAGTCACAGCGGGCTGTGCTCTTCCCCATGGCTGCCCACATGCTGAGATGCCTCAGGAGGGACCCCCGGGTTAAGACCATCAAGACGAGGGATGATTTCTGGATGGCCACCCTTTTGGATCCCAGGTGCAAGGGGAAACTGGAGCAGTTCATCCCAGCCAGCCGGAGGCAGCACCGGATGGAGGAACTGCAGGCAGGCATTGTCAGACGGTTGGAGCAGGCAACTCCCCGGCCTCCAGTTGTCCCCCCTCATCTCACCCAGCAGGTGGCTGCACCCAGCTGCAGCCGAGCAGGGGACCTAATGGAAGAGATGAGGATGTTCTTCCAAACCGAGCGACCCAGTACCAGCACCAGCAGCAGCAGTCACCACCAGCGGCTGGCCCACATGGTGGCAGACTACATGGCGTCCGTCGGTGCTTCTGACAGTATGAGCACCGACGACCCCATGGAGTACTGGGTTGCCAGATTGGACACCTGCCGCGAGCTCGCTCAGTATGCGCTGGAGTTATTGTCTTGCCCCCCCTCCAGCGTACTATCTGAGCGGACATTCAGCGCGGCAGGTGGGGTGGTCACGGACAAGAGGACCCGTCTGTCCACAGACTCCGTGGACAGACTCACATTCATAAAGATGAATGAGTCCTGGATCGGCGGTGACTTTCTGGCACCCGTCGTCGGTTCAGGGCGCTGAAGGGTCCCTTGTCATGCATTCCCTGATAAAGCCCCGGACCTGATGTATTTACAGTGCTGAATATAACTATTTTAACATCAGAGAAAATCAATGTTAATATTTGGTACAGTAGGCTTTCTTTGCAATTACAGCGGTCAAACCTTTCTTGTAGTTTTACACCAGCTTTGCACACACTGGAGGAGGGATTTTGGCCCACTCCTCCACACAGATCTTCTCTACATCAGTCATGTTTCTGGGCTCTCGCTGAGAAACACGGAGTTTGAGCTCCCTCCAAAGATTCTCTATTGGGTTTAGGTCTGGAGACTGGCTAGGCCACGCCAGAACCTTGATATGCTCCTTACAGAGCCAATCCTTGGTTATCCTGGCTGTGTGCTTTGGGTCATTGTCATGTTGGAAGACCCAGCCTCGACCCATCTTCAAAGCTCTAACTCAGGGAAGGAGGTTGTTGCCCAAAATCTCGCAATACATGGCCACGGTCATCCTCTCCTTAATACAGTGCAGTCACCCTGTCCCATGTGCAGAAAAACACCACCAAAGCATGATGCTACCACCCCCATGCTTCATATTAGGGATGGCGTTCTTGGCATGGTACTCATCATTATTCTTCCTCCGAACACGGTTAGTGAAATTATGATCAAAAAGTTATATTATAGTCTCATCTGACCACATGATTTTCTCCCATGACTCCTCTGGATCAGTCAAGACACCTATGTCAGCAGTTATTTCACACCCTATATACTCTTATTAATACTGCTGTTCATCATGGCACCTCCTGCCCATGTGATATGACTCTGTATCAACTACTACTGTTAATACTACTACTGCTGCTGCTGCTGCCCAGTCAAGACACCTATGTCAGCAGTTATTTGACACTCTATATACTCCTATTCCTACTGCTGTTCATCATGGCACCTCCTGCCCATGTGATATGACTCTGTATCAACTACTACTGTTAATACTACTACTGCTGCTTCTGCTGCCCAGTCAAGACACCTATGTCAGCAGTTATTTCACACCCTGTATACTCTTATTAATACTGCTGTTCATCATGGCACCTCCTGCCCATGTGATATGACTCTGTATCAACTACTACTGTTAATACTACTACTGCTGCTTCTGCTGCTGCTGCTGCCCAGTCAAGACACCTATGTCAGCAGTTATTTGACACTCTATATACTCCTATTCCTACTGCTGTTCATCATGGCACCTCCTGCCCATGTGATATGACTCTGTATCAACTACTACTGTTAATACTACTACTGCTGCTTCTGCTGCTGCTGCTGCCCAGTCAAGACACCTATGTCAGCAGTTATTTGACACTCTATATACTCCTATTCCTACTGCTGTTCATCATGGCACCTCCTGCCCATGTGATATGACTCTGTATCAACTACTACTGTTAATACTACTACTGCTGCTTCTGCTGCTGCTGCTGCCCAGTCAAGACACCTATGTCAGCAGTTATTTGACACTCTATATACTCCTATTCCTACTGCTGTTCATCATGGCACCTCCTGCCCATGTGATATGACTCTGTATCAACTACTACTGTTAATACTACTACTGCTGCTTCTGCTGCTGCTGCTGCCCAGTCAAGACACCTATGTCAGCAGTTATTTGACACTCTATATACTCCTATTCCTACTGCTGTTCATCATGGCACCTCCTGCCCATGTGATATGACTCTGTATCAACTACTACTGTTAATACTACTACTGCTGCTTCTGCTGCCCAGTCAAGACACCTATGTCAGCAGTTATTTGACACTCTATATACTCCTATTCCTACTGCTGTTCATCATGGCACCTCCTGCCCATGTGATATGACTCTGTATCAACTACTACTGTTAATACTACTACTGCTGCTTCTGCTGCTGCTGCTGCCCAGTCAAGACACCTATGTCAGCAGTTATTTGACACTCTATATACTCCTATTCCTACTGCTGTTCATCATGGCACCTCCTGCCCATGTGATATGACTCTGTATCAACTACTACTGTTAATACTACTACTGCTGCTTCTGCTGCTGCTGCTGCCCAGTCAAGACACCTATGTCAGCAGTTATTTGACACTCTATATACTCCTATTCCTACTGCTGTTCATCATGGCACCTCCTGCCCATGTGATATGACTCTGTATCAACTACTACTGTTAATACTACTACTGCTGCTTCTGCTGCTGCTGCTGCCCAGTCAAGACACCTATGTCAGCAGTTATTTGACACTCTATATACTCCTATTCCTACTGCTGTTCATCATGGCACCTCCTGCCCATGTGATATGACTCTGTATCAACTACTACTGTTAATACTACTACTGCTGCTTCTGCTGCCCAGTCAAGACACCTATGTCAGCAGTTATTTGACACTCTATATACTCCTATTCCTACTGCTGTTCATCATGGCACCTCCTGCCCATGTGATATGACTCTGTATCAACTACTACTGTTAATACTACTACTGCTGCTTCTGCTGCCCAGTCAAGACACCTATGTCAGCAGTTATTTGACACTCTATATACTCCTATTCCTACTGCTGTTCATCATGGCACCTCCTGCCCATGTGATATGACTCTGTATCAACTACTACTGTTAATACTACTACTGCTGCTTCTGCTGCTGCTGCTGCCCAGTCAAGACACCTATGTCAGCAGTTATTTGACACTCTATATACTCCTATTCCTACTGCTGTTCATCATGGCACCTCCTGCCCATGTGATATGACTCTGTATCAACTACTACTGTTAATACTACTACTGCTGCTTCTGCTGCCCAGTCAAGACACCTATGTCAGCAGTTATTTGACACTCTATATACTCCTATTCCTACTGCTGTTCATCATGGCACCTCCTGCCCATGTGATATGACTCTGTATCAACTACTACTGTTAATACTACTACTGCTGCTTCTGCTGCTGCTGCTGCCCAGTCAAGACACCTATGTCAGCAGTTATTTGACACTCTATATACTCCTATTCCTACTGCTGTTCATCATGGCACCTCCTGCCCATGTGATATGACTCTGTATCAACTACTACTGTTAATACTACTACTGCTGCTTCTGCTGCTGCTGCTGCCCAGTCAAGACACCTATGTCAGCAGTTATTTGACACTCTATATACTCCTATTCCTACTGCTGTTCATCATGGCACCTCCTGCCCATGTGATATGACTCTGTATCAACTACTACTGTTAATACTACTACTGCTGCTTCTGCTGCCCAGTCAAGACACCTATGTCAGCAGTTATTTGACACTCTATATACTCCTATTCCTACTGCTGTTCATCATGGCACCTCCTGCCCATGTGATATGACTCTGTATCAACTACTACTGTTAATACTACTACTGCTGCTTCTGCTGCTGCTGCTGCCCAGTCAAGACACCTATGTCAGCAGTTATTTGACACTCTATATACTCCTATTCCTACTGCTGTTCATCATGGCACCTCCTGCCCATGTGATATGACTCTGTATCAACTACTACTGTTAATACTACTACTGCTGCTTCTGCTGCCCAGTCAAGACACCTATGTCAGCAGTTATTTGACACTCTATATACTCCTATTCCTACTGCTGTTCATCATGGCACCTCCTGCCCATGTGATATGACTCTGTATCAACTACTACTGTTAATACTACTACTGCTGCTTCTGCTGCTGCTGCTGCCCAGTCAAGACACCTATGTCAGCAGTTATTTGACACTCTATATACTACTATTCCTACTGCTGTTCATCATGGCACCTCTTGCCCGAGTGATTTGACACTGTATTGTCAATGTCTACTACTACTATTACAGCTCAGTCAAGACACCTGTGTCCCAATTTTTTGGTACACTATTGACTACTATGACCACTACTGATGCTGTAAAGTATTCCCCAAGTGTTTTTATGCTATGTATTACTATTACCACTACTGCTTGTAAATCATGCCTGTGTGATACTTAGTGGGAATGCTTTAATAAGCATTCCCAGTATGGATACCCGTAAATGTATTAATCTTAATTAGTGTGAATGCTTTAATAAACATTTCCAGTATTGATATCCGTAAATTTAGTAATCTTATTATTCCTTACGTTTTTTGGTTCTGCGTAACTTCGGCATACTTTCAGCTATTGAGACCATTCAACTGTAAAAATGTTCGTCTCGTTCAGCTAATGATGGGACTTCTTCAAGTTTTTTTCTACTTTTTACACTTTTATAAATTTTAAGCTTTTAGACCCTTTTTTTAACATTGAAGTCAATGAGAACATCCTTTTCCCCTTTGAATTCACATGCCCTGCCAAAAGTTTCAGCTACTTCATACTTTCACTTACAGACACTGAAAAAAATTTAAAGCGGTCACAAAATATTTAGCTATCCGGCTATGACTTTTCAGATCGTTATCGTTTACAATTTTTTGGTGAAAACGCAATTTACGTTTTGCGAATTTTTCACAAAAATGCAATAGGTTATAATGTAATCCTATGGAGGGGATTTAGAGTCTGTCATGTGACCTTAACATTGGAGATCTTTGTAATTAAAAATATCTTTACAAAAAGGGGAAACAAATTGGTCTCACGCCCACAAGATCTACTTTTCATACACAATTTTTATATCAAAACGTCTTGTCTGGTTTATGGCAATGTGACCAATTCTGCGATACGTATTTTAGTTTTAGTTATTGGAGCAACTGCCAGAAATTATGTCTCATAGACTCTCATGTGAAATTATCTAAAAAATGTTGCTGCAGAACTCACAAAGACGCTCTTTTCTAAATCGCAGACATGGCCACATTTTTAAGTTTATCTACATAAATTTCATATCGATGCGTTTACAAGGGCCGTGTATTTCAAACGGTGTAGTCGTTGTATCAATTGCATGTACGTTTGAGGATTTATTAAGCTTTGTTTGGAGGCTTAAATCATGTATTAGATCTGTGAATTAAAAGCGTTTGTAATGTTATTTCTTTCCATAAATAACTTTCCTGACCTCAGTGCAATATTCCTCCTCACTGACCTGGGGGGGAGGGGAAACCTATTGAGGGGGGAGGGGCGACCAGGAAGTCAGCATACTCTATACTTTGCAGATAGAGAAAGAAGCTGTGTGTCCTAAAGATAGTGTAGTGGTTATGGTGAATGTCTTTGGCAAGGGGCTCACCAATTAAGCTATTCAGCATTCCCACTCGCATTTTCCTCAGGAAATGCATTGTCTAGTTATATTATATTTTAATACTCCTGCTGCTGCCTCCATGCTGAGTAAAGCTTCATGACCTCTCTGGCACAGCGGATCCACCAACAGCCTCCGCTACAAGCTACCAGACCGGACTACCAGACCGGATCTAAACAGCAAGTGTAACTATAACAATGAACCTTATGTTAAACCCTGTTTTGCGGCATTTATACTGCAACCATTGGGCTGTCTGCAAGAGCTCATCTGCATTCTCTCTCTTTCTTGCTCTCCCTCTCTCTCTCTTTGTATATATATATATATTGTTGCTTTTGTTATGTTCATTTTTCAACAGTTTATTTTGTGTTCGTCGTGTCTGTGTCGTGTGCTTTAGTTTGTCCTAGGTTAATGTTAAATAAAATAATAGTATAAAATGTTTTTGCTTATTATGAAGTTAAATGTGTTGATGTTGATTTGTTTGATGTGAAGTTAGATGTGTTGAAAAACCTACAACTCTATCTCAAAAAGAAATGAAACATTTCCAAAAAATAAGATTTTTTAATACAAAAATAAATTTAAATATAGCTATCAATGCGTTTCTGAATGCGGTGCAGTTCCGCAATCTGACCCGATAGCTGCTGCTCTAGCAGAGCATTTTGTTGGGTGAGGTAGCTCATCTTCCGCTGGTTTTGCAGGATCCTCTGGTGGGTCTTTTCGATGAGTCTGTTCTGCCTCCTCATATCTCTTGATGCTTTTAGGATATAATAAAAAAACATTTGGATTTCAAATAACGTTACCAAATAAATAAATATTTTTTTTGCTTATTAATCAATCATTATCATGTGTATACACTTGTTATGTGTCTAACACATCCCGGGAGTGCAGAATTATTAGGCAAATGAGTATTTGGACCACATCATCCTCTTTATGCATGTTGTCTTACTCCAAGCTGTATAGGCTCGAAAGCCTACTACAGATTAGGCATATTAGGTAATGTACATCTCTGTAATGAGAAGGTGTGTGGTCTAATGACATCAACACTCTATATCAGGTGTGCATAATTATTAGTCAATTTCCTTTTCTTTGGCAAAATTGGCCAAAAGAAGGATTTGACAGACTCTGAAAAGTCCAAAATAGAGAGATATCTAGCAGAGGGATGCAGCACTCTTAAAGTTGCAAAGCTTCTGAAGCGTGATCATCAAACAAAAGAAGCGTGTGGAAAAACAAAGGTGCAAAATAACTGCCCATGAACTGAGAAAAGTTAAGCGTGCAGCTGCCAAGATGCCACTTGCCACAAGATTGGCCATATTTCAGAGCTGCAACATCACTGGGGTGCCCAAAAGCACAAGGTGTGCAATACCCAGAGACATGGCCAAGGTAAGAAAGGCTGAAAGACAATGACCACTGAACAAGACACACAAGCTGCAACGTCAAGACTGTGCCAATAAATATCTCAAGAAAGATTTTTCTAAGGTTTTATGGACTGCTGAAATGAGAGTGAGTCTTGATGGGCCAGATGGAAGAGCCCGTGGCTGGATTGGTAAAGGGCAGGGAGCTCCAGTCCAACTCAGACGCCAGCAAGGTGGTGGTGGAGTACTGGTTTGGGCTGGTATCATCAAAGATGAGCTTGTGGGGCCTTTTCGGATTGAGGATGGAGTCAAGCTCAACTCCCAGTCCTACTGCCAGATTATGGAAGAGACCTTCTTCAAGCAGTGGTACAGGAAAAAGTCACCATCCTTCAAGAAAAACATGATTTTCATGCAGGACAATGCTCCATCACACGTGTCAAAGTACTCCACAGCGTGGCTGGCAAGAAAGGGTATTAAATAAAAAAAAGTAATGACATGGCCTCCTTGTTCACCTGATCTGAACCCCATTGAGAACCTGTGGTCCATCATCAAATGTGGGATTTACAAGGAGGGAAAACAGTACACCTCTCTGAACAGTGTCTGGGAGGCTGTGGTTACTGCTGCACGCAATGTTGATGGTGAACAGATCAAAACACTGACAGAATCCATGGATGTCAGGCTTTTGAGTGTCCTTGCAAAGAAAGGTGGCTATATTGGTCACTGATTTGTTTTTGTTTTGTTTTTAAATGTCAGAAATGTGTATTTGTGAATGTTGAGATGTTATATTGGTTTCACTGTTAAAAATAAATCATTGAAATGGCTATCTATTTATTTTTTGGTTAAGTTGCCTAATAATTCTGCACAGTAATAGTAGTCACCTGCACACACAGATATCCCCCGAAAATAACTAACACTAAAAACAAACTAAAAACTACTTCCAAAAAATTCAGCTTTGATATTAATGAGTTTTTGGGGTTCATTGAGAACATGGTTGTTGTTCAATAATAAAATGAATCCGCAAAAAATACAACTTGCCTAATAATTATGCACTACCTGTATACTTCTAGCATCAATACCATATTATGGTTCTACAATCTGACAGGTGCGCTTTATATGTTGTCCATTTTTATATCTACATTTTGTTGTTGAAATGTTATTAATCATTGTGCACATATTTACCTTCCTGAATGAGGCTCACAGGACCGCTCTCTATCTCCTGCTCTTCTGCTTGAGAAGTTGGGGTGGTGGGGGGGGGAAGCTCCTCAGCTTGCTCCTCAACAGGAGCTGGGGTTGGGGAGTGGGAGGGCCCTGGCTGCTCCTCCTCATGCATCTCCTCCTCTGCCGCATCCTCCTCCTCCTCCTCATCGGCCTGGCGCCTTCTGCGCTTGGCGCGGACAACTGGCATTGGAGCTCCTATAATAACACAATGTTCATATATTATAAAAATGTTTTCTAATGACGTATGCAAATTCTGTGTACTCTGCTGTATTGTATATGAATACAAATTGATTTATATAGACAGTTAACCAATGGGACAATGTTATATTAAAGGGTCTTGTGGGCACTACAGGGGACTGAGCGTGAGCTGGGATGCAACCATGTTAAAATGAGCTGTTTTTGTCTCCTTTGTTTTGTTCAGACCATCTCATGTTAAAAAAAGGGCCTGATGGAGCACACGGGATTACTATAACAACCCCACTCCTAACACAGGAATTTAGTGGTAATCTATATATATAAAACTCAACGTGTGTGTGTGCATAAATGTATGTATGTATGTATGTATGTATGTATGTTCCAGCATCACGTACAAACGGCTAAAGATATTTATATGAAACTTGGCACACAGGTTACTTATATGTCAGCCACAAACATAGGATAGGTGGTTTAAACCTTACCCACCCCCACTTGCCATGGTCAAGGTTTTTCTTTAAAGTCCCATGCAAAGCAATGGGAAAATTATGTTCCCACATAACTTCTGTGTTCCTGTCTGCTGTCCCATGTCTTTTTTCAACAGTACTATGAATACCTTGGCTGGTGGTGATATATGTTAGCACAACATGGCATCTTGGTTAACAACATCTGACCTTACATGAATTACATATGACCTTACATAACTGTCACCAAAGGAGCTGCGGTGGCTCCACGCGATTGCCACTGCACTGACAAGTGATTCACCTCTGCAGCTAGGGGTTCGGATCCCGCTCTCGGCTACCTGTGAATTGAGTTTGGTGGTCTCAGCCCCGCCCCTGGTGGGTGTGCTATGCGAGGTTGGGTTGGGAGGACCCCCTCACACCCGCCATTGCCAACCGGGGCATGGAGAAAGGTGGCAGATTGCCTCTGGGGGAGGCCTCCCAACTCCTGCAGGCCGGCTCCTCTCTCTTTCGAGTTCACGCACAAAATACACTTTTTAAAAAAAAAAACATAACTGTCAACAATAACTTACCTGGATGATATTTAGCCCGAAGACGTCTGACCTGATCCATTTGGCGCCTCTTCAGGTCAGACCACTTCTTCACAATTGCATTGTGGTCGTGTTGGCCGCCAAAGTCAGCGATTAGGGCGCTGACCACAGCCCTTTTCTCTGGCTGCCTCCGCAGCTTATCGTATCCTGTTTCCAGGAACTTCTGCAAGATGAAGAACAAAGTATATTGTAATACTTCTGTTGACAGCCTTATGGATATATGACGTAAATGTATGCTATTCAACAATTGGAAGCATTCTCGCCTTATTAATCAATGACAGGGGTAACATGACAGATTTTATATCCTGCCATTTCGGTCGCCACCTTTTTTGCATAAATATAGCAGCCATTATCATTTGCATAATTATGAATATATTATTAACAACACAGGATACACGTATAGGGGAGATATGCGTTGCTAACTCTTTTCCCTGTCAGGAGCCTAACGCCCCGGGGGTCAGAGATGGGACCTTTTCGGAGGGCCACTGACGTATGTACCCGTCGCAGTTTTTTGTGATGTCACTCTTTAGGTGTGTGCACATTTTTCACTGCATCCGGGTGGAGTTTTTGGGTTGTGTTTTGCACGCCACAGGCTTTTCAACAGGAAAAAAACAGCTGGAGGCAGAATGGTTGCAAAACACTACGGGTTTGTTACCTAACTCTGGGTTTCAAGACCAGTCCACCTCCAGCTGTTGCAAAACTACTACTCCCATCAGCCACGGTCTGTCAGTGCATGCTAAGAATTTTACTTTTGCTGCATCTAGGGTGCCACAGTTTAGAGACCCGTGCATAAAGGCCTGAAAAATGGGGGCCTGCAGAACTTACAATACTAGAAGTGCCAGCATTCCCAGGCATGCTGGAAGTTGTAGTTCTGCAACATCTAAAGGGCAATATGTATTCGAACGTCCTTGGGCCTTGAGGACACTGAAGTCAGGACGTTCGCATACGTCCTATGTCCAAAAAAATGTTAAATTCATTATGCTAAATAACAAGGAAAAGTGCCTAAATACACATTTGCCAACCAGGGTGTCTGCAGCTGTCCAGGCATGCTGGGACTTGTAGTTTTGTAAAAGCAGGAGACACATTTTTTGTGAAATACTAATATCTGATCATATATACTAACTTTTAAACTAGACTAAAATGCAGTTGAAGATAATGAAATAACAGTGGTCGAAATACTTACACAAATCAGCAAATTTTCCTCAGATACAGTGAAATTACTTCCAACCATCTTGCTCTGCGATTGCGTTGCGATCAAAAAGTTGGAAACTGGCAAGGGTCCAGGAAATGGTCGCGTGTTGTTCGCGTGTTGATTGCGCTGCTTGGACCGAGATGGGTCCATATGGCTTCGGCTGTATGGACCACAGTAACTCTTTTCCCTGTCAGGAGCCTAACGCCCCGGGGGGTCAGAGACGGGACCTTTTCGGAGGACCACTGACGTATGCAACCGCCGCAGTTTTTTGTGATGTCACTCTTTAGGTGTGTGCAAATTTTTCCTTGCACCGGGTGGAGTTTTTGGGTTGTGTTTTGCACGCCACAGGCTTTTCAACAGGAAAAAAACAGCTGGAGGCAGGATGGTTGCAAAACACTACGGGTTTGTTACCTAACTCTGGGTTTCAAGACCAGTCCACCTCCAGCTGTTGCAAAACTACTACTCCCATCAGCCACGGTCTGTCAGTGCATGCTAAGAATTTTACTTTTGCTGCATCTAGGGTGCCACAGTTTAGAGACCCGTGCATAAAGGCCTGAAAAACGGGGGCCTGCAGAACTTACAATACTAGAAGTGCCAGCATTCCCAGGCATGCTGGAAGTTGTAGTTCTGCAACATCTAAAGGGCAATATGTATTCGAACGTCCTTGGGCCTTGAGGACACTGAAGTCAGGACGTTCGCATACGTCCTATGTCCAAAAAAATGTTAAATTCATTATGCTAAATAACAAGGAAAAGTGCCTAAATACACATTTGCCAACCAGGGTGTCTGCAGCTGTCCAGGCATGCTGGGACTTGTAGTTTTGTAAAAGCAGGAGACACATTTTTTGTGAAATACTAATATCTGATCATATATACTAACTTTTAAACTAGACTAAAATGCAGTTGAAGATGATGAAATAACAGTGGTCAAAATACTTACACAAATCAGCAACTTTTCCTCAGACTTAGTGAAATTGCTTCCAACCATGTTGCTGTGTGATTGCGCTGCGATCATAAGTTGGAAACTGGCAAGGCTCCAGGAAATGGTCGCGTGTTGTTCGCGCAATTGCGCATGCGCGATCGAAAAATCGCAATCGCAATATGTATTTTGGTTAAAATATCATACATATTCGATTTCAGAGTGCTGCTACAGCAGTTTTCGAAATATCTGCAATCAATTTCGCATTCGCATGTTGCGATATTTCGATAAAATATCAGGAATATTCTGAGCCAATCAGAGCGCTCCTCCAGCATATCTCGAAATTGCGCAATAAATATCGCATTCGCATGTTGCGATATTTCGATAAAATATCACGAATATTCTGAGCCAATCAGAGCGCTCCTCCAGCATATCTCGAAATTCCGCAATAAATATCGCAGTCGCATGTTGCGATATTTCGATAAAATATCACGAATATTCTGAGCCAATCAGAGCGCTCCTCCAGCATATCTCGAAATTCCGCAATAAATATCGCATTCGCATGTTGCGATATTTCGATAAAATATCACGAATATTCGAAGCCAATCAGAGCGCTCCTACCGCAGTTATTAAAAAATCGCAATTATTTTCGCATTCGCAATAGCGAAAAATCGCAATCAATTAATTTCGATAAAATATCACGAATATTCGAATTTAGCGAATATATCTCGAATATTCGAATATATATTCGAGATATATCGCGAAATCGAATATGGCATATTCTGCTCAACACTATCCACTACCACAGGAACCCCCTCTTCTGTTAGTTGAGAGCAGAGGCCCGGGGCACTCTGCTCTGTTGCCAGCTCTTCCACTGGGGTGCTGTGAGTGGAGACCACAGTCCCATCCACCGATATCCGCTCAAGCTGTAGTTGTGTGCAGCAGCCAGTAGCATCCTGCCCTGCTGCCAGTGATTCAGCTGGGAGTAACAGCTTTACTACCTCAGCCTGTTGCTGGGGAGGGGGGCCAACTGCCCCAGCTCCCTGGAACTCCACAGTTGGTTCCGGTGCTGGGCAGAGATTGCTAGCACTCTGCCCTGTTGCCAGCACTTCTGCTGGGGGCTCATCAGGTTGTTCTTCCTCAGCAGAAAAATCTATTAAATCCCCTGTCTCTGCACTTGGTGTCTGGGGATAGAGGTTCACCATCTCCTGTCCATGAAACCCAGAATATGCTATAGGTACTGAGCAGAGGTTAGCAGAGCTCGGCCCTGCGGTCAGCACTTCAGCTTTGGGAATGGCAAGCTCCCGATTTTCCACTGCTGATTCATCAGCCAGGATTTCAGCGTTGTCAGCTGATATTTCCTCATAGTCCCAGGCAAAGGGAGCCCCACCCTGCTGCTGAGCGGAGTCTAGCAGCTGTTTGTAGGCGTTTTCCAGCTCCCATTCCTGAACGGCCAGGAATTCCAAATCTTCCTGTACCCAGTGCACTTCCGAGACATTCAGTCTGTCCTCCATTATTTCCTCGCACGCGCGTTCACGGTACCGCGGCGGGCACGCGCACCGGCGGCAACGGCGCGCGGGCACGTGCAAGCGTCAATCTGGCGCCAAAACGGGGTACTTAAAGTGTCCTGGGAGCCTGGCCTCTTGCTGTCTGGTCTATAGCGTTTCCTGAGTCTACCAGTACCTGTTACCCCTGCTTGATCCAGATCCTGATACCCGGCTTGTTCCTGTTGACCCTGTCTTCCGCCTGCCCTGACCTCAGCTTGCTCTGACCATCCCTTTGCCTCATCCCTGGTACTCTGCCGCCCGCCTGTTACCGACCCAGCTTGACGACCTCCCTACCATCTTGGCCTTCCTGTGCCTGATCGGCTGGTCCAGCTTCTCACTGTCTTCTGGGACTCTTCACTGTCTTCTGGGACTTATTGCTGCCTGATCTACTGGTATCTGTACCTCTCCTCTTCTTTCATTTGGTGCTGCTTCTTTAGGCGTTGTCACCGATCGCCGTATTTCTGCAATTTTCAGCTCCTGTTGCCGCTCTTGTTCTCTCTGTTGTCGCTCTCGTTCTCCCTCATCCTGCCGCTGGAGGTCTCTAATGGTATTCTGTATGGCGGTCTCTGATGGTGTCATGAATTACCTCGGCCACCAGATGGCGCTAGCGGCGCATCGGCGCGCGCGGGGCACGCGCAATCGCGGCAATGGCGCTCTTGCACGCGCGTTCACGGTACCGCGGCGGGCGCGCGCACTGGCGGCAACGGCGCACGGGCACGTGCAAGCGTCAATCTGGCGCCAAAACGGGGTACTTAAAGTGTCCTGGGAGCCTGGCCTCTTGCTGTCCGGTCTATAGCGTTTCCTGAGTCTACCAGTACCTGTTACCCCTGCTTGATCCAGATCCTGATACCCGGCTTGTTCCTGTTGACCCTGTCTTCCGCCTGCCCTGACCTCGGCTTGCTCTGACCATCCCTTTGCCTCATCCCTGGTACTCTGCCGCCCGCCTGTTACCAACCCGGCTTGACGACCTCCCTACCATATTGGCCTTCCTGTGCCTGATCGGCTGGTCCAGCTTCTCACTGTCTTCTGGGACTCTTCACTGTCTTCTGGGACTTATTGCTGCCTGATCTACGGGACACCTTCCCTCCGGTCTGTTACCTGCCAGCCTGCACCTGTCTTCCAGAGACTCTCTCAGATCCTGCAGAAGCATCAACCAGCCCCTGCATCAGCGTCACTTATGGCGCTTGTGCGACTCTGCATTCCCGTTCCCCCTGTCCACTCTACCAGGGGTCCCGGGATCAGAGGAGTAATGGCTGCCACTTCCTGCACGTCGGGCTCATCCTCCAGGTACGTGACAGTACCGGACAGCCATGTCCGAGCCCGCGCAGGGAGTGGATCCTATGCAGAAACTCTGCCGCCATCTTGAAGGATTGACCCAGGCCGTCCGAACCCTGCAAGAAGGCTACACGCGTTTGGAGAATCGTATCCAGGCTCTATCCACTCCTGCCACCATTTCAGCGGCTTCTGGGGTATCCGCTTCTCCATCCGTGATCATGCTGCCACCCGAACCCAAAGTTCCTATGCCTGAGAGGTTCTCGGGAGAGCGTAGTAAATACCGGGCCTTCCACAATGCTTGCGAACTGTACTTTCCTCTCCAACCACGGACCTTTTCATTAGAAGTCACTAAAGTGGGTTTCGTCATTTCGCTGCAATGTCTGGCGAACCGCAAGCTTGGGCCCATCGCCTCATGGAAAACAAGGACCCATCACTGGATAACTTAACTACCTTCTTCCAAGCCATGTCTCTGCTGTATGAGGACCCTCTCCAGACCGCCACCGCTGAAGCCGCTTTACACGCCCTGCAACAGGGTCGCAGACCAGCAGAGGATTATGTGTCTGAGTTTCGTAGATGGAGCTCAGACACAAGTTGGAATGACTCGGCCCTCTGCTACCAATTTCGCCTTGGCCTTTCTGAACCGCTTAAAGACGAACTGGCCCGGGTAGGGGTCCCAGGGACTTTGGATGCATTAATTAACCTGACCATCCAGATCGATCGGCGCCTGAGGGAGCGCAGAACTGAAAGGGCCACTGCCCCATCTCGTTTGGTCTGGATGATGCCACGGGTGCCTCCCGTTTCCAGTACAGCTCCACCGGTTCCCTCAACTTCGTCTGTTCCTGACACCTCAGAACCCATGCAGCTAGGTCTCCTCCGCCCTTCCCTTACGCCCAGGGGTCAAGTCCTAGGGAAAAAAGTGTGGGAACTCCCACCCAAGATCCACTCCCCCACCAAAAAAAAAAAAAGATGATACGCTCATATGCATAATTACTAAACCGCATGTTTTTTTTTTCCGATCCACTGTACCTTAGTAATCTATTATGTTACTGGCCGCTTCCTGTATATGGATCGGGTAGTGTGCGGGTATTCCGTCACTTCCTCCATGCTGCAATGTCTCCTGGGAGTTTTTGTCATGCTTCTTTCTAAATCCCGCTATAACTCACGGCAGACCTCCGCAATGTCTCCTGGGAACAATGACAAAAGCTCTCAGGAGACATTGTGGCATCGGGGAAGTGACGGAATACCCGCACACTACCTCATGAATCCATATACAGGAAACGGCCAGTAACATAAAGAATTACTAAGGTTCGCCTGCCCCTGACAGTGACTCGAGCTGGGCATCGCAGCTTAGTGAAGGATTGGCTCGGGCGGCTCGGCTGTTCTCGGCTGCTCTAGTCCTGCAAAGGGAACTGCGTTCCTGCTGTGAAAAAAGTGCAGGAACTCCGTTCCCACGCGTTCTCGCAGGACTTGAGCCCTGCTTACGCCCGAGGAGCGACAACGCCGCAGGGCCAACAACTTATGCCTGTATTGCGGGGAGGCCATGCACTATGTGAGGACCTGTCCTGCCAAGCTTCGTAAGTGTCTGTCCATGTCTTCTGTCCACTTACCTGTTCTGCCAAGCAATTCAACTCACCTGGCTATCCCTATTTTCTTCCAGCTTCCAGGAGGGACTATCCAAGTCAGCGCTATAATTGACTCAGGGGCCTGCAGCTGCTTTTTGGATCAGTCCTTTGCCACCAGACACCAGATCCCTCTTCGCCCTAGGACTATTGGACTTTCTGTTTATTTAGCAGATGGCTCGGTGTTAAGATCTGGACCAGTCACCCAAGAAACCCAGCCTCTTGCCACCACCATTGCTGTTAACCATCATGAACTGCTATGCCTGGATGTGATTGACTCCCCCCTGTTTCCTGTCATACTAGGGGTACCATGGCTTCAAGTTCACAACCCACAGATTGACTGGGCGACGGGCAAGGTCAGCTTCAGTTCTCCGTTCTGCCGACAGCACTGCCTGCAGGTGCCACCTCCACCTCTGCCTTTGCTTTGCATGGACTCCGATGTTGAGGCCCGTCAATCTGTTCCAGAAGCCTACCACAACTATCTGGATGTTTTCAGCAAGAAGGGGGCTGAGACCCTTCCACCACACCACACAAGCCCCATAGATTGCCCCATTGAACTCCTTCCAGGTGCCGAAGTCCCCTTCGGTAGGATCTTCCCCTTAACAGGACTTGAACTGGAAACTTTAAAAACGTACATCGATGACAGCCTGAGGAAGGGGTTCATCCGTCCATCCACGTCACCCGCGGGAGCAGGCATCTTTTTTGTTGAAAAGAAAGACCATTCCCTTCGCCCCTGTGTGGACTATCGGGAACTCAATAAAATAACTATTAAGAACTGGTACCCTCTTCCCTTGGTACCTGAACTGTTTCAACGTCTTGGGTCCGCAGTTATCTTTACCAAATTAGACCTCCGTGGGGCCTACAACTTAGTCCGCATACGTGAAGGGGATGAGTGGAAGACCGCTTTTTGTACCCGTTTCGGGCACTTTGAGTATTTAGTCATGCCCTCCGGGCTCTGCAACGCCCCAGCAACGTTCCAACACTTCATGAATGACATTTTTAGAGACTATCTGGACCTCTTTGTCATCATTTATCTGGATGATATCCTAATCTTCTCCCCTTCTCTGGAAAAACACCGGGTACACGTCAGGAATGTGCTTGAGCGACTCCGAACTCACGGACTGTATGCCAAACCCGATAAATGCGAGTCAGAGCGCTCAAGTATACAGTTCCTGGGACTTATAATTTCTGTAAAGGGCGTTGAGATGGACCCCCAGAAGGTTTCCACAATTCTTGACTGGCCAGCACCTACAGACAAAAAGGACGTTCAGCGATTCGTCGGTTTCGCGAATTTTTATAGGAAGTTCATCAGAGCCTTCTCCAACATCATTGCTCCTATAACGGATTTGACCAAACAGTCTGCTCGGTTCCGTTGGACACCAGAAGCCCAAACAGCCTTTGAAACCCTGAAGGACTTGTTCACTTCGGCATCTATTCTCAGACACCCTGACGCAAGCTTGCCCTACATTCTCGAGGTGGATGCATCTGAAACCGCGGTTGGGGTAGTTCTCTCTCAAAGACAGGGCCCCAAGGCTCTCTTACATCCCGTTGCTTACTTTTCCCGTAAGTTATCTGAAGCTGAAAAAAACTATGACGTTGGGGACCGAGAGCTGTTGGCAATAAAGGTCGCTCTGGAGGAGTGGCGGTACCTCCTGGAGGGCAAAGCGCACCCAATTTTGATTTACACGGACCACAAAAACCTCGAGTACCTGAAGGTGGCCAAGAGACTTAAACCACGCCAGGCCGGGTGGGCACTTTTTTTTACGAGATTCTCCTTTCACATCACGTACAGGCCAGGGTCAAAAAACACCAAGCCAGACACTCTTTCGTACGGTAGTTCGGAGTCTCTCAATCCCCCGGATACCATCTTGTCGTCAGGGAACTTTTTGCTATTACAAAGGGACTTATTACCCCAAATCAGGCAAACCTCTGCTGGAATTTCCCCTTCATCTGGGTCGGAGCTGCAGTCCAGGGACGGTTTGCTATGGCATCAGGACAAGATCTTTGTGCCTGAGGGTCTACAAATTAACGTCCTGGGATCTTGTCACGATCACAAGCTGGCTGGTCACTTTGGGGTACAAAAAACTTCAGAACTTTTGCAACGCACCTTTTGGTGGCCCCAACTTCTGAAAGATTGCAAGGACTATGTGGAATCGTGCACCACGTGCATTCGTAACAAAGGAAGCAAGCTTAGAGCCTGGGGGCTCCTTAAACCCTTATCAGTACCAGAAAGACCATGGAGAATGATCTCCATGGACTTCATCGTGGAACTTCCCCCATCAGAGGACCTTACCACTATCTTTGTGGTAGTGGACAGGCTCTCAAAGATGACACACTTTATTCCTTTGAAAGGCATACCCTCTGCCCCGGAAACGGCCAAAGTTTTCATCAGGGAAATTGTTAGGCTTCACGGCATCCCTGCGGACATTGTGTCCGATCGAGGGGTGCAGTTCACTTCCAGGTTCTGGAGGGCACTCTGCAGTAGTCTCAAGATCGGCCTCTCTTTTTCATCAGCGTACCACCCACAGTCAAATGGGCAGATGGAGAGAATGAATCAGACGCTTGAACAGTATCTCCGCTGCTTCTCCTCCTTCTCTCAAGAAGATTGGGTTCCCTGCTGCCCTTGGCGGAATTCGCTTACAATAATTCCATTCACTCTGCCACCAAACAGTCTCCCTTTTATGCCAATTACGGTTTTCACCCATTGTTCCTGTCCAATTCTGTTCCGGAGAGTATGGTACCCGCTGTCCAGGACACTTTGAATTTTTTTAACACAAACAACAGGATCCTGCAGGAGACAATGACTAAGACACAGGAACGTAATAAAGAGATCTATGACAAGAGAAGAAGAGGGGAACTCAATCTGGAGCCCGGAACCAAAGTTTATTTGTCCACTCTAAATTTAAGGCTTGCATGCCCCACGAAAAAGCTAGGTCCTAAATTTGTGGGCCCCTTTTCTGTTAAGAGGAAGACAAATGAGGTAGCCTACGAACTTGACCTACCGGAAACCTTCCGAATTCATCCAGTCTTCCATGTTGCCTTGCTCAAGCCAGATGTTCCTAACCCCTTTCCTGAACGAGATACTGGTCCTCCAGAACCGGTATTAGTCAATGGGGAGGAAGAATTTGAGGTGGAATCCATCCTTGACTGCAGGAAGAGACGCAACCAAATTCAGTTCCTCGTCAAATGGAAGGGGTATGGGCCCGAGGAGAATTCATGGGAACCAGAGGACAACATACATGCTGAAAGGCTAATCCAGTCATTTAAAGACTCACATCCACTGGAGATATCTCGGTTGGGCATCCGGAGGCTGCCCATTGGAGGGGGGCAATGTCATGAATTACCTCGGCCACCAGATGGCGCTAGCGGCGCATCTCTCAGATCCTGCAGAAGCATCAACCAGCCCCTGCATCAGCGTCACTCCTGGCGCTTGTGCGACTCTGCATTCCCGTTCCCCCTGTCCACTCTACCAGGGGTCACGGGATCAGAGTAGTAACGGCTGCCACTTCCTGCACTTCGGGCTCATCCTCCAGGTACGTGACAGATGGGTTAGCACCATATAATGCCAACCACTGTTGAACTCGCTGCTGGAACAAGTCTTCAACTGACCGGGGTCCTGCATCACCATCCCTCTGATCCATCTCGGCTAGCGCAATGATCAGGGTGGCCTTGTTCTTCCCACCGGTCCCTCCACGGCTCTCAAGCAAGTCTTTTAGCATGGTTCTCCTGCAGGCTGCATAGCTGGTCATTCATGGTGGTGGTTTGGAGTTGTCCCAGTAACTGGAGAGCAAATCCCACCGCTGCCAACCAATGTGACGAGATCCTTTGCTCGCCCGGTTCTGCTCTCCCGACACTCCTCTGCTACTATTGAGTCAGCTTGCAGATTACAACGTCTGATGGTCCAGTCATCCAAGGTTCCGGAATCTGAACTACAGCTATGTGCCGTTCAGACCCATTAAGAACAAACACCAGGCAGGCTGTATGTAAGTTCAAACAGGACTCTTTATTTCCGAGTACACAGCACACTTTTATACAGAATTTGGAACATCCCACCCCCAACAACCGCTTTCCTATTGGTCAATTGTAAAGTATATGCAGTCCTCACTCAGGTCCTCCTTAATCATGCAAATGAGGACTTGAAATAGTCAACAGGGATTGGTCCAATAGCTTGGATAGAAAGACTATTATGTGTATTGAGACAGAAGCCCCAGGGGGTAATCAATGTACACAATAGCCCGGTCTATTTAGCAGAACTTAATTACTACCTCTGAGAGGTTACATATCTAAAGATATAACATGCTAATTCAATACTACTGACAGGAGACTTCTGACCGTTAGAACAATACAAAGTCTTTTAGCGTAAACACATATATCTTCAAACACACATTCTAAAAGTCATTTAGTGGAGGTAATTATCTCCTAGAGACGTCCCGTCTCTGACAACCGCTTGTAACCTGCAGAACACAATAAAAGGTATTTCACAAGCCGGCTCCACTTAGCATTTCAATAGCCTGAGCTAAGCATTGAAGGGTCATTGTTCGGGTTGAGCGAACGTTTTTTCCCGAACCCGGACCCGAACCCGAATAATTGGAAAAAGTCCGGGTTCGAGTTCGGAGTTCGGGTATGTTTTGGCGCGCTGCACGGCAGCCAATCGCCATTCGTTTTACTACTGTGACTGGGAACTGATCACAGCCATGCCTACTTATGGCATGGCTGTGATTGGCCAGTGCAGCATGTGACCCATCATGTGACCAGCCTCTATATTAGATAGAGGCACACAGCACAGATCGTCACTCTGCTTCAGTTTATGATAGGGAAAGGCTGCTGGAATCTGCTGCTCAGGGACAGTGTTAGGTGCATCTGGCTCGTTGTCACTGTGCTTCACTTATGACAGGGAAAGGCTGCTGAATCTGCTTAGGGACAGTGCTAGGTGTATGCTGCTCCAGAAATATCAAGAAGCACACTTTATTTCTTTGATATCTGCATCATCTTATGGTATCTGCTTCGTTGTCACTGTGCTTCATTTATGACAGGGAAAGGCTGCTGAATCTGCTTAGGGACAGTGCTAGGTGTATGCTGCTCCAGAAATATCAAGAAGCACACTTTATTTCTTTGATATCTGCATCATCTTATGGTATCTGGCTCGTTGTCACTGTGCTTCACTTATGACAGGGAAAGGCTGCTGAATCTGCTTAGGGACAGTGTTAGGTGTATGCTGCTCCAGAAATATCAACAAGCACCCTATTCCTGTGACATCTGCTGTGCTTCTTATAGTTTAGGAATTTTGTTCAGCTATAGGGGCAGTCAGCATTCTATAGGTGACTCTGAATATTTCAACAGCACTGCACCTGCCACACCACCTGTGCACCTGTGATATACTGTGTTTTTTTGTCAATTGCATAGTTCAGGGACAGGTTCGAGAAATAATTTTCCTATAGTGGCAGTCAGCATTCTATAGGTGACTCTGAATATTTCAACAGCACTGCACCTGCCACACCACCTGTGCACCTGTGATATACTGTGTTTTTTGTCAATTGCATAGTTCAGGGACAGGTTCGAGAAATAATTTTCCTATAGGGGCAGTCAGCATTCTATAGGTGACTCTGAATATTTCAACAGCACTGCACCTGCCACACCACCTGTGCACCTGTGATATACTGTGTTTTTTTGTCAACTGCATAGTTCAGGGACAGGTTCGAGAAATAATTTTCCTATAGGGGCAGTCAGCATTCTATAGGTGACTCTGAATATTTCAACAGCACTGCACCTGCCACACCACCTGTGCACCTGTGATATACTGTGTTTTTTTGTCAATTGCATAGTTCAGGGACAGGTTCGAGAAATAATTTTCCTATAGGGGCAGTCAGCATTCTATAGGTGACTCTGAATATTTAAACCGCACTGCACCTGCCACACCACCTATGCACCTGTGATATACTGTGTTTTTTTGTCAATTGCATAGTTCAGGGACATGTTTGAGAAATAATTTTCCTATAGGGGAAGTCAGCATTCTATAGGTGACTGAATATTTCAACAGCACTGCACCTGCCACACCACCTGTGCACCTGTGATATACTGTGTTTTTTTGTCAATTGCATAGTTCAGGGACAGGTTCGAGAAATAATTTTCCTATAGGGGCAGTCAGCATTCTATAGGTGACTCTGAATATTTAAACAGCACTGCACCTGCCACACCACCTGTGCACCTGTGATATACTGTGTTTTTTGTCAATTGCATAGTTCAGGGACAGGTTCGAGAAATAATTTTCCTATAGGGGCAGTCAGCATTCTATAGGTGACGCTGAATATTTCAACAGCACTGCACCTGCCACACCACCTGTGCACCTGTGATATACTGTGTTTTTTGTCAATTACATAGTTCAGGGACAGGTTCGAGAAATAATTTTCCTATAGGGGCAGTCAGCATTCTATAGGTGACTCTGAATATTTCAACAGCACTGCACCTGCCACACCACCTGTGCACCTGTGATATACTGTGTTTTTTTGTCAATTGCATAGTTCAGGGACAGGTTCGAGAAATCATTTTCCTATAGGGGCAGTCAGCATTCTATAGGTGACTCTGAATATTTCAACAGCACTGAACCTGTCCCCTGTGATATACTGTCTGTGCAGTACATTGTTTAGGGCTGGGTTCCTGCTTCTTGCTATAGGTGAAAAAATATATAGGTGAATCTCTGCCTATTTCACCAGCTTACACTATTTTTGTATTTAAAATTTCTCAAAATTAGAGCAAGACCCTAAATGTGAGAAATATATAGGTGAATCTCTGCCCATTTCACCAGCACTCCACCTGTCCCCTGTGATATACTGTCTGTGCAGTACATTGTTTAGTGCTGGCTTCCTGCTTATTGCTATAGGTAGAGAAATATATAGGTGAATCTCTGCCTATTTCACCAGCTTACACTATTTTTGTATGTAAAATTTTTCAAAATTAGGGCAAGACCCTAAATTTGAGAAATATATAGGTGAATCTCTGCCCATTTCACCAGCACTCCGCCAGTACATTGTTTAGGGCTGGGTTCCTGCTACTTGCTATAGGTAGAGAAATATATAGGTGAATCTCTGCCTATTTCACCAGTTTACACTATTTTTGTATTTAAAATTTCTCAAAATTAGGGCAAGACCCTAAATTTGAGAAATATGAGGAAAACGTCAAATAAGGGACGTGGCCGCGGTCGTGGTGCTGCTGGTGGAGCTCCTGTTACAGGGAGAGGACGTGGTCAATCTGTGCCAGCTACAAGCACAAGTGAAACACCTTTCTCAGGTGCGAGTAGCCGACAGAGCCTGCAGCGGTATTTGGTTGGGCCTAATCCAGCTCTACGAATGTTGAGGCCAGGAGCAGAACAGGCGGTAGTAGATTGGGTTGCTGACAGTGCCTCCAGTTCCTTCACATTGTTTTCCAACCAGTCTTGTGCTGAAAGTTCAGAGTTGGCGCCTGCAGACGATGTCCACCATCAGTCTTTCACCTCACCCCCTTGCAAATCAGTCAAGCAGTCTGAGCCCCAAAGCATGCAGCAGTCTCTTCTTCTTTTTGATGAGTCTGTTAGCATGTGTTCCGAGGGCCATCCACCTAGCCCAGCCTCAGAAGGGGAAGAGATTGAGTGCACCGATGCCCAACCACTTATATTTCAGGATGAGTTCATGGGGGGACCATCGCAGCACGTCTTGCATGATGATGATGAAACACAGTTGCCAACTGCTGGTGCTTTTGCAATTGTGCAGACTGACAAGGAGAGCAGTGGTGAAGACTGGGTGGAAGATGATTTGCAGGACGATGAGGTCCTCGACCCGACATGGAATCAACCTCATGCAGGTGACCCATGTAGTTCGGAGGAAGAGGCGGTGGTCACACAGAGCCACCAGCACAGCAGAAGAGGGAGCAGGGTGCCAAAGCGGAGCGTCTGTCCCCTAGACAATACGCCTGCTACTGCCCAACGCAGCAAGGGACAGAGCACACCAAAGCCAGGTCCAAGGAGTTCCCTTGCGTGGCAGTTCTTCACAAAATGTGCTGATCACAAGACACGAGTGGTTTGCACGTTGTGCAATCAGAGCCTGAAGCGAGGCATAAACGTTCTCAACCTGAGCACAACCTGCATGACCGGGCATCTAAGTGCAAGGCACGAGCTGCAGTGGAGTAGACACCTCAAAAACCAAGAAAGGTCTCTGGCTCCTCCTGCTTCCTCTTCTGCTTCAGTCTCGGGCCTCTCTGCCTCTTCATCCACCTCTGTAGTGGCAGTGCCACCTGCCACCCCGCAAGCAACACTGCCACCTGGGTCACCACACATCTCTACAATGTCCCATGGAAGCATTCAGATCTCCCAAACACTAAAGCGGAAGAGGAAGTACCCCCCTACCCACCCACGATCCCTGGCCCTGAATGCCAGCATTTCAAAATTCCTGGCCTTTGAAATGCTGTCATTCTGGTGGAGACGCAGAGTTTTAAAAGCCTGATGGCATTGGCTGTCCCACAGTATGTCGTGCCCAGCCGCCACTACTTTCCAGGCGAGCCATCCCTTCCCTACACAACCAAGTGGGGGACAAAATCAGGTGTGCACTGCGCAACGCCATCTGTGCCAAGGTCCACCTAACTACGGATACGTGGACCAGTAAGCACGGTCAGGGAGTTATATAACAGCGTACTGGGTAAATGCAGTGGCGACTGGGCCTGAGGCAGATAGCAGTTTGGCGCATGTCCTTCCACCACCGAGGATTGCAGGGCGCTTCAGTTTGCCTCCTGTTGCTAATTCCTCCTACTCCTCTTCCTCATCCACTACCGCCTCCTTATCCGGTCAGCGTAACACAATCACCACCAACTTCAGCACAGCCATGGGTAAATGCCAGCAGGCAGTTTTAAAACTTTCCTGTTTGGGGGAAAAACCCCACACCCTGCAGGAGTTGTGGAGGGACATGGAACAACAGACCGATGAGTGGTTGGCGTCAGTGAGCCTCAAGCCGGGCCTGGTGGTGAAACGGGCGAAATCTCGTAGCAGCTCAGGGCCTAGCAAGTTTGACGCACATCCCTTGCCTGGCGCATGTGCTGAATTTGGTGGTTCAGAGGTTCCTTAAAACTTACCCCGATATGCCACAGCTGCTGCAGAAAGTGTGGGCCGTCTGTGCGCACTTTCGGCGTTCTCACCCTGCTGCTGCTCGCCTAGCAGCGCTGCAGCGTAACTTTGGCCTTCCCGCTCACCGCCTCATATGTGACGTTCCATGCTCTTATCGACATTTTGCTGCCATTTGCAGTCCTCTAGGGAAACTTAGTGTTTTAGAGACATTTTAGTAGTCAAAAAATCGGGTCCCCATTGACTTCAATGGGGTTCGGGTTCGGGTCAAGTTCGGGTCCCGAACCCGGACTTTTTTCCGAAGTTCGGCCGAACCCGTCAAACCCGAACATCCAGGTGTCCGCTCAACTCTAGTGTAGAGGGGTCAGAGTGCAGGGGGGATATCTGATCTGTTTACCTGCGCTGTCTCCATTGTAGGGGCCACAGAGCATTACTTTGCCCAGGGGCCCATGATGCTATTAAGACGGCCCTGCCTACGGCACTCAAAATTATTGAAAGCTAAGCAAAAAAGCAATCATATTGAGGTGTACAAGTAAAGGCCGTCCTTGGCTGACAGATTTCCATACATTTCCCCTCTCTACCATAAAATAAGGCTGTCATGTTTTCCATTATCCTAATTTCAGCTATTTTAGAAAACCAATGTTTCAGATATGGTATTGTTGTAGACTTCCATAGGTCTGGAATGCATGTTCGGGCAGCATTCAGCATGTAGGCTGCCAAAGAGGTTTTATATTTATGGAGTGGTATCACATTTAAATGCAGGAGACATCCCAAGGGGTCAGAGCCAAGATCAACTGATGTCAATTGTTTAATCCAGTTTCCCAGTTCCTTCCAAAAAAGTGTAATTAATGGGCATGACCAAAAGATATGTAACAGTGTCCCTGTAACAATGCCAACATAAGTTTGAGGTTTGCGGATAGATTTTATTAACCTCCCTGGCGGTATGATTCTTTAAGATTTTAGGTGCTGAAAGTGGTGCCATTATTTTGCATGGAAATTTGGCGTTTTACATTGTAGGCCTGTAATTCTTAGGAATAACTCACCTAAATCTGTCCAAACCAGAGTCTAGTAGACATCTCGAGTATAATAAGGTTTGAAACACAAAATCATAAATTATAATATAATAAATAATAACAAATAATAATTTAATAATTTGTAATACTTTTTATTCAATACATTTTAGTAAATAATGTAATCAAAAACACTGAATTTGTTTTTGGTCAAACAAGGGTGCAATATTAGTAGTCATATTCCTTCCGATGTCGTCACGCTTGGAGCAGCAAACCGCACACATCCTTGTGGGTGCTGTCTTTTTTTCAGTTGGTGGAATGTGGTCCACAAAGTAACGGCCAGTCAGTCATTCCGGGTTCACAACGCCAGCAGCCCGATGTCCAGATCTGTTTACAGCCGTTGGTGTCTGGTGCTTTAGAAATATGAGTTTGGCAACCTTCGACACAAAGTCCGCATGAACCATAGGCCTGTCACTCTTTTTTCAGAAGATGCCTGAAGATTTTTTTTATAATATTTTTGTTGTTGCTTCCTCATGGCTGGATAAAAGGTCATGGCCTGGTCAGCTCTGTCCACACCTCCCATGGTATTGTTGTAATCCAACACGACCTGTGGCTTCATCACATCTTTTCCACCTTTGGTGTGTACCGTTACGGTCGAGGTGTTATAATTGGTACTCATAAGGCACACGTCTTTTTTGTCCAGCCACCTCAGTGCCATCATTTTTTCTTTCTGCCAGGCAACTATTTCTCCTACCCCAAGCTTTTTATTGGCAAAGGTTGGCGGCATGTCACGCCGGTTATCCCCAATGGTCCCATATGCATCCGTCTTGTTCAGAAGAAGGAACTCATAGAGTTCTGGAGAAGTATAAAAATTGTCTGTGGTGACATAGTAGCCCTGGTTCAGCAATGGCTCAATCAAAGAAAGAACCAAAGCGTTTGCCATTCCAAAACTGCTGAATCGATCGCAGAATTAGGTCCCTTCCTGGTGTACAGGACTGAATTCCAGATGTACCCAGAGCTGGATTCACACAGCATAAATGACTTTATGCCAAATCGAGCTCGCTTTGATGCGATAAACTGTATCCAGCTAAGTCTACCTTTGTTGGCCATATTGACTTTCGTCAATACTTATGTCTCTGTCTGGAACATAGGTCTGCTGGAAATTATTCAAAATTAGTTGGTAAATCTCCCAATTTTTTTTCAATTTTGGAGCTGGATGAGAACTCTCATCAAAGTCTTCATTATTTGCAAAGTGCAAATATTTCATTATGAGCGAAAATTTGTATTCCAACAGAGCTGTGCCAAAAAAAGGAGTGGCCAGTAATTTGTTGGTTGTCCAGTACCATTTCAAAATGAATGACTGAACATAACTGATATAAAACACTGATGGATGAATAAAACAGTGAACTGAATAAGAGTGCAAATAAATACAAATAGGTTACTGTATAATGTGAGTAAAATCACATTGTATGAATGGTGGATGGAACCACAAGATTGTTCAATTGTTATAAAGTGCAAATGGTGCAAATGGTGCAACTGCGACTCAGTTGAGGTGATACAATTTGATCAAAAGAAATTGCAAGGTGCAAGTAGAGTGCTGGGTGCATAAATAAAATCGCAACATTAAGAAAATAATATATGCGGTCGCAGAGGAAATCGCAGGATGGCGTTATGCTCAAATCAAAATTAATGACTTGAACATAACTGATATACAACAATGATAGATGAAAAAAACAGTGAACTGAACAAGAGTGCAAATAAATACAAATAGGTGACTGTAAAATGTGAGTAAAATCACATCGTATGAATGGTGGATGGAACCACAAGATTATCCAATTGTTACAAAGTGCAAATGGTGCAACTGCGACTCAGTCCAAGAGGTAATGCAATTTAATCAAAAGAAATTGCAAAGTGCAAGTAAAGTGCTGGGTGTTAAATGACATCAGCATGTGGTAAGGTGACTTGTTGGTGGATCTTCGGTGTATGGTGACACCCAAAGGCTTGCTAGCAAATTAGCGGTTTATTCAAACATATAACAAACAGGGTACTCACATTTAAAACAGTAATGTAGTGTGTATCAGAAACGAGCAGCAAGCTCGCACCGTGCAAATGTCACTTCCAGTGTCCTAGTGTCTGACGCATATCGTCACTGTCACGTGACTTCATCTCCGAAGATACACCGAAGATTCACCAACAAGTCACCTTGCCACCTGCTGATGTTATTTAGCACCCAGCACTTTACTCGCACCTTGCAATTTCTTTTGATTAAATTGCATCACCTCTCATCTTGTGGTTCCATCCACCATTCATACGATAAGATTTTATAGTATAATTCTTTATTCAAAGATTTTTTCAGTCATAACAAAACATATAAACAATATACAAACAATATCATCAGGGGCGGACTGACCATTGAGTCACTCGGGCACTGCCCGAGGGCCCCATGCCACTAGGGGGCCCCATCAGGGTTGCCAGGCTCAGTAAAACCAGGGACAGTATGTAAAAATCTGTGTTTTTTTTAGATCTGTCCCTGATATGTCCGAAACTGACATGCTTTTAATGTGAAGATCCCAAGATTTTAGCTGCCCTGCCTCTGCACTGCCTCCTGGCGTGGTGGCCATCTGTAAGCCAGAGGGGCCCCGTAATCTTCTATTGCCCGGGGGCCCCATGAGTTGTCAGTCCGCCCCTGAATATCATCTATATCAAGAGAGGGAAAAAACCTATGTTACAGTAAAAAGAGGCAAGACTAGAAGGGAAACAAATTGATACAATCAGCAATTAAGACATACAGGGCCTGATTTACTAAGCTATGTGCGCTGCGCTGGTTCATGCATTAATTAGTACTCCGGGTGGAGGCTTAATCAGGCGCATGAACCAGCGTAGCAGCCGGCGCATTGAAACTAATATGTAAAGCCGCGCCGAACTCCCTATAGAAGTCTATGGGAGAAATCAAAAGTGTTCATTTTAAAGGCTAATCTGCAAGTTTTGTCCTAAAAAGTGTTTGGGGACCTCAGTCCTGCCCCAGGGAACATGTATCAATGCTTTTTTTATTTTTTAAAACGGCCGTTTTTTCGGGAGCAGTGAAATTAATAATTCTTAAAGTGAAACAATAAAAGTGAAATATTCCTTTAAATTTCGTACCTAGGGGGGGTGTAATGTCAGCATGTGAAATAGCGCATTTTTCCCGCACTTAGAACTCCCCCTGCACAAAGTGACATTCTGAAGGAAAAAAGTCATTTAAAATTTCACACGCGGCTATAATGAATTGTCGGCTCTGACAATTCTAAAGGGATTCATTCATAAAACAAACAAAAAAATGTGTAGGGGTTCCCCCAAATTAAATTACCAGGCCCTTCAGGTCTGGAATGGATATTAAGGGGAACCCCGCCGTAAAAACCAAAAAAAAAAAAGACGTGCGGTTCCCGGCAAATATCCATTCCAGACCCTTCAGGTCTGGTGTGGATTTTAAGGGGAACTCCACCCCAAATTGAAAAAAAAAATGGCGTGGAGTCCCCCTAAAAATCCACACCAGACCCTTATCCGAGCACGTTGACCTGGCCGGCCGCAGAAAAGAGGGGGGGACAGAGTGCGGCCCCCCCCCTCTCCTGAACCGCACCAGGCCACATGCCCTCAACATGGGGAGGATGTCCCCATGTTGATGGGGACAAGGGTCTCATCCCCACAACCCTTGCCCGGTGGTTGTGGGGGTATGCGGGCGGGAGGTTTATCAGAATCTGGAAGACCCCTTTAACAAAGGGGACCCCCAGATCCTGACCCCCCCCCTGTGTGAAATGGTAATGGGGTACATTGTACCTCTACCATTTCACCCCAAAAAAAATGTCAAAGTGATAAAAATGACAGTAGCCGGTTTTTGACAAATCTTTTAATAAAGTCTTCTTTTCTTCTTTCCTTCGGGGTTCTTCCGCTGCTTCTTCTCGTCCACATCTTGCCCGACGTCTTCTTCTATCTTCTCAGTCCGTCCTTCCGCCTTCTGGTCCCGCATCTTGCCCGTTGTCTTCTCCGTCCGCCTCCTCGTCCGCATCTTGGGTCTTCTGCGGTCTTCTTCTCGGTCCGCCGCCTTCTCGTCCCCTGCGTTTGAATTGTAATTGGCCGCCGTTTTCCCGCTCCTGGGACCCGCCCCCCTCTGACGCCACAAGTAAACTCCTTAGAAGGTCATGTGCGTCAGAGGGGGGCGGGGTCACATGAGTGTGACACGGCGGGAACTTCTTCTCCGGGCGGCGCGATTGAAATTGAATTCCCCCGCTGTGTGACGCTCTGCGACCCCGCCCCCCTCTGACGCACATGACCTTCTAAGGAGTTTACTTGTGGCGTCAGAGGGGGGCGGGTCCCAGGAGCGGGAAAACGGCGGCCAATTACAATTCAAACGCAGGGGACGAGAAGGCGGCGGACCGAGAAGAAGACCGCAGAAGACCCAAGATGCGGACGAGGAGGCGGACGGAGAAGACAACGGGCAAGATGCGGGACCAGAAGGCGGAAGGACGGACTGAGAAGATAGAAGAAGACGTCGGGCAAGATGTGGACGAGAAGAAGCAGCGGAAGAACCCCGAAGGAAAGAAGAAAAGAAGACTTTATTAAAAGATTTGTCAAAAACCGGCTACTGTCATTTTTATCACTTTGACATTTTTTTTGGGGTGAAATGGTAGAGGTACAATGTACCCCATTACCATTTCACACAGGGGGGGGGTCAGGATCTGGGGGTCCCCTTTGTTAAAGGGGTCTTCCAGATTCTGATAAACCTCCCGCCCGCATACCCCCACAACCACCGGGCAAGGGTTGTGGGGATGAGACCCTTGTCCCCATCAACATGGGGACATCCTCCCCATGTTGAGGGCATGTGGCCTGGTGCGGTTCAGGAGAGGGGGGGGGCCGCACTCTGTCCCCCCCTCTTTTCTGCGGCCGGCCAGGTCAACGTGCTCGGATAAGGGTCTGGTGTGGATTTTTAGGGGGACTCCACGCCATTTTTTTTTTCAATTTGGGGTGGAGTTCCCCTTAAAATCCACACCAGACCTGAAGGGTCTGGAATGGATATTTGCCGGGAACCGCACGTCTTTTTTTTTTGGGGTTTTTACGGCGGGGTTCCCCTTAATATCCATTCCAGACCTGAAGGGCCTGGTAATTTAATTTGGAGGGACCCCCTTTTTTTTTTTTTTTTTAATGAGCAATGACTCTATTCTTTATAGCCATGAGTACTTTAACCACTTGCCCACCGGGTTAATTCTGGCACTTCTCTCCTTCATGTGAAAATCACAATTTTTTGGCTAGAAAATTAATCAGAACCCCCAAACATTATATATTTTTTTTAGCAGACATCCTAGGGAATAAAATGGCAGTCATTGCAATACTTTTTGTCACACCGTATTTGCGCAGCGGTCTTACAAGCGCACTTTTTTTGGATAAAAATCACTTTTTTGAATTAAAAAATAAGACAACAATACATTTTGCCCAATTTTTTTCTATATTGTGAAAGATAATGTTACGCCGAGTAAAATGATACCCAACATGTCACGCTTAAAAATTGCGCCCGCTCGTGGCATGGCGTCAAACTTTTACCCTTTAAAAAACTCGATAGGCGACGTTTAAAAAATTCTACAGGTTGCATTTTTTGAGTTGCAGAGTAGGTCTAGGGCTAGAATTATTGCTCTCACTCTAACGATCGCGGCGATACCTCACTTGTGTGGTTTGAATACTGTTTTCATATGCGGGCGCTACTCGCGTATGCGTTTGCTTCTGTGCGCGAGCTCGTCGCGACGGGGCGCTTTAAAATTTTTTTTTGGGGTTTTCTTATTTATTTTTATTTAGTTTTATAATGTTTTACACTGAAATAAAAAAATAAAAAAAAAATGATCAGTTTTCTTCCTATTACAAGGAATGTAAACATCCCTTGTAATAGGACTAGTGTGTGACAGGTCCTCTTTATGGAGAGAGGCGGGGTCAATAAGGCTGGAAAGCATGGTATTGAAAAAAAAAAAATAGATCTCATGCTTTCAGCTGCAATCATGTTCGTTCACCACAGTGGTGTAGTGTATAGCACTTTGACCTAGCAGCAAAAGAGTCGTTGGTTCGAATCCCGCCCGTGACAGCATCTGCATGGAGTTTGCATGTTCTCCCTGTGCCTGCGTGGGTTTCCTCCCACAATATAAAAACACGCTGTAAATCGGTTCCGGTCTAAATAAGCCCTAATATGCAGTAGTATATTAAGGTTTGGTTCTGCCCTAGGCCTGACTACATATCTGCACCTCCTAATAGAAAAATGACCCACCCCTTCCTGTCAAGGTCACACCCTGTTTTTGTATAACCCCGCCCAGTAATTTTCAGGGGACCCACACACTAGTTCTGGGGGGGCACTGGATTCCCTTAACCACTTCCATACCAGGCACTTACGCACCTTCCCGCCCAAGCCAATTTTCAGCTTTCAACACTGTCGCACTTTGAATGGCAATTGCGCGGTCATACAACACTGTACCCAAACAAAATTGGCGTCCTTTTTTCCCCACAAATAGAGCTTTCTTTTGTTGTTATTTGATCACCTCTGCGTTTTTTTTTTGCGCAACAACTAAAAAAAGACTGCAAATTTTGAAACAAAAAAACCTTTTTCTTTTTTTAGGTTAATTTTTTTGTAAATAAGTTTTTCTCTTTCAATTACGGGCACTGATATGGCGGCACTGATGGGCCCCGATGAGATGGCACTGATGGACATCGATGAGGTAGTACTGACGGCACAGATGAGGTGGCATTGATTGGCGGCGCTGCTATGCGGCACTGATGGGCACTCATAGGCGGCACTGATGGGCGGCACAGATGGGCGGCACTTATGGGTGGCACTGATGGATACTTATGGGCGGCACTTATGGGTGGCACTGATGGATACTTATGGGTGGCACAGGTGGGCACTGATAGGTGGGCACTGTGCATGGATGGGCACTGTGGGGTGGCACTGATTTTCCCAGTCAGTGCCCATTTGTGGGCACTGATTGGCATCTTTTTTCTTATTTTTTAATGCTTTTTGTTTTTTTGTTCTATAATTTTTTTTTTTTTGCACACCCTGGTGGTCCAGGGTGGGCATCCCTGGTGGTCCAGTGTGGTGATCCGAGGGGGGGCTGCGCTGATAAACAATCAGCGCGAACGCCCCCTGTCAGGAGAGCCGCCGATCGGCTCTCCTATACTCGCGTCTGTAAGACGCGAGTGAGGAAGAGCCATCGATGGCTCTTCCTGTTTACATCGTGATCAGCCGTGATTGGACACGGCTGATCACGTGGTAAAGAGTCTCCGTCTCCGTGAGAGACTCTTTACCGAGATCGGAGATGCAGGGTGTCAGACTGACACCCCGCATCACCGATCGCCGCGCTGCGTGCCCCCACAGGCGCGTGCGGCATGAAATCCTGCAGGACGTCCTGTCAGGATTGTGTAACCACTTCCCGGACGTAAATCGGCCATAGGCTGGGCGGGAAGTGGTTAATTTGCATAGTTTTTCTCTCACTTCCTGTTTGGCTACGGGGCAGGAAGTGAAGGCAAATCTCCCCAATTGGACACAGATAATCCAAAATAAACTGACAGGGCCTATAACCCTCCCTCACTCTATCCAAAATGAAAGAAAATAAAACTTGTTGATTATAGTTCTTGTCAGGGGCGGACTGACCATTGAGTCACTCGGGCACTGCCCGGGGGCCCCATCCGGGTTGCCAGGCTCAGTAAAACCAGGGACAGTATGTAAAAATCTGTGTTTTTTTTAGATCTGTCCCTGATATGTCCGAAAATGACATGCTTTTAATGTGAATATCCCAAGATTTTAGCTGCCCGCCTCTGCACTACCTCCTGGCGTGGTGGTCATCTGTAAGCCAGAGGGGCCCCATAATCTTCTATTGCCCGGGGGCCCCATGAGTTGTCAGTCCGCCCCTGGTTCTAGTTTAAGCACAAATTTCATAGAGTTTTATTGAGAGCCCTAAGAAAATATAACCATGCCAATAGGCCAGGATAGAGCGTTGCTAATATGTAGGAATGTGTGTTAGAGCACCCCACCCAATGTTAACTAAAAAATTATTAATTTGCAAATAAGTATTATCTGCTCATTTTTTTGGGGATGTGTGCACCCCTGATAGTGACAACATTTGTGAGGTGTCTTCACCCTTTCTAATTCATTCACTTCCTGTCACATAGCCAAACAGGAAGTGAGGGTAAAACCTTACTAATATATTTTCTTGTGGACACAGATCAATCTAAATAGTTTCCCATTATGTAAATTGCACTCTAGCATTTTGCTGTGTACACCCCAAATTATTAGGGATCTTGGACTTTGGGGTCCATTTACTAAAGGCAAATCCACTCCTACAAGTGCAAAGCAAGGAAGAAAACAAAACAACTTTGCTTCTACAGGATTGGATGTTAAAACCATCAGTGCTTCCTCTCAGATTTTCAGCAACTATGCTTGTACTGCAGAGTGGCTTTGCCTTTACTAAACCCCAAACTAAATAATCATTTGGGGCAGGGATCCTCAAACTACGGCCCTCCAGCTGTTGTAGAACTACACATCCCATGAGGCCTTGTAATGCACTGACATTCACAGACATGACTAGGCATGATGGGAATTGTAGTTCCTGAACAACTGGAGGGCCGTAGTTTGAAGACCCATGATTTGGGGTGTACACAGCAGTGCTGGAGTGCAATTTGCTTAATGGGGACACTAGTTAGATTGACCGGTGTCCCCAAGAAATGACACTGGTAGGGTTTTAACCTCACTTCCTGTTCAGCTGTGTGACAGGAAGTGAAGCCAATTTTAAGAAAAGGGACACAAAGCTCAACACAAAAATAAAAAAACACAAAGCAGGGGTTCTAACACTCACTTGGCTTCCCTCAAACACCCACAATTTGAATAGGATTGCCTTGCGCTAGATTTAAGCACAGTGCTGTAAATCAGCACGTCAAGCCTGTCCACCAATAGCAAACCCCCCCCCCCCACAGGCCATGTTTGCAGGTTTTCCTTCATCTTGCACATGTGCTTTAAAATAGTCTGGACAGCAATTCTTGATAAGAGAAATCCCCAAAACATGTCCTGTCGGGGGTACTTGAGGGCTGAGGACCACTGCAGAATAAATAAAATACTTACCAGTTTTTGTCTTTAAAGTCAGGGAGAATAAACATGGCAAACATTTCATGATTACACACCAGGAAAGAAGCTTAGACAAAAATCACACATAATTTGTTAGGCCCAAACCTAGTTCAGCTGCAGCTGTCAACATATGTAGCATGAAAAAGTAACAAAAGACAAACTTAACAATTTTAAAGTAATTTTTATTGGTCAACAAAACAAGGAAAGCAAAAAAAGACAAACAAACAAAAATACATTTCAAAATTCTAATTAACCATAGCTTTACACATTTTTCATAAAATAAGGCCACATAGACAAATACATCAAAGTGAACATTATTTAAAAATAAACCAAAACCATTGGCAAAATAAAACAAAACCCATGCAACAAACCACATTTGTGTTTAGCAACAGCATTTCTGCCAGCCTGCCCCTTCTGAGGGCAGCTGAGGAATGATCGATCCAAGCTTTTTATAACAGTGCTAGTAATGAAGCAATTGAAATCACATGACCAAATTGCAGTCTCTAGTTTGGGTGAGCTTGTAATTGGGCACACCTGCAATTAATCCAAACCACGCTCTATGAGCATCCAATGAGTGTTTTTCACCTTTTAAAAAGAAAGGATATTTTTTTTCTAAGTGTTTGAGCATGCTCAGTTCATCACACATGTAGGAACCAAGCTGCAATGGAATGAGAGCTTTTTTTTTTTGTTTCCCCTGATCTGATGCTTTCCAGCCTGAAGGGGAGGTGTTAAAGACAGAAGTAAACACGCACATTTAATAATCTATTTGTGTGAAAAAAAAGGTTGCCAATTTAGTTTGGGAGCCACGTCGCACGACTGCGCAATTGTCAGTTAAAGCGACGCCGCGCCGAATCACAAAAACTTGCCCGGTCATTGACCAGAAATATGGTCCGGGCTCAAGTGGTTAAAAATTAACAAAACACAAAAGTGAGCCCAATTTTTGGGGATAATGTGAAAGATGATGTTACACTGAGTAAATAGATACCTTACATGTCACGCTTTACTATTGGAAACACTCCTGCAATGGGGCCAAAATGAATTCCGTGAATATCCCCATAGGGGACCTTTTTCTTTTTTTTCCAGGTTACCAGTTTATAGTTACAAAGAAAGTCTAGTGGTAAAAGTATTGCTCTCGCTCTAACGCACGCGTCAATACCTCACATGTGTGGTTTGAACGATGTTTATATATGTGGGCGGGACTTGCGTAAGTCCCGCCCACATATGTAAAAATTCTTTTTACTTTTTGCTATAATAAATATCCCCAAAAATATATATTCAAAAAACTAAAAAACCCCTCAGTTTAGGCCGATACGTATTCTACATCTTTTTGGTTCCAAAAAATCGCAAATAGCGTTTAGTGTTTGGTTTTTGCAAAAGGTATAGCGTCTACAAATTTTTTTTTTTTGTTGTTTTAACTAGTTATTGGGGCGATCAGCGATTTTTATCGGTACTGCGACATTATGGCGGACACATCGAACACTTTTTTGGAACCATTGGCATTTTTCAGCGATCAGTGCTGTAAAAAATGCATTGCTTACTCAAAAAATGCCACTGGCAGGGAAGGGGTTAACACTAGGTGCGAGGGAGGGGTTAAATATGTTCCCTGGGTGTGTTCTAACTGTAGGGGGGGGGGATGGGACTGACATGTGTAAATGACAGATCGCTGTTCATGAAGGGGAACTCCAGACCCCCCCAAAAAAAATAAGGTGGGTTCCCTCCAGGTGCATACCAGGCTCTTAGGCTTGGTCTGGAACATAAGGGGTTAAACCGGGGCCCAAAAAAATAGCGTGCCCCCCCCCCCCAAGATCCAAACCAAGCCCTTATCCCAGGCACGCAGTCTGGTCAGACAGGAATGGGGGTGGGGACGAGCGAGCGCCCCCCTCCACCTGAGCCATACCAGACCACATGCCCTCAACATGGGGGAGTGTGTGCTGTGGGGGAGGGGGGCACTGCCCCCCCACCCCAAAGCACTCTTGCCCCCATGTCGATAGGGACAAGAGCCTCTTCCCGACAACCCTGGCCGTTGGTTGTCGGGGTATGCGGGCGGAGAGCTTATCAGAATCTGAGAGACCCCTTTAATAAAGGGGTCCCCAGATTCCGGCCCCCCACCCTATGTGAATGAGTATGGGGTACATCGTACCTCTACCCATTCACATGGGGGAAATGTAAAGTAAAAAAAACACACCACACAGAATAAAATATTTTATTAATCTGCTCCGGAGCCCCCCCTTTCTTCTTTAGCTCTCTTAGAAGGGGGGGTTTCTTCTCTCCCGATCTTCCGCCGGGACCCTGGGCTTCGGTGATTTCTGCCGGGGGAGGGCGCCATCCCTCGGTCCTCTCCGGAGCCTTCCGCCGGATGCCCCCACCCCATTTAAGCTCTTTTTCATTAGGGAGGGGCATCCGGACTTCGGGGTCTTCTGCCGGGGGATGGCGCCTATCCCCCGGTCTTTCCGGTGCCTTCCGCCAGGGTTCCGGTCTTCCTGGTCTTCTGCCGGGGGTGCGCCAACTCCCAGGTCTTTTCTCTGCTCCCTCTTCTGCCTGGCTCCCCCGCGGAGCCAGGGCTTTCTTCCGTCTTCTTTCTTCTCTCTTCCTTCTTCTGCCTGTCTCCTCCGGGAGCACAGGGCTTGTCTGCGCTGTCCTCTCCCTTCTCTTCCATTGGATGTTGACACGACGAGGTTCCGCGCTGACATGCCGTGTCAGCGGCGGGCATGGACTTATATAGGGTAATGCCACCATGTGACCTCAACCCATGTGACATCACATTCCCTGGGCATGATGGGAATGTGATGTCACATGGGTTGAGGTCACATGGTGGCATTGCCCTATATAAGTCCATGCCCACTGCTCAGACGGCATTCCAGCGCCGGACCTCGTCGTGTCAACATCCAATGGAAGAGAAGGGAGAAGACAGCGGAGACAAGCCCTGTGCTCCCGGAGGAGACAGGCAGAAGAAGGAAGAGAGAAGAAAGAAGACGGAAGAAAGCCCTGGCTCCGCGGGGGAGCCAGGCAGAAGAGGGAGCAGAGAAGACAGAAGAGAAAAGACCGGGGAGTTGGCGCACCCCCGGCAGAAGACCGGAACCCTGGCGGAAGGCACCGGAAAGACCGGGGGATAGGCGCCATCCCCCGGCAGAAGACCCCGAAGTCCGGATGCCCCTCCCTAATGAAAAAGAGCTTTAATGGGGTGGGGGCATCCGGCGGAAGGCTCCGGAGAGGACCGAGGGATGGCGCCCTCCCCCGGCAGAAATCACCGAAGCCCAGGGTCCCGGCGGAAGATCGGGAGAGAAGAAACCCCCCCTTCTAAGAGAGCTAAAGAAGAAAGGGGGGGCTCCGGAGCAGATTAATAAAATATTTTATTCTGTGTGGTGTTTTTTTTTTACTTTACATTTCCCCCATGTGAATGGGTAGAGGTACGATGTACCCCATACTCATTCACATAGGGTGGGGGTCCGGCATCTGGGGGCCCCCTTATTAAAGGGAGCTCGCAGATTCCGATTAGCCCCGCCCGCATACCCCGACAACCAACGGCAAGGGTTGTCGGGAAGAGGCTCTTGTCCCTATCGACATGGGGGCAAGAGTGCTTTGGGGTGGGGGGGCAGTGCCCCCCTCCCCCACAGCACACACTCCCCCATGTTGAGGGCATGCGGTCTGGTACGGCTCAGGAGGGGGGGGGCCGCTCGCTCGTCCCCTCCCCCATTCCTGTCCGGGCCAGACTGCATGCTTGGGATGAGGGCTTGGTTTGGATCTGGGGGGGACCCCCGCGCCGAATCGGCGCGGGTTTAACCCCTCACGTTCCGGACCAAGCCTAAGAGCCTAATGTAGCCCTGAAGGGGGACCCGCGCCGATTTCAAGTTTGAAATTTGGCGCCGAGTTCCCCTTCAGGGCTGAAAACAGCTCGGAGATTCCCGTGCGCCGCGTCACGCAGCGCATTCACGGGTACGCCGCTTGGTATTTACCAAGATTTTCACGGCGTACTGACAGGGCGCACGGGAATCCCTGACTTTTCTCTCTGCGCATGCCCAGTATGCAAATGAACCTCCCGAGGTTCAGGCGCACTGTGCAAGCGTACGGGGATCTGTTTTCAAAAAACACTTTCCCTTTCAATTCGGCCCGCCAAACACTTCAAAACACATGTCACTTCACTTCCCCTGCATCCCCCCACCTCCCCCCTTAATAAACTCCCGCCCAAACCCCCGCAATTTATAGTTTAATGTGCCGTGCGCCAGGTCTGTACTGGTGCACAATGCACCCTCTCCTGGGCGCACGGAGCACATTAGTAACTAGGGAAATACACTGCACTAGCAGCGTATTTCTTTAGTAAATGGCCAAACGGCTGCTACTCCTGCTTTTACTCCATGAGTCATGGAGTAAAGGCTTGGTAAATCAGCCCCACAGTGTATCAAAATAACACTTCATAGGCTTGGGAATATAAACCCAAACAACAAAAGAAATAAAAGATGTGCCTAGTTAAGCATATTACCACTATTGTTAACCTAAGTTACATTCCTTTCCTATTTCTGCCTAAATTCTTCCTTAATTTTACCTTCCCATCTCTTGATTAAAACAAAAAACACAAGAAAAACTCTCTACCGGTCCCAACCCCTCGGGGTCACGAGAGATAGAAAAAAAACTATCTTACTCAAAGGCTTACATGGTCAACCCCCCCAACCAGGCCCTACCGCACTCAAAATTATTGAAAGCTAAGCAAAAAAGCAATCATATTGAGGTGTACAAGTAAAGGTCATCTTTGGCTGCCAGGTTTCCATACATTTCCCATCTCTACCATAAAATAAGGCTGTCATGTTTTCCATTATCCTAATTTCAGCTATTCTGGAAAACCAATGTTTCAGAGATGGTATGGTTGTAGACTTCCATAGGTCTGGAATCCATGTCCGGGCAGCATTCAGCATGTAGGCTGCCAAAGAGGTTTTTTATGGAGTGGTATCACATTTAAATGTAGGAGATATCCCAAGGGGTCAGAGCCAAGATCAACTGATGTCAATTGTTTAATCCAATTCCCCACTTCCTTTCAAAAAAGTGTAATTAATGGGTGTGACAGACTCGGACCCTCTTATGTCTAAAATCATCCTATGTCCACTAGGGGCATAGGATGACTGAGGAATGATATCTTGGACTACCTGAGATGGGATTATTATGTAATTATTATCCACAGTATATTCCAGGATATCTGTAAAGAACTATTTACTGTTAGTTGATTCTGAACTCAACGGGTTAATTGTAAGAGTGACTCATTCATACTATTGGGACACATACTGTTAGATGCTAATGCCATCGCCTCCAGCCATCTGTCTGTTCTCTGTGCTAATTGGTCCTGCTACTGTGTGAAGATGTCCTGTGTTTACACTTATGATAATGTGTATTGTATAGCAGGTGAGCGGAGACGTGACGTCTACTCTGAAAGGTCATATCTGAGTCGCCTAGTCTGGGTAAATGATTAGTTAATTAGCTCATGTTAATTTATGTTCTGGTTAGATCCTCTTTAAAATGTATATAAGGTTGCATTCTTGGTTCTATTAAACACTCCGGGCCAGATTCAGGTACAAAAGCGGCGGCTTAACATATCGCATTTACATTACACCGCCGCAAGTTTTACGGGCAAGTGCTTGATTCACAAAGCACTTGCCTGTAAAGTTGCGGCGGCAGAGCATAAATTCCTCCCGCGCAAGCCCGCCTAATTCATATGGGGCGTGGATCATTTAAATTAGGCGCGTTCCCGCGCCGAACTTACTGCGCATGCTTCGTTTTGAAATGTCCCGCCGTGCTTTGCGCGAAATGACGTCACACCAACGTGATTTTTTGAACGTCGACGTGAGTTACGTCCTTTCCTATTCACGGACGACTTACGCAAAAATAAAAAAATAAATTAAAATTTGACGCAGGAACGACAGCCATACTTTAACATGGCAAGTCTAAAGATAGGCCAAGAAATAGCAGCTTTAACTATACGCCGGGAAAAGCCGACTAGCGACGACGTAAGAGAATGCGACGGCCGCGCGTACCTTCGTGAATCGCCGTAAAACGGAAAATTTATTACCAAATACTTACCGTAATTTTCCTTTCCTGATAGACTCCATGGCAGACTACGTGTGGGTTAACCCCGCCTCCTCTCCTACTATAGGACCCCCTACCCATAAATTTGAGCTCACCTCCATGGACGGTGTTCCGTAACTAGCCGACTCTTAGTCCAATCTCATATTATAGCTCATGGGTGGGAACTCCGTCTGCCATGGAGTCTATCAGGAAAGGAAAATTACGGTAAGTATTTGGTAATAAATTTTCCGTTTTCCTGACAGACTCCATGGCAGACTACGTGTGGGAAATAACTAGCCAATCCACACGGGAGGGTATGCTGAACAAAAATATTTTAATTTCTCCGGTCAACTGACAGGATTCTTAGACCAAAATTAACAGAAGAAAGGGAAGCAGGCTCTACACAATAGTGAGACATGAAAGTGTTGATCGAAGACCACGAGGCTGCCTTGCATATCACATCAGGAGCCACATGTCGAGCCGCTGCCCATGAGGTCGCCATGCCTCTGGTGGAATGAGCTGTCACCGCCTCTGAAGGAGCCAAGCCCTTCGCCCTGTAAGCTTGTTGAATAGCTTGAACAATCCAGGCCGCTACTGTTCTTGAAGAAGCACGTTTTCCTCTATTACTGCCAGAAAGTAGCAAGAACAGATGATTGGAACATCCATCTGAAAGATGAAGTGACTCTTAAGTATTCTCTCAGAGTTTCACCCACATCCAAAGGATGTACTTCCGTGGATTCTGGAGACTTGAAAGTAGGAAGCACTATCTCCTGGTTTTCGTGAAACACGGAGGTAACTTTTGGCTTGGACCCAAGCATGGGAATAAGGACCACCCGGTCTGGAAAAAAAGTCAGAAAGGGTTCTTGACACCCCAAAAAGCTTATCTCTGATACCCTTTTAGCCAAAGTGATGGCCACTAGGAAGGCCAGTTTGATTGACAAGTCCTTAACTCAAAGATCTTTGTTGTTGAGAGTTGACAATGCATCAAGGACGAGTGGAAGATCCCATTTGGGGAATCTAGGTTTCCTCTGGGGCCTGAGTCTTGACGCCCCTCGAAAGAACTGTCATATCAGTGGGTGAGTTGCCCATGATGTTCCTGAGAATGCTGACAAAGCTGAAACTTGCACCCTGAGAGAACTAACGGATAACGTAAGGTCCAGGCCAGACTGGAGAAAACTGAGGACGTCTTGGACCCCAGGATCTCTGCATGATCTTCCTGCAGAAGTAGAGAAGTTAACGAACTTAGTCCAAATTCTACTATAGACTCTGTCGGTGTTAGGCTTTCTGGAACTCATGAGGGTGGAAATAACTCTTGAAGCACACCCAAGAGACTCTAGCCTCTCCCTTTCAAGAACCAGACCATCAGTCGCAGTATCGCTGGACAGGGGTGCAGGGTCGCCCCCTGAGAAAGAAGGTCCGGTCTGAGAGGGAGAGGCAATGGGTCCCTGACGCTCATCTGGATCAGGAGGGGAAACCACGGCCTGCTCGGCCAGTAGGGTGCTATTGTCACCACTTCGATCGTCTCTAATTGAAGTCTCTGAAGGAATTTCAGGATGATCGGGGGCGGAGGAAAGGCATATGCCCTGCTGAAGTTCCACTGGCTCGTTAAGGCATCTATTCCGAAAGGCCTGACTGCAACGGACTCGAGTGTAATACTTGTTGAGTTTGTGGTTGCAGGGAGATGCAAACAGATCCACCTCGAGATCGATCCCCAATGACAGGATCCACTTGAAGGTCTGTGGGTGCAGTGACCACTCGTTGTTGTCTAGGCTGTTGCGAGACAAAAAAGTCCGCTTGAGTGTTCTGCTCTCCTGGAATAAAGACCGCTGACAGATTGAGCAAGTTCTTTTGAGCCCAGGTCAAGATGGGCTCGACCTCTTGGAGAAGAGCGGAACTCCGAGTGCCCCCTTGTCTCTTCACATACGCCACAGCCGTGGTGTTGTCCATCTTGAGTAAAACGGATTTCCCTTTCAGGAGATGAGAGAACGACTGAAGGGCACACCATGCCGCACAAAGCTCTAGAACATTTGACCCTGGAATGTGGAGCCGAGCATCCCATTTCCCTTGCGCCAGTTCTTGACCACAATGGGCCCCCCAGCCCGCATTGCTGGCATCTGAAGTGACAGGCACCCATTGGATGGGGACAAGTGAGTGGCATGTCCGTAGGTTTTTGCGTTGGAGCCACCAAAGAAGACTGTTCTTCATCAATAGAGTAATCCGAATCCATTGATTCATGTCTTCCGACTTCCATTGTTGAAGGAAGCCCGCTTGGAAGGGACGAAGCCTCCACATTGCCCATTTGACTATAGGGGCTGTGGCCACCATTGTGCCGATTATCTTCAGACACTGCGAAGCTCTCAGGTGTGAAGAATCTAGGGCTAGGGAGATTCTTTCCCGAATGACCGGAATCTTTTCCTCTGGAAGAGAGATCGTATTCTCTATGGTGTCGAACTGAGCTCCGAGGAAAATTAGGCACTGGGTTGGTTCTAATTGGCTCTTCTCTCGGTTTAGGAGCCATCCGAATTCCAAAAGTGTGGAGATTACTTGTTCCTTGTGGACTAGAAGTAATTGCTTGTCTTGAGATAGAACTAGCAGGTCGTCCAGGTAGTGGTACAGTCGCACCCCTTTCGTTCTGATAAGGGACACTACTGCCAACAGGACTTTGGAAAAAACTCTTGGAGAGGTCGTCAGACCAAACGGAAGGCACACAAACTGTAGGTGCTCTTGACCTACCTGGAACCGAAGGAACTTGTGGAAATTTCCCGCCACTGGAACATGGAAGTAAGCGTCCTTTAAATCTATGGAGATTAACCAGTCGCCTGGTTGGACTATCTTCTGGATGGTCGAAAGTGACTCCATTTTGAACTTTTCGTGCCTTATGAACTTGTTGAGGAACGTAAGGTCTATCACCGGGCGCCAAGAGCCGTTCTTTTTTTGAACCAGAAAAAGAGGAGAGTATACTCCCTGGAATTCCTCTTCCTTTGGAACGGGCACTACTGCTCCTTGATTTTTCAACGAATCTATGTAAGACAATAGAACTTGTCGTTTTTCTTCCGACCTTGATAGTGTCGTGGACATTGGTCTGTGAGGAGGAATTCTGATGAAGGACCAAGTGTGGCCTGTGGAGACCGTTTTGATGGTCCAGTAATCCGAGATCGAGGCCACCCAGACGTGCCGGAACTGATGTAAGCGAGCCCCTACCCGACCCGCCTGGGCGGGCCCGATCTCAAAAAGATTTTGTTGGCTCGCGCCCACCAGATGTTTGCTTGTTGGCGGACTTCTGAAAGGAAGATTGTCCTCGATTCCAGTTCCAGTTTCTCCTGAAATTTTGGCCTGGTCTATAGGAGCGTGCTTCCCTCGAGCGCTCTGTACTGCGCCTACGTCGAGGTCGTCTTTGGTTAAATGGACGCCTGTCCTGGGGGAGGAACCCCGACTTCCCACCTGTGGCCTTAGAAATGGCATTATCCAATTTGTTACCGAACAATGATGCCCCTTCAAATGGAATTTTACACCATGCCTGTTTAGAGGCTGGATCAGCAAGCCAGGGGCGCAACCACAAAGCCCGCTTGGCCGTGACTGACGACAACATTGTTCTGGCCATCAGGCGAACAAGGTCAATCGATGCCTCCCCCAAAAAGGCAACTGCCATTTTAAGCTCTTGAACTGCCGATCCTTGAGCTAGATCTTCTGACACTCCTTTCAGAACTGAGTCCACATTTTCAATCCAGGCTTCCATAGCTTTGGACGTGACTGCCAATGCCAAGGCTGGTTTGCAGTTGTTATAGATCCTTTTAAGATCTTGATCTTTTTTGCGCTCCAGGCCATCCTTAAAGGATACTGAATCTTCTAGCGGAAGAGTGACATGTTTCGCCAGGCGCATTACTGCTGCATCCACAAGGGGAGCATTTTCCAGGTGTTTAATATCCTCAGCTTTGAAAGGATAAAGTTTTGAAGTTTTATTTGACATTGAAACTCTTTTATCCCCTTTGCTCCATTCTTCCTCAAACATATCTTTCAGTTCGGAGGAAAGTGGAAAATTGGAACGTTCTTTTCCCAGTTGTTTGAACAGTTTCCTCTGTTTCTCTGGGGGAGCAGCAGTATCCTCCAGTTTTAGGGTCTCCTTGACCGCTTTAATTAATGGGGAGACTAAAGCGTAGTCAAAACCCACCGAGTAATCATCTCCCTCCGTCTCGCTATACGAGGAGTCATGGGAGGCATCATGAGGCTGGAATTGACCGGGATCCTCCTGGGCCACGTCAGCCAGGGAGCCAGAAAAGCTGGTGGACTGGCTCCTCGTGTGGGGGGTGTCTAAATCTTTCATGGATTGTTGCACCACACGTTTAACAAGAGACTCTAGATTTTGTTTTTCCGTCTCTTTCTCACCGACCGCTCGAGCATAACATGGATCGCATAGCGATTTCCCCTCCGGGATTCTGGTTTTACATCCCCAGCATGCTCTATGGTCAGAGCGACTATCGCGGTGGTGGTAGCGGTGACTTGAGGAGGAATGTGAGCGACCCCTGTGATGGTGGGATCCAGACGGAGAGTCACGTCTGGTCCTGGATGATGAATGACGGTGCTGCGGCCTGGCAAGGTCCCTATCTTGTAACCGATGAACAGATCTAGCCGGGCTGTAATACACATAGTATAGACAGAAAAGGGGGGGGGGGAAGGTGACCACATACCTTGTGCGGGAGGGCTGGCCACACGGCGGTGAAGATGATTCCATGATGACACAACGAACCAAGATAATCCGATGATATCAGACACTTAGGCTAAAACAAACAAAAATGTTTTTAAATGTACCGTCCCTTTAAATTTATATATATATATATATATATATACATATATACATATGTATACACACACATGCATACATACATATATATATATACACACACATACGCAACCACCATATACTAAGTGGCAGCAAAAATATATATATATATTTTTTTTAAAGGTCTCCTTTAAGAAGGAGGACCAGCAGGTGTCATATGGCATAGGGCTTACCTTGCCCTAAGGACGTTGAGGCTCCGGGATGCTGCCGACTTGCCCACAGGTTATCCCACCTGTCTAGGGCACCTCGGCGGTTTAAATTCCCCGCCGGAATGACGTCACGGCCGGTCCTCAGATGCGCGCCTGCACCGAAGAGACCGGACGTACTGCGCATGCGCGAAAACCAAGCCTCGGTTTCACCGCGGCTTCGCGCATGCGCAGACGTACGGCAATCCGCCCACCCTGGTACAAGTACAATGGCGTCCTGGAGCGCAGAAGCGCTCCACAGGACGCCAGAGAAGCCTGGGGGAAATAACAATAATAAACAGGCAGGCACAGACAAGACAAGGGACAAAAAAACGGACATATAAAAACTTGTCTGCCATGTGACAAAAGAGATGAAAACTTCAGACCTTGCCAGCCGACCAAAACGTTCCTCCTGGTACCCTGGGCTACCTCCCTTCCACCATAGGGGTACTCCTTATCGCCCAAAACCGCTCGCCCGCTCATAGCTGGGCCCTGGGTGCACCGCACAGCTGGTACCAATCCGAACGACATGCACAGAGAAGACGTGAAGTGTGGTCCCTGTGAGGAGGACAAAAAAGGAACACCGTCCATGGAGGTGAGCTCAAATTTATGGGTAGGGGGTCCTATAGTAGGAGAGGAGGCGGGGTTAACCCACACGTAGTCTGCCATGGAGTCTGTCAGGAAAAAGCTAATTAGCATACCCGACGCGGAAAACGGCGCGAACTCCACCCAGCGGGCGCCGAAGTATTACACCTACGATCCGAAGGCGTACGAAGCCGTACGCCTGTCGGATCGAAGCCAAAAGCCGTCGTATCTTGGTTTGAGGATTCAAACTAAAGATACGACGCGGCGAATTTGAAAATACGCCGGAGTATCAGTAGATACTCCGGCGTATTTCTTCTGTGAATCTGGCCCTCCATCTTCAGGACACAAACAAGTCTTGTCTCATTGTGTGCTTGTGAGCAGCTGGAATATCTGATATCTATATACAGACTGATAGGAAGCGGTATATGATGGAAGCACTCAAGCAGAGTGTGGGACATTCCGTTACAATGGGCATGACCAAAAGATATGTAACAGTGTCCCTGGCGCTTTCTTACAATGCCAACATAAGTTTGAGGTTTGTGGATAGATTTTATTAACCTCCCTGGCGGTATCATTCTTTCAGATTTAAGGTGCTAAAAGCGGTACCATTATTTTGCATGGAAATTTGGCATTTTACATTGTAGACCTGTATTTCTTAGGAATAACTCACCTAAATCTGTCCAAACCAGAGTCTAGTAGACATCTCGGGTATGATAAAGTTTTAAAAAAAAATCTGAAATTATAATATAATAAATAATAACAAACAATAATTTAATACGGAAAGAAAATATATAAAGCTGCTCCAGAAATAAAAAATGTGATGGTGTATATACAAAAATTAGTTGAAATATAAGTGGAGAAAACTGTCTCCTGTCTCCTCCACAGAACCTCAGTGAATATTCGCACACACCTGTATAATACCTTGTGCTCACTATACACTCTTAAAATATATATGTGATTAAGATTGTGGGCAAATTGCCCCTAAATGGTATAAACACATTGAAATGTCCACAGCAAAGTTAAAGTTCCAAACATAAGGGGATCTCCCAAGATGTAAATTTCATATAAATAAAGTCCACGGTGACAGATGAATAACACCCAGGAAAGAGTGAATGAGTAAAGGAATGCTCCACCACCAGGTACTAGCCGCCTACCAGACTGTATGATTTCCTGATTAAGGGAGATCACACATTCTTTATGGCTTGTTTCCCAGCCCTGGGTCTTTGCATCTCAGCGGGAAGGATTATCACTGATATTCAGCTCTCACATCCACCTCAGCAGGTATTCAGATGGCCCATGTGGAACAAGAAAACACTTCCATAGTTTAACCCATACAAAATGTTTTTATTAAAAGATTAAAATTGCACTTAGGCCCCATACACACGGGAGTATTTATCCGCGGATACGGTCCAGCGGACCGTTTCCGCGGATAAATCCTCTCGAGGATTTCAGCAGATTTTAATGCGATGGAGTGTACTCACCATCGCATTAAAATCCGCGCCGAAATCCTCTGGCGATGACGTGTCGCGCCGTTGCCACGATTATGACGCGGCGACGTGCGCGACGCTGTCATATAAGGAATTCCACGCATGCGTTGAATCATTGCGACGCATGCGGGGGATCCCTTCGGACGGATGGATTCGGTGAGTCTGTACAGACCAGCGGATCCATCCGTTGGGATGGATTCCAGCAGATGGATTTGTTCTGCATGTCAGCGAATATCCGATCTGCTGGAATCCATCCCAGGGGAGATATATCCGCGGATAAAGATCCGCTGGCGTGTACACACCATAGGATCTATCCGCTGAAACCCATTTGCTGGGATTTATCTGCGGATGGATTCTATGGTGTGTATGGGGGCCTGACAATTAGGCGATACAATTTGTAACACAAGCAATTTGCCCGTGTTACAAATTTGCCCACAATCTTAATCACATATATATTTTAAGAGTGTATAGTGAGCACAAGGTATTTTACAGGTGTGTGCGAATATTCACTGAGGTTCTGTGGAGGAGACAGGAGACAGTTTTCTCCACTTATATTTCAACTAATTTTTGTATATACAGTACACCATCACATTTTTTATTTCTTGCGCAGCTTTATATATTTTCTTTGTTATTCTGGTGTGTGTTTCTCACTTGAAAGTTGCAGCATCATATATTTTATTTATTTTTTGAGGTACAGCGCAGTAAACACCCATTTTTCTATTTAATAATTTAATAATAATAATACTTTTTATTCAATACATTTTAGCAAATAATATAATCAAAAACACTGAATTTGTTTTTGGTTTAAACAAGGGTGCAATATTAGTAGTCATATTGCTTCAGTAAACGTCTTGGGTATGGAAAATTTTAAAACAAAGTACAGCACAAAGTCCAACGTCACAGTCGGGACAATAGAAACGGGTTTCTTTTCGGATTTTCCTTCCGATGTCATCACGCTTGGAGCAGCAAACCACACACATCCTTGTGGGTACTGTCTTTTTTTCAGCTGGTGGAATGTGGTCCACAAAGTGACGAGCAGTCAGTCGTTCCGGGTTCACAACGCCAGCAGCCCGACATCCAGATCTGTTTACAGCCGTTGGCGTCTGGTGCTTTTATAAATATGAGTTCGGCAACCTTCCACACAAAGTCTGCATGAACCATAGGCCTGTCACTTTTTTTTCAGAAGAATGAATGCATTCCACAGGCACTGTTCCAGAAGATGCCTGAAGATTTTTTTATAATATTTTTTTCAGCAATGGCTCAATCAAAGAAAGAACCGAAGCGGTTGCTATTCCAAAACTGTTGAATCGATCTCTGAATTTGGTCCCTTCCCGGTGTACAGGACTTAACTCCAGATGTACCCAGAGCTAGATTCACACAGCATAAATGCCTTTATGCCAAATCGAGCTCGCTTTAATGCGATAAACTGTATCCAGCTAAGTCTACCTTTGTAGGCCATAAGACTTTCGTCAATACTTCTGGAACATAGGTCTGCTGGAAATTATTCAAAATTAGTTTTTGGAGCTGGATGAGAACTCTTATTAAAATCTTCATTATTTGCAAAGTGCAAATATTTCATTATGAGCGAAAATTTGTATTCCGACATAACTGTGCCAAAAAAATGAGTGGCCAGTAATTTGTTGGTTGTCCACTACCATTTCTGCAGGGGTTTCCCCACCACTCCCTGTAAAATAATAAGGCCAAGAAACTTCCAGATGTCCGTTCTGGTTACCGGTTCCCATTTTCTGCTCCTTGAAAAGCGCTGATGGGTAGCAGCTTGTTGCTCCTGGTAGCGATTCGTCTCCATAACAATTTTGGCAATAACTTCATCAGTCAAAAAGAGTTCGAGGTATGCCAAGGGGTTGTCATCCTCAACATCCACTTTGATCCCAGGTGCTCCTGTAAATGGAAATCTTGGGGGCGCTACGTGCTCTGTACCACAATCAATCGAGCATCAAGTCTGCACATCGCTTGTTCAGAGTCGCAGGATTGTCGCTAAAATTGCTTTTTGCATCTGATGAAGAACTTCCCCATGAGTCGCTGTCACTCAACTTCGATTTTGTATCGCTGTCACTGTTTTCCAGCAGGTCATATAGCGATTTTGAGTTGGAGTTTTTTGATGCCATGGTCGCTGTGCAGTTTACAGACACAAAGTACAGTAAAACTGCAGACAAGGGCACTGGAGAAAGCACTGGGGGGCAATCTAAGGTCACTTTATTTTATTTTTTATTGTAATCCAATAGGATTACATTGTATCAGTGTGTTTGTGCTTTATACTTTTTGAATTTATCGCCGGTTCCTCCCCCCTGCGTCGCAATGCTCGCAGGGAAGGGAATCAGGAGAACACACAGTGCATCGGCGGAAGATCCAGCCGCCGTGCACTGCGGAAATACATTGCGGGATCCCGGGGACAAAGTAAGTAACCTCTTCCAGGATCTAGCGAGGCAATCTCGAGTGTGGCTCGGGGATACCAATAATGGCACTGAAATTCGACCCCGAGCCACACTTGGGAATACCGCTAGGCTGGTTAAGCCTGAGACCCTATACCACCTAACTAGCAGCTTGTAGCCCTGTTCTTGAAAGCGGCTTGCTATTGAAGATTTAGGTGTCAGTGATACAGTATAATCCTTTTGTGCGCTTGTGAGAGAGATTTGGAGGTCCTCCTCCCAGCGTCGTATGTACGGAGGGATGTGCCCCTCTGGAGGCTGAATAATCAATTTATACAAGAATGACAACAGATGTGGTACATATTTTCCCTCCGCACAAAGGCGTTCAAAAGTTGTCCTAACATACGATTCCGCGTCCGGTATAGACTTTAAATAGTGTGCCAGTTGAAATGCTGACCAGGGCCTCAAAGGGGGCAGTGAGGGGATAGATAGTTCTTGTGTAGACTTCCATTCCTGTAGGGTAGCAAAGTGCATACATCTAGTTATGCCCTGTCCTACAAAACTCCAGAGCTGTTTGTTGTCGAGCCCTGGCGTGAAATCTAGACATGTGCACAGCAAAATTTTCCGTTTATTTCTCTTTCGTTTCTGTTCGTTTATCGTGATTCGTAACGAGTCGTAATTTCGTAAAACGTTAGTTATCGTATTCGTACTCTTTAGTATTTTCGTAACACTTTTTTTTCCGTTTCCGTTTTTTTCTGTTAGTTTTTCTGTTAGTTTATTTTTCGTTGAATCGAGATTAGTATTTTCGTTATTTTTTGTATTCTGCCGCGTTCGTATTTTTAAAATGATTTTATTCTGTTTTTACGTTGGTTTAATTTTCGTTGTTTTGCTATTCGTATTTACATTATATTTTCCATCATGCCGCATTCGTATTTTCGTAAGAAATATATCTTCGTTGCTTTATGATCATTCGTATTTTCGTGTCTAATTTCCTTTGATTGTAAAAATGTACTTTTGTAGATTTTATTGCATTCGTAATTCTGTTATGGGCCGTACAGACGACCGAACATGTCTGCTGAAACTGGTCCGCGGACCAGTTTCAGCAGACATGTTCGGTCGTGTGTAGGCCCGAGCGTGCAGGATTCCAGCAAACATTTGCCCGCCAGGCCTTTTCCCAGCGGGCAAATATTCCTGGACTTGTTTTAAAACAGTCCGCTGGAATCCTGCCCGCTCGGACATGTTCGGTCGTCTGTACAGACCTACCGTACATGTCCGAGCGCCAGCCATCCCTTGCATGCGTCAAATTACTTTGACGCATGCGTGGAAGCATTTAACTGGCAGTCCCGCCCACGTCGCCGCGTCATCGTCACGGCGACGGCGCGGACACGCCCCGCGTATTGTTTACGCACGGATTTCTGTACGATGGTTAGTACAGCCATCGTACAGAAATCCCCAGGCAGACATGTACGGTGAAAACGGTCCGGCGGACCGGTTTCATCGTACAAGTTTGCCCGTGTGTACGCGGCCTTAGAATACATTTTACGTTTATTTGACACACTACTCGTCGTAATTTTGTAATTTGTACTTTACTGTGATTGACTTGACTGTCTTAGTTAGCACACACACCGGGCCAGATTCAGAAAGAACTGCGGCGGCGTAACGTATCGTCTTTAAGTTACACCGCCGCAAGTTTTCCTCGTAAATGCCTGATTCAAAAAGCACTTGAGTATAAACTTGCGGCGGAGTAACGTAAAGACGTCCGGCGCAAGCCCGCCTAATTCAAATGGGGCGTGTACCATTTAAATTAGGCGCGTTCCCACGCCGAACGTTCTGCGCATGCTCCGTTAGGAAATTTCCCGACGTGCATTGCGTGAAATTACGGCGCCCCGACGTGTTTTTTGAATGGCGACGTGCGTAACGTACTTTCGTATTCCCGGAAGTCTTACGCAAAAAAAAAAAAAATTGAAATTCGACCCGGGAACGACGGCCATACTTTAACATGGCTCGTCTAAAGTTAAGCAATGAAAAAGCAGCCGTAACTTTGCGATGGGAAAAAACGACTAGCGACGATGTAACAAACGCGAAAACCTTTGTGGATCGCCGTAAAAGCTCATTTGCATACCCGACGCTGGAAAACGATGCAAACTCCACCCAGCGGCGGCCGAAGTATTGCATCCTAAGATCCGACGGTGTAAGTCAATTACACCTGTCGGATCTTAGGGCTATCTATGCGTAACTGATTCTATGAATCAGCCGCATAGATACTCTCAGAGATACGACGGCGTATCAGGAGATACGCCGTCGTATCTCTTCTGTGAATGTGGCCCATCCTGTCTAGAATGAAGTCTGACGTAGAAGAAAACTAAAATATGTCAGATATTACAAGTACAAATCTAGAAATTAGATGCACTGCAGTCTAAGGCCCCGTAAACACGAGAGGATTTATCCGCGGATACGGTCCACCGGACCGTTTCCGCGGATAAATCCTCTCGAGGATTTGCAAGGATTTTGATCCGATGGAGTGTACTCACCATCGGATCGAAATCCGCGCCGAAATCCCATCGCGATGACGTGTCGCGCCGTCGCCGCGATGATGACGCGGCGACGTGCGAGACGCTGTCATATAAGGAATTACACGCATGCGTCGAATCATTACGACGCATGCGGGGGATTCATTCGGACGGATTGATCCGGTGAGTCTGTACAGACCAGCGGATCAATCCGTTGGGATGGATTCAAGCGGATAGATTTGAAAGCATGTCTTCAAATTTTTATCCGCTTGAAATCCATCCCAGGGGATAAAAATCCGCGGAAACAGATCCGCTGGATTGTACACACCAGGGGATCTATCCGCTGGAGCCGGTCCGCGGATCAATTCCAGCGGATGGATCCTCTCGTGTGTACGGGGCCTAACACAGAAAAAGACACAAGGAGCCAGGAGGTAATGAGAAAGAAGCTCATTGGGGGAAGAAACAAACCTCTTCAGAGGAAAGGGACAGCGCTCAGTGGCTATTGGTCAATGTCCAGAAATATTTCAGTACTAACGAAAGCTAATTTACATTATTTCGTATTTTCGTTGTTTTCATTTCCGTTTTCCGAAGGTTCGTAATTTATTTTTCGTAGTTTTGATTTTGGTTTTTTATTCTTTGTTCGGCATTTCAGTTGTTTTCTTTTCGGTCTTCGAATATTAGTAAGTTTGCATTTTCGTTCATATTGGGCCAGATTCACAAAAGAGATACGACGGCGTATCTACTGATACGCCGTCTTATCTCTGTTTCTAACTTTTGAATTGGCCCGCCTTGCGCCGGACGGATTTAGGATACACCGCCGCAAATTTCCAGGTAAGTGCTTTGTGGATCGGGCACTAACTTGTGTAATTTGCGGCAGTGTAACTTAAATCAGAAAAGTTATGTTGCGCCCGCTGGCTGTGAATCTGGCCCTTTTTTTTTCGTAATTTTTTTTTTTTTTGGGGTTCGGTATTTTCGTTGTTTTTATGTTTTCTTTTCTTTCTTCTTTCGTATCTTTGTTGTTTTCCATATTCGTTATTTTGAAAATATCGTTATTCGTTATTAATTGCGCTAAACCGTTCATTCGTATGTTAACGAATCAACTAAAATAACGAAAATTGACGGAAAACGTATTCGTAACTAAAAAAATTGCACATGTCTAGTGAAATCTGGATTCTGAATCACTGGTGTGAAAGGGGATGGATCGGAAGAGAGGTCCTTTGTTAAGAATGTTTGAGAAATAACTGCAATAGTAGCCCCTATTGTAGGATGCTTCTTTAAACCCTGATAGTATTTATGAGAGACCTAAGGAAGCACAGAGAAAGCGATCACTGATGCTTGTTGTTCTACTTGTACCCAAGGTTTGGTCTGCGAGGGAATACACCATGACACTACTCTAGACAAATGTAGAGCCCGATAGTATGAGATCAAGTCTGGTAGGCCGACGCCCTGCCGGGATTTAGGCAGAACTAACAATGAATAGCGGTGTCTGGCAACTTTATTATTCCAAAGAAATTTAAGTACTATTGTCTGACACAAACGAAACAAAGCTTGAGGTAATTTAATAGGTATCGCTTGCATTAGATATCAAATCTGTGGGAGCAGTGTCATCTTAAATGCATTACACCTCCTGAACCACGTAAGGGTAAGAGTTTGCCAAAGTTGGAGATGTGATTGTATTTTAGATAGTAGTGGACGGAAATATAGGGCCAGATCCAGAGAGAGAGTATGCCGGCGTATCTACTGATACGCCGGCGTACTTTCAAATTACCTGCGTTGTATCTTCAGTTTGAATCCTCAAACCAAGATACGACGGCATCTGGGTTCGATCCGACAGGCGTACGGCTTCGTACGCCTTCGGATCGCAGATGCAATACTTTGGCGTCCGCTGGGTGGAGTTTGCGTCGTTTTCGGCATCGGGTATGCAAATGAGCTTTTTCCGACGATCCACGAACGTACGCGCGGCCGTCGCATTCTCTTACGTCGTCTCTAGTTGGCTTTTTCCTGCGTATAGTTAAAGCTGCCATTTTGCGGCGTATAGATAAACTTGCCATGTTAAAGTATGGCCGTCGTTCCCGCGTCGAAATTTGAATTTTTTTTTGCGTAAGTCGTCCGTGAATAGGGATGGACGTAAGTCACGTCTAAGTTCAAAAAATTTTGTTGCGACGTCATTTCGCGCAAAGCATGGCGTGAAATTTCGAAACGGAGCATGCACAGTTCAATCGGCGCGGGGACGCGCTTCATTTAAATGAATCACGCCCCCTACCCGCCGATTTGAATTCCACCGCCAGAAATACACTACGCCGCCGTAACTTACGGCGCAAATTCTTCCTGGATTCGACTTAAAGCCAGGTAAGATACGGCGGCGTAGCGTATCTCTGATACACTGTGCCTGTCCATTTCTTTTTTTTTTTTTTTTCTTTTTTTTTTTAATTTAAAGAAGTTTATTGAAAAGCAGTACAGTACACTTCAAGTGCCACCAGAATAGCCTCGGGCTAAATGGTATACATACAAATCAAAATCAGAAATTCAACTTAGAACAAAATCATCGCTCTACATAAAACAGAATATCTTTCTTCACTTTGAGCCTAAAGTTGTAAAAAAAAAAAAAAAAAAAAAACAACAAAAAAAAAGAGAAAAAATTAGCACTTAGTACCAACAGTAGTCCCGGCACCCCCAATGGGTTCACACTGTGCCTAGGAACCGACGAATACGGTAATGCTCGTAAGATGTGCCTAATGAAGGCTAGATTGCACCCCCAGCTCCGGAATAACTGAGATTTCCAGGGTCGTGAGGCAATCCCAGAATAGGGAATACGATAACACATTCCCATGGCTCGGTGAAGACCGGAGAATCCAGGAGAAAACATATGAGTTAAATAGTTATCTCCAATGGTCTCATCACCGTAAAAGACAAAAATCTCTAATGTAATCAAACAAATTTTAACTGACTGCTTATCTGACAAAGCGGTAAAGAGACATAATAATAAAAATAAAAAAAGAAAGGAAAAGGAAAGAAGACAGAAGTAGAGAGAGGAAAAGAGAGACGATAGGGTAGTGTTGCCAGCTACAGACTATATAAGTTGGCCTACGAGTCGACGCCTGAAATTTTTAAATAATAGATATGCCTACATGTCTAGCCCAGGGTTCCCAGACCGCCTCAAAAGTTTTAGAAGAATTTAGTATTGAACTGACCATTTTCTCTTGGTGCATGATCCAAGAAATTTTCCTCTTGGCCATCAGGACAGAAACTAATGGTTGTTTCCAAGCTCCAGCCAACGTAATTTTAGCACCTGTAAGCATGAAAGCTATTAGTTTTTGAATATATTTAGGGGCCTGGGGTACACAGACCCCTAGTAAAGCTATTTGGGGGGATTTTTCAACCGGCACCCCGGTTACCTTCCTGATGAGAGAAAACATTTTGTTCCAGAATCTCCTAATTTTAGGGCACTCCCACCAAATATGCAGCATGGAACCCTGGGCTTGACAGTTTCGGAAGCATAATGGAGATGTGGCTGGAAACATTGCTGCCAGCCTACAGGGAACCAGATACCATCCCATTAAAACCTTTAGGTTAGCTTCTATCAAAGATATGTTAATAAGACCTTTAGAAGCTCTCGTCCCTAACTTATGCCACTCCTCCAGGTTCCAGGTCATCTGCAGGTCTCTCTCCCACGCCTCCATGTAAGAACACTTGGATGTAGGTTCTGATAGCGGAGTGTATATAATGGAAATGCCACCTCTTAGTTCCGTTGCTTGAATACACCAGCGCTCGTAATGAGTAAAATCAGGGGGGCGAGGTTTATTCTTCCAAATTGAAGTGATAAATTGGGAGATCCGGGAGTGCCGATCCCTCTCCGAATCCGGCATCCCCAGTATCCCCACACAGTAACCCAACGAGACCGGGCCAGATGTAGAAAGGAAGTGTCCAATTCTATAAAGTCCCTTATCCAACCACCAATGAAAAATTTTAGAGTCCATATCCGGATTGAAATGGGGAATTTGAAAGAGATTAGCTAATGGTTGCATATTAGAAATTAAGGCCGAAGAGTACCGTAAATCATCCCAAAGCTTGAAAGATTGAGATAATGATGGTGACATTATGGCAGGTCTTGATTTTTGGGGGCACCAAAGTAGGTCATCTAATGAGCGATTAGGGATTGCCTGACCCTCCATCTCAATCCAATCCGGTTTCTCTTGCCCAGAGTAGACTGACGATAGCTGGGCCAACCTAGCTGCCTGATAGTACCTAAATAGGTGTGGGAGTCCCAGTCCCCCTTTAGTTATGGGACTGTATAAAACATTTTGGGGTAACCAATATCCTTTACCTCCCCATAAGAATTTAAGCACTTTTCCCTGGAATTTCTTAAGTTGATCTTTCTTTATTGCAATTGGTAGTGACCTAAACAAATATAGCAGTCTAGGTAGGAGTGTCATTTTGATGGAATTAATTTTACCTAACCAAGAAATTCTATGAGTAGCCCATGTCTGGAGGTCCATTTCAAGTTTGCGAAACATGGGAGGGAAGTTAGCTTGATAAAGGTGTTCAAACTTGGGAGTTAGGTTTATCCCAAGGTAACGAATAGAAGAGTCCGCCCACTGGAATTGGAACGAAGACTTCAGCTGTTCTACAATTGTAGATTGTAAAGTTATGTTCAATGCTTGTGATTTGTTCATATTCACCCGCAATCCCGAGACATGTCCAAATGATTCAAGCACCTTGCAGATGGCAGTCAGAGAGGTCTTCGGAGAGGCAACAAAAAGAGGGAGATCGTCCGCAAATAATGCGCACTTATGAATTCGCTGTCCGCAACGAACCCCAATAATATCATGATTAGCTCTGATAGCTATAGCTAAGGTTTCTATCGCTATGGCAAAAATCAAAGGAGACAAGGGGCAACCTTGTCTGGTGCCTCTGGTAATCCTAATAGGATCAGAATAAAACCCCTGCAATTTGACCCTCGCCTGAGGTCCCGAGTACAAGGATTGTAGTAGCCCCAAGAAACTCTCTCCGAACCCCCAACGTTTCAGAACCTCAAATAAATATGGCCACGAGATAGAGTCAAAGGCTTTCTGAAGGTCCAACGACAGGAGTAAACCCTCCTGAGAAGGGCCTCCATCCCACCCCGACTGTAGTACCCAAATAATGTCAATTGCCTGCCTAACTTGGTCAGGACCCTGTCTCTCTGGAATAAAACCGACTTGGTCTTTATGAACATAATGGGTAATAAATGAATTTATTCTGTTAGCTAAAATTTTTGTGAGTATTTTCAAATCATTATTGATTAGGGAGATGGGTCTGTAGTTTTCCACATGTTCAGGATCTTTGTCTGGTTTGGGGATAACAGAAATGAATGCCTCATTTAGATGGGGATGCAGAGCTTCCCCCGTTCTTTTGGAGTTAAAAAATTTCGTAAGGTGAGGGGCTAGGGTATCTGCAAAAGTTTTATAGTATGGGGTCGAAAAACCATCCGGCCCTGGCGCTGATCCACCCTTCAAATTTTTGATCACCTCTAAGGTTTCCTTCATAGAAATAGGAGCCTCCATAAGATCAACATGACTCGCGTGAAGGCAAGGAATGGGTAGCTTGTCAATATAGGAATGAATCTCAGGAACCCCAGCTGAATCATTAGATTGGTAAAGTGTGGAATAAAATCCCTGGAATGCTTGTAGTATGCGTTTAGGATTAAGGGTTGTGGTCCCATCCTGAAGCTTAATTTTTGGGAGAGTGAATGTGCGGAATCTCGTGAGAGTTTAGTGGCTAGCATAGTGCTCATTCTATCCTTGTGTTGGTAGAACTTCGCACTACTCCAATCCAGAGACCTCTCAGCCTTTACTGTGAGAGCTAAATTTAGAGCCAATCTGGCCGCGTCCAGCTGGGAAGTCTGGACTTTTGTCTGATCTTTCTTGTGCTGTTTGCATAAATCTACAAAATCCCTTTCCAATTTTTCAACCTCCGAGGCTTTGTCCTTTTTTAGTTTAGAAGCAACCTGAATTAGCTTACCTCGGATCGTAGCCTTGTGTGCGGCCCACAAAATTTCAGCTGAGGTTCCCTCAACATCATTCATGCGAAAATATTCCTGCAATGCCTTTTCAATTTCCAAGATCACAATGGGATTATTTAGAAAGGATTCGTTAAGCTTCCAATGGGACAAACGATGGTCGCCTAGTTGGCCCCGTAGTGAGCAGACTACCATAGAGTGATCTGAAAGGGCTGTATCTTTTATATGTGCTTTGATGACCAAAGGGACATGTCTCGAGGAAACAAGTATGTGATCGATCCTTGAGTAAGACCGGTGTGGATTTGAAAAATGAGTATAATCCTTTTTAGAAGGATTAAATTCCCTCCAGATGTCCACTAGGCCCCGTTGAAATATCAACTTTGCTATTTGAGAGCTAACTCTAGTGGGACGGGTCAGTTGTGATGTTAGCGGTCTGGATTTGTCAAGACTTTGATCGAACGCAACATTGGAGTCCCCCCCAAATATAACTATCCCCTCCAGGAGTGTTTCCAAGACATTAAACATAGATTGAAAGAATTTAAGTTGGCCCCTATTAGGGGTATAGTATGATACAAAAGAGAACAGTTGTTCATCCAACATCCCCTTTACCAAAATATACCTACCCTCGGGGTCCCTGTGTACCAAAAGAGATTTAAACTTACAGGACTTAGCAAAGAGAACTGCGACCCCTCTAGTTTTGTCCTCAGCATTTGCTAAGAAAAATTGTGGGTAATGAGTATGGATGAATGAGGGGGAATAACTGATATGGAAATGGGTTTCTTGTAGGAGAACTACCTCCAATTTTTGGGAGCGATAGGATTGGAACACCTTCTTCCTTTTAACCCGGGGAATTTAAGCCCTGAACGTTGTGGGAAACAATTCTAAGTGGTGGCGGATAACTAGAGTTATGTGGCATGACCATTAGAGAAGAGAAGCATAATATAGCTATATGAACTTACCCCAGGCGATGGGAGGCTTAGCATTCAAGAAAGAAGACCACGTGCTGGACTGGGACCCAGAGCAAGGCAAATTAGAAATTGTGTCTGTAGTCTGGCAATCAAGGGAGAAAGATTAGAAAAGAGGAAAAAAACAGAAGAAATACATATAACGAAGCAAGTTCATTTAAACCAGCGACAACGGGGCGGGAAAACCCCCACCCCCTTCCCGCCAACCAAAACATTTATGTAGCCCTTACTAGGGGCTACTAGACCAACTCCCGACAGCGGAAGATCCACAGCCGAGAGGTGGTCGTAGGCGCAAGGCATCTGCCTGAGAGGGAGAAAGCATATTAAACATCATCAAAATATATTGCCAAAAAACTGTAACAGTCTATAAAGTATAGAACATGGGCAGCCGGAGCCCCAAAGTCAAAAATAGAACCATTTCCGCTTAGGGAAGGGAGCTTGAGTAAGAGGATGAAAAAGGAATCAGTGTCCCCCAAAAAAAAAAAAAAAAGGGAGAAAGGGAGACGGGAGGTTCTCCCTACACTTCTCTCCCCTTTCAAAAATAAAAATATGCAATGCAAGAGTCTATAGATATAACAATATTACGGTCCATGAATCAGTAGCTGATCAAAGAAAACCAAAGCTATCCTAAAGATAGGTGTGAATTCTGTCTAAGACTCTAAAGGATTCTTGATCGTGGACTCTCCCAGACTCAAGAGATTGTAAACGTAGATTACTTGTCTCTATTATCCATGAATTAAATGAGGGAATGATTAAAAACTAGGCATGCAGAAAAAAAGGAAAAAAAAATGAGTGGAATTGGGACCAAGGATCTCCAAAAACTGAGAGGAAATCCCACAGAGGGTTACCCCGGGCAGAACAACCCAGGTAACAAAAAGGGTAGAAAATCTGTTGTTGTAGAAAGTTCAGGTCATGACCGGATTCCTTTGTGCGTCTGCTTTTATTAGACTTCCATGAAGGAGAGATTGTGCTGGTAGGAGTGCGGCGTTTAGATGATCCTGCTTGTAAGTTAGAGGTATCCATTGCTGGGTCCAATGTTATGAGCTTCAGGGATAGGAGTATTTTTTCCCTCTCTGATAGAGATGTGAAGGAGTAAGTTTTTCCTTTAAGGGAGAATTTCAAAGCAAATGGGAAAGCCCACCAGTACTTGATTTCCTTTTGTGTCAGGATCGTCAGCAAGGGTTTAAGGGCCCTGCGCCGTTGAATGGTCAAAGGGGAAATGTCTGCAAATATTTGGATATTGAATCCTTGAAACGAGATGCTGGGTTGTTGGCGAGAAGCTTTCATAACCTCCTCTTTTACTGTGTAGTAATGTGGTTTTACCACAATGTCTCTAGGAGAACCGTCCTTCCTGAGAGGACCCAGGGACCTGTGAGCTCTGTCCAGCTCTAATTTGTGAGAGCCTATGGATGGGATCAGGGTCTTAATGAGGTCCTGTACTGCTGTAGGGACATCCAAAATGGACTCTGGGAGACCCCTGACCCTAAAATTCTCTCTTCTTGAACGGTTTTCAAGGTCATCAATTCTATTCAAGGCAATATCCAGTTGTTCTTGCATAGCCTGGATGTGGTCAGTGTTTTGGTTGGCTCTGGATACTGTGATGTCTAACTTTTGTTCTATCACTTTCATTCTGGAGCCAAGGTTCTGGAAGTCGGATCTAATATCATTGGTAATTCTATTGGCAGTATGAGCCAGGCCCCTCTCTAACAATTCAGACAGTTTGAGGAAAAGTTCACCTGTATTTTGGGGTATAGTGGAGTCAGGGCTTCCTGAGGAAGAAATGGCGCCAGAGGGAGTTGAAGCTGTTCCCATGGGGGAAAAAGGATATTGCAGCAATGGGCTTTCTAAATGAGAGTCTGTGGCGGCAGGTGAGAGGGACATGAGGAAAGGAGTGCTGTGAGAAGTCATAGGAGTGAAGGACACGGGGTTCTGAGCAATAATTTGCCTGCTGTAAATTTTTCCCCCAGCGATGGCGTCTTGTGCCTGAGGTGCGGTCGCCATTTTGGATTCGGTCTGAATCTCCTCAGCCGAATAGCGGGTTCCCAGGTCCCGTCGGACCGAGCTTTTAGACATAGGCTCGTTGTGGAGAGGTTCCCAGAGATGGTCAGCCTAAAATTGAGCTGCCGGCTGCCGTGTGTTCGGGGCTAGGGCGGCTGAATGACCGAGTCAGTGCGGAGCTCCCGGCTTAAGCAGCCATCATGGATGCCTCCGCGCATGCGCCTCGTGCCTGTCCATTTCTATGTGGACCTGGCCCTAAGTTTGTATAATGAACCTGAATCCGGTGTTAATTGTACCCCCAGATATTAAAAAAAAAGACTGAACCCATTTAAAACGGTAAAGGGCCTGTAGCTTTTTAAAGCACTCTTTAGGGAGGAGGATACTCATCACCTCACTTTTGAGATAATTTATTGAAAAATTAGAAAGATCCTTATACTGGGCAAAACATTGAAATAAACGTGGAAACGAGACCTCCGGATCAGTGAGAAAAAATAAAACATCATCAGCAAACGCTGCGATTTTATGTTCCCTGCTTGATACCTGTATTCCACTGATCAAAGGGTCTGATCTAACTTTTCACAAAAAAGGTTCTAGGGTTAACACGAAAATTTATGGGGAAAGAGGGCAGCCCTGTCTCATTCCGTTGGATAAAGTAAAGTACTCTGATTGGGCCCTGTTCACCAACACAGCAGCTGTGGGGCCAGTGTATAATGCCTGAATCCAGGTCTGCATTTGTAGCCCCAGGCCTATATATCTAAAGGTGGATCGTAAGAACTGCTAGTCTACCCGATCAAAGGCCTTTTCAGCATCTGTTGATAAAAGCAAAAAAGGGCAGGCCTCCGATTGGGCAGAGTGGATCAGATCTATTGCCCTTATAGTGTTGTCCCTGGCCTCCCTCTGAGGGATAAAACCTGCCTGATCTATGTGGACAAGATGGGGAATATATGACTATAGCCTATTCGCAAAAATTTTAGAAAATAATTATAAATCGGCATTTAAGAGTGCTATGGGCCGATAATTCCCGCATTGATTGTGGTCTTTGTCCTGCTTAGGGATAACTATAATATGAGCCCTCAAGGCATCATCTGTTAACTTACAGTTAGCTGAAATGGAATTGTAGGCACGTAAAAAATAGGGAGAGAGAACATCCTGGAAGGTTTTATAATAATCAAGATTTAGCCCATCTGGGCCTGGAACCTTCCTCAATTTAGAAGAATCTATCGCCCTGACCAATTATTTCTTTGTTATAGGTGCTCCCATTCCCTCAGTTACCTCTAACGGGAGGGAGGGCATACCTGAAGATGTCAAGAAAGCTGATATCAAATCTATCCGAGATGTACATTCTTGGTTTTGAGTTGCTACTTCTAGCAAGGTCTGCCCCATGGTTGCCAGGTACACATATTGCTGATGAGCTAGGTAGATTTCTGATCATTAGGGTGTACCCGCTACCCGGGTAACTTTGGTCAAAGTATACTTTCCAAACTCGAACCAGCTTCTTTTCTTAAAAGGGGTTGTAAAGGATTTTTTCCCCCCCAAAATAGCTTCCTTTACCTTAGTGTAGTCCTCCTTCACTTACCTCATCCTTTGATTTTGCTTTTAAATGTCCTTATTTCTTCTGAGAAATGCTCACTTCCTGTTCTTCTGTCTGTAACTCAACATCGTAATGTGAGGCTTTCTCCCTGGTGTGGAGAAAGCCTCTTGAGGGGGGAGGGGGCGAGCAGGAGTGTCAGGACGCCCACTAACACACAGCTCCTTTCTCTATCTGCAAAGTAGAGAGTGTCCTGACTTGTCTGCTTGCCCCCTTCCCCCTTAAGAGGCTTTCTCCACACCAGGGAGGCGCACAAATAATTTTATAAGAGGAATATTTCTTAAACATGGAGCGAGGATAATGAAAATGAGATGGTCGGAAACTATGTTGCTACTCTTGAGAATTCGTAAACTTGAGGCTATACAAAAAAACACTCGCTTTACAGACACTGAAAGTATTACTCGCTTTACGCCAGCAGTATGATCAAATTGTAAATACAGAAGTGATAGAAATTGTGCCTATATGAGCAGTCCATCTACAAATATGGAAATAAACCAGGGGTTCTCCTAGCTAGGGCACTAAAACGGTCACAAACGGTCACAAATGAAACCGAATATCACTCAAATTAAGTCAATAGTTTAGGAATTTCAAAAATTCTATCAGAAGCTCTATATTCGTCACAACACTCAAAACCAAGAATGTACATCTCGGATAGATTTGATATCAGCTTTCTTGACATCTTATCCCGTTCATCACCGATCTCTAAAGCAAAGGGAGTCAGTATCCTTCGATACTGACTCCCTTTGCTTTAGAGATCGGTGATGAACGGGATAAGCTCTATTTGTCAATTTTTGAATTTTCCTAGCCTGGAAATGGGTTTCCTGAAGAAAAAAAATCTGGCTCTGCATTTTTGTCAAATCTCTTAGCAACCTTGACCTTTTTTCCAGAACAATAAAGGAGCAGTAAAGGAAAACATTTTTTTTTTGCTGAAATGACTGTTTACAAGGTATAGAGACAAAGACCAGGATTGGCAGGACAGCAGGGACAAAAATAACGGGTGTCACGCCTATATCCGCGCTTGGTACAGACACAACATCTTCTTTGGGGGGCTCGTTGGGTAAGGGGTACTCTCGAGGACATAAGAAAAATGCCTCTCATGCAGTCGGGTTACTGCATTTGGTAGGGGATGGTGAGGTGCAGAACCGCCTGGATACAGGAGTTCTAAGATGATCTCATCCTGGAAGTCAAGGAAGGATCCATTCCGTCCTGAAGCTTTGTATAAGACATAAGCATTAAGTAAAGTCAATTGAAATAAATATAGAGACACTTTTTTGTACCAGCGTCTCGCTTTACGGGCAATATGATACAGTGCCATCAACTGGTTGAGGTCCACCCCTCCCATATTTTTGTTATATTCGTGGACACAGAGGGGTTTCTCCACAAGACCAGCCGCTGTATGAATTTGTACTGTCGTGTCTGTGTGAAGGGTGGTAAGAACGAAAACATTCTTATTGTCCCGCCACTTCACAGCGAGCAAATTATTACACCTGCAGCAGGCTCTCGCCCCCAGCTTAAGACGGAAATCTACAAGCCGCTGGGGAAAGCCTCGGCGATTAGGTCGCACAGTGCCACATGCTCCAATCTGACGATCAAACAAGTGACTAAAAAGTGGCACGCTGGTGTAATAATTGTCCACGTATAAGTGGTACCCCTTTCCGAATAAGGGTGACACCAAGTCCCACATGATCTTGCCAGCGCTCCCCATATAATCTGGGCAACCCTCCGGCTCTACCTCACTATCTTTGCCCTCATAAACCCTAAAGCTCCATGTGTAGCCTGTTGCCCTGTCACAAAGCTTATAGAGCTTGACCTGGCATGCTTGCTGGCAAGGTACTGCTTGAAAGACAAGCGGGCAGAAAATTTAATCAGGGACTCATCAACGCATACAACTTGCTGGGGATTAAACAAGGCTGCATAACGTTCGTGGAAATGGTTTATGAGGGGCCGAATTTTGTAGAGCCGGTCAAATTCAGGGTCTCCACGCGGACAACAAAGTGCATTGTCACTGAAATGCAAGAACCGCAGGATCGCCTCGTATCCTTTCCTGGCCATGTGAGCAGAGAATATGGGCATATGGTGGTGCGGACTTGTGGACCAATACATCCGCAACTTCGGAAATTGGTGTATGCCCATGTTGAGGGTAACCCAGAAAGGTCTTAAATTTGGAAACCGTAAGTGGTTTCCATTCTCTGCCAAGGACGGACTGGGGATTAGCAGCGATGTGAGTACCAGCATATAAATTACTCTGGTCCACAATAGATCTATAGAGATCTTCCGTGAAATACAGCGAATAAAAATCAAGTGACATAAAATTAGCTGTATCCACCTGAATACCGGGTTGGCCAGTGAATGGGGGAAGTACGGGTTCTGCAGAAGTGGTGGGGACCCAATCAGGATAGGCAAATTCTGCAGGAAGGGGACTATGGGCACGACGGGCCTGTCTTTGTCTTCTTCTTCTTGGTGGCAGCGGGACACTACTTGTGCTTGCCACCTCGCCAGCTTGAACTGCACTTATGGGACTCGCCACATCACCACGTGATACTGCAGTGCTGGATGAACGACCAGGGTGTACTAGGCCACTGGTGCTTGCCAGTTCACCAGAAGGAATAGCGGCGCTAGTACTTCTCTGCTCCATACAAGGGTCCTGCGGTTCTTGCTGCTCAACAACATCAGAACGGGGTCAGGTACGCCTGGCCTTAGCAGGGACCACAACTTCGTCATCAGAGCTATCTGGCATGGAGCCGTTGTCTTAAATAGGATAGTATTCTGAGCCAGAATCTGACAGATGCGTGACCTCCTCTTCACTATCTGTCATGCTCAGAAACAAGTAGGCCTCTTCATCAGTGTACGTTCGCTTTGCCATTTTGGGCTCTAAATTTAGTGGTACACTGGTGATGATTCACAGGTAAAAAAAGCACCTGTGTCAGCAAACGTAGAAAATGCTTAAAAAAAACTGTTAGCGATCGCAGGGATCAGGCCTGTCTCTGCGAACGCTGCAGTTATGTGTGTTGTGTTTTGGAAGTGACAGTGATCAATCGATACTGCACTTGGGTGGGTTGGGCTGGGCTGGGCGGAGGGGCAAAACGCAGGTGCTAGCGGGTATCTGGGCTGATTCCGCTAACAATGCGTTTTTGGGAACCCTAAACTGCTGGGTACGCTAGTATAGATCTGATCAGATCAGGTATCGATACGTTCAGATACTATACCACTAAGGGGGTGTATGCTTTGCGCGTGGGTGTAAGCGTTACTGGCACTAACCTAACTCTGCCTGTGGCGACGCAGACCCTGACTGACGCTAAAATTTAATTGATATCACCCGCCGGGCGATCAGGGGGTTAAACCTTTGTTGGGTTATATACGGTGGGTGCCCTGATGCTATAAACAGCAAACTAACTAACTAGCGTCAACCGTAACACTTATACGGTGATCACTGGTGAAAGGGTTAACTAGGGGGCAATCAGGGGGTTAAAACCTTTATTAGGTAATATATGGGGGTACCTGACGCTTTCTTAAAACCTGGCGGAGAACCTAAACAACTAACTAGCTAACCTACATCACCAGATCACTGGTGAAAGGGTTAACTCTAGGGGCAATCAGGGGTTAAAACATTTATTCATGGGGGTACCTAATGCTATAAAAACCTGGCGGCGAACCTCAAAAAAAAAACGAGCTACCTAGCGGCAACAGTGACACTAAGACCAGTTTCTGCGGACATGTTCGGTCGTGTGTATGGCCGGCCGGACAATTTTCCGGCGGATCGGACAGGTTTCCAGCGGACAAATGTTTCTTAGCATGCTAAGAAACATGTCTGCTTGAAGCCTGTCCGTCGGACATGTTCGGTCGTCTGTACGACTCACCGGACATGTCCGCTCGGCCGAAAGCCCTCGCATGCGTCAAAGTGATTCGACGCATGCGTGGAAGCATTTACCTTCCAGGGTCGCGCACGTCGCTGCGTCATCGTCGCGGCGACGGCGTGGCCACATCACCGCGTATCCTGTCCGCGCGGATTTCTGTTTGATGGTGTGTACAACCATCAGACAGAAATCTCCGAGTGGACATGTCCGATGAAAACGTTCCGCGGACCGTTTTCATCGGACATGTCCCCTTCGTGTGTACGAGGCCTAATACAGCGATCAGAAAACCGATCGCTTAGTGACAGTGGCAATAGGGGGTGAAAGGGTTAACTAGGGCGGTGATCAAGGGGTCAAACCTTTATTGGGGGGGTAGGGGCTACCCTGGACCTAAAGGGGCCTAAAGCTAACTGCCCTAACACTTTTTTCTGTCACAAATGACACTAAATGCAGTGATCAGAAAATAAATGATCACTGCAATCAATGACACTGTGACAGGGGGCTGGGGGGGGTGATCGGGGGGTGATCTGGGGGTGACTGGGGGGGTTATGTGCCTATGTGTGACTGTGTCAGTGTGCTGTTAGTGCAACTCACAGTTATGATGTCTTCTCTCCTCAGCGTCGGACGAAAAGACCCCCACGAGGAGAGATGACATAATTTCCTCTGCCTGTGTTTACATGACTATAGTATAACAGATGTGCTATTAACCGTACTATTACCCCCCAAAACCCAACCCCAACCTTCTTCCCATTAAATGGAGACCACACCAGTTGTTGGGTAAAATTATAGGCCGTAGCAGCCTTCTTTTATTAAGGATAATAATTTAACAATTTAAACGTAAAACACACCTGTCCTATAACTAACTGACGTTGGTCTCCGCAGGCGAAAGCCTCTAACTATAACACTATATATATATATAAACATATATATATACAAAAACAAACCCTATATATATATAAACAAATAACTCCTCAATTGCACTGCGGTCTCTCGTGCCCTTCTGACAGGCCTCAAGCCGATGCAGGCTCAGAGACCCTCCCGACCGCAGTGCTCCATACCGTTCCCTCCAGGTAACCTCCGTTATCTGGGCACCATCCTTTTTCCTGTCACCGACAGGTCTTAAATCCCTTATTTTACCGGCTCCTCCTTCACCCGCAGAGACCAAAACCACGCCACAGCACCCAAGGGTAAAACCTTATCCTCGGGTGCCCCTCCACACCCTAATGGCCCTCTGAATCCCGTCTTGCAAGCCCAAGAACCACATGTCTATCCCAACTGACGTAAGGTGCACCCCATCTCCTCGTAAGTACCTCCAGGTTTCTTCCTCCAACTCCATGTGGCGCACCACCAACCCCCCGTTCCGAGCCATGAACCTGCCCACATCCCGGTTGATCTTCCTTCTGGCCCGGTTGATCCTGCTCACTGACCTTGCTAACCTCCAGGCGGTCCGAGCAACCATGTCGGACCAAACTATTACCGTACCCGGAAACTCCATCCTCAACCTTAGGATATCAAACTTAATATCCCTAGTGACTTCGAGCATCGATCTGACCCCCAGATCGTTGCCTCCGACATGTAACAATAGTACATCGGGAGGCCGGTCCAGCTGTGCAAAACGATGCACCTCTGGTACCATTCTGCCCCAAAGCATCCCCGGGACCCCCAACCAGCGCACACAGGCTTCTTCCCTTGGGAAGTCCAGTTGCCGGCCATCCGGCCTAACATCAGCCCGCCTAGCTCCCCATACAACATAAGAGTGGCCCAGGATCCACACCAAGGCCGGGGTCCCATCTGAAAGAAAGATAGTACAAACCGGGTAACACACAGCACACCAACACACTGAAACTCCCAATTTTACCATGATACACACCAACCACTTCGCCCCCCCCCCCTCTATCAGGACTTACCCATCCAAAAGGTGAGGGCGAACGTAGCTCCGAAATCTCCTAGATTCCCACCTGCCAATTTGCTTCACCACCTCTACTCCCAAACCGCATCTATGTGCTTCAGTTGCCGCCCCAATACGGAAGGAGTGAGAAGAAAAACTTTTCTCGTCCATTCCAACCGCACGCAGCCCTTTCTTAAAAATGGCAACAAATTGGTACCTGGAAAGGGGGGACCCATCACCATGTATCAAAAAGGAACCCTCTGCCCCAGGACGCATGTTAAGAAACGCCCGAACTGCCCCCACCGGGCACAGCGTAGACCCTGGCAGAGCAAATAGTAGAACCTCCCGTCCTTTTCCCGTCTGGTCCGTTTTTGATTTGCGCAGCCACAGCGACACCCTGTCTCGCCCGCAACTTACCTCGTGATAACGCAGGCCGCCGGGCCTCTTCCTTGATGGGCTCACCAATTCCCCTATCCTGAAGGCCCCAAAGAACGCCAGTATGAACGCCACCTTAAATAATGCTGACTCGTACTCCGAGGAACAAATCCCCAGCAACTTCCCCACCAAACCTTGCAACACCGAGAATGAAACCGGGCGCCTAACATCCCGGGTCATCCGAGCTTTCCTGTACCCCTTGAGCACCTGCCTAACCCAGAAATCCTTGGTGAAATCTTGGCAACCACGCAACTTGAACAGGAACGCCAACCCCGCCATCTTCTGATTTAATACTGACACTGACACCCCATCCTCCATGCACCTAGCTACCCAATAAAATAACAAACCTCGCACGTCTCACCCACAAGGATCAATCGCTGCCCAGCTAGCCAAAGACTCCCAATCCTGCCATACCTTACTGTACGCCACCCATGTGGACTCGCTCACCGACTTTCTGAGCCATCTGGAGATCACGCCAACGCAATCCTCCACAGCTCCTCCGGACAAGGCACTCCGTGTTGTTCCGATGCCGGCACCAACTCTCGGAACCTGTCCCACTGAAAACGAGATAAGGCGTCAGCAATGACGTTCTCCACTCCCGGTATATGAACTGCATGAATAAAGACATTCCTTTGCAAACATCTAAGCACCAGGTGTTGCAGCAATCGCACCACTGGTGGCGAGGAGGCCGACACCCGGCTAATCGCCTGCACCACCCCCAGATTGTCACAATGAAATCTCACTTTTTTATCCCTAAACTCTGCCCCCCACAGTTCCACTGACAGCACCACTGGAAACAATTCCAGCAGGACCAGGTTCCTTGTAAACCCTGCTTCCACCCAGCTGGCCGGCCACGGAAAAAATCTCCGAAGCCTGTGGATCCAGCCGCATCCGTGTATAGCTCCAAGTCAAAATTGCTGACAGGGCCCGTCATCCACAAAGCCCTCCCATTAAACTCCTCCAAAAATGAGTGCCATACCCACAAATCCTCCCTGTGTACCTTTTGCAGACTAACAAAATGTGTGGGAGACTCCACTCCAGCCGTGCTAGCCGACAGCCGCCTGCAAAAAACCCGCCCCATAGGCAAGATGCGGCATGCAAAATTCAGCTTACCCAGTAATGACTGGAGCTCCTTAAGCCGAACCTTGCGCACCCCTACCATGCCCCGTACTTCAGCCTTAAGCGCCACTACTTTGTCTTCTGGCAATCTGCATTCCATGACTTCGGAATCCAAAGTGATCCCTAGAAAAGTCATGACCGTGCGCGGCCCCTCCGTCTTCTCAGGGGCCAAAGGAACCCCAAAACTCTCCTCCACGTGTTCCAGGGTGGCCAGGAGCACTGACGCCACCCTGGAGGAAGCCGGCCCCACGCACAGAAAGTCATCCAGATAATGGATAACCGAATTCACTCCCGACACGTCCCGCACCACCCATTCCAAAAAGGAGCTAAACGTTTCAAAGAACGCGCAGGAGATAGAACACCCCATGGGAAGGCACCGGTCAACGTAGAACTGCCCTTCCCAGTGACACCCCAACAGCCTAAAGCTGTCCGGGTGAACCGGTAACAGCCGAAATGCCGCCTCCACGTCCGTCTTCGCCATTTACGCCCCCTGCCCGTAACGCCTAACCCAGTGAACCGCGGCATCAAACCATGTGTAACTGACCGAACAGGCCTCCGGATCAATGGCATCATTGACCGACCCACCTTTCGGAAACGACAGGTGGTGTATCAGCCTAAACTTATTGGGTTCCTTTTTGGGTACCACCCCCAGCGGAGAGACCACTAGGTCCGCCAAGGGTGCCACTTGAAAAGGACCAGCCATGCGCCCAAGAGCCACCTCCTTCCGCAGTTTTTCGGAAACCACTTCCAGATGAAGCAACGCAGACCGCAAATTGCGTGGCACCGGGGGGACGACCCCCAGCTCACACGGAATCAAAAACCCCACAGAAAACCCCTCTCTAACATGGCTGCCGCCCCCCTATCAGGATATCTACCGAGAAACGGCCGCATCCTTTCCACCTTCACCGGAGTCGTCCCTCTTGTTAGCAGACTCCCCGGTACGGCCCCTGTTCTGCTTAAAACATTTTGACTGTTTCTGGGAGCCGCCACAGCCCGAGCACTCGTGCTTGTAACGACAGGCTCCCCCGAACTTACAGGAGCCCGCATTAAATTGCCAGCACACCCCTTTTGCCCTGCCGGCCGGTTGCCCCTGGGAATTGGAACCCCCGGCCCCTCCTGGAAATAACTGCCCCGGAGCCCTGGCCGCTGTCATCAAGCACAACCCGAGGTTCATGTCCTTCTGATTCCAGCGCAGGTCAGGCCGGACCGTCATCCTATGCCTAAACTGTTCGTCGTAACTAAGCCACGCTGAACCCCCATACACCCTATGGGCCTCCCCAATAGCATTCTGGTAAATAAACAGCCCCGAACAACATTCCGGCTTCTTCTCCCCTACCACACATGCCATTATGCTAAACGCCTGTAACCAATTGGCGAACGTACGCGGGATCAGCCGGTACCTGCGCCTCTCTTCTTTCTCTTTCTTGGACTCGTCTGGTTTACCCCTATCCAAGTTAAATTTCTCTAAGGCCCCGTACACACGGCCGAGGAACTCGACGTGCCAAGCACGTCGAGTTCCTCGTCGAGTTCTGGGATGAAGCCGCCGAGGAGCTCGGCGGGCCGCCTTCTCCCATAGAACAACGACAAAATAAAGAACATGTTCTCTATTTTCTCGACGAGCTCCTCGGCGGCTCCATCGAGCCAAAACTGTACAGACGACAGAGTTTCTCGGCAGAATCCGGGTTTTGACCGAGTTTCTCGGTGAATTCTGCCGAGAAACTCTGACGTGTGTACGGGGCCTCACGGGAGCAAAGAAAAAATCTCCACATACTCACCCTTCCATATTTTATCTCTGACTTCCGACTTGAGATGAGTCCCTAGCGATGCCTCATAGCAAAGATAGACCTCATATTTTGCCGCATCTGCCAAGCGGATAATTTCCTGCCTGGAAGCCGCTTCCCCCGCCCCTTTTCCATCCCCTCCCGTCCCAGGCACCACCACACTGGCTTGGGCCACTACAGGGGCCACCACCGGCGGGGGTACCGCCGCCCCCGCCAGCGGAGCCGTCAATGTTACTGCAATAGCCAGGGGCACCGTGGGGGCTACAACCGGCGGGGGCACAAACGCCACCACCGGCGCCGCCGCCGGAGCCCCAAGGGTACCCCCCTCCTCCTCCGCTAATCGGCCCCCCCACATTCAAATCCACATTAAGCAAGGAAGGAGAAATTGACTTACCCGGCTGCCCAGGGATAGAACCACTAGCCGACGCGAACGACTCCACCGCAGCTGCCCCCCCCGGGGGGGTGGATCCTCATCAGACTCCGACAGCTCCCCTTCGGACCGGAGCGTAGCAGGCTCATCCGACACATCCGACAACTCACCAGCGGAAGGATCCCTGGCGGCCGCAGGCCTGGCGTCCGACCGACCGCCAGACCCGTTCGCCGATTTCGCCGTTGCCTTCCGCGGGCCAGGGGGTGGGCCCCCAGCCCCGTCGCCCGCTACAACGCTGGTCACTGCCGGCAACATCGCTGACACATCTGGAGACAGGCCGCCGGCCGCGGAGGTACAAGGCCTGGCGGTTTCGTGCTCCTGGGCCTCCCTCGCAGAGGCGCCGAACCCCGCGTAGCAACGCGAGGGGCGGGGCCCGCAACCTCAGACTCCATTCGCCGCGCGGGCGCCGCGGCCGCCCCAGGACTGGCGGAGCGGCTGCCCGCAGAACTCTGTCCGCGCAGGGGATTCCTCCCGGTCCCCCCCCCTGTACTTTTGGTCGCTCGTTTTGCGGGAGGGCCCGGAGGGGCCCGGGGATCGGGATTCCCAATATGACGCTGGGCTCTGGGGGACGAATCCGGCGAAAAACGCTCCGGAGCCGCGACCTCCAAGCTCGTCCCGTCACACGCCCCCCCTCAGTAACTGGCGTGGGAGCACCCCCCAGTATGGGCCGCAGCTGCTCCCGCAACCAGTCCGGTCCATGTGCCGCTGCTTCAGCCTGCAACTGGGCCCAAATGGCAGCAAGGTCAGACATACCTGTTCCCCTAAACTTCTCAGCGCGCTGTGCGTGCCCAGGGGCGGGAACAAGCCCTTTTATGTACTTCAATCTCCTCCCCCTCTCCCCCTGTAGCCAATGGTTAATTTTTACTGTTAACCCAGTCATGTGGGCCCTCCTCTGAGTCACTGTGTTCCTGGCTCCGGGCTTTCTGTACAGGCAGAGGGCGGGCAGAGGAGCATTCTGACTGTCTGGGAGCGATCGCGAGGGGGTGGCTAGAAACGAATAGCCTCCCCCTCATCCCGGAGCGCTTCCAGAGCCCACGGAACCACTGCCCCCGACCCACGTCAAGCAGAGCACGTACAGGTACGTACATGTGCCTGTCCGTGCCATTCTGCTGACGTATATCTACATGCAGCGGTCCTTAAGTGGTTAATCTACATTTCTGTTCATGTGGACAGTGCGATTTACATCAATTGTTGCTATAAAAATGAAGGCATGAGAATGTATTTTATGTAAAATAAAATTGTAAGGTAGAAATTTGCACAAGAAGATAAAAAATAATGGGGAAGATTCTCGTAGATGGGCGTAAAAATGTGCGGGCGTAACGTATCTCATTTACGTTACGCCACCGCAAGTTTTTCAGGCAAGTGCTTTATTCACAAAGCACTTGCCTGTAAAGTTGCGGCAGCGTAGCGTAAATCACCCGGCGGAATTCAAATTTGGCGGGTAGGGGGCGTGTTTCATTTAAATGAAGCGCGTCCCCGCGCCGAATGAACTGCGCATGCGCCGTCCCTAAAAGATCCCAGCGTGCATTGCTCTAAATGACGTCGCAAGGACGTCATTGGTTTTGACGTGGACGTAAATTACGTCCAGCACCATTCACGGACGACTTACGCAAACTACGTAATTTTATAAATTTTCGACGCGGGAACGACGACCATACTTAACATTGGCTGCGCCTCAAATAGCAGGGGCAACTTTACGCCGGGAAAAGCCGAACGTAAACGTCGTAACTTTACTGCGTCGGCCGTGCGTACGTTCGGGAATTCGCGTATCTAGCTAATTTGCATACTCAACGCTGATTTCGACGGAAGCGCCACCTAGCGGGGAAAAAAAATTGCAGTTACGATCCGACGGTGTAAGAGACTTACGCCTGTCAGATCGAATGGATATCTATGCGTAACTGATTCTAAGAATCAGTCGCAAAGTTGCGACGGCCCAGATTAGAACTTACGACGGCGTACATGGCGCTGCGCCGTCATAAGCCCTTTGAGAATCTGGGCCTATGTTGTTTTCCTCAACCCATTACTATGACTCTAGTTACCTACAGCCAGAGCATAAAATAAAGATTTGTACAGTATGCAAACTTATTGCTTGGTGTGAATTGTCTCTGGGACATTAATGACACATATTTCAGAAAACTCTTTTCTTTTGTCATTTCTTCAACAAGTGAAAACTTTGGAAAAAACACCAACATATTCCTTTGGACTGGGCCAGTAAATTAAATAGCAAACATCTCAAAAATCCATAGACCTTGCACTGTTAGGCCGCGTACACACGGTCGGACAAAACCAATGAGAATGGACCGAGGTTCAGTTTCATCGGTCTAAACCGACCGTGTATAGCCCATCGGTCTGTTGTCCTTCGGTCCAAAATTTTAAAATGCTTTAAAATCGAACCAATGGCCCGCTGCCCGATCAGTCTAAACCGATGGTTAGTACAGAAAGCATTGGCGCATGCTCAGAATCAAGTCGACGCATGCTTGGAAGCATTGAACTTCGTTTTATTCAGCACGTCGTGTGTTTGACGTCACCGCGTTCTGACCGGATCGGTTTTTGGAACGATGGTGTGTACGCACATCAGACCATCAGGCCACTTCAGCGGTGAACCGATGGAAATGGCCCGTCGGACCATTTTCATCGGTTTGGAACGACTGTGTGTATGCGGCCTTAGCGTTTAAAAAATGTCAGTCTAAGGCCTCGTACACACGACCGAACATGTCTGCTGAAACTGGTCCTTGGACCAGTTTCTGCGGACATGTCCGACCGTGTGTAGGGCCTAGCGGACCTGATTCCTGGCCAAGCGGACAGGTTTCCAGTGGACAAAAGTTTCTTAGCATGCTAAGAAACTTGTCCGCTGGAAGCCTGTCCGTGGGACATGTCCGATGGTCAGTACGACTCATCGGACATGTCCGCTGGCCCGAGAACCCGCGCATGGCGTCGAAGTGATTCGACGCATGCGTGGAAGCATTGAACTTCCGGGTTCGCGCACGTCGCCGCCACGTCACTGTGTCGTCACCGCATATTCTGTCCGCGTGGAATTTGGTTTGATGGTGTGTACACACATCAGACCAAATTCTGCCAGCAGACATGTCCGATGATAACGGTCCGCGGACCGTTTTCATCGGACATGTCGGGTCGTGTGTAAGAGGCCTCATACTGGTCAAAATGAGTCACTTATGGCCACCAGATCACTCCAGGTTGTCACATGTGCAGAATTTTTAATCCCATGGTTTTCCTGTACCGGTGTCCTGGTGTCAGTCCAGAAACCGGCCAGATGGGCAGGTACAGTACATACATATTGGATCTGTCCAGCATTACATTGTTTTTTCACTACTTTTACTACATGCACCTTGTAACCCTTCCCAAATTCATCTTATGTTTTAAAAATGAGCTCCAGTCAGCTTGAAATAATAAACATCTGTTGCACAGGCCAATACAATTTATTGTACACAGCAATGACTTTTCAGTTTCAAGCTGCATCAAGAAATTGTGTTTTCTTTAGCTGCAGCTATGACAACATTTCTCCATATATAGGTCTTCCCAGACATTCCATGCTTCTAAAAGGAGGAAATATTCGGCTTTTAGGATTTATGGAATGTTTTCCTAGCTGGGACTAATCCAAGTTTGCTGTTCATGAGATATTTGCTAACTGGCTGGCTGGCTGTGCCTAAATGTCAATTGTCCCAAGCCTTGTTACCTGAAATCTTGTGACCAAATTTATAGAATTTGGTTATATGTCCAGCACTGAACATCAGGAATATATAATATTTTGCAAATGTATAGATATAGTATGTGCATAACGAATATCCATTAGCCATTGGGTCATTTCAACCCTTACTCAATCAGCACCCAAACCCACACCTAACCATATTTAAAGGGGTTGTACAGGCAGGAGTTTTTTTATTTCAATTAATTATATCCAATAAGATAAAAAATCTTCTGTCTGCAGCAGCCTCCCTAATACCGACCTGAGCCCCATCTCTATTCAGCGATGTCCACGAGTCCCTCCACCATCCAGGACTCTCTCTTCTGATTGGCCGAGACACAGCAGTGATGTTATTGGCTCCTGCTGCTGTCAATCAAAGTCAGTTAGCCAATCAGGAGAGAGAGAGGGGCGGGGCAGAACAGCAGCTCCATGTCTGTCTGAATGGACACACGGAGCTGCAGCTTGGCTCGAGTGCCCTCATATCAAGCTGCTTGCTGAGGGGGCACTCAGCAGGAGGGAGGGGCCAGGAGCACAGAAGAAGGACCCAAGAACAGGAGGATCCAGACTGCTCTGTGTGAAACCACTGCAACAGAGCAGGTAAGTATAAAACGGTTGTTATTTTTCTAAAACAAGACTTTACAATCACTTCATGTGTTTTTCCCTACCCCTTTTGGACCAGAAAACAACAGAGCAGTTGAAAGATGTGCTTTAAATATTGTGACATGCAAATAGTGGGCCAGATTCTCGTAGATCTGCGTATCTTAGTGCGGGCGTAACGTATCCGATTTACGTTACGCCTCCGCAACTTAGAAGGGCAAGTGCTGTATTCTCAAAGCACTTGCTCCGTAAGTTGCGGCGGCGTAGTGTAAAAAGGCCAGCGTAAGCCCGCCTAATTCAAATTTGGAACAGGGGGTGTGTATTATGTTAATAACTTGTGACCCGACGTGATTGACGTTTTTCACGAACGGCGCATGCACAGTCCGTGGAAATCTCCCAGTGTGCATTGCTCCTAATATGCCGCAAGGACGTATTGGTTTCGACGTGAACGTAAATTACGTCCAGCCCCATTCACGGACGAGTTACGCAAACGACGTCAAAAATGCAAAATTTGACGCGGGAACGACGGCCATTGGTACGCCGCACTTACGCCACCATATAGCAGGGGTAACGTAAACAGCGTATCTGTACTGCGTCGGACGGGCGTACGTTCGTGAATTTGCGTATCTAGCTGATTTACATATTTTGGCGCATAAATCAGCGTACACGCCCCTAGCGGCCAGCGTAAATATGCAGTTACGATCCGACGACGTAAGAGACTTACGCCAGTCAGATCTAAGGGAAATCTATGCGTAACTGATTCTAAGAATCAGGCGCATTGATACGACCGGCCAGACTCAGAGATACGACGGCGTATCTGGAGATACGCAGTCGTATCTCTTTTGAGAATCTGGCCCAGTGTTTTTATCAAAAAGTCAAAAAATTTACTTTACACTACAGAAAAGTTATAATGCAAAGTTACTTTAGACACAGTGCTTTAGCTTACTACCATTAGTGCATTTTTAGAAGCTCCAACTCTGAGAAGCATACAGTTGCCACACTTGGGAAATTGAATGCAGTTCTAAATTTTTTAGGGAAAAACCTTAGGCCGGGTACACACGGACAAACATGTATGGTGAAAGCGGTCCGTCGGACCGTTTCCACCATACATGTCTGCCCGAGGGCTTCTGTACGATGGTTGTACACACCATCGTACAGAAGTCCGCGCGTAAACAATACGCGGGGCGTGTCCGCGGTGTCGCCGCGTCGATGACGCGGTG